>NC_064925.1:260515927-261203011 GCF_023897955.1 Schistocerca gregaria
GCTTGTAACCAACACATTTTTCGTCACTTCTTGCAGAGCGCATATGCAGCGTGTTCGGAAATTCCCGTTACAAACTTATAGGACCTGACCTGTAGAGGGCACTAAGTACATAATATTAACACGAAGCCATGCTTGCAAACGTAATAAACCGACGCTATAGAGTATCATCATTATAGGCGCCGGCGCCTGGAACGTGATTCCGTGATGAAGTTACGAACATTCAAACATGATGGTGAAAGATAAATGTATCAATTTTGTACCGGAAACGAACGAGATAGAAGCTGTAAGCGAAAATCTTTCTGATATCTCTGACAATCGATACATGTACCGGTACTGTTGTTGCTAAGATTGTAGGTTAGGCAACTCCCATAGCTGGTAGAATGGAGTAAATACGAAAAAAATTGCACCAAACATGGGCTCTAAAATGCATACTTTAAGAGTTGTGAGCATGTGTTCCATAGAAAAGATGTGTTTCACACTAACGAAGATGCACAAGTGCTCATAGCTTCTTATGCATGCATTTTAGAGCCCATGTTTAGTAGAGATTTTTTCTTGTCTCGGTCCATGCTACCACTTCTGAAAGTTGCATACCCTAGATTCTTAACAAAAACAGTTTTGTTCCATACTACCATATCTGAAGTTACATCCCCTAGATTCTTAGTAACAGTACCGGTGCTTGAATTCCCTTTTCAGAAGTAACAGAATGAGGTTCGCTTATAACTTTCGGCGCGTTCGTTTCCGAACCAGGGACCCTTACCTCAAAATGGTACGTTTGTGCCTCTCCATCATCCTTAGAAGCGTGTAACATAATCACAGAATCACATGCGCCGGCCTCTATAACACTGACGCTCTGTAGCGTCGTAGGATTACGTTTCTGTACATGAGATCCTGTTCAAAATGTTATATACTCCGTCTCCTCTAGAATTCATACAAATTTCCAACAGGAATTTCGGAACACCCTGTATAATTGATGTATGGGACGAAGTTGTTCAGAGCCGAAACCTGAGACGAAGACATGTAAAACTTACTACATAGATGACCAATAAATGGTATTGCTATAAAGTTCATTCGAACGCCATAGAGGGGGCATGTGAACTTTCACTAAAGCTGAAAATACATTTCCGACAGTTAGGAAATATCGCTAACTGACTTTGCTCAAGTGAACGGTAATTTATGCCGGCCGGTGTGGCCGTGCGGTTCTAGGCGCTTCAGTCTGGAACCGCGTGACCTCTACGGTCGCAGGTTCGAATCCTGCCTCGTGCATGGATGTGTGTGATGTCCTTAGGTTAGTTAGGTTTAAGGAGTTCTAAGTTCTAGGGGACTGATGACCTCAGAAGTTAAGCCCCATAGTGCTTAGAGCCATTTGAACTTTTTGATAATTTATGCTACATTGCACTGTAACCTTGTTCACATTTTCGTCTAGGGTAACAAGCGTCGTGTACTGTTAGTCAGACCGTGGATTCGTTGCAGACACAGAATTATTTGTCTTATTACTATTTTTAAACTGACCGGAGTGTAATCTGACGAACACAATATGATGAGTACCAAATGCCGTGCAGCATTAGTTCTAGGGGTAGTGCCGGCCAGTTGCGCCAGCTACTCAGCAGTTTTATGGAGGACCTCTGGACAAATTATAAGCCGCGAGCTCTTAAACATTACCCACGGCTTCCAGTTATTTCTGGATGGATCTTGTGTACATCTCGTGTTCATGTTAACTGTTTAGTGCATGGAACAGACACAATGAAGGTCATGCTAGAGCTTCCCAAATATCTTCAGTTTTTCCACCTCCAACACTCATTTCCTTTAAGAATGCCAGCTAAGCACAGGGGTGGACGCAGTGAAATTCGCTAATAGACGGAGATTTGCCCAAATTGAATCTCCGATCGAGCTCTGTGGCGCACTGCACACTTCACTCCAGAGTGAAAACAACAGAGACCGCGAGGAAGTACAGATAAGATATTTCAGTGTTGACTTAAGAAGGTCATAAGTGGTTATAAAACCAGATGTTTTGCTTACTGTTTAATGTTACACACGTGTGCGTAGATTGCAGTACACTCGTTGTGACCGATTTAATTTCAGAAATTTGATAGTTTCTTCGGAACGTGGTGCGCAATCTACGTAATTTTCTCTGGAGAGGCAAATCGAGGTTCCAGCGCTTTACGAAGTTGATGTGAAGGCTTCCAAAAAGAATTTTATCTAGATTAGTGATGATTTGGCCCATATCAGTAACTAGTTCCTTCTACATAACGAAACACAATCCAAAACTTTAGTAATCAAGGTGTTTACGATGAAAAAAATTGTAACTGTATATGCCCTTCATCGCAATAGCCAAAACCCGAGAGTGGTAGCTTAGAAGTAAGACACAGTACTCTTGTTCTCGTATAGGTTTTCCGTGGTGGCCTTAAATCGCTTAAGGTACATACCGCGATGGTTTCTTTCGAAAGGACAGGATCTATTTCCTTCCCCCATTCTTCCCCAATCCGGTTTTTCCCCCTAATGATCTCGTTGTCGACGGAGTGTTAAACCCAAATCTTCCACTTCGTGTAATCTCTAACTCTGGCAACAGGTAATACGTTTTTGTTCTAAGAAGTGAAATCGTGCGTAAAGAGTTGTCTTTTTAGGTGAAGGTCGTTCTAAAATGCGGTTGCGAGTACGTTACACGCCATTTCAAAGGATGACTTAAGCATAAACATCGAGGACCTACACGTCCTGAATATCCACACATGTAGTCTGAGAGAAACTACAAGGTACATCTGAAAATACATTCACGTTTAGCTACAACACACTTCTAATATCGGTTGCAAATCTGTTGGGAACCATTAACAAACATTTCTTGTTGTTACGCGCTATTGAATATCCGCATAAATTGGGGACCTGCTGCTGCCAGTACGATTCGTTGACCACGCGACAGTCAATGGCGTGTTTTTCGTGGCCTCCGCCTTCCTAAAAAAAGTCAGCTGATAATATCCTGTATTAAGTCGATGCCAATCGCCTCTTACGACAGCAAGGGCTTGAAACATATTGAATTTATACTCGAGGAAGGCGCAGAAGACTTTGAACAGTCCACTGACTGGCGTTTGGTCTCCGGATCGTATTGTAACACCAGGTCACACCTTTGGTAATGATGTGGATATCCAACAACATATAGCCACGGTGCTGCTAGCGATTTCACAAGAAACGCTTCTTAACGTTTTCCTACTGCCTTACAATCGATGTCAGAAGAGCCTTGTAGTTAATGTTGACTACTCAGAAGGCCAGAAAAGGTATTTTGTTGGTAACTCTTGTTTCCTTTATTTTTCGAGACCATTCATCGAACTTTTCAGGCGGACATTTTACAGGGCGGCGCTGATAAAAGTAGCTCTTTTAAGTATAAAGGAAATGCAGTGGAATTACAGGAACGAAGAGCTGAAATGAACTTACCATTTATTTACAATGAAGAATATAGATGTTGAAAGTGCCTCCCTCCAACAATATACAGCTGTGCACGTCAAAGCATATTCAGATACACCCGGCGCAAAGTTCGGGTATCGAAGGCGGCAACGTATCGGCTGATGTTCTCTTTCAGTTCCTTTACTGTGTGTGAATCTGTTTTACAGAACATGCTTGTCAAGTGTCCCCAAAGGAAAAAATAACATATTGCTAGATCCGGCGAACGTGGTGGCTATAAATGTTTGCTGATAATTCGTTCCTCCACGGACTCATTCCAGCGACACCTTACACATGTGGGATGTTGTCCCATCTCGATGAAAGAAGCAGTATTGTCTTTCATATTCAGTGAGTTGAGCACGAAGTGTATCAAAAATTTCCGTGTATGCCACAGTGATGATTGTAGTGTCAAAAAATATCGGTCTAGTGATGCGCGTTCCTGCTACACCGCACCAAACGCCGATTTTTTTCTGACACGCAATGTTAGGGTTCTTCCTGGCCCAGTACCTCGTGTCCTGTGAATTCACATGGCCGAAATCAATATGAAACCATGCTTTGTCGCTTGTGATGTAACGGAAAGGGTCATCGATGGTGTTATTCAAAAAACCATTTGCAGTAATCTACACATTTCTGCTTATCCTCCGCTGTTACTGCACAACCGTCACACGATATGGCTTCATTACGACTTTTCAATACGGTGTCGACTACTGACATGCGGCTGTTGGGCCAGTTTACGAGAAGACGTTTTGGGGCTCTGAATAATTCTTTTGCGTATATCTACAATAACTTCTGTTGTGCGAACTGAAGGAATTCTTTGTCGTTTTACATTTTGCACAGATCCGTTGGTGCGCCGATTTTTATACAGACTTTGTATTGCTCTCTCTCTCTCTGCTGCTAGTCCAATATCCGGATACTTGACCCCGAAAACTTCCCGAATTTTCGTAATCGAACCTGTTTTCACATAATGCTTCCACAATTTCAACTCTTTCTTCTATCGAGAAAGTCGTTTTGCAGACCGCAAAGGGAAACGTCTAAGTTCACAGGTGAAATAAATTGAAATGTTGACAGAAGAATGCTAACAATTGATTATTGGATAAAACCGTCCATTGATGTGGCTGTTTACTCTGTTTCGGAAGTTGAAATCGCATTCAAAGGGGAGGCGGGCTACTTTTAACTGCACCGCGTTGTATATTGCAGGCTGGAAGTACGCTCTCTTTCATGTTTTTGTAACAACATTCTTGAAGCTTACAATATACCTGTTTGTTCGATGCAGTTGTGTTTTTGTAGGGGATATTTACGCCTTCGCAGAATGAGGAGAAGTGGATCAGATTCCAGGTGTCTGAATGAGTTGTCTTTGCAATAAACACTACTTTTTGATCTTGTATGCCGCTTGTATGATTTACTTTGCGTACCCTGTTCTGAGATGGCGAAAGCATTTATAGCTAGTCTCACCTGTACTACCTCGAGAGATACGGAACAGGTTTGCATCCATTGCTAGTTTGCGACTGATTTGCTGCCCCCGATGGAATTATTCTTTTTCATGCCCTCGTTTCGTAACTATGACGGCGTATAAATTACTAAAGTTGCATACTGATCGCCGTATGCGATAAAAAGAAAGACGTCTGACTGTTTTTTTACACCTGGTTCAGACTGTTTTTTACACCTGGTTCTATCGAATGTCGTTTACTCTTTTCTTACTCCAAACTGAGAAAGCCCTCAGCCACTCTGTTAACAGGAGTACGTACAACCTGATGTAGAATTCGATGACGGCGCCACTCGACTTACACTGAAGAGCCAAAGAAATTAGTACATGAGCCTAATATCGAAGTGCCGTAATACGATGTGGCGTGGATTCAGCTAATGTGTGAGGTAGTGCTGGAGGGAAATGACACCATGAATCCTGCAGGGCTGTCCATAAATCCATAAGAGTATGAGGGGTGGAGAGCTCTTCTGAACAGCACGTTGCAAGCCATCCCATATTTGCTCAATAATGTTCATGTCTGAGGAATTTGGTGGCCAGTGGAAGTGTTTAAACTCAGAGGAGTGTTCCTGAAGCCGTTCTGTAGCAATTCTGGACGTGTGGGGTGTCGCATTCTCCTGTTGGAATTGCCCAAGGTTGGAGTGCACAATGGTCATGAATGGACGCAGGTGATGAGACAGCATGCTTACGTACGTGTCACCTGTCAGTCGTATCTAGACGTGTCAAGGGGCCCCCTGTCACTACAACTGCACACGCCCCACACCATTACAAAGCCTCCACTAGGTTGAACAGTTCCCTGCTCAAATGCAGCTCCCATGGATTCATGAGGTTGTCTCCATACCCGTACACGTCCATCCACTCGATACAATTTGAAACGAGACTCGTCCGACCAGGCAACATGTTTCCAGTCAACAACAGTCCAATTCCGGTGCTGACGGGCCCAGACAAGGCGTAAAGCTCAGTGTCGTGCTGTCAGCAAACATACACGCGTGGGCCCTCGGCTCCAAAAAATTCGTACTCAATCCAATTTATCCACTTTCACGTATGATGAGTATGATGATGATGATGAGGAGGAGGATGAGGAGGACAACACAAACACCCAGTCCCCGGGCAGAGAAAATTCCCAACCTGGCCGGGAATCGAACTCGGGACCCCGTGATCCAGAGACAGCAACGCTAGCCACTAGACTACGATCTCCGGACCGGTGCATCGGAGATCCTTTGTCCCATCTTACATGCGCCGGCTGTAACACTACGTTCAAACTCACTTAAATCTTGATAGCCGGCCGCGGTGGTCTCGCGGTTAAGGCGCTCAGTCCGAAACCGCGTGACTGCTACGGTCGCAGGTTCGAATCCTGCCTCGGGCATGGATGTGTGTGATGTCCTTAGGTTAGTTAGGTTTAAGTAGTTCTATGTTCTAGGGGACTGATGACCACAGATGTTAAGTCCCATAGTGCTGAGAGCCATTTGAACATTAAATCTTGATAACCTGCCTTTGTAGCTGCAGTAACCGATCTAACAATTGCGCCAGACACTTGTTGTCTTATATAGGCGTTGCCGACCGCAGCGCCGTATTTTGCCTGTTTAAATATCTCTGTATTTGAATACGCATGCTTATACCCGCTTCTTTGCCGCTTCATTGTGTAACACAAGGAAAACACTGACAGGAATGAAAATCACGTTAACTGGCAAAGACAGTCCTAGAACCTACGTGGAATTTGAACTCTGGCCTATGATTTGTGGTCTGTCGCAAAATTAACGCGGCCACAGGGGCAGATGCTTTTATTAAATGAAGGTCATTTAAGTTTTATCGCCTGGACATGTTTGAAATTGACAAAAGGTAGTGGAGAACATCCAGAACTTTGTAAAATGAAATGCGGAGAATAATAAAAGGTTGAACTACCGGCATGAAATTCCACCATAAAAGCAATGATAATAATAATAATAATAATAATAATAATGCAACATTGTAATGTACTTCATTTTACTTTTTGCACCAGGCGAACGGTCTTCCCGACGGGAGGCCCTCGTCACACGACATTTCATTTCAATTACAAAATGTTCTCTTTTAAATCCTGCTGCAATCGTAAATTTTACGAATGTTTAGTAATCAGCGATTAAGGAAATTGCGTACATGGAATTGATTGTAATAGCGACTATCTTTAGATAGAGAAGAATGTCATATGGGGATCTTTCGTAAATCGGGACTAGGTTTTCCGATGTGCTCTTTTGACGCTGTTGTTGCTGGGCAATGCTGGACTGGCTTGTGCTTTAGGACTGTAAACCATTTGGAAGGCACCGTGTTGCTTTTGTTTCAAACCATTGTGTGCACTGCTTATGATGGTTTGGAATCGACCAGTCACTAAAATATTTGAGAGGAGAAAGGTTATCGGTCAAACTTAACAAGTTTTCCACGAAGGACACTGGAATCTTCAAGGTGGAACAGCTACGATAGAATGCTTGACTGCTACCTCGCTGGTACTAGTCACAGCACGAACAAGAGCACGAGGAGAAAAACAGCTACGGAACTAATGTAACGTACCCGCGCCGGGACAAGTCTTAGCAACTTGTAGGCATGTCCGATGGCGCCAACGCTACAGCCTTACCACACTGAGTCGACTTACTGCCCACATCTGCCCAGCTGCGCTAAAGGCACGCGATAAGCGAAGTATACAGATTTTTACGACCGTGTACAGACTCCATGGATTGATCGTTGACAGGATACGGAACAAAAATGGTCTAATAAAGTCACGTCTCACACGTTCATACCGGCTAGGCTGCGTCCGAACAGTGTCAAAGGCGGCATGAATACGCTGCTCCAGTGTCTGTGGAATGGGCTCTGCATACGCGATGCTTTTGAGACGGCTCAATAACCAGAAATCGCACGGGTTGATATCCGGTGAACGAGCAGGCCTTGCAACTGGACCCCCTCATCCGACACACTGGACTCGCATTCAGGAGGACGACGATTCAATCCCGCGTCCGGCCATCCTGATTTAGGTTTTCCTTGATTTCCCTAAATCGATCCCGGCAAATGCCGGGATGGTTCCTTTGAAAGGGCACGGCCGATTTCCTTCCACGTCCTTCCTTAATCCGATGAGACCGATGACCTCGCTGTCTGGTCTCCTCCCCCAAACAATCCAATCCAATCCTTCATCCTATCCATCGACCAGGGAAGACAAGACTGAGATGCGTCTGGACGTTAACGGTGAAGTGAGTTGGAGAACCATCCTGTAGTAGCTACATAACTCTTCGGATCATCAACGGCACCTCTTCCTACGGGGGAGGCAAAATCACCCGCAACAAGCGCCGATAGTTCTGTTAGGCGACGTGGAAGGAACACTGGTCGCAAAATATGCTCGACAATTATCCCGGCTCACACATTCCGGCTTCACCGATGCTGATAATTCGCTGTCACCATACCGTTGGGCTTCTGCATACTATCCAAATGGTTCAAATGGCTCTGGGGACTATGGGACTCAACATCTGAGGTCATCAGTCCCCTAGACTTAGAACTAATTAAACTTAACTAACTTAAGGATATCACACACATCCATGCCCGAGGCAGGATTCGAACCTGCGACCGCAGCAGCAGCGCGGTTCCGAACTGAAGCGCCTAGAACCGATCGGCCACAGCGGCCGACCATTCAATGCCACAGATGACTGTTGTGAAAGTTGAAGACACAACTCCGCGCTAAGGTGGTCTTATCCGTGAATACGATGGATGACAAATCCCGAAATGGTGGTTACCTGATGAAGAAAGCAGTGACAAAACTGCTCCCGATGTGGAAAGTCTGTTGCTAGTAAGCCCTGCACACTCTGTAAGTGGTAAGGGTAGTAACAATTGTCACTGGCTTACCCTGCACTAGCGGGCCAATTGCTTGGTACCGACACAGCAGTCATCTTCCACAGTGTTAACCACAAATTTCTTCCAAGTCTGGTATCCGAACACTGCAGGTACGTTCTTCGTGATTTGCTGCTACCTGAGACGACCCAGACTCATATAAACGGCGAAACAGTGTCGCGAACACTGAATGCTGTAATTGTCGGCGGATATAGGTCTCCTGGTGCAGCGTTGATACACACCGCCCGTTGCCTTTTGCCTTTCGGTAAGATTTGAATACGGAACCGTTGTGTAGAACGCTGTTATCATATCCACCAGCAGGTGAGTCAGCAGGAGAAGTGAATCGGACACAGCATTACCAAGTACCATGACAAGTGAAGGCGCTTGGACATGACGTCTGAGGAACATTACAACCCTCTAGGAGGAAATTATGGATGTTGTAACTGTGGCTGCGTGATAGAGCGCCTAATAGACCGCAGTCTCTGTAACAAAGTGTGATTAAATAAACGGTCTCTTTACATGGAACCATGCATTTCCGGACATAAGTTCATTAGACTTTTTTTGTTCCACATGCTCTCATCGATCAATCCCCAAACTTTTTTCGCAGTGAATCGAAGCAGACCCGAATGGGGAATCATTCTAGGGGAGATACGGGTTGCAAACCGGGAAACACTCTGACACAAGCGAGTTTGACAAAGGGCATATTGTTATGACCCAGGCGCCTGGGGAAGAGCATATCGGAAACGGCGAATTTGGTGTATTGTTTTGCGTGCTACTGTCGTGAGGATCTGGGGAATATGGCTGAACGACAGTGAAACTATGAGAGAGGCGTTGGACGGCCACGGCTCATCACAGCACGCGGGGATCGCTGGCTTTCCCGCTCTAAAAATCAGGATAAGCGGTGACCTGTGACAGGCCAGACGACTGAGTACAAAGCTGGTGCAGAAACGAAGTATTACGGTGCGCATTATTGAACAGGGGGTTTCGCAGCAGGTGACCCCTAAGTGTTGTTCCCATGTTGGCGCAACCTCAAGTGCGATTGCAGTGGGCACGGCTAAAACGAGATAGGACGGTGGATCAATGGAAACGTGTCACCAGCCCGGACGAATCATGTCATTCAAGCGAACGGCTACTCGCAACATTCACTGCGCCACGGTCTTTGACCGATGCGGGGACAATGACCTGGGCTTCCTTCCATGGAACCCGTGGCAGTTATGTACTACATTGTTGCGGACCACCAGCATCCCTTCACACTTGAAATATTCCTCAACGGAGACAGCATCTTTCAGCAGGAAGGCTAGACTCGTGCTACAGTGGTTTGGGGGGCATAATAGTGAACTCATTTCGATGTTTTGGCCACCAAATTCGCCTCATTGTACCGTATGGAACACATCAAGCTTGCTTAAGGTAGCACCTCGTCAAACCACCAGCCCGTAATTTAGGGGAATTTCATTACATGTACGTAGAAATCTAGTAGCACGTACCTCCAGAAACCTAACAAAGACTTGTCGAATCCATACTGCGTAGAATCACTTTTGCATTCCTTTCTAAAGGTGGACCAACATATTATGAAGCAAGTGGTCATAGTATTTGTGCTCTTAAGTGTACGCTTGCGGCAAGGACGTCGCTACTCATTTTGCGCATAAGCATGGAGCACTTTCTTCTTACAGTGCTTCTCGCTCCTCCGACAGCGGTCACCTTGTGCCACGACTATGGTAGAAATAAAGGAACACTAAAAGAAAGCCGCACGAGGGCTCCCGGAAGACATGGTGTTACAGTATGGTTGCATCCAGGACCTCTCTTGGAACGTCACGGAGCTGAGGTGCTGTGGACACTGATCGACCTCGTGGGTGCGGTCGCGGGAAATGTGGCCTGGACTGTTAAATGTAGGATTTTAAGAGAGAGGAGACAACATCAGACACGCATGTGGTAAGGTGGAGGACATAAGCCCATCATCAGATAGTAGGATTGCATTTTCTGTGCATCGGAGATGGACAGAACTTACATGGTTGGGCACAAGTGCGGAAAAAGTGAAAAATACCTGATTTTCTTTTTGGTAATAAAACTTGAGAAGGATTGCGGTCATTTAATAGTAGCAGTATCGTGAAATTAATTTTTTAAACTCATTTAATCGTTTTAATTTGTAATTTATTTTTATTAATTTTATATCAACAATGAGTAATACCTTACACGTTGAGTTTGGAGCGGACTCACTCTCTGGACACAGGGCGGACAGGAGGGGAAGTGCTCTTTATAATCAGTAACAGTTAAACAAACCGCATAGAAAGGTTATCGCCTATTAAAAATTTAGTTATTTATTTAGAAACATGCGTTCTGCCATAGCGTCTAGGGTGCAGACAGTTCAAAGGTATGCCACTACATCAGTATGCTGTTGGAGTATGTAATTGTAATGAGTAAATGTTGGTTTGGACAGTGGTGCGGGTAGTGATGTGATGTGGGCCGGGCAAGTGTCCAGTGGGTAGGACATTAGCGAATGTGCATTTGCCTGGGAATTCGCCCAAAGCAGTTTTAAAGTTTTTACTGCTAGAATGTATAATATACCAATTTAAATAAAGGATGGGACGATACTCCAGATATTAAAAGTTAGTAAATCTTTACACTTATACTTACTTGTATCATTCATGGCGTTAATTACTGAGAAGGAAAGGAAAGAAGAGGTTTTTTTTTTTTTTTTTTTACTAGCATTCCATTTTGCTGTACCAAGGAAGAGAACATGTTTCTGGCAGCTGCTTATCATTTATAATGTCTTTTTTCTTTTTGTCAATTATACTCTTCTCTCTCTCTCTCTCTCTCTCTCTCTCTCTCTCTCTCTCTCTCTCTCTCTCTCTCGTCACATACACTCTCTCTTTCTCCCTGTCTCTCAAACACACACACACCTCTCTCTCTCTCTCTCTCTCTCTCTCTCTCTCTCTCTCTCTCTCTCTCTCTCGTCACATACACTCTCTCTTTCTCCCTGTCTCTCAAACACACACACACACACACACACACAGACGCAACTCGCACACATATGATCAGTCTCTGGCTGCTGAGGCCAGACTGCTCGCAGTAATCATGTATATGTGAGTTGTGTGTGTGTGTGTGTGTGTGTGTGTGTGTGTGTGTGTGTGTGTGTGTTTCGTCGGAAGACCTTGTTGGCCGTAAGCACACTTTCTGATAGTCTATTCGTTATGCCTATACGCGACTCAGCGTCTCCGCTAAATGGTGAGTAGCAACTATCCTTTCCATAATATTGTCCATATGTCATTGCTTTGTATTGTGACACACTTTCTAATACGCGTCAAATCTCTGAATATTATTGAAGATAAGTGATGAAATTATTACGGAATGTATTAAACAGCTGACCTGTGGTTCTTGATGGTAAACGTACTCTTACATATTAAAATTATTTAAGTGGTAAAAATGCTTTATTGTCAGCTGTATTGACAACTGAGACACAATAATTTTCTACTTTTCTCCTTTCTATATCTACTTCAGTACGACTAGACTGCTGTGAAGATAAAATTAACCTCATTAAAGATACAAAAAGTTATGTTTAAAGGCAGGTTGTTTCCCTAATAACTCTCCCTAACGCTCATCTCGGCGGGATCAGGGGTTTTCTCTGCCTCGTGATGACTGGGTGTTGTGTGCTGTCCTTAGGTTAGTCACGTTTAAGTAGTTCTAGGGGACTGATGACCATATCTGTTAAGTCCCATAGTGCTCAGAGCCATTTTGCATAAATGCTCTGACATTTATGAATTTTGTGCATTTGTTCGGGCATTTACCCTGGCCATTTGCCCCATCTTATAAATGCCCAGGCACTTTACACCATTAGGCTCGAGACTGTTTACTTCTTGAATGAGATTTTCACTCTGCAGCGGAGTGTGCGCTGGTATGAAACTTCCTGGCAGATTAAAACTGTGTGCCCGACCGAGACTCGAACTCGGGACCTTTGCCTTTCACGGGCAAGTGCTCTACCAACTGAGCTAGTGAAGCACGACTCACGCTCGGTCCTCACAGCTTTACTTCTGCTAGTATCTCGTCTCCTACCTTCCAAACTTTACAGAAGCTCTCCTGCGAACCTTGCAGAACTAACACTCCTGAAAGAAAGGATAATGCGGAGACATGGCTTAGCCACAGCCTGGGGGATGTTTCCAGAATGAGATTTTCACTCTGTAGCAGAGTCGGGCACGCAGTTTTAATCTGCCAGGAAGTTTCATATCAGCGCACACTCCGCTGCAGAGTGAAAATCACATTCTGGAAAGATCCCCCCAGGCTGTGGCTAAGCCATGTCTCCGCATTATCCTTTCTTTCAGGAGTGCTAGTTCTGCAAGGTTCGCAGGAGAGCTTCTGTAAAGTTTGGAAGGTAGGAGACGAGATACTGGGATAAGTAAAGCTGTGAGGACCGGGCGTGAGCTCAATTGCTCCCGGCCGGCGCTGGAATTTTCAGACTTCCGAACACTAGCCTCCACCTCTGCCCTGGCATGTGGCGCATGCCGGGCACCCCCGTGGGGTCCGTGCATCAGATCCCACGTCGAGCTCACTCCCACACTACAAACTAAACCTCACGTACCTGAACGGAATTTTTGCCGGCACGGTAGCTCAGCGTGTTCGGTCAGAGGGGTAGCTGCCCTCTGTAATAAAAAAAACTGAGTTAATCGATCAACAACGAACTTAAACGGATGTCTTACGACGTCCGCACCGAGCAGAGACAACGAACAAAAGCGAACAAAATGAGATTTAAATAAAAAAAAATTGATAGAGCACTTGCCCCCAAAAGGCAAAGGTCCCGAGTTCGAGTCTCGGTCAGGCACACACTTTTAATCTGCCAAAATGTTTACTTCTTTCTCCACACCGATCTAAAACCACGTAGTTGTTTTATTTGAAATTATTTGTCTGCTGTTCTTTCCTAACTGTATGTAGCTGTGTACGTGGTGTAAGGTTAAGTTCAAATGTAGTCTTATGTAATCACTAGCAACAGTCTCGAACAGGCCGTGATGTGCAAGTGCCGAAACTGTACCACTTCTGAATGTAAACATTAACTGTGTTGACTTTCTCAAATACATGAGATTTAATTACTCTAAACCTAACTTAACAAACCGTAAATGTTGGTATTTAAATATAGAGAGAAGCTGTGTCAAAAAAGTACAATGAACAACAGTCCCGCATTAAATGTGTATTTTGCTAGAAAATGCAAATTTTGGGTTCTATAAAAAATATACGAATGGTCACTGTTCGCTAATTCTTCCTCACAAAGTTCGTCTTACCTGCACAGTGAAAAGCGCCGCTCTGCTTTAATGTTTGAAATAAAACGATGAGCCGCAAGTTCCTGAAAGGAATCACAGTGTGCCGGCCGTCGTGACCGAGCGGTTCTAGGCGCTTCAGACTGGAACCGCGCGACCGCTACGGTTCCAGGTTCGAATCCTGCCTCGGGCATGGATGTGTGTGATGTCCTTAGGTTAGTTAGGTTTAAGTAGTTCTAAGTTCTAGGGGACTGATGACCTCCGATGTTAAGTCCCATAGTGCCCAGAGTCAATTGAACCATTTGAATCACAGCGCGCGTGATGAACTTAAGATTTATTTTAGATGCTTTGCAATAAAGATTGATATGTTGACAAGAATGCAGCTTGCTGGTCACGCAGTAGTGGAAGGCGTCTCAGGAAAGTTATGTTAACTTTCGTGTATTTACGTATTTATAAATAAATAAAAACAAGTTTTGCTTTTGCACAGGGAGAGGAAAGCTTAGCGGGTTGTAAGTTGGCTCTCGGCGCAGTGGCTGATGGGAGTAGCCATAAATGGAAATGTCTTTACGGTCACTCCCTGCCTTTACCTCGCCGGATGTCAACTCAGTTTTTTTACTTTTTTTTTACGCTGAACAAGTGATTGATAATTTTGAAATGGATACCAACCGTTGGTACACAAACAAATTACGTGTCACCTATGTTCAGGCATCCAGAGATGTAGCAGAAATCTTACGATATTCTTAAATGTGTGCGTATGCACGGCGTACGTCTCAACTGCGAGGAAATAAATCTGTATTAAGCGCAGACACAAAGCGTCCAATTGGTACAATCGGTCTGCAGGCTGAAAAGCGAGCGAACTAGTCCCCACTCTCTGTACCCAATTAAATCACAGGGAACACCTACAGGCTGCTCCACAATTTTAAACGGAGCCTTCCTCATCACGCATTTTGAATCTGTGGCGACGCATTGAGTAGACACGCTCGGAGAGTGTTTGTATTTCTCCATATGCAGAGTACAGAAATTAGTAACTCGTATGACGGCTAGACGGGAAACTAATGCTTAGGCACCTTGTACGGCAGTTGTGACCTACATTGGGGAAAGGCCACTTCCTTCACCACAGGCGCTCCTGGCTCTTCAGGTTTCGGACAGACTATATTTTAGTTACATTACTACTTTCATGTAGTAGGTATTTTTTTGTGTGTAGCGCTGCTTTGGTGTTTGCAGTTGCAGTGGACTCGGATTAATGCCGTCTGTGCTGGAGTATACCATAGCTTGTAGCGCTCATTTGAATATGACCTGCCCCGCTAGCTGAGAGAAGTAGAGCGAACGGTTTTTGGCCCGTAATCGGTCCCGTTCGTAGCGGACACACCTCTCCCTGTTACTGTGTGTCTGTGGCGTGTCCCGTGGGCGGAGACTTGAGAATAAATTCGTTGCGAGTGCATGCTGGCCATTCGACCGGGCTGCCGGTTGTAAACTGGCTAAAGTACTGTTCATGTGCCCTCGCATTTCACATCCGACTCGTGGGGGCGTGGAGAGAACGCGATACCGTGGTTTACAGATGGCAGCGGACAACCTCCAGAGCAGTTCTTTCGTGTAGGCCGCACTTTCTTTTCTTTGATTTTATTACTGTAGCGTGCTAAAAACTACGATCTTGTTTTCCATTGCGGTTCGTATTATGTCAGGTTTGGATGTAATATGATGACATGGTGAAAGGAGAGTCGATTTCATCTCTGAACCGATCTACGGCTGTCACTGTCTCTAAAGGCGAAACTCCACCGACTCAACATTATATGAAGGTGGTATCTGTTCTTTCGGACATGTACGAAAGAACAGATACCATCTTCATATAGTCAAAGCTAACCGGCCATTGACCTTCTGTGCGGATGCACACGTATTGCCCGAACTCTTACGCAACTCGGTAAGACTGTCTGCCGCGAGTAATGAGTGTAATGGGCTGGGGCACTTCGTATGTAGTTTGTGGACATTAAGTTGGGAATGTGGGTATCACGGGGAGCGTGCAAGAAATAAATCCCTGCAGTCGCACTATCCTCTGTGTCCTCGGTGGCTGAGATGGAGCAGGAGATCCCGGGTTCGAGTCCCGGTCGGGGCACACATTTTCAGTTGTCCCCGTTGATGTACGTCAACGCCTGTAGGGTCTTTATTTAATCTTCATTTCACGACTTAACATTAGGCGACACGTTACCACAAGTCCTAAGCTACATGTAGTGTGGAACCTAAGACAGTACTACAAAGTTGCTCTTGCCCAGAAGAATGTGCATGTGTTTGTGTTTGCATCAGTCAGAATAGTGCACCATGTCTTTGCAAGCGGTAATAGGAGGTTCGTGGTCATAACGTTGAGTAACAGAAGAGGAAAGGAAACAAAGAAAACCAGTATGGTGGAAAAGACGATAATTTATTGAATATGGAGAATCTCGCAACAAATATTGTTGAAACTGGTGGTTGGCTACGATGTTTTGTTATGAAATTTTACACGAGTGAGTTTGAAAGACTTTAGGTACTTTCTGGATAATGTTATGCTAATGGTTATACTAGCTATAGTGAGACAATACCGGCTTATGTCAGACTGTTAGTGACTTTTTGAAGCGCTAAGTTACAGACAGCATTAATCATTAATGAACATGTCTTGGATATCTGAACCAACTATACATAGTACATGTTATGAATGATTTTGTATAGATAATTTGTAAAATAGTAAACTCAGAACTTTGGCTTATACAGGACGTCTTCCCTAAGAGTCGCCAGCCGCACTTTCTTAGTTGCTTCCGCAAATATTTGAAATTTCGTTTTTGCTGTGTGTAGATGGATTCGTCTCAAACACATACTGCTCATTGATTGTCAACGCAAAACTTTCCCGTTACAAACAATATTTGTTTTAAAGCGAAATTATATATGCCCATTCAGTAGAGCAGTCCCACATTAATCTAGTGTGATATTCTGTATAGCAATATGTATTGACTGGGAAAGTAAAACATGAAGAATGCCCAGTACTCCAAGAGCGACTAACAGAGAAGTAGCGCTGCTGCATGGCGCCAGCAGACAGCGCGGGGGAGGGCGGTGGTACAAGAGTTGGGACATATGCTTCGTTTTGATGTCCCTGTTAATACATATCGCTGAAACGAATGTCGCGTTAGACTAATTTGGGACCCGTTCTATTGAACAGTGTCTAAAAATTCAGCTTCAAAAATAATTTTGTTAGTAATGGAAACAAATCGACGTTTTGATACAGAGCGTAGCGTCAGTAGTTTTTGTTTGGGCCGGCTCCAACTACGCATTGCAAAAACGAAATTTTTCAATATGTGTGTAATACATATTTGAGACAAGGAGATCCATTGGCGCCAATACTATTCAACTTGCCCTTGGAAAAAGTAAGCCGTGACACTTACCGAACCGTAGAAATGGAGATGGTGGGAGCAGACACAATTCTGGTATTTGCTGCCGATGTTGTGATCCTTGGCGACACTCTAGAGCAGGTGTGTTCAAAAAATGGCTCTGAGCACTATGGGCTTAACATCTATGGTCATCAGTCTCCTAGGACTTAGAACTACTTAAACCTAACTAACCTAAGGACATCACACAACACCCAGTCATCACGAGCAGGTGTGTGCTAATACTTCCCGATGCCTCCAAAATGCAAATGAAATTGGGCTGGAGTTGAACGAGTACAAAACTGAATATCTTGTAGTACCACGTATTCGAATTCTCCCTCCTTCCATTGTTGTAGACGGGCATACCTTCCAGCGAATTGAAGAGGTCAAGTATTAACCAACAAAAGTGAAGTGAAGAAAGAAGTACATCAACACATAAAAAGCGCTGCTCGCGTGTTCTCTAGTCTGAACAATCTTTTTAAATCTTGCCTGGTATCTCAGAAGAACAAAATCCATCTGTACACGACAATGGTGAGGCCAGTACGTTTATACGGTTGTGAAACCTCGGCGACATCAGCAGCGACAGAAGATTCAATATGTGCATTTGAAAGAAAGGTACTTCAGAAGATCTATGGACCCATCTACAATAACATGGAAGGTAAATGGGAAAGAAGACTTGTACCAGAGGTTTGAAGAGCCACACATTGCACGAATATTGAGACAGAGGCGACTGCAATGGTTTGGCCACCACATATTACGAGCCGACGGAGAGCTGAGAGAGTCCTCCACTCTCAACCCACGGGGAACGCCCGAGAGAAAGCCGAAGAACGCGATGGAAGGATCGAGTGACGACGATGCTTCAAGAAGTGGAACAGGCGGCTATGGAGGATGATGCTAGAGACCGAAAATAATGGAGTGCCAACTGCAGCAAATATCTCCTCTCTTCTGATTGACAGACATTCCTTTTAATGGCTTTTTTGTGTTTGTAATGTTTTTTTTCCTATTGTTCTTCTGCTGTATGCCTCAAAGGCCTGGCTTATAACTGTTTTCTTTGCACATTTAGCAAAACCTTCCAGGTCGTCGCTCTTACTTAGACATTTTTCGGAGCGTTATACCAAATTTCCAACACCATCGGCAGAGAAGGCAGCCGCCTGCCTTCCGATAATTCTCTACGCTGGTCTATAGCGCGTAGCCTGCGCCCAAGTGTTGTCTTCATATCCAGCGTTTCATGTGAACAGAGATGATACTCAGGACGAGCCAAATAGGGCTGTGGTGTGGGTGATCGAAAACTTCCCATCGAAAAGGCTTCAGGAGTGTCTTCACTGTCCCTGCAGAGTGCGGCTGAGAATTGCCATGAAGAAGGAAGTTGTGGCAGTTGTCTTAGGTGGGCTGCATTCATTAGGGCGAAGCCTCTCAATGGGGCCTCCTACTGAGCGGGAGACATGTTGTTCTAGGCACCTTTGCTCGCTCACAGAGCGCTCACAACTGAAAAGAGCGTCCTGATGCGATCGATGGGCGTACTAGAGACACATACTCCACGGATTTTCACAGTGGTTTCCATTTCGCGACCGATCGTTCCTCACTTTCCGAATATGCAAAACTTACGGACAATAGTAACTTTCATACGATGTGTCACTGCCAAGTACGAGGGTGGTTTGAAAAGTTGTCGGAAAGGAATAGGGAAAATGTGCTTACATTACTGAAACTTTTTTATTTTGTCAATGTAGTTTCCTTGTAGATTAATGCACTAGGTCCAACGATGTTCCAGTGCCTTGATCTCATCTCGAAAATGAGTTTCCCCCGGGCCTGCAAAATAGTTGACAACTCCGGTTGTCAATCCTTCGTTTGAAGTGAATCTTCGTCCACCAAGAAAAATTTTCAGTTATGGGAAGAGATGGAAGTCTGACGGAGCCATATCAGGTGAATGAGGCGGGTGTGGCAACAAATATGGTTTAAATGGCTCTATGGTACTTAACATCTGAGGTCATCAGTCCCCTAGAAGTTAGAACTACTTAGACCGAACTAACGTAAGGACATCACACACATCCATTCCCGAGGCAGGGTTCGAACCTGCGACCGTAGCAGTCGCGCAGTTACCGACTGAAGCGCCTAGAGCCGCTCGGCCACAGTGGCGCAATATGTGGCAACAATTCATATCTAAGTCCGTGTAATTTTGCCATGGCGACGGCACATGTGTGCGAGCTCGCATTGTTTTGAAGGAAGATGACTTTCTTCCTTGCTAAACCTGGCCTTTTTTCGTGTTTCTTGTTGTAGTTTACCCAAGAGGTTTGCATAGTATTCTCCAGTAATTGTTTGCTCAGTGGGGAGGTAATCTACAAACCGAATCCCCTTCGCATCCCAGAACGGCGATGCCATGACTGTTTCCGCCGAAGAAATTGTCTTTATTTGGCGGCGGAGAATCGGCATGTGTCCAGTGCTTTGACTGTTGTTTTGTCTCTGGGGTATAGCAGTGCACGCAGTTTCATCTGTGGTCACAAAGCGGCGCAAAAAATCTTGTTCGTTTCTCCTAAAACGGGCCCAACATTGTTCTGATGCGTTTTTGATCCAGCGTGAAGCGTCGCGGCACCCATCTTGCGGATAATTTTCTCATTTCTGATTCTTCCTTTAAAATGTGATATACCCTTTTAGATGGCATCTGGCAAACATGAGCAATTTCACACAGTTTCAATCGACGATCCTCCATGATCATTTTGTGCACTTTTGGAATGATTTCTGGAGTAGTGACACGTCTTGGCCGACCACTGGACGGATCATCATCTAAGCTCTCCTCACCAAATTTAAATTCATCTGTCCATGTGGCAACAGTTGAATATGAGAGAGCAGAGTCCCCCAGTATATTCTGGAAATCGGCACGAATGTCATTTGCTTTCATACCTTTCTTTACGAAGTACTTAATCACTGCTGGAATCTCGATTTTTTTCCATCTTCGCAAAACACTACGCGAGAACAGCAACAGAGCCACGTCACCGCCACAGCTCTCTTCCAAGAGCACTGACGTGGCACATGTTATGCAGGCAACAGTCCAATGAATATCACGTGAACAACTCGTTGGGCTAGCGCTTACCTCTCGTGGTGATTCCGAGAACATTTCAAACCACACTCGTAACACAGCGCGATTATACTTGCACCACACATACCTACAGTATCATACAGAAGGTAACAGACAAATACGCAAAGGGGCGAACAGAAATCACACTTTTATTCGAAGACAATAATTACAATACAGTCACTGAGATTCAAGACGGTCCTCTGGACGTTAGAAAAGACATGATACTTAACAGGGCGTGTGATCACTTCGGACGGCATTGCATGCTCTGCACCGTGCTCCCATGCTAGCCGCATGGTTGATGCGGAGCTCTTGTAGGGCGTTCTGTTCTTCCACTAGCGCGGCTGACAACTCCTAGATGGTCGTTCGTGTATGTGGACTTGCTGCAGTGCGTCTTCCCTTCGCATCCCACACGTGTTCATGGTATTCAAATCAGGCGAAACGGACAGATCAGTCCATTCACCAAATGTCGTCTTGCACAGTTCGATGCACATTGTCATCAATAAAAATGTACGCCTCCGTAGCGTAGCGGTAGCGTTACCGCCTACCACGCAGGGGACCCGGGTTCGATTCCCGGCAGGAGACTGGGTGTTGTGTGTCCATCATCATTGACTTGCAAGTCGCCGATGTGGCGTCAACTACGAAGATTTGCAATACGGAGGCCGAACTCCCCCGAATGGGGCCTCCCGGCCAACAATGCCATACGATCATTTCATTTCATCAATAAAAATGGTCAGAGCCGAATGAACCCCGGAAAAATATTCACGCAAAGAAAGTTGGCACTCGGTGCGGTGGCTGATGGGAACGGCTGTAAATACATTTCCCGCTGATGGAGCGACTGTAAACGGGGAATGCATTTAACAGTCGTTACCGTCAGCTCCGCGCCGTATAGTACAGTGTCACGTTGACGTTGTCTGGTGAGCGTACGTGTTCAAATATTTTTAGTTCAGGAAGTCTATGCAGCGTTATAACACCTGGATCATCAAAACGATCACATTAGACACTGTTCCTCGGCGCACTGCGTACCCTCATATGGCGAGAGGTGGGCAGTGTGTCAGAACTCCAGTTATTCTTTTCTTCTGAGTACCGCACCATCTGTTATCATCTCTGATTATCGATTCTTCCGTCTTTGTTAAGATGTTTATTTGTTTTCAAGGCACATAGGGGTCTGGCTTAAAAACCGCGAATAATGTATTACGCTGTTGGCGAAATATACTGCAGACGGTAACAACCATAAGATACTTAGGTGTAGCCATCCAGAGCGACCTAAAATGCAGTGACCAGATGAAAGTAATTGTAGGGAAAGCAGATCCCGTGCAGAGATTCTTTGCAGGAGTCATAACGAAATTAATTCATCCACGGAGGAATTTTTGTTACAGAACACTTGTACGACCATTTCTTGGCCATTGTTCAACAGAGATTCTTGAAGTGGACGGTATTTGCTATCGGAATAGATGAGAAGGATGATGCAAGAAAGACATAAAGCAAGGACTGCACAGAGAATAAGGGCTTTCTATAAAAAGCAAACGCTGCTAACGTCCAAAAATAAAAACTTGGAGACCAGAACAAAATTCATACAGAACTATATGGAGCACTGCAGTGTATGATGCAAAACATGTTGGCCTACAGTGGGGGAGGGATGAACCTGCTTCTAGTCAACGACAGTAAATATCAGATAGAAAACTATAGTTCACGGTATGGCGAAATGGAAGAATTAGTTGAGCAAGCCTAGATACCATTAAGACAGATCGTCATTGGTATGAGATGCGGCAGTGATGCTGACATTCTTATAGTACGTACTCTGCAGTTGTGGTATCTCGAATCCCGCTTTCTTTTTTTTTATAACAAAAATGGCTCTAAGCACTATGGGACTTGACATCTGAGCTCATGACTCCCCTAGGCTTAGAACTACTTAAACCTAACTAACCTAAGGACATCAAACACATGCATGCCCGTGGCAGGATTAGAATCTGCGTCCGTAGCAGCCGCGTGGCTCCGGACTGAAGCTCCTAGAACCGTTCGGCCACCGCGGCTGGCTTTTTCCTAACATCTCGCAAGTTTTTAAGCGTTTTTCGCTACTACTTAAAACTTAGTCGTAACGTATTTGTGGACTGTACTGGAAAACTCAATATAGGGCAATTAAATCAAAAGATTAGGCCTTGCTGCTACACTATTCCCTTCAAACTAGAAAAAAAAAACTAGTAGCTTCTAATTTGAACTAAAGGAATGACAACCTGACTGAATCGCTGTAGATACGGAACACTGAATGTCTCCATAGCCCAGAAAGATTCTGTGATCTCCAGTTCCGTCTTGTCGCGATGCAAGAGGGCGAGCAAATGTCCTGCACCCGCTGAACTGACACCGCCGGCGACTGAAATATTCATGCCACTCATCCGCCTGCGACACCGCTGAATTATTTACGAGCCGCTCGCTGCTCTTTCCGCTGCAACTCTGACACCTGCTGTCAACGTGATACCGCAGAGGACACGTTCGCTTCCAAACGTGTAATTGCTTTTGGACACTGGCGTATCAGGCTTGGAGATGGAGCTTCGAAGATCCGGTGATAGTGGCAGTGTAATGAAACCTGTCTTGTGGAAGTCACAGTATATGGCCGTGGTGACAAGCGCTGTAATCTTGGACTGTCCATTTCCCTGTCAGTAGCAGTCAACCTGCCGTTTCGTAGAAACCGTGTTGCAACGCACACCTGAAAATATAATGGCCGTATGTCATCGGTGAAGAGCAGAGGCTTCAACTAGTTTAAAATGTTGTACCATGCACTAGATTCCCGCTTCCTTGTAATCAGTCATTCTCCATTGCAGAATATGTGTAAACGCACTTGAATGAGAGAAGAAGCAAATTTATATTGTGGTTAAGACATTTATCTGCTGTCGGGGGTTTCATTCCCGCCATGTAGCTCAAGGCTTCTTCTTCTCCTTAAGCGTATGTTATACCACAACAGTACTCTCAGATGTATGAGGCTTGTACTACCATACTCCAGTAAGTAGTGCTAAATTCCTCAGCATGCAGGCATCTAGAGACATCGTGTGTAATCGGATGGCTGATGTGAATAAGACGGGTACAGGATAGACATTGCAGAATGGCACTTACTTTATTAGAAAGAGAATACCGGTCTATATCACTAGCGTCGGTCAGTACAAGTTTGGAAAACAGTCCTACTCTTTGCGAAAACAACGTATCAAAGTGTATTGATTGCATGGAACTCAGCTCGCTCTGTTCCTTCACGAGACACCGTATGTAGTACCCTCCTTCTTCTGGACAGTTCCAAATTAAATCAAATACAATGTTGTAGGGAGGGTTGGTTAAAGGCAAAGGAAGACTCACGAGATGCTTAGAGCCTCTAGAGTTTTGCTCTGGGTCCTTAGCCTACAGGTTCAATGAAGGGGTAACTAGTTTTGAAATAGAGGGATGAGTGCTAGAGCTTTGAACCTCCGACTTTATCCCACGGTTGCGAGAATACTTTGTGACCCCATTCACACCGGGAGAGATGGCAAATCTTAATCAAATCTAACCGAATTTATAAAGTATTTTGCCTAAGGAACATAGTTTTTGCACCTTCTCTCCGCTGATGGCTATTTCCTACACCAAGAAACAATATTTGTGTCATGTGATGTATGCTGTGTAACAGGTTTCGCAATATGTCCACATGTATATGATCTGCTCAAAGCAATGGACAGGATAGTTTAGTAATAATACAGAAATTGAGAACCATGCTGCAATGTCACTGGCTGATAGCTTCACGAGATTGATACTGACCGATAGCTTCACGAGGTCGACACAATGAGATGTTTTGTTGAGGTGACAACTCGTCGAGAGTAATTGAGTGGCCGTCGAGTAATTGAGTAAAATGTGTTGAAATTACGATATACGTGATCAAATTACGAAAAATGCGGAAATTGATAAAAATACAACAAAAAGTATGGAGGAATGAGGTTGGTTACTTGCTTGCATGGGTGTCGCTCAATCATTCCATTCCTCCACCAGTGGGATTGTCTATTGATGGTGCATGGTCAATTGATGCTATATGAGATTATGTCCTGCAGGATACCCCCTTGTTCCATATGTGGTTATGCAGTTTAAGTCATAGAAAGGAAAGATACAGTGCCCAAAGGTTTGGATGTCAGGATGACTACTGCCTAGAACACAGAAATAGCAATCATATAGCTGGGTGCAGTGTTCATTACCAATATGAGGAATCAGTGCTCAGGGTATTCTCAAAAAACGGAACTACGAGACATCTGCTACCACGACAGTGTGGAAGATGAGATTAAATGTAGAGGTCATCACCTTTGGACAGCTGTTTGGAAACAGACCACAATGCTGCAGTTTACATATGTTGCGATGTCCTTCACATTTTTATCAATAAGAAGCACCGCCTCTGTATTTTATTTCAACCATCCTGTGTGTTGTGGGAGCAACATAGTTTACACCATTTGATGTCCAGCTTTCTGCGAGAGCCAATGCATATAAAATGTTAATGTCAATTTAGCACTTGGCACAGAACTTGGAAGTCATGGTGTGAAAGCAAAATATAGCCATACACTGCTCGGATGTGTTACAGCATAAAAACAATGTATCAAACTGTTCATGAAAGAACAACGCAGGTACCGAAACCCGCTCTTGTGGCTGATAGTGTGTGGGATAGGGTGCTTCTAAAGTTCGAGTAACAAAATTTTACACTGGTCTGTGCAAGTGACTTCAGTTACTGGTCACCTGCTCCAGTGGACCAGTACCTGCATATTTAATAAGATCTCCACATATGCTCGATTTCAACATGCAGATGCTATTTGTTTTGATATATCAGAAGCGATGGACACATTAATATCGTATTGAGTTCTCTACCGGGTGATATTAGCATAGCCTTTATAGTTCGTAAATGCACTCCATTGGATGTTATAAAAATAACCGGTAGAGGTAGAGAAGAGAGAGAGAGAGAGAGAGAGAGAGAGAGAGAGAGAGAGAGAGGGAGAGAGAGAGAGGGACTGTGCTGCCAAGAAAGTCTCTGAAGCAATCAATCACACTGTCGTGTTTCTAACGTTGTAATCATAGGAATATAGTAAAGGAACTTAGCACATGTACAGAATGATATTTATAGCCCCTCATTCGGTCTTTTTGAAGTCCATGTGTACTCTGTGTGTTTGTAAATTTCATCCTGTACATTAATGTCCTATTTTTATAGTTGTAGTAGTTCTCTACCTACTCAGCTTCGTAACCAATGTAACATTGTTGTTGGAACATGATGGGAATTTGGGAGAATTAGCAGGAGCTTGTGACTTGGCGGGGGGACGTCTCTTACTCGTGGAAATCATGTGGATTCAAATGCTATATTTCGAAGACTATAAGATTTGTTAGAATACGGCAGGTAGGCGATACTCTGACAAATGAGGAGTTTAGAGGTGAGCTCTATACTGCTTCTTCTAAGTGTTGTGCACGAACATACGAGGGTTGTCCGTAAAGTAAGGTCTCCAACGAGCTACCGTCGGTATGGAGCGAGCTAGCTTAAATCTGTCTACAGCGCCGTGTTCCTTGCTTCGCACACCACTGTTCTTGCCTGGACAAGATTTTGATAGACATTTTGAAGTATCACATGGTGGTGCCGGGTGGGTGCCATGGGTGCTCACTATTGAACACAAAAAGAAGTGTCGTAGTGTCTGCAAATTTCTGCGTCATTACCGCGAAAAGGGTAGGAATTTCTGGATTCAGTTGTAACTGGAGACGAGATATGTGTCCACTACTTCACGCCAGAGACTAAGGAACAATCAAAACAACGGCGACATTCCGTTTCTCGAAATTTTAAGAAGTTCAAGCAAACGCCATCAGCGGGGTAGGAAAGGAAAGGCGTTCTAATGATAGAGTACCTGGAAAGAGGTATATCAGTCAAGCGGTAATGTACTGCAGACACTAACAAAGCTACGCCGGGCTATACAGAACAAAAGGAGGGGTTGGCTGACAAAGGGAGTTCATTTGGACCATAACAACGTTTGCCCTCACATCGGCCGCAACACAATGGATCTCATCGCCAAATTCGGGTGGCAAATCGTTGACCATCCTCCATACAGTCCTTATTTGGCTCCCAGTGACTACTGTTTGTTCCCCAACTTGAAACAACACTTAGGGGGAATGAAATTCTCAAGCGACAAAGAGATGAAGGCAGTTGTCCATTACTGCATGAGTCGGCGAGAGAATGGTACAACGTGAGTATGAAAAAAGGCTTTCGGAGTACCTCCAAAAATGCGTCGATCATGATGGGGACTATGTTGAAAAATAGCTAAAAGTCCAAGCTTTCGGAATTTATATTTGGTTGTGCAATACAATATTTACTATGTGAAAAATCATTGGGGACCTTAATCTACAGACTACCTTCATATCACAACCTGTGACATACGTCTCACAAAATGACAGCAATGAGAAAGCTAAGAGCTGATGTAAAGATTTTTACCGAGAGGTAATCAGCAGTAAAAGTTTCCTCTTTTGTTTTCTCGATAAATAAGAGACATCATTCTTACGTGAGATTTGTATGCCTATAAATGAGTGGAGTGGTGTCGTAATAGGTAGACTAAAATCACATTTACGTCTGTATGCCCTTACTAGTCATTATCTTTTGTATTCCACTCGCAAAATTAGCAAGCCAAAAAGACTGCCTGTATGCCTCCTTATGAGCGCTAATTTCTCGTATCTTATATTTGTGGTCCTCATGCGAAATGCATGTTGGCGGTGACAGAACCCTTCTGCTGTCAGCGTCAAACGTTGATTCTCAAGAGCTGGAGCTGTAATCAGGCGTTTCTCCTTTGCGGCGAGATTTTTTGATGGAATTTCAATCTCCCACCCATACTGGTAGAGATGATCATCCTAATAAAATCAGCTATAGTATCGAGTTTAGAAAGTGTAGTACAGACCTGATATTTACAAAATGGTTCAAATGGCTCTGAGCACTATCGGACTTAACATCGGAGGTCATCAGTCCCCTAGAACTTAGAAATACTTAAACGTAACTGACCTAAGGACTTCACGCACATCCTTAAACGTAACTGACCTAAGGACTTCACGCACATCCATGCCCGAGGCAGGATTCGAACCTGCCACCGTAGCGGTCGCGCGGTTCCAGACTGGAGCGCCTAGAACCGCTCGGCCACTCCGGCCGGCTGATATTTCCAACTTCTCCGTGCTGTTACCTTGAGAGACTTAGTTTGTGACAAGACGCTTGCTTTAAGAGAGTTCGAAAGTGAGGGGGCATCCGGGGACAGAGCTAGATCGTGCTCATAGCACTCCGTCATGCGGCAAAAATGAGTTTATTATTCTTGTCCGGTGATGCAGAATGTGGCAGACATTAAAAGAACAGATTTTCCTACTTGACGAGAGAATACTAGGAGGAAATATGGCGTATAACTCATGTGAAATGGAGAATCCGCATTTCGCGTGAGAAATTCGAGGCGCACTGATAAAACAATATCGCCGTTTCGAAGCTTTTAAACTGAGGAGTCTATCAAGGGGAAACTGCAGTAAGTCCAAGTCCTGCCGAGTTGTGCCGCGGTCAATGGCAGTAGTAATTACGAGGGTGTCGGGCGACTGGAAGTCGAGGCTTAAGGCTTTCGTGAGTGACGGTTTGTCGGCTGGCCGGTCTTGTCAGGTAGGCAGTACGCTAGGTAGATGGCACTGGAGCAGACTGGAGGTGATTTGTCAGGTTTTTTTCCGTCTTGAGATGCTGTATTAAGGTAAGACAACGAGCACTACATTCGTAAAAAATATCGTACAATGTATTTCTCGAGTTTCTGTTGGCTAGGATGCGACTTACGACTTGTAAATAGGTACGAGTGTGTTTGCTTCCCAAACAACTTTGCTACAGGAGTTCTGTATGAGTACATAGGAGCAGACAGTTACAGGCGCACTGGGACAGTGGGTCACAGTTCTGATACTGTTACTCATCCCTCAGTGGTAGCCTGCTGTCCTGTCATTATTGCCCAGCCTTCTCATATGGGGCCATAGGCTAGATTGGCTGGAGCAACTTCCTAGACTGATAGCGAAAACCTCCACTCTACATCCAGCAGTTATTGACGAAACTGGGTGGAGCTTCTGTCTAGTGCTCGATTGATGGCAGCTACCCATGCCTGACTCAGATTGTTTCAGTAAGCAATATTCTGCACCGAGTACAAAACAATGACTTACATATGTACTATCTGGCAGCTCAGTACACAGACTGAAACCATCCTTTGGTGGTGGTGTTGTGAACTACTCAGATGCTCTGAACCTCAAGGTGAACAAAGATTTGATAGTCCTGCCAAGCCGGCCGGGGTGGCCGAGCGGTTCTAGGCGCTACAGTTGTGAACCGCGCGACCGTTACGGTCGCAGGTTTGAATCCTGCGCGCGGGCATGGATGTGTGTGATGTCCTTAGGGTAGTTAGGTTTAAGCAGTTCTAAGTTCTAGGGTACTGACGACCTCAGCAGTTAAGTCCCATAGTGCTGAGAGCCATTATTCCCGCCAATACTTTTTGATTTTCCCGCAAAAATTTCAATTTCTCGCCATTTGCAGGGGAGGGAGGGGGAAGGTAGCTATGACATCATCAGAGAGTGGAGTAATTAATTGATCAATTAATTAATTTTGTATCAAAAGTGTTCCAGAATGCAGTTTGCCCTAGTAACACAGCTTGTTCAGAAGGTTATAGGCTGCTGTTGTTAAGCAGAGATGAAGGGACTTGCACATCATACAGTGTACGTAGAGCTGTATTGGTTCAGTCTTTGGACCGAAGAACAGCAGAAACAGCAACAACAGCATACTTCTACAGTACTTCCAGGTCTAGACCATCATGTCAATGCGATGTAACAGCTTTAAATATGGAAGTAACGGGCAGAGCTTTCCCGAGAGCGCTAAGTATACGTTTCTTTTCCTCGGCAACTCTGTTGTTTCAAGTTTTAATGAAACTGCGGTATCGTCCCCCTATAATACTCGTACCGATGAAAATTATTCGACTCTTGTGTAGCCTTCGCCTTGGGAGTCGTCCACGTCCTTTTCTTCACACTTTGGGAATTTAACCGAATAAAACAGCGTGTCCCTTGACTAATGACATTCTTTACACATATTGTCTACACAGTAGAATCCTAACTGAAAGAACATTCAGGTTTTGGAATGTAAATGTGATGTAATATTTACTTGTATGTAGTTCCAAATAATGATAAGCAAGTCTTGTACATGGTTTACATCAGGAGGAGCCAGCTAGGGTAGCGGAAGGAAATAAACCAATGCGCATCGTGTAATAAGTAAAACTAGTTGGAATCAGATGGGGTACAAGTCAACACATGGAACAGCAGTTCGTTAGCTGAGCGCGACGAGGAACAGAAACTGGCGCTCAGTTGGAGACTCCAGGAAGAGGTCGCAAAAGCGTCGAGCCGGGCGGCCGGTGAAACACAGCTGGCCGCAGTATATTTTCGACCCAGCGAACCGGTTATGGAAGAAATCTGTTTTACGAGTAGCCTGCGGCAGTAACGCTAGCGGAGATTCGTTCGTGTTCGCAGTGCCTGGCGTTCTTAGGTCCCGTGTTAACGGGAGAGCCTGCCGACATTTTGGAGATGGTAATACCGACTCTTCAGCATGAATATGTACCGTAGAGTCGCCTCTTCGAGGACGTAAACAACCAATTACGCTCTGAATATGGATGCAACGTCTGTGTTCTCTGCGCTAAGCGAAGAAACTTACCATTCAAAATGCTAAATCCTTTGGAAAATTGATAATGTAAATGCCACCATTGGCTGCTAATTTACGACCAGAGAAGTGCCGTCTGGATGTTAGTGTCTTCTTTAACTGTAACATACTTATCGCCCCAAGTTATGTAATTCTTGAGCGTTAATTGAGTACGCCAGACGTACTGTACAGTCTAATGATCACATGCGTTGTCCTCAATATAAGGCATGTGTAGGCACGCCACGCACAAAAAAATGTATAAACTTTTTGATGGTCAATGACGTAATACAATTCGTTTGAAATATTATTTGAAGCCGCTCTCTGCTTCTGACTCTTTAAAGTGTCAGGTTGGCAGTTCTGGCAGAGCCTCTACAGCTTTACAGCGTTAATGAATGTTAAAAGATACTGTACGAAGCCCACGCCTACTACAGTAGTAAAAGTTTATATGCTAACTAGCTCTGCAGATGACGAAGAAATGGAAGAAATGTATGATGAGATGAAAGAAATTATTCAGGTAGTGAAGGGAGACGAAAATTTAATAGTCATGGGTGACTGGAATTCGAGAGCAGGAAAAGGGAGAGAAGGAAACATAGTAGGTGAATATGGATTGGGGCTAAGAAATGAAAGAGGAAGCCGCCTGGTAGAATTTTGCGCAGAGCATAACTTAATCATAGCTAACACTTGCTTCAAGAATCATGAAAGAAGGTTGTATACATGGAAGAACCCTGGAGATGCTATAAGATATCAGATAGATTATATAATGGTAAGACAGAGAATAGGATCCAGGTTTTAAATTGTAAGACATTTCCAGGGGCAGATGTGGACTCTGACCACAGTCTATTGGTTATGAACTGTAGATTAAAACTGAAGAATCTGCAAAAAGGTGGGAATTTGAGGAGATGGGACCCGGATAAACTGAAAGAACCAAGGTTGTACAGGGTTTCAGGGAGAGCATAAGGGAACAATTGACAGAAATGGGGGAAAGAAATACAGTAGAAGAAGAATGGGAGAATGGGTAGCTTTAGGGATGAAATAGTAAAGACAGCAGAGGATCAAATAGGTAAAAAGACGAGGGCTAGTAATAGGTAAAAAGACGAGGGCTAGTAGAAACCCTTGGATAACAGAAAAAAATATTGAATTTAATTGATGAAAGGAGAAAATATAAAAATGCGGTAAATGAAGCAGGCAAAAAGGAATACAAACGTCTCAAAAATGAGATCGGCAGGAAGTGCAAAATGGCTAAGCAGGGATGGCTAGAGGACAAATGTAAGGATGTAGAGGCTTATCTTACTAGGGGTAAGATAGATACTGCCTAGAGGGAAATAATGGAGAACCACTTGCATGAACATCAAAAGCTCAGATGGAAACCCAGTTCTAAGCAAAAAAAGGGAAAGCAGAAAGGTGGAAGGAGTATATAGGTCTATACAAGGGCGACGTACTTGAGGACAATATTATGGAAATGGAAGAGGATGTAGATGAAGATGAAATGGGAGACATGATACTGCGTGAAGAGTTTGACACAGTACTGAAAGATCTAAGTCGAAACAAGGCCTCCGGAGTAGATAACATTCCATTAGAATTACTGACAGCCTTGGGAGAACCAGTCCTGACAAAACTCTACCATCTGGTGAGTAAGATGTATGAGACAGGCGAAATACTCACAGACTTCAAGAAGAATATAATAATTCCAATCCCAAAGAAAGTAGATGTTGACAGATGTGAAAAATATCGAACTGTCAGTTTAATAAGTCACAGCTGCAAAATACTAACGCGAATTATTTATAGACGAATGGAAAAACTGGTAGAAGCCGACCTCAGGGAAGATCAGTTTGGATTCCGTAGAAATGTTGGAACACGTGAGGCAATACTGACCTTACGACTTATCTTAGAAGAAAGATTAAGGAAAGGCAACCCTACGTTTCTAGCATTTGTAGACTTAGAGAAAGCTTTCGACAATGTTGACTGGAATACTCTCCTTCAAGTTATGAAAGTGGCAGGGGTAAAATACAGGGAGCGAAAGGCTATTTACAATTTGTACAGAAATCAGATGGCAGTTATAAGATTCGAGGGACATGAAAGGGAAGCAGCGGTTGGGAAGGGAGTGAGACAGGGTTATAGCCTCACCCCGATGTTATTGAGCAAGCAGTAAAGGAAACAAAAAAAAATTCGGAGTAGGTATTAAAATCCATGGAGAAGAAATTAAAACTTTCAGCTTCGCTGATGACATTGTAATTCTGTCAGAGACAGCAAAGGACTTGGAAGAGCAGTTGAATGGAATGGACAGTGTCTTGAAAGGAGGATATAAGATGAACATTAACAAAAGCAAAACGAGGATAATGGAATGTAGTCGAATTAAGTCGGGTGATGCTGAGGGAATTAGATTAGGAAATGAGATACTTAAAGTAGTAAAGGAGTTTTGCTATTTGGGGAGCAAAATAACTGATTATGGTCGAAGTAGAGAGGATATAAAATGTAGACTGGCAATGGCAAGGAAAGCGTTTCTGAGGTTGAGAAATTCGTTAACGTCGAGTATAGATTTAAGTGTCAGGTAGTCGTTTCAAGAAGAAGGGACCAGTTGGTAGGACATATTCTGAGACATCGAGGGATCACCAATTTAGTATTGGAGGGCAGCGTGGAGAGTAAAAATCGTAGAGGGAGGCCAAGAGATGAATACACTAAGCAGATTCAGAAAGATGTAGGCTGCAGTAGGTAGTGGGATATGAAGAAGCTTGCACAGGATAGAGTAGCATGGAGAGCTGCATCAAGCCAATCTCAGGACTGAAGACCACAACAACCATAAATCTACATACAGTACAGGCGATACAGCATTTTAGTAATGTAAGCAGGTCTGAAAGTTCTGCTTTAAATTTTGGTGTTAGCAGTTCATGTTATACGCAATTAGTCAAAGATTAGTAACATTTCAAAATGGACTAGAAAACGCGTTTTTCTTACCTCTTGCAATTGGAGTAGTGAAAGGTACTCTCCAGATGGTAACAGTTCTAATTATTGTATGGCAGCGAAACTTGATAGATATGCTAATGCTCGGATGCGAAACTGGTTAAAGTTTTGGGCACCTGTTACCAATCTGGCGTTTTACACTAAAAGGCATCCACGCTGTCATTTGAGAAGCTATAACGTGAGTGAACAGTATGTCTATCGATAAGATGGACCCTGTGCTGTTAATGCAACTGTTTACGGCAATTACAGTGCTAGATTGAGAGAATATCGCCGGCGGAAAGGTCTGAGGAAAGGCGCGATGCCATTGAATGGTTTAAAGAGGTGATGACGAAACGAAACTGGAAAACATGGGTATGCTTGGCGTGGCAACGGGAGGAGCAAGGCGGCTCATCCCGGTGGAAGTCACTGACGAGGTTACTGCTGCTGCAACTGAGCTCGTGCAAGGTCACAAAAAATGTCCATCCCATGGCCGACTGTACGGAAAATTTTAAGGTCTATTTCTGTTTGTTGATGGCACTATCTTGGTTGTAAAGCATGTTATGTGCAACGTTGGCTCGGTTTCAAATAGTACAGTTCATGACATTAAGTTCATGGCTTGTAGAAAATAAACTAACGCTGAATGAGAGGAAGACTCAGTTTTTTCAGTTTATAGCACACAATTCCACAAAACCTGATGATTTAATTTCACAGTATGGGAATGTGGTTAGTGAAACTGAATTGTTCAAGTTTCTAGGTGTTCAGGTAGATAGTAAACTGTCGTGGGTAGACCACGTTCAGGATCTTGTGCAAAAATCTTAGTGCTCCCTCCCATTTTTACTATTCGCACGGTATCTGAAGGAAATGGAAATGAGCGTTTGGCGTCATTTGCCGGGAGACCCCTTACGGGGCAGGCCCGGCCGCCTAGGTGCAGGTCTTATTACATTCGACACGACATTGGGGTGCCGGAAGGAGATGAAATGATGATGAAGACAACACAACACACCACCCAGTCCCTGAGCGGGGAAAATCCCCGACGCAGCTGAGTTAAGTGCTCGTTCGACACGAAATTTAGTCTACGTTGCTTATTTTCATTCGCTATGACGTGTGGCATTATATTTTGGGGCAATCCTTCCCATTCTCAAAGGATATTTTTGGCTCAGAAGCTGGCGATTCGGGCAATGAGTGGTGTACGTTCGCGAACCTCTTGTAGACCCATGCTCACTAGGCTGGGTAATCTGACACTGGCCTCTTGACTTACTGTATATTCTTTACTGTCGTTTCTTGTTAACAATATCAGCTTATTCCCACGAATTAGTAGCTTTCACTCAGTTAACGCTCGGCAGAACTCGCACTTCCTTAACTCTTGTTTTTAGATGAAATTTTGAACATATCAATTTTTATATTTATCGGAAAACAATGTGAAATAAAGAATAACTACAGAATTATTTCAGTACTGATTTCATTTACCTTATTGTTACTACAAGTTTTTCTTCTGGCCTTCTATGCTAATTACACCATGTTTCCATCTGCCGATGTTCAACAATCTGACCGGCCGAAGTGGCCGAGCGGCTCTAGGCTCTACAGTTTGGAACCGCGCCACCGCTACGGCCGCAGGTTCGAATCCTGCCTCGGGCATGGATGTGTGTGATGTCCTGAGGTTAGTTAGGTTTAAGTAGTTCTAAGTTCTAGGGGACTGATGACCATAGATGTTAAGTCCCATAGTGCTCAGAGCCATTCTGCACATTGGCAGGTGGAATCACCTGCATTATCCGTGCCCACCTGCAGTTGCATAAACACTGGCGGAAAAGAAATCGCAACACTAAGAAGGAGTTGTGCGACATAAACGAAGTTGAGTGATCGGAGTATTTCTATACCTGAAAGATGATGTCAATTCAGAAATCATGCAATCGCATATGGGTGGCGCTAGTAGGTTTGCTTTACATACATGCCGTAACGGTCGGGCGCGTTAGTTATTTTTTAGATCAGGCGTGGTGAGTTGATGTTTGTCCAGAAGGCACCAACAAGTTACTAAATTTGAACGAGGTCGTGTAATAGGACTACGAGAATCTGGTTGTTCCTTTTGCGATACTGCAGGAGGACTAGCACAAATGTAGATACTGTCCAAGACTGCTTGCAGCGGTGGTCACGCGAATGTACGGTCGCGAGAAAGCCAGGCTCCGGACGGCCACGTGGCACTACCGAGACAGAAGACCATCGTGTTCCTGGTTGAATATGGCCGCAGATTATAGGCGACACAAGCACATTCCAAATGCAAAAAGAATGGTAGGAAGAAAAACAAGAGCAAATAACAAAATCAACACGATGATGAAAATGATGTGATAAAATATTAGAAATAAAAACAATTACATTATAACCAATCGACTGAATAAAAATGATAAGCAGAGTCTTTTGATTTGATTTAGAAAAGTAAAAAATTTCGCTACATTTGACGAGATTCGAATCTTCCACGTCCTGTACGTGAAGATTGTACGCTAATCACTGTGTCTTGCCCCACTACACTGCAAAGAGCTGTTTTATTTATGGCTCTCGTGTCCAAGTCGCAACGATTAATTGACAGCCTTTAAAAATTTGCCTTCACGCCATATTGTGCGACGCTTATCGAACGTAAGCCGATCTCTGTGAGTATAACTCTGTAAACGACACTGAATCGCGTCTTGGGTGGAAGGATCCAGTAGTCATTGGTTACTGTTGTGTACGAATGTCCCGTAGTGCTCAAAGCCATTTGAACCATGACTGTGTGAAATAAATTTCTTCCAAAGGAATCATTGGCCCATTTTTCAGATCCGAAACGATTACTGCATCACGCTATCTGGACATTCTTCGTGAATTTGTGGCGGTACAAACTGCCTTAGACGATACTGCGAACACCTTGTGGTTTATGCAAGATGGTGCCCGGCCACATCGCACGGCCGACGTCTTTAATTTCCTGAATGAATATTTCGATGATCGAGTGATTGCTTTGGGCTATCCGAAACATACAGGAGGCGGCGTGGATTGGCCTCCCTATTCGCCAGACATGAAACCCTGTGACTTCTTTCTGTGGGGACACTTGAAAGACCAGGTGTACCGCCAGAATCCAGAAACAATTGAACAGCTGAAGCAGTACATCTCATCTGCATGTGAAGCCATTCGGCCAGGCACGTTGTCAAAGGTTTCGGGTAATTTCATTCAGAGACTACGCCATATTATTGCTACGCATGGTGGATATGTGGAAAATATCGTACTATAGAGTTTCCCAGACCGCAGCGCCATCTGTTGTTGACAATTGTAACTACCGTAATTTCGAAAATTTGACTGCCTGAAAATGTACTGTTGTCCCAAACATATTGCAACAAACGGTGTATTTCTATCGCTGCTCGTTTAGTTTGTATTGCCGTTTCAAATATACCGGTCAGTTTTGAAACACCCTGTAAACGCGCAGTCAAGAATTATTAAACTCGTCTGAAATAGTTACTCATTCCTCACCCCAGAGACGGCTGCTGGCACTCGTAAGACCTGCAGTGTCAAGTGCTGTGACGTATACGCCGCAGCCAGTCTTTCTTGTGGGCCTCGGCGAGTTCGGAGATGACGTCACAGGACTTGCTGGTGTGTTTAGAGTGAGCATACGGAGCTCATTTCTGACTTGTACGGATAGTGCGGTTAGACTTTCGGTGAACGGCGCCATATAAGCGTTTTAGCAGCCGCATGTCAGAGTATTCCCAGCATGACCTGCATAACTCAGTTACCTGCCCTGCGTAACTGAGTTATTCAGTTAACCTGCTGGTAGTGGTTCTGTGGTGTTTTGGGAGTGTTTTTCGTTTCATAACTTGGGATCTCTCACTCTGATTACAGCATGCATGAACCAGGGTGGTTGTAGGATTTTCTGTGGCCAAGAGTTGTCCTTCTTTCTACTTCTTCCTACATCTTCATGATGAGTGTGCTGTGCACACTCCCGTCTTTCTAGATGACAACGGCTGTGTTTACAACGATACATAGTACTTCTGTTTAAAATCCATTTGAGAGATCAAAACAATTTTATATATTTATCTATTTATTTACACGCCTTGTTCCGTAGGTTCAAATTGAGGAACAAATCTTCAAGGTCATGGAATGTGTCAGTACATGAAATAACATAAAAGTAATAATAGATAAAATAAAATGTTTACGAATCCAAAAAAAGTCAAACCATTAGTTTAAGTAAACGCAATCAACAATATAAGAACCAGTTTAAATTTTCAAGTAACTCATCAACAGAATAGGAGTAACCCATGACGACACTCTTCAATTTCGATTTGAAAGCGCTACTGCTACGATTTTTGAATTCTTGTGGTAGCTCATTGGAAATGGATGCAGCAGTATACTGCACACCTTTCTGCACAAGAGTTAAATGGTTCAAATGGCTCTGAGCACTATGCGACTTAACTTCTGAGGTCATTAGTCGCCTAGAACTTAAAACTACTTAAACCTAACTAACCTAAGGACATCACACACATCCGTTCCCGAGGCATGATTCGAACCTGCGACCGTAGCGGTCGCTGGGCTACAGACTGTAGCGCCTAGAACCGCACGGTCACTCCGGCAGGCCAGATTGTTGAACATTGGCAGATGGAATTAGCACAGAAAGCCAGAAGAAAAACTAGTAGTAACAATAAGGTAAATGAAATCAGTACTGAAATAATTCTGTAGTTATTCTTTATTTCACATTGTTTTCCGATAAATATAAAAATTGAAATGTTCAAAATTTCATCTAAAAACTATCAAAATAGTTACCAGTGGATTTATGGAAGTGTCCAAGTAACAAGAAAACATGTTAACAAACTGTAATTATTAATTCCAAGCCAACTAGTAGAATATGAGTAGAGGGAGACTACTCTGTTATGTGGGATGTTGGTTGATTTGGATAGGCAAACTCTTGTACTACCTCATTAATCCTATTCCTAAATAATAATTTTTTACATTCTGGAATTTTTTTAATGTGGACCATTAAACTTTTCAAAAACAGTTCGTCGCAGTCATCGCCGTCGTCGTCGAGGTCATCTGTATGCCTTTTCTTGTGGTATTTTGCCAATGAATATTGGAGTTTTTCTTTTTCTAAAACGCTTTTTTTATAATGTTTTAGTTGGCGGTTCTTTCCTTTCTTCTCTCGATCAGACAACTGCGAGGACGAAAGTAATAACGGCTTATTACTTGAACATGTCTTTTCAGCTTCTAGGGAAACGTCGCTTACGCTCTGCGGTGATGAAGCCAACATTTTGAGATCACATGGTTCTGCATCCGTCCTACAGGTTTTGCAGACTTCTGTTGGCAGCTCTTCAGATGTGGATGCTGCAGACTCAGTTGATTCCGATACCGAGATGCGGCGCACTTTTCCTGGCTTTCTAACTTTCACAAAGTCCTCCAAAAACATTAACAAATGTAAATAAGGCCATCTTGATGCTGGCTTTCTTCCAAGTTCTACTGCAAACTGGTCTCTTAGATACTTCCATTTCTTTCTTAGCACGGTCTCTGAAAACAAATTATTTTTGATGATTCAGTATTTTAACCTCATACCAAGTATTACAGGTGATAAAGGAAAATTAAAAGTTATATTACTTTACGATTTCATTTTGGTGACAATCCATTGGATCTCTTTTGGGTGTTGCATACAATTTTGGAGTGGGTGTATTAATGGCTATCAACGTGCTTGCTGGGACTACATTCTTGCAATGTGGGAGGAACAGCAACAAAAGCAAATAATTATGCCAACAAAGGAGACTTTCAGACAGAAAGCGGAAGAACTTTATAATATATGAAACTTTCCAAATACTGTCAGAATCGTGTCCAAAGAATTTAGGATCGATTTTTCAGTTGCAATAGCTTCTTCTTCATTGTCCAACAAGAGGTTCATAACTACCGGTGTCGGTGGGTTTGGTAAGCAGAATGATGGTAACACATTTCAAATATTTACACTCCACATGATACTAAAGGGCAATACCTGGACGTCCTGCAACTTAGCTTCTTGGCTTAAACGAAATTCGAAGCTCCGTACGTATTTGTAGGGTCTGAGGCGTATCCACTGTTACCTAACTTCGAGAAACCTTATAATGAGAAGGGATTGACTACAGAAAAGGAATGTTTTAACGAAAGGCTAACCAATTGCCTTTGGTTTGGTATCGAAAAGTAGACCCGGAAGATTTTCACCAGCACTTAATTGATTTAGACTTCAGTCAAGGGAAAAGTCGGAAGCAGGTTGTGGGATGACTGTCAAATAAAAGTAGAACTGTAACAGATGTACAGGCTTATTCCAAAAGAAAGACCAGACTTCAGTTATTTATTACAAACCATGATAGATAGAAACATGTTACTGGCTAGAGGAAGGTTTGAAGTTTTATGTTCGCAGCACAGATAATATGCCAGGCACCAAATGTGAGCACCATGCGTTGCTCTAGAAACACCAAAATGATAGTCCGTTTCATTGTACGCATGACCACCACAGAAAAAGTTGCGAAGTGTGAGGTCTGCTGACCTGGGAGGCCAAAAGCAATGATCAAGATCTTGTTGTCTACCTCTTGCAATCCAGATTAGTGGAACTGTGTTGTTAAGATGACGTCACACCTCAAGGTGAAAACGGGATGGGGCGCCACCATGCATGAAAATTAGAAGAACTGTGGAATCTTCGTGAAGTTGATGAAACAACCAGTTTTGTAGCATATCTAGGTACGACACTCCTGTCACAGTTTTCTCCGCAGAAAAGGAAGGTTCATAAACTTGGTGAACATAAACAACATCAAACACATTGTTTCGGCGAGCCTTTGCCTGTTCGACGACGACGCAAGGATTTTGCGACCCCAAATTCTTGCATTACGGCGTTTTACTGTACTCGATAGATAGAAGTCGATTTGTTCGAAAAGATGAGTTATTCGAAAAAAAAGACGTCTGACTTAACCTGGAGCATTGAAATGCAAAATTTGTACCTTCTGTTTTGGTCGTCGGAACGCAATTGCTTCAGTAAATGAAACTTTTTAAGGCTTCATATGCAGGCGTCATTACAGACCACAACTCACCTTTGTTTGAGGAACTTGAAGTTCGAGGCCTTCCTGTCTTGTGGACTTACGAGGGCTCCGTGTGAACTGATAAGCGCGACATTTTCATCAGATGCGCGTGGTCGACCAGTACTCTTCCTTTTGCAGATGCCGCCAGCTTCCAAGAATTTTGTACATCGGTCATAAATTTGCTTGTGCAGAGGTGGCGTCTAGCAATGGATATTGCACGTGAACTATGTGTTGACTTCGCGCAAATGCCAACACACAAAATGATTTCTTCTCTTGTGTCGTTGCCATGTTACTACAAACTAACAACAGCGCACCTGTGTCAAGACTTTGAGCCTTCCTCTACCCAGTGGGCTGCGCAATGTGTTTCTGTCTTTTATAGTTTGTAATAAACAATTGAAATCTGTTATTTCTTTTTGAATTATGCGGTAGAGTGATCGTCACGAAAAATTCAACACTTCCAATTTCTTAAAGTATTTTGAATTTCTGTATTTTTAATATCACTCATTTTTATGACAATAATCTACTATTTAAAATAAAATATTATGATACGCTCCCACATAGGTATCTAATAAGGAAGAATAAAACGATTATAAATAAATTAAGCCAGAGATACAGAAGTAACACGAATGGATTTGCACTTAAAGCAAATTTTGAAGAGGCTCACGAAGGTAATGCACCTCTATTTTCTACACTTCGCTTCAGACTTCTCTCTGCGTCTTCAAATGTGTATTACTTTCTCTGACACCAATCAGTCATCGAACCTTTCAAGCATACTCCTGATTAATGCTGCACTGTCCTCTCGAGCAATCATCTACCACACTTTCAGTAGGGCCTCACATAGGACCAGAATGGCCTCTGAATAGATCTGACAGGCCTTTCTTACCAGCAGATTCCAACCATGTTCAATAGGATTCAAATCACAGCTTCGAGCCGGCCTTCATCCTACTCCTGCAGTTCTGGCGATGTGAGCATGCATTTCTGGTATGTAAAATCGTTACCAATAAATTTAGTGTAAGGCGCAACATGCTCCAAAAGGATTTTCTCCACGTTCCGATGTGTTGTCAGGCTTCCTGCCTCCCTGAAGATGAAATCCGTTCTTGTGGTCTTATTGATTCCTGCCCACACCATCAGAGCACCGCCGGCCAGGGTGGCCTAGCGGTTCTAGGCGCTACAGTCTGGAACCGCGCGACCACTACGGTCGCAGGTTCGAGTCCTGCCTCGGGAATGGATGTGTGTGATGTCCTTAGGTTAGTTAGGTTTAAGTAGTTCTGAGTTATAGGTGACTGATGACCACAGAAGTTAAGACCCATAGTGCTCAGAGCCATTTGAACCATTTGAATCAGAGCACCACCGTGCAAAGGCGTCCTGGATGAAGATGTGCAAGGGCACAACCTTTTCCCAGCCCTTCTCCACACCCTCACTCTACCGTCAGGAGATCGCAGGCTAAATCGCTATTCATCGATGAACAACATTCGTTCCTAATGTTGTGCTCGTCAGCCGCGATGTTCCCTTGTAAAACGTATTCGAGCTGTGTGGTGCTCGCTGATGAATTCTAGACCTGTAGAAGGTTTCTTAGCGTGAGGATTGACTGCTTCCACTCTTCAGTGGACAGTTCTCACACATGACATTGACCCCATCGAAGTTAATGGAATAGATTTCGTGCTTCAGTGGCGGTAGACGGTTGCAGAGAACGTGAAGTTGCAAGAAGTGATAATCTCTTGGCAATATTGATCTTCTCGGGCCTGATTCTGGTTTCCTTGCATAGCCTCGAGTTTTCCTGTACTATCTTACGGTTCTGCAACTCGTGGAAGGTGTAGTAGTTCTCATACGTCCCCATCGTAATGTGCGCTGCGAACTTTTTCCACCAATGCAACAGCATATGTTGCGTGTTCAGGGCTAAACGGCATGCTTACTCCAGAAAGCTGATTTCGACAGTCACATAAAGAGCCTACAAACCCAGCTGATTGAAAGGGGAACAATACAAGGTGTAGCAATGAGTGGTACAGTGCAGGAAATTATTGCTTCACATCCAGTGATGTGTTTTTCAGGTTACGCCAGAAGAAACAATTAAGGCTACGGAAATAAATAATCGTCGCTCCATTGTTTGCACACAAGGCGATGCCAGTAATATATTCCGTCTAAAAACTAGGGACGAATATTAGACCTTGATTAAATAGATATATTACGTGTTACCTTTGTCGTGCTAGTATTACAGCATATGTAGTAAATAACCCCTCAGTGTACAACTGAAGACTTGCTTTATTGGCGGTTCATTTGTATTTACGAAATGAACATGTAGGAAATGTTAAAATAAACATTATATGTACATATGAAGTAATATGTCGCTTATTTTCTCGTTTATTTGTTGACATAATATCGGATTCTGATCTGTGTTCGTCGTTAGTTTAATATCAAAAAAACATTGCGCTATGTATTCCTTCTCCACGAATCGTAAATCACGACCTGTCGAGTAGTTACGTATGATTATAGCACGTTTGTGCTGCAACAACGCAACTCTCATGTACACTATGTGATCTAAAGTATCTGGACATCCCCAAAACCATACTTTTCATATTAGGTGCATTGTGCTGTCACCTACTGCCAGGTACTCCATATCAGCGACCTCAGTAGTCGTTAGATAATGTAAGAGAGCAGAATGGGACGGTCCTTGCAACTCACGGACCCTCGAACCTGGTCAGGTGATTGGATGTCACCTGTGTCATATGTCTGTACGCGAGATTTCCACACTCCTAAACATCACTGAGTCCATTGTTTCCTATACGATAGTGAAATGGCAACGTGAAGGGACACATGCAGCACAAAAGCGCACAGGCCGACCTCGTCTGTTGACTGACAGAAACCGCCGACAGTTGAAGAGGGTCGTAATGTGTAATAGGCAGACCATCACACAGGAATTCCAAACTGCATCAGGATCCACTGCAAGTATTATGACCGTTAGGCGGGAGGTGAGAAAACTTGGATTTCATGGTCGAGCGGCTGCTCATAAACCACACATTACGCCGGTAAATGCCAAACGACACCTCGCTTGGTGTAAGGAGCGTAAACATCGGAAGATTGAACAGTGGAAAAACGTTGTTTGCTGTGACGAATCACGGTACACAACGTGGCGATCCAATGGCAGGGCGTGGGTATGGCGAATGCCCAGTGAACATCATCTGCCAGCGTATGTGGTGCCAACAGTAAAATTCGGAGGTGGCGGTGTTATGATGTGGTCGTGTTTTTGATGGAGGCGGCTTGCACCCCTTGTTGTTTTAAGTGGCACTATCACAGCACAGGCCTACATGATGTATTAAGCACCTGCTTGCTACCCACTGCTGAACACCAATTCGGGGGTGGCGATTGCTTCTTTCAACACGATCGATCGCCTGTTCGTAATCCACGGTCTGTGGCGGAGTGGTTACACGACAGTAACAACCCTGTAATTGACTGGCCTGCACAGATTCCTTACATGGATGCTATAGAACACCTTTGGGATGTTTTGAATTTCTTAATGGTTCAAATGGCTCTGAGCACTATGGGACTTAACATCTATGGTCATCAGTCCCTGAACCCGCCGGGAATTGAACCAGTGAACTCGGGCGCGGGAAGCGAGAACGCTACCGCACGACCACGAGCTGCGGACCTGCGAGAGTGGAAATTGTCATCAAGGCTAAGGGTGGGCCAACACCACACCGAATTTCGGCATAACCGATAGAGGGCGCCACGAAGTTGTAAGTCATTTTCAGCCAGTTGTCCGGATACTTTTGATCACATAGTGTTGCCTTGCTGGCGCCGTCTTTCCATCCGTGCGAGGCGAAGGTTAGCCTAGAGGTGCTTCATGCAGATCCGAACAACAAAAGGGCTAAATTCCCTGTGTAAGTGATTGGTAAAAGCGATGACCAGCTGGCAAACCCTATAGTTTCAAATCTCATTTTAGTACAGTTTGTAAGAGATGATCATCATTTGTGAAGAAAACTTTGATCCCACAGCTATTTTCACAAAATAGTTACATGTTTCCAAATCGCGCGATTGTCGTACCCTCGTGTTGTGTGGGTTCTGTATTTCTTCCTGCGAGCCGAATAACACTCGACATGAAGTTCAGGCAAACGCAAATGGTATTTCTGCACTCTGCTATTGGTACCGACGGATGTTCATTTTCTAAAAACTTCTCGAACTGGTTAAGCACGATCTGTTTCTCGCTGCTTCTTAACGATTTTCCGCAGCTTTGTTTCTGTACAGAACACGAAGCAAAATTTGCAAGTTTTCGCAGCGCATACGAAGAAAACCACATGAACACAACTGATGTGACAGAGAAAGAGACTGTGCAGTGGGATTTTAAAAAAGAACTGCATGGGTTAAACATTAATATGCCGATTAACAGAAAACAGTCAAGGTTTTCAGTGCTTAAGCGTGTCTCATTTTGTCATTCATGCTTGAACAACAACTTATCAACTGATACATAAAAGGGCCTATTTCCGGTGGCGTGACAACATCTGGTTTATCTGCATTGTACGCGGCGAGCAGTCGATGAGGGTACCGAGGGGCTTTTGTTTGCATTATAACTGAGTATAGTAACACCATGCTTCCGCGAAAACTAAAGAAGCTAATTACTCATAGAGAACACTGAAAATGTGAGTCGTAGAAGATTCATACTTTCTGATAAGCAGAGAAGTAGCACGTAGGCATTTACGAGATTTTTTTAACTTTTACACCGCACAAACAAATTTCAGAAGTTCATTCCACCAAAAATTCCTAACAGATGTGCGCTAGAAACAAGAAGCCTTGACCAGAGCGAAAACTTCACAAAAACTGCATCTGGACTTTTAACTCAGTAAGCCTATTCTCTCTCTCTCTCTCTCTCTCTCTCTCTCTCTCTCTCCCTCCCTCCCTCTCGTAGTTTACGCCAACAACCATCATGTTGATGATGAGACACTGGGACAAAGAGACAAAAACTTTCAAGTTGATGAGACACTGTGATAAACTTTTCACACGGGAAGACGAAGCATTCTATCCTAAAGAAGCGGATGAACAGTTGAAGCAGATATCGTCAGGAGGACAATTGTAATACGGTGTTCTAAAGATGAAAAGACAGGATAAAAATAATAATAATTCGTTACTAACCATCAGTTTTCATCTCACTGCTGATTTCAGCCCAGCATTTTTCCACAACGTGCCTCTTGGAGTGGTTTCTCGACTCCCTGTCCCATATTGCTGGCCTCTCATAAACCAATGCTATTAAACCTTCCAGGTCGATCATTTTATCGCGCATTATAAACTGTGAACGCCGAGACGGCCAGCGTTGTACGTCCGAAACGGGCGACTGACAACAACCGGCGCCTGCCAGCCGATGTCAGTGCTGCCACCTGCACCGCGTGCTGCCGTTCCGTTGTTTGCGCACACAAAGAAAGCGGGTTGCCTGCGCGGCGGAGTACAGCGCGGGCCGCCCCGAACCGGCGCCGAAAACATGTCCCCTTGTTGTCTAATGAGGCAGCGCACGGTGGCGGCCCCCAGCGAAAGCACTGTTTCGGTGCAGAGGGCGGCCGACGCGCTTCGCTGACAAAATCGAGAAGCTATCTGCACAAAAACTGATCCGTAAAAAAAAATAGTACACTCTTTCGTTATTTATAGCCTTCCAATCCCAAAGAAAGCAGGTGTTGACAGATGTGAAAATTACAGAACTATCAGTTTAATAAGTCACAGCTGCAAAATACTAACGCCAATTCTTTACAGACGAATGGAAAAACTGGTAGAAGCCGACCTCGGGGGAGATCAGTTCCGATTCCGTAAAATATTAGAACACGTGTGGCAATACTGACACTACAGCTTATCTTAGAAGCTAGATTAAGAAATGGCAAACCTACAATTCCACCATTTGTAGACTTAGAGAAAGCTTTTGATTATGTTGACTGGAACACTCTCTTTCAAATTCTAAAAGTGGCAGGGGTAAAATACAGGGAGCGAAAGGCTATTTATAATTTGTACAGAAACCAGATGGCAGTTATAAGAGTCGAAGGGCATGAAAGGGAAGCAGCGGTTGGGAAGGGAGTGAGACAGGGTTGTAGCCCGTCCCCGATGTTATTCAATCTGTATATTGAGCAAGCAGTAAAGGAAACGAAAGGAAAATTCAGAGTAGGTACTAAAATCCATGGAGAAGAAATTAAAACTTTGAGATTCGCCGATGACATTGTAATTCTGTCAGAGACAGCAAAGGACTTGGAAGAGCAGTTGAATGTAATGGACAGTGTCTTGAGAGGAGTATATAAGATGAACATCAATAAAAGCAAAACGAGGATAGTGGAATGTAGTCGAATTAAGTCGGGTGATGCTGAGGGAATTAGATTAGGAAATGAGACACTTAAAGTAGTAAAGGAGTTTTGCTATTTAGGAAGTAAAATAACTGATGATGGTCGAAGTAGAGAGGATATAAAATGTAGACTTGCAATGGGATGGAAAGCGTTTGTGAAGAAGAGAAATTGTTAACATCGAGTATAGATTTAAGTGTCAGGAAGTCGTTTCTGAAAGTATTTGTATGGAGTGTAGCCATGTATGGAAGTGAAACATGGACGATAAGTAGTTTGGACAAGAAGAGAATAGAAGCTTTCGAAACGTGCTGCTACAGAAAAATGCTGCTGATTGACGACATCGCGGTGAACGCACACTGGAAGCGAGTATTCATCATCGCCATACAGGCGTATCACCCGACGTGATGGTTTGGGGTGCCATTCGTTACACGTCTCGGTCACCTCTTGTCCGCATTGACGGCACTTTGAACAGTGGACGTTACATTTCAGATATGTTACGACCCGTGGCTCCACTCTTCATTCGATCCCTGCGAAACCCTACATTTCAGTAGGATAATGCACGACCGTATGTACAGAAAATGTTCGACTGCTGCCCTGGCCAGCACATTCTCCAGATCTCTCACCAATTGAAAACGTCTGGTCAATGGTGGCAGAGCAACTGGCTCGTCACAATACTCCAGTCGCTACTTTTGACGGACTGTGGTATCGTGTTGAAGCTGCATGGGCAGCTGTACGTGTACACGCAATCCAAGCTCTGTTTGACTCAATGCCCAGGCGTATCAAGGCCGTTATTAAGACCAGAGATGGTTGTTCTTAGTACTGATTTTTCAGGATCTATGCACCCAAATAGCGTGAAAATGTAATCACATGTCAGTTCTAGTATAATATATTTGTCCAATGAATACCCTTTTATCATCTGCATTTCTTCTTGGTGTAGCAATTTTAATGGCCAGTAGTGTACATTTACACGCGCCGGCGTCTGTAACTCGCTAACGCTTTGTAGCGTCGTTGGATGAGATTTCCGGACGTGGGTTCCTGTTTAAAATATTATGTGCTCATTCTCCCCTACTAGTGTTCGAAGTCTGTCTGTAATGGGAATTCCGAACATCGTGTATTTCGTAAACGGTTCAAGGTATCGAAACAAGTTTCTGGAAAATGATAGCACACAAAGAAAAGAGTATTTTCGGGTGTGGTTTATATCAAAACATTCGAATATTTCGCAATAGGAGTCAATATAGATTTTTCCAATTGAATAATGTTTGTTGTTTGTGTTCCTATGAACTTGCCACTGATGACATCTCGCTAAAGTCATAAAAAGAGCGTCACGAAGTCAGGCAGAAGGAAGTCATCACCTCTTTGCAGTAGCTGCGTAATGCCGTAACGCAGCGTATTTCTACTAATGAAACCCTGGGGCTGAAACATTCTAGAGAGTTTTCTTTCTAAGCTTCAACGACCTGTGAAATATGAAAAAAATAGTGTGCCGACTTTTTGTTCCTATACCAGTGCAGAATGGAGGACAAGAGTTTTTCACTTCAAATATCTTATATTTCATGAAAGATACCATAATGTTTAGACAGCTTTAAATTTAGTACTAATTTAATGGCTCTGAGCGCTATGGGACTTAACATCTGAGGTCATTAGTCTCCTGGAACATAGAAGTACTTAAACCTAACTAACCTAAGGACATCACACACATCCATGCCCGAGGCAGGATTCAAACCTGCGACAGTAGCAGTCGCGCGGTTCCGGACCTACTAGTTTATTTTGTGAATGAGAACTACTATTCTGGTAGAAAAAACAGCGTAGTTCTATTTGAAGGAAAGAAAACAAAGTTAATTCTATGGACAATGAGATTATGAAAGCCTATTGCTTATTATATTGTGAGGCACATACGAGTACTAGTCTCAAGGCCACATGCATATGTGCGAGCGCGAGGACACACACACATACACATACACACACACTGTACGGTCACGTCAATGTGATCACCTGCCAGACTCACGAATAACCACCTTTTGCAGCGCGGCCAGCTGCGAGACGTGGAGGGGTGTAGAGTCGGTGAGGTTTTTCTGGAAGGTACCGACATGGGGGGGGGGGGGGGGGGGCGGGGGGAGGAGAGCCATGTCCACTCCAGTGCCGTGGCCAGTTGTGAGAGGTGTCTCTGTTGAGGTTCCATGGCACAGACAGCCGACTGTGTTTAAATCCGAGGAGTTTGGTGGCCAATGGAGTACAGCTAACTCATCCTGGTGCTCTTCGAACGCTGCGAGGTATGTGACAAGTTGCATGAACCTGCTGGTAGATGCCATCGGGCCGAGGAAAAACAAACTGCATGTATGGGAATACATGGTCCCTAAGGTTACATACATGCTTATGTTGCTCCGTTGTGCCTTCGAGAATGACGAGATCACCCAAGGAGTGCCGCGAAAGCGTTCTCCACTCCTTAAGGCTCCCTCCTGTAGCCTGCACCCTTCCGACGATTCTTCCAGGGTGTTTGTGGGTGTTTGCTTGCAGATTTTTCACGTGTCCGATGGAACATAAAACGTGATTCGTCTAAAAAAGACCACCTGCCACCACTCAGCGGACGTGTAGTTTCGGTAATGGCGTGCAAACTCAAGCCTTGTATTGTACTGTATGTTAACCGGGGACCTATAAACGACGTAGAGGCTTCGTCCCCGCCGCCGCAGTCCACTTCACCCCTCCGCCGCCCCACACCGAACCCAGGGTTATTGTGCGGTTCGGCCCCCGGTGGACACCCCCCCGCCCCCTCCCACCACTGGTGAGCGCTGATATTATTTCTTTTGCTGCCGTGTACAATTTTGCTTCTTTTACCAAATACGGTAGAGTTTACGCAGTTTAACTTCATTACCATGCTAACTGCGATACAGCCTTAATCATGAAGCACGCAGCAGAGGACAAGACAGATCAGTTGCTTATAAAATGCTCGTTGCCATTATTAAAAAGTAGCCGTTAAAAATTACATTATTGCATTGAAAAATATGTAGTTACCTCTACCTATGTATACGAGTCTTTCACATATTAATCAAATGGCACAACAGTCTCCTACTTGTGTGACGTCATCCGCCAAAAACACACTTTAAGATCTGGAACCGTTTATGAAGTACGATGAGTGTTATAATTCTCTTTCACTGTATTGAAGTGTACACAGATGGAAATGAGTGCGCTACATAAAACATATTCCCTTGAAATTAAAGATAGATACCGACTTCCTTCCAAACGTAAACTAAAATTCAGTATGACATAAAAGTTTTCTGAGTAGAGTACCGCGTCATGGTGTAAAAAAAACTGTACCGGAGATACTCTGTTGCAGTGGTCTTTTTCTGTGTCTACCAGAAGACCCAGAAGAAGGCCACTGTAACTGTGCCTGAAAGCTGGTTTCTCCAGTAGAGTTTTTTATATTATGACGCGGTAGGATACTCAGAAAACTTTTATGTCAACTGGCTCTGGCCACGGAAGCGTACGCAATTATGAAAATTCAGTATGTTAGTATATTCCCTACGCAGCAATATAATACACCAAACGCTAACTGACGCCGGCGCCTGGTTTTCATTACAAGCTATTGGAATTTCGTTTCGTGGCTTACTTAATTTTGAAATATCATAATAACTGTGACCATTAACGAAAATATATGCATTTCACGATGAAGCTGACATTCAAAGCTATAGATAACGAAATAATTTTTTTTCCTGGCTATTTGTGTAAAATAATTTGAAAAAGAACGTGAAGGAGGCACACACTATGGCACACTGCTTATGCCATAGTAGTGTTACACCTACTGGTGGATTAACCAGCGTTCTCTGTGAGCACGTTCACCGCTGCGAATCGTCATGCACACTACCTGCCATCTTTGTGTTCCCGCACATACCCTCATATGGTGGGAGTGGGAACACATGATGCATTCAGGAACATTGTCGAACAGAATGATTTTGGTGGTCAACGTGTTACGGTGTGGAGAGGCATAACATTGCATGGGCATGCTGACCTCGTAATCTTTGAATACCACCACCAATCAACCTTATTGCGATACTGTACTGTTTCCTTGTGTGGTTCTTTTCAGGGGTGCATTGGCCCTGACTTTATTTTTTATGAATGTCAGGGTACCACTGCATCGAACTGTGCAGGTTGAGGAGCCCCTGGAACGAGAAGATATTTGGCGAATGGAACGAAAAGATACTCATCGAATGGGCTTGTCTGCCCATTCCGCCGACCTAAGTACCATCGACCAAATGTCGGCTGCGTTGGGTAGACATATTATAGCACGTCCATATGCACCAACGACCCTCCATTAGTTGTCAGCCGTACTGGAGGAATGGGACGCCCTGCTTACGTGAGGTCCTTACCAACCTCGTGGACACGCTGTCCGTGGTGGTTGTACACCCTATTAAGAAACATGTCCCACCCTTTGTAAACTCTAGAAGACCATTTATCTTTGAATGAATGTGCCTTTACCGTTCATCTCATTTCGATTTATTATAGTAACTCATTGTACTAAACTAGCGCATTTCTTTTTATATACAGGGTGTTTCAAAAATGACCGGTATATGTGAAACGGCAATACAAACTAAACGAGCAGCGATAGAAATACACCGTTTGTTGCAATATGCTTGGGACAACAGTACATTTTCAGGCAGACAAACTTTCGAAATTACAGTAGTTGCAATTGTCAACAACAGATGGTGCTGCAGTCTGGGAAACTATAGTACGATATTTTCCACATATCCACCATGCGTAGCAATAATATGGCGTAGTCTCTGAATGAAATTACCCGAAACCTTTCACAACGTGTCTGGCGGAATGGCTTCACATGCAGATGAGATGTACTGCTTCAGCTGTTCAATTGTTTCTGGATTCTGGCGGTACACCTGGTCTTTCAAGTGTCCCCACAGAAAGAAGTCACAGGGGTTCATGTCTGGCGAATAGGGAGGCCAATCCACGCCTCCTCCTGTATGTTTCGGATAGCACTATATCGCAATCACACGACCATCGAAATATTCATTCAGGAAATTAAAGACGTCGGCCGTGCGATGTGGCCGGGCACCATCTTGCATAAACCACGAGGTGTTCGCAGTGCCGTCTAAGGCAGTATGTACCGCCACAAATTCACGAAGAATGTCCAGATAGCGTGATGCAGTAATCGTTTCGGATCTGAAAACTGGGCCAATGATTCCTTTGGAAGAAATGGCGGTCCAGACCGGTACTTTTTGAGGATGCAGGGAGGATGGGACTGCAACATGGGGCTTTTCGGTTCCCCATATGCGCCAGTTCTGTTTATTGACGAAGCCGTCCAGGTAAAAATAAGCTTCGTCAGTAAACCAAATGCTACCCACATGCATATCGCCATCATCAATCCTGTGCACTATATCGTTAGCGAATGTCTCTCGTGCAGCAATGGTAGCGGCGCTGAGGGGTTGCCGCGTTTGAATTTTGTATGGATAGAGGTGTAAACTCTGGCGCATGAGACGATACGTGGACATTGGCGTCATTTGGACCGCAGCTGCAACACGGCGAATGGAAACCCGAGGCCGCTGTTGGATCACCTGCTGCACTAGCTGCGCGTTGCCCTCTGTGATTGCTGTACGCGGTCGCTCTACCTCTCGAGCACGTTCATCCGTCACATTCCCAGTCCGTTGAAATTTTTCAAACAGATCCTTTATTGTATCGCTTTTCGGTCCTTTGGTTACATTAAACCTCCGTTGAAAACTTCGTCTTGTTGCAACAACACTGTGTTCTAGGCGGTGGAATTCCAACACCAGAAAAATCCTCTGTTCTAAGGAATAAACCATGTTGTCCACAGCACACTTGCACGTTGTGAACAGCACACGCTTACAGCAGAAAGACGACGTACGGAATGGCGCACCCACAGACTGCGTTGTCTTCTATATCTTTCACATCACTTGCAGCGCCATCTGTTGTTGAAAATGGTAACCACTGTAGTTTCGAAAGTTTGTCCGCCTGAAAATGTACTGTTGTCCCTAGCATATTGCAACTAACGGTGTATTTCTATCGCTGCTCGTTTAGTTTTTATTGCCGTTTCAAATATACCGGTTATTTTTGAAACACCCTGTGTGATCATAGTTTGTTCGAGCTACGTTACTTGTCTATGACACATCCTGCGCCAGTTACTTTCATCCTTAAGTTTTGCACACCAGTGTAGTTACAAGACGGGCTAACTCAGCTGCAGATTCGGTATAGGATCTGATAGCGTCAACCGCGTCCTGGAGCTGTATACGAGTTTAGCGATTTCTGTTGTTTCCGACACCACTGTCCCCTAATATCCGCATCATTCATCTTTGCAATGGTACAAGAATTAAACCGGGGCAATATTCCTGGATTTTCCTTTGTAAAGGAACATTTGAAAACGGAATTACGCATTTCCGTTTTTGCTTTGCTTCCCTCAATTTCAGTTCATGGTTTGACCTTGAGTGTCTGGACACTAACGTTGGTACGACTCATAGCCTTTACACATAACCAGTATTTCGTTGGGTTTTGTGAAAAATCTTTCGATAGTATGCAGTAGTCATTGAAGTCTTCACATGTTGCTCTCTTGACAGCCAAATGCGATTCATTAAGCATGTCTCTATCTGTAGCCATACAGTTTGTTTTACACCATTTATGGCGAGGTCTCTATTTCTTTAGCAGTTTCTTAATAGTGATAATATACCGTGGATGGTCCCTGCCGTCATGAACTGTTCTACTAGATACATACGTATCAAGTGAGTGGTCAACTTTTCCTTTAAACCTGAGCCTCCGCAGGTCTAAATGTTTCGGGATCCATACTGAGATACGACACTACTGCTCCTTTACCTAGTTTACTGAACGTATAAATCTTCCTACTTTTTTTGCACTATGTGATCAAAGGTGTCTGAAGAATTAGTTGACATTAATATGACGTGCGTCCACCCTTTGGCTTTATGACGTCTTGAGCTTTGTTGGGAGCATTTTCAGTGAGGTGTTCGAATGTCTGTCGGGTTGGGAGTCTGGACAGGCCAGTCAGTTTCAAGAAATGTTATTGTGCACAGAGCATAGCTTCACAGATGCTCCTTAATGACTGGGTGCTTTCTCGTACTGATCCAGTCATCGTCTCCGAACTTTTCCTTCATTGTACATGCGGTGTCACCGCCAGACATCACACTTGCTAGGTGGTGGCATTTAAATCGGCCGCATTCCGTTAGTATACGTCGGACCCGCATATCGCCACTATCAGTGATTGCAGACCGAGCGCCGCCACACGGCAGGTCTAGTCTAGAGAGACTCCCTAGCACTCGCCCCAGTTGTACAGCCGACTTTGCTAGCGATGGTTCACTGTCTACATACGCTCTCATTTGCAGAGACGACAGTTTAGCATAGCCTTCAGCTTTGTCATTTGCTACGACCTAGCAAGGCTCCATATTCAGTTACTATGAATGTATTCTGAACAGATATCATGTACCGTCAAGAGCGACGTTCATCATTAATGAATTAAAGTTAAGTATGAAACTAATTACGTCCGCTTTCTGAATTCTAATTCCTTGTCATGTTCCAGACCTCACGTCAGTATAGTTCTTCCCTCCTCACGCCAGCCTGCACGAGTTAAAACGCGTGCATTTCGGCCACCAATCGTAACACGGCGTTGGCTCTTCAGCCAACACAACAGTACACAGTATACAACGCTGTAAAATGCGTTCATTTCCGTCCGCATTTAGCCTGGTCTTAAGCACGATAAGGGGACTACGCACCAACCGCGAGAAACATCCGATACCATCGCACAAGCTCCTCCGTACTTGACTGCTGACACCAGATGGCAGCTGACGCTCTCCAGGCGTTCTGCAAACTCAAACCTTCCATCGGATTGCTACAGAATATAGTGTGACTCATCATTAAAAACCATTCGTTTCGAGTCATCCATTGTGAGGTGGTGTCGTTCTTTGAACGAGCACAGCTTAGCATTGACTACCGAAATGTGGCTTACGAAAGCTGCTCGATCATTGTACACCATTCGTTTCAACTCTCTTCGCACAGTCACTGTGCTGGTTCGACAGGTGGTACCACGCTGTAACTTCTGATACCAGTTTCACTGAAGGAATCCTGAAAGAGGTCAGGTCTTCTTCACTTACAACAACGACACGACTTACGTTTGCAGCTGGGACGTGGCTACTCGTTTATTGCCGCAGGCCACTTTTCTCCTCCCACGCCCCTCGCCACTCTCACAGCGAACTCGCTACACGAGTGCTCTAAGTAACTGGTTCATATGCTGGAAGTAAAAGTAGTTTTCAGAGCCAATATAGGGCAAGCAAGGAAATAGGAACTGTCCACAGCAGGAGGAATCAGAATAAACCTCCAGAAGAGTACTGACACGAGCAACATGACTTGGACGTGAGCTTACTGCTAACAAGGCGGTGGCCAAACCTTTATCTGACCCAACGGGGTGGCGCAGTTGTTGGCACTGTGGACACGCATTCTGGAGGAGGACGCTTCAAACTTGCGTCCGGCCATCTTCATTTGGGTTTTGCGTGATTTCCCTAAATGGCTGGGGTCAAATGCCCCGATGGTTGCTTTGAAAGGGCACAGTCGGTTTTCTTCCTCATCTTTGAAACAATCAGAGCTTGTGCTCCATCTCTAATGACCTTGAAGTCGACGGGTTACTTCTTTCGTTACCTTTACCCGGACACCATTACTGGATTTCCACGTTATCTCGCATGTCGCTTATTGAAGAAACTTCCTGGCAGATGAAAACTGTGTGCCGAGCGGAACTCTCGGCCGAGGATGACACGCCGTTCGGTCGATACTGTTTTCGGAGGCCTGTTCGGGCCGAGTTTAGTTTAGTTTAGAGCATCGAATTGCAAAATGTGCCAGGAAAAGGGAGTAAATATGTAATTTCACGATTGTTTGCGACATACGTAGCACGGAAGACGTCATAACTGGTTCAAATGGCTCTGAGCACTATGGGACTTAACATCTTAGGTCATCAGTCCCCTAGAACTTAGAACTACTTAAACCTAACTAACCTAAGGACATCACACAACACCCAGCCATGACGAGGCAGAGAAAATCCCTGACCCCGCCGGGAATCGAAACCGAGAACCCGGGCGTGGGAAGCGAGAACGCCACCGCACGACCACGAGATGCGGGCCGTCATAACTGTCTTGGTGTGTATACAGGGTGTATACAGGGTGAATATTAATAAAACCGACAAACTACAGGGACAGATTCCTGACTCGAAATGGAGGAAAGAAGGTCCTATATCAATGTGTGTCCGGAAATGCAACGTTGCCACGATAGATGGCGCTGACGAATGACAGTTCCTCTGACCAAGTGCCGTGGATTCCTTGTGTGTTGCAGGCTGTGTGATTGACGCAGCGTACCGTAAGCAGCAGAATGGCCAGGTATTCATATAGGGAACAAACCGAGATCGTGTTTGTGTACGGCTGAACAGATGGAGCACGGCTATACCAAATAAGTACCCTTACAGACACCAAACATATCACACAACATTCCAGGCTCTTTTCGGGTGTTTGTGTGATTATGGATCCTATCAGACAGACGAATGCGCAGGAACGCGGCATACTGTGCGTACACTAGATTTGGAGGATCGGGTTCTACAGGATATTGAGAGGAACGCTTGTAAAAGCCATTCCGGACACGGCTCCATATGACCTTTTATCCTCCATTTCCAGTCAGGAATCCGTCCCTGTCGCGTTCTACGTCTAAAGGCACGACGTTTCTGTGTCGTACAGCATTTACATGACACCGTGGTTGTGAGTCTGCAAGTGTTCCAGTGGTTATGAGATACGCCTGCCGCTCAGCAACAGGCTTCTATGGAAGTATGGATTAAACGCTTTGAGGACTTTATAAGCACAGTATTCACTACGCTGAATCGTACTATTTAGGACATAGTAAACAATAAAAGCAGTTTCACAAATAAGATACAGTTCAAAAGTCAAAGAGTAAATAGCTTTTTCTGAGAGTAATTCTTGTTCCATATTTCGTACTATATTCTTCAGATCAATAAATATCTTGTATTGCTGTGTTAATTCAAGGTATAATCTAACTCTATTCCAAATTTCTTCGAGATCCGTTCAGCCGTTTCAATGTGAAGGAGTAACAAAAATGCCCTCCGTCGCATTAATAACACATCCCCATGCGTATGTCTAATTTGATCATAAATAATCAAATTAAAAAAAAATCGTCGTCCTTCAGAATCAGTGATTCGTTCTGCTAACCGGCACACTGTTTCATCTTGGAAATCCGTAGTCTATGGTAAAGTCGTTTTTGCGCAATGCCCTATCATGCAGGAGTCCTAGTTTACCAGATTGTGCTGGAGAATGTCTGTTACATTTGGAGAACTGCGGAAAGGTGTTGGCGGTTGCGAGCTGCGAGGGAGGGTCGTGAGTCGTGGCTAGATAACATTCCTCGCGGAACGCAGTGTGCCGGGTTCGAGTCCCAGCCGGTGCGCAGTTTGAACCTGCTCGAAAGCAGGAACAGGCCTCGCTCCACTGTGAAGTGCAAGTTTGTTCTAGAAGCTCATAGAAGAGTTTGATAATAGTTTTGAGTCTTAACGCTGAGACAATCATATTAAAAAAGGCTTCATAGCTGATTACCAGACTATTTCAGTCCACACGTCAGCTCGGCGTTTCATAGAAAGCAGCACGATATTGTTAACATTTAACGTCGGTGCCATCACAAATGATAAGCCGTGTGCATCTTGTCCATATCGTTCCAGATAAGCGTTACTTACACGACAGTTTTTTGTTTTAGCCGACCACTGTAGGGTAGGGACGGCGGTTATCGCTGAAACAACCGCTTTTCGGTTATATCAAGTTTTTTCATCTTCAATTTAACCGGACTGTTACAACAGCACAAAAAATCTTTTATGGAAGAATGATTTTCTGTTTTTTTATTGCTGTTATTTCCTGTAAAAAATGTAGAAATCGAACAAAGATTGAAAAATTTCGAGATATGTTCATAGAATCAAAATATTAAATTAAATAGACAAACAAAAGAAAACTGTTGGTTCACCGTTCGCTGCTTTTCCCGAAAAGTGGTAGGCGGTTGACTTCCAATATTCTCCCTATTGATTCTGATTTTTTGAAATCAAGTTGTGATCGGGAATCATTGTACTATTTGCACATTACGAAGAGTCAGTGTCAAAGGGTGAAACTGGGGTTGAAGAATTCTAGTTTTCGTGTTAATTTGTGGTTTTGATGGGCTACAAGCAGATAAAGGCTTGTTATGTAGACACAGGCAGCAGATTAGTAGCTTTCTATTTTTATTGTAACTATGAATGAACCGTTAACTTTTAACTTTTCTCCTTACATTATGTCACAAGTTTGTTGTGACATATCCCGTTTTTAATTTTCAAAGCAAATGGAGCATTGTACTTCAGTGATACCGCACTTCGTTAAATACTTCCAGATTGTGGACGGTGCCATTCTGCGATACAAATTGCCATATAGTGAGATGAGCAAGTCTTTTACACTGCACGTACACGCGTAGGACTCGGGACAACAGCGATGTTATTGTCTCAGCAATTCTGTACCAATTGTTATCATCATCATCACCATCATCATTTAAGACTGATTATGGCTTTCAGCGTTCAGTCTGGAGCATAGCCCCCCTTTAAAAATTCCTCCATGATCCCCTATTCAGTGCTAACATTGGTGCCTCTTCTGATGTTAAACCTATTACTTCAAAATTATTCTTAACCGAATCCAGGTACCTTCTCCTTGGTCTGCCCCGACTCCTCCTACCCTCTACTGCTGAAGCCATGAGTTCTTGGGTAACCTTGCTTCTCCCATGCTTGTAACATGATCCGACCATCTAAGCCTCTTCGCCCTGACTGCTACATCTGTAGAGTTCATTCCCAGTTTTTCTTTGATATCCTCATTGTGGACACCCTCCTGCCATTGTTCCCATCTACTAGTACCTGCAATCATCCCAGCTACTTTCATATCCGTAACCTCAACCTTGTTGATAAGGTAACCTGAATCCGCCCAGCTTTCGCTCCCATACAACAAAGTTGGTCGAAAGATTGTATGGTGTACAGATAACTTAGTCTTGGTACTGATTTCCTGCATTAGCATTAGCATTAGCTTTGCTACACCTCTCTTCCAGTTCTTTCACTATGTTGCCATCCTGTGAGACTATCCATCCTAAGTACTTGAAACCGTCCACCTGTTCTAACTTTGTTCCTCCTATTTAGCACTCAATCCGTTTATATTTCTTTCCCACTGACATTACTTTCGTTTTGGAGATGCTAATCTTCATACAATAGTCCTTACATTTCTGATCTAGCTCTGAAATGTAAGGACTATGGTATGAAGATTAGCATCTCCAAATTGTTATACCTCTCATTTTGTTGTTCATTTCTGTCTGCATTGTTATTAACACTTTGCCGTCCGGCGACACCACAGTGGTGCCGTGAGCATAGTATCGAGCAGTGGCCGGCGAAAGCACTTTGTTATCCTTTGCATTCTGTAGGTGTTTTGTTTAGGTAACAATAAGTTACACACCTCAATAAGTTCTTAGTTTTTATAAGTACTTGTGCCCTTTCATCATGGCGGACGAAAGAGAGACTACGATTATTTGCGATGAATGCGCGTACGTTCTATCTGACGTTCCGGACTACTTGGCCCATTGGGAAGAAGACATTGGATATCAACAAAATGAAAGTGAAGCAGAATCTTAGGAAGAAAGTGAAACACGTCCAAGAAGAATTCGGCGAACGCTACGGTTGCCAACTGATTCGGCTCAATCAGATGAAGAAGACAGTACACAGTGGTCAGACTTTGATTTACCGAGGGCCAGTAATAAATTTTGAAGGATTCCCTGGTCCAAACATATTTCACAAAGATAAACAGAGCATCGAGGATATTGTAGAATTATATATATTGGGAACTATCTGTTTGAATATATTACCAACGAAACCAACAAGTACTACAGTCAAAATTGCAATAGAAGGAAACTGGATTTAAAAAATGCCAAATTTGACGACGTAACGGACCGGAACTTAGAAAATGGATTGGGCTTGCTATCCTTATGGGAACTGTAAAAAAAAGCAAGGATCAATTATTATTGGTCAGCGAATCCGTTGATGGACACACTGATATTTCGCAAAACGATGGCCGGCAACCGATTAAGACAAATATTATCATTTTTACATTTTTGCGACAGTATCAATAAACCGGATAATGCCGACCGGCTTGTCAAAGTGCAATTCGTAATTGATTATTTTCCCAAAAAAATTAAAGAAACTTTTAATCTAAGTCAAAACATCTCAGTTGGTGAAGGAATGATACAGTGGAGTGGACGGTTAAATTTTAAAGTTTACAATCCGTAGAAAATTACGAAACACGGCATACTCATTCGGATGCTGTGTGATTCGAGTACGGGATACATTTCCTCATTCAAGATATATTTCGGCGCTGGGCAGCCTTTACTAAAAACAGTGATGGAACTATTGACGGCTGGTCCTGGCGGAGGTTCGAGTCCTTCCTCGGACATGGGCGTGTGTGTCTGTCCTTAGGATAATTTAGGTTAAGTAGTGTGTAAGCTTAGGGACTGATGACCTTAGCAGTTCAGCCCCATAAGATTTCACACACATTTGAACATTTTTTAACTATTCACACCATCTGATGGAAAATGGCATCACCTCTTCATGGATAATTATTATAACAGCGTAGAACTTGCAGAGAAGTTACTTGGAAAAAAAAAATTGAGTTTGTGGAACGATACGGCAAAATAGAGGATTTCTGGAAAATTAAAGCGCGGAAAAGTCAATTTGTTAGAAAGCTTGTCATCAACGGAAAGGTGACAAGCGGCCGGCGACAAGCCAAGTAATCCGAATTAGCGCTGCCGGTGCCAAACGAATAAATTTGTACAAGACGTGCGGACGCCAAAGTGTTAAAAAATAGCACCGTGCGCTTTTCCTCTTTTTCTATAATAACGTAATATTTCAGAGCAATGCACATTCTACGAATAAAAATTACTCATTCTGTGAAATACCGGTTGTTCAGACCAAAAATACCGATATCGGTTTTAACCAGTCGTTCTTTCCCATCCCTTCGATAGGCGATGCCATTTTTGTAGACTGGAATTCCACCCATTCGAATTCCACCCGCGTGCTGTATCAGTGTTGATGAATCACTGCTGCCTCTTGGTGACGCCGGAGCAGGGAGTTAGCTAGCAGGTCGGGCTCCAACATTCCTCTTTTGGCGTCGGCCTCGCAGCCGCTGTGGGAACGCGGTGTATACGAGTCTGGGAACGGACCCGCCACCATTGTTCCCCGTCCGTCGAGCAGAAAGTGCGTCACGTGAAGAGTGGCTGCAGTACACACCTTGTTTGGGTGCGGAGCCGTGTTCTTTCTTCAGAAGCGATAGCGAATGAGGAAGATCAGTAGTCAACCACCATTCAGTTTATGGAACACATTTACCCTGCTGAAGCGTGAATTATACAGGGTTACTTATAGACAGAGATACAGTCGTAGGTAGGCCTACTTATGCAGATGACTCCCCAGAGTGCACTTTATTTCATCTTTAGAGTCCGAATCATAAAATTTGGAAGCGTTCATGCAGTATCATAGCATTAAACATGCTCATTGAGGAAGCAGGATATTTTCATGCCCTGCTGCGCCACAAGAAGTGACGGCATACTAAAGTGAAAAATTTTTGGACAAAGTCTGATCAAGTTTTGTACATTTTCGCTGCAAAATATTTGTCAGTCAACATCATAAACTTAAAATAAGGATTTGATGCGATAACGAAATATCTTTCTTGTGGAACACATCTAACTCTTTATTCTTAGGAAGTAACGAATGCTATCGAGAGGGAATCTCGTATTAAGTCAATTTTTTGTAGATTTATAGAAGGCTTTTGAAACCGTTCCTCTCAAGCGGCTTCTAATCAAATTGCAGGCGTATGAAGTATCGTCTCAGTTGTGTGACTGGGTTCGTGATTTCCTGTCATAAAAGTCATAGTTCGTATTAACTGACAGACAGTCACTGACTAAAAACAAATGTCATATCTGGCGTTTCCCCAGGAAGTGTTGGTCCCTCTACTGTTCCTAGTTTATATGAATGTTTTGGCTCTCTCAGATTGTTTGCTACTGATGCTGTCAATTACTGTCCCGCAACGTCATCAGATGATCAAAACCAATTACAAAGTTACTTAGACCAGATATTTGTATGGTGCGAAATGTAGCAACTGACTCTAACAAACGAAAAGTATGAGGTCATCCACATGAGTACTAAAAGAAATCCAATTCCGGTAATACGATAAATCGCAAAAATCTTAAGGCTGTCAAATCAACTGAATGCCGAGGAATAACAATTACCAACAATTTAAATTGGAACGATCACATAGCGTTCCGGGGAAGTCGAAGCAAAGGTCGCATTTTATTCGCAGAGCACTTAGAATATACAACAAATCCTCCACTACGCGTGTCCGTCCTCTGCTAGAGTATTGCCCTGTTGTATGGTATTGTGACCGATTAAGAGTAATAGAGACAATCGAAAAAGTTCAAAGAATGGCTAGTTTAGTACTATCGCGAAAATAGGAGAGAGACTGTCACGAATATGATACGCGAGTTAATATGGCAATCATTTAAACAAAGGCTTTATTCGTTGCGACGAGATCTTTTCATAAAATTTTAATCACCAATGTTCGTCTTCGAATGCGAAATTATTTTGTTGACGCACAGCAACATGGGAGAAATGATCATTGTCACAAATTAAAAAGAGAAAACTGAGCTCGCGTTGACTGGAAGTGTTCATTTTTCCCGCGGGCTTTTCGAGAGTGGAACGATAGATAAATAGTGTGAAACTGGTTCCATGCAGTTGAGTGTGACTTCCACCAGTCACCTGTGACTTCCAACTTCGGGTTTTGCCGCAGGGAAATGCACAATTTCAGTTCCGTGTTTTTAATGCGAGCTGCATTAATCATTTTGAAAGTGTCTGTGATCCTACACCGGGAAAAACGATTAGAGGGCAGTAACTTAAGCATTTTCAATAGGATGAAGCAAATAGATGCTAACTTTAATATAGTTGGGGAAATTTAGTGTCTCTTCCCGATCTTCATCAAAACTATCACAGTAAAAGATGGCAGCAAATCTCTAAATGTGGCAACTCTGTATCAGGAGAAAAAGGTAGCATATAACTTAATTAATCCTTTGCATTTTGTGTGTCTATTTACCTTGTTTGTGGAGGACATCAGCGTATTCGCACTGCCGTATGTTATTAAGTATTGTACTGCTTGAGCTACACAAATAGTGCAGGGGGTAAACATGTAATGTGCGTTAAGATAGCATAAAATATTTGCGTTTCCGACCTTCAACTTAAACGATTTTGCGTCTATTAGCAACAATAAGATTCTTTTTTTGTTTGAATAATTGGCACGAAATATATTGTCTTATACCGAGCCGATCTAGGGCACTCAGCTCACTATGAAGTTTACAGACTGTAACGTAATTCGAATGAAGAAAACATCAATAAAAGATGTTATCATGCAAATTATTGCAATATATGCAGTGCATCCCAGAAAAATTATATAATATGCAGTATAAGTGTCTAAACTCATGCAGTTATACCGATGAAATCTTTCAAATATGCATTTACTTTCCTGACCATCAAAATATGCAGATATGCATGCAACATGCATTTGCATGGAAATCTTACGTCTTTATCGCTTGTGCTGCGTACGACAGTCGCCGCGCCCTTGCTGGAAGCTTCTTTCCGCCTTTGCTTCATATGCTCTTTCCTTCTTGACGCTAGGTGAACATCTTTCCTACTTTCCTGAGGAGTCCATTTCCCTATTTACTCTGGCCACTTCTCGTCATCTGTCCTTTCTAGATGGCCGAAGCATAGTAGCTTTTTTCGCTTCTGTTATGAGTTATCTCTTGCTGCTCCCATAATTTTGCTTATTGTATTATTGTAACCATGACCCATTTGCGAAATTTCGCAAATTCTCCAAAAGCATAGCTTCGGTGGAAGTATCTCCCTCTCCCTCTCCCTCTCCCTCTCTGACTGTCTGATTGTGAGTGTGTGTGTGTGTGTGTGTGTGTGTGTGTGTGTGAGAGAGAGAGAGAGAGAGAGAGAGAGAGAGAGAGTGTATTTATTCAGTCATTTTTCTCGTATCATATTGGATGTTTAGGAACGGCAGTAAAACTAGTGTCGGAAAATTTAATTTAATGTCGTGTTTGTTAGTGTGTCGCTGCAAGTAAAAAGTGTATGCTTCGTTTGTGTACTTTTATTCTGTACTTAACCGTAATACATAGGCTGACGTAAAGCACATAAAGTAAAACTAGAAACAGAAAGTGTTACATCTACCCCGTATAATATTACACAACCACCAACAACTCTCCCCGCATAATATATGAGTGTTGTGTATCTCTGACCACGCTGCGAGACTTGGGACTAGAGCAATATACAATAAATCAGCGCAAATGAACAGATAATGTGTTGCACGAATGACTAGTATGGGCGCGTAGCAATAATTTCCAGCATTACAAGTGTGAAATACGCGATAGTCGGTACCACTCAATTGCGCCACAGTAGCTTTTTAATTTTTATTTTTTTATTCAGTCTGTACCGACCGCATGTTAGGTCCCAATCTCATTAATGCGTGTATCGTGTTGTCCTTCCGTCTGTTGGTATTTATTGAGTCCTTCACACAGTACTTCGACTATTCGTCAGACAGAAACTTTCTAGATTTTCGGAGGTCGAAAAGGTTTCGCAAGGTCAGCATCTTTCTGGTAACTATTCGCATCTAACTTTCCTAAGCGTACCTATTAGATTTTCTTACAGCTGTATTTGCCTGTTGCAACGCTAGTGACAAGTGTCTGGATTCCTTCTACATCTTCTGTACGGCAGACTTGTTAGGACTGAACAATGAAGCAGCACTGCCGTCTTGGTATGCAGTTTCCTTTACAGGTACACAGCACCTTCTCAGAATCTCTGGTCGTTACATTTCATCTCTCTTCGCAGTATTATGCCAGATGCCATGGACTGCACGCGCTTGCCACTGTCGCTGCAGAGTAATAGTACAAGATTCTTTGCCTTGGCTATGCACAGTAACCTGCTTTAGCCTACATCTAATGACAATTTTTATTAGGTAAACGAAGCGGGAAACTAAGTTGTTTTTTATTTAGACATTAACGACAGCCAAAGAACGGAGAGTCCTGATGACCGTACCTGATAACGATTTCTGTGCTGCACACACAGTACTACGTGTCTAAACGTTGAACTATCGTTGTCCAGTGTAACGTACTCTCATCGCCACCGGAGTGGATGAGAAGTCGACCGGCAGCATTACTGTGATGGAACAGAGCTATTTTATGTGTTCAAAATGGCTCTGAGCACTATGGGACTTAACTTCTGAGGTCATCAGTCCTCTAGACAGAACTGCTTAAACCTAACTAAGCTAAGGACATCACACACATCCACGCCCGAGACAGGATTCGAACTTGCGACCGTAGCAGCAGCGCGGTTCCGGACTGAAGAGCCTAGAACCGCTCGGCCACAACGGGCGACTATTTTATGTGTGTTTTTATATCACGAACTGTTGGTTTGAAGTGGCTCGCTACAAACTAACTAACGCAGTCATCGCTCCGGTGTCGACTTACAAGGATACACCAGTCGGGAGTACAAATTCTACAAATATACAAGGTATCAGCACGGAGATTATTACGCACCAGTTGTCCAAAATGGGTGATTTGCTTAACACAATGTTTCGGGACTAAATTAATGTGCCATTACGCACTGTCAAAAAAAATGCAAGTATTCTAATTTGAAGAAATAGATAAAGGGATAATGTAGTCCTAAAACACGTTCTGTTAAATACACACATCAAAAGAATTATGCCTCACCTCGGTTCCGAGGGTTGTGGAACCTGTATAGAAAATTAGAATTGAGATCAACATAAACATCATTTCCGCCCTTTTTATTGCTCACGAAAACCACACATTGCATGTTGTACCACCACACAGCGAGACCTTGAGAGGTGGTGACCCAGACTTCTGTACACACTGGTACCTCTAATACCCAATAGCACGTCCTCTTGCATTCATGCATGCCTGTATTCGTCGTGGCGTACTATCCACAAGTTCATCAAGGCACTTTTGGTCCAGATTCTCCTACTCCTCAACGGCGATTCGGCGAAGATCCCTCAGAGTGGTTGGTGGGTCACGTCGTCCATAAACAACCCTTTTCAATCTATCCCAGGGCATTTTCGATAGGGTTCGTGACTGGAGAACATGCTGGCCACTCTAGTCGAGCGATGTCGTTATCCTGAAGGAAGTCATTCACAAGATGTGGACGATGGGGGCACGAATTGTCGTCTATGAAGACGAATACCTCGCCAATATGTTGCCGATATGGTTGCACTATCGGTCGGAGGATGGTATTTACGTATCGTACAACCGTTTCGGCGCCTTCCATGACCACCAGCGGCGTACGTCGGCCCCACATAATGCCACCCCAAAGCAGCAGGGAACCTCCACCTTGCTGCACTCGCTGGACAGTGTGCCTAAGGCGTTCAGCCTGACCGGGTTGCCTCCAAACACGCCTCCGACGATTGTGTGGTTGAAGGTATATGCGACACTCGTCGGTGAAGAGAACGTAATGCCAATCCTGAGCGGCCCATTCGGCATGCTGTTGGGCCCATCTGTACCGTGCTGTAATGGTGTCGTGGTTGCAAAGATGGACCTCGCCATGGATGTCAGGAGTGAAGTTGCGCATCATGCAGCCTATTGCGCACGGTTTGAGTCGTAACACGACGTCCTTTGGCTGCACGAAAAGCATTATTCAACATGGTGGCGGTGCTGTCAGGGTCCATCCGAGCTTTAATCCGTACGTAGCGGTCATCCACTACAGTAGTGGCCCTTGGGCGGCCAGACGTCTACAGAAAGTTAAAGTCACAAGGCGTCAAATCTTCGTAACTATAGGGCCAAATGGGGCTGGCCACGCGAGGGTGCTGAGAGAAACCGAAAAGACGGGTGAGTCAGTCAGCGAGCAGTTACGGAACACTGTGCTGTGGTGTGCGGTGGTGTTCTTCATTGTAAATTGGCCCCGGTCACGTTACGCGGGGAAGAATCACTGGCGGACATGAAGATGACGTGTGACGATTGTAGCCCAGGAGTTTAGTGTTGTTCACAGCATTGTTTTACGTGTATGGGGAGTGTTCCGCAACACAGGAAGTGGTGCCCGAAGGAAAAGAAGTAGTTGATGACGGTCAAGTACAGCTAGTTGATGACGGTCAAGTACAGCAGCAGATGACCGCTACGTTACGCAACAGGCAGTTGCAACCACATTTAACACGACTGCAAGGCACATAGTCTCATGCTCCATAGAGGTACGGCACTGAGTGGGGATGGTCTCTCTGCCGGCGACCAGTACGCCATGTTTCGTTGATATCCGCACATAGGCAGCAGAGTTTGCGATGGTGCCAATAGCATAGGGACTGGACCAGATTGAGTCTGAGCAATGGGAAAACATAATGCGCCCAGGAACATAGCCGAACATGTTCGTTCTAGTGGTCCAGGTGCTGTCAGTCAGCACCTGGCGAGAGGCGTAATGCTCATGGGCGTACTTACCTTCGAACCTTTGAACGCTGTACATTCACCGTTCAAAGTTATTGTGATGCTGTACTCCTTCCTTATCTGCGTCTTTTCAGTTGTGGATTCGGCCATGACGTCATTTTTACAAACGGTAATGTGCGCGACCCCATCGAACAGCGTAGTTGGAGGAGTTCTTGGAAGCAGAGAATATTCGGCAAATGGAGTAGCCAGCACGTTCCCACGATTTAATTCTCGCAGTTCCAGGGGGTGGTGGCGTACTTTATGGGCACATTTTCAAAATATTGTAATTTGATCATGTAATTCATATTTCAAGATTCTGAAAAATATTGTTTTTCGTGATTTCTTATATCAGATTCTGCAGTTGTTTTGAATTTTTCAGTAAAACGTAATCCCAAACTTAAGTCTTAACAACGGACACATTTGACATCGAACGGTTGGAACTGCACGAAACCATGCTTAAGACTATCACTCGACTCTAAAAGCAACAGTATAGTCTGCATTTTTTCCATGCTAAACTCCGCACTTGTCTGCTAGCGCCATCAGACGGTAGCATGTTGTAGCTGCCCGAGTTGCATGAGTGGTACAGTTGCTGTACGAATCTGCCTCTTAGAGTGTTCGCATGTGGGTTACTGTGCACACTGTGTAGAGTAATCTCTTGAAGAGAATTAATCCCACGAATGTGTACCAGTAGTTAGGGTCAATGTTGCGACGTGCTGAATATGGAAACGAAGAGACTTCGTGGATTTACTATATAACCTAATTCAAAAATGTAATGGGGGTGACAGAAATATAACATTCCGCTGGATAGATATATTAATTTTTGAAGGACAGGAAGAACCTGAAGCTCAAGGTGACGCTTCAAGCAGTACACGACGTTCACCTCCAGAGCAACAGGAACTGTACAGTAAAAGTGAGTACTGTCTTCGCCCAAACAGTCAAGACCTAGTTTATTGGAAGATACTGATGACAGCTTACGAGAGAACATTTATGAAGACTATTACAATCGTAGCGTCAACTCCAATAGCAAACGAATGAGGCGCTATAAGTGCACTAAAAGTAAAATTGCAGATTAATTCTAAATTATGGTCTAGCAAAAGGAGAGCAGGAGCTCGTTTCAAAGGAAACAGACTGTCCCAATTACGGGTATAACGGAGCACGTAATATCGTAATTTGATAGAGCAAGGGCGTATGAAACTACAGTTCACTGTTGGCATCTGCAAATGTATGCACTAGGAGCGTCTAAAATGGTTGGCATGAACAATTTTTAAGCTTAGATTTCTTTTAAGACAATTTTAAGGCTGGATATGGCATTTCATCCCTGCATATTATTACGTTTGTCATACCTAAGGACATAGAAGACAGTAATGGTATACGACAGAAGCACAACAGTTGTAATTGTTAATGGCTCTGAGCACTACGGGACTTAACATCTCAGGTCATCAGTCCCCTAGAACTTAGAACTATTGAAACCTAACTTACCTAAGGACATCACATACATCCATGCCCGAGGCAGGATTCGAACCTGCGACCGTAGCGGTCGCGCAGTTCCAGACTGAAGCGCCTAGAACCGCTCGGTCACCAACGGCCGGCCACAACAGTTTGTGGAGGAAGTGAATATAGCAGGATGTGGAGTAAGGGCGTGCCCTGAAAAGTGACCTGACTCAGTTCCAGCATGAAATGTCTTGATCATCAACACTGTCTTGCAGAGGAGAGAAAACTACAGCTAGTCAGCTAGTGCGTTGCATCTTTACTTAGTTCTGTTCACAGCTACACAACTGATGTGGTTTTATCAATGACAAGTAGACTATCAAACAAGTTGTATATACATTTGAAGAAGCACAAGGCACTTCATCGAAATTCCTCATCTGCACTATGGGAACTAAAATAAATACCATCAAGTTTTTAGGGTATGTATGTTTTGCGCTATTGTAATTACTTTAAGCAGAGTGTTTTTTGCACTGGTGGTTGAAAGTGTAATGATATATCATTGAATTACGTATACTCTCTGTCCAGTAGTATTGAATATTGTTACATTGTTTCTTTCTGTAAAGTGCCATTTGTGGTAGAATGCAACGTTTTCTACGGAAGTGACACTGACCACTGGTCTTTTTATCTTTTAAATGAGCGACTATTCTAAGCTTGGTTTCGTGCGGTTCCGAGCGTTCGAGATCAAAGGTGTCCCTTGTTAGTAGTAAATGTGACATCTCACAACAAATGTCATATTCATATTTTCAAGTTCAGGACCCTTCTTACAGATCTGCATATGTTTAAAAAGTATCCTGTGGATAAAAGTCAACGACAATTAACGAAATGTATATTTAAGAAAAAAGTGTAGTGGTTATAAAATCCCCTCCCTCTGTGTACACATTACGAAAAATGCTTAGGTACTACTAAGATTGTGCTATAAAATATTTTTTTTCAGGTCCTGGAGCCTACTTATGCATGAGTACGCATTTAAAAAAGACTTTTTAATAGCGGTTATCAGCTATCAACGAACTTTTTAATTTTTTTTGTGGTCATTATAAAGTAACCACTCCCCTCTCTTCGTAGTACGCATTATGGACAATACTTTGGTATTGCCGGGGTTAAACTGGCTCTGAGCACTATGGGACTTAACATCTGTGGTCATCAGTCCCCTAGAACTTAGAACTACTTAAACCTAACTAACCTATGGACATCACACACATCCATGCCCGAGGCAGGATTCGAACCTGCGACCGTAGCAGTCACGCGGTTCCGGACTGAGCGCCTTAACCGCGAGACCACCGCGGCCAGCTACCGGGGTTAAACCCATCGAGCACGTGTGAGGTGCGTTTGGGGAGGCGTATTGCAGTACCTCCAGATGCTGCTGCAAGGACCACCCAGCAGTTGTCAAACGCGCTGGTACGAGGAATGGAACACTCGGAGGAATGGAACGCCCTACCAATAGAACTCATTATGAACTCTGCGGCCAGCAAGGGGCCACTTTGCAGAGCATGCTCCGCTGTCCGTGGTGATCACATACTCTATTAAGAACCATGTCACGCCATTTGTAATGACCAGAGGACCGTCATAAATCGCGGCGACTTCAGTGTAATTATCGCCTTTCAATGCAAGTGTCATTTTTGGAACACAACCTACCACCAGCTTAGAGACAGAGGTGATGACACTTTCTGCAGGACCTGACCATCATTTTGCAGGACAATGCTCAAACGCGTATATTGCAAGCTGTTACTGATTTGTTTGACTGATGGGGCTGCTAAGTGGTATACCACCTACTGCACTCCCCGGACTTAAGCCCTCGTAAGTTCAACTCGATTTCTAAACTGAAGTATACACTTCACGGCATTCGCTTGAGAACTCTACAAATTCGTCGGGCAATAGGCCGCGCGGCTCGAACTGTCTGCACAACTAGAACTGCTAACCTACGCCTTCCCCATCGCTGGCAACAGGCCATACACAATTCTGGTGACGACTTTGAAGGTCAGTAAAACTTTGAAAGACGTATCTATTTTGTACGAGCTGCAAATAAATAGTTGCCACTATTAAAGTTCCAACCCTCGTATATGTGGAACGCGCATTTGTATGTGTGTGTGTTTTTTAGATAGGGAGAGAAAGAGAGAGAGAGAAGGAGAGAGAAAGGAGATACTCCTCATACGATTACGTCGTAGCGAGTCGACACTAGAAAGGAGACCGCGTCAGTAGACTTGCCTACGACTGCATTAATGGGCGTGCAGGTGGCGTGCCTGCATTAAGGCGATGGCACAGGACTCCGGCGCGTGCCTTATCCGTGCGGCGGCCACCTGCAGTGGCTCTCAGATCGCCTCGCGCTGGCGCTAGGCGGCTTGATTACTGGGCGCCGCGTGACGTCACCCAGCCGCCTGCAGAGGCGTGAGCGCAGCACGTGCAAGTGGCGCCGCGGCGGCGCTGCTGCCACGCGTACCGTTGCAGACGAGCGCATACTTTGTAGCGCCGCTCCTTTTTTGGTAGCTTCCTCGGCCAGATGCCTCAGCTCCGGGAACGTGTCATCTCCGGTGAATCATCGCGCTAAACATGATAAGAACTCTGACGTCTTCCTGTGTGAATAGTGTGTGCGTATCATCTTTCTAAAGGTGGCAGGGGTAAAATACAGGGAGCGAAAGGCTATTTACAATTTGTACAGAAACTAGATGGCAGTTATAAGAGTCGAGGGACATGAAAGGGAAGCAGTGGTTGGGAAGGGAGTAAGACAGGGTTGTAGCGTCTCCCCGATGTTATTCAATCTGTATATTGAGCAAGCAGTGAAGGAAACAAAAGAAAAATTTGTAGTAGGTATTAAAATCCATGGAGAAGAAATAAAAACTTTAAAGTTCGCCGATGACATTGTAATTCTGTCAGAGGCAGCAAAGGACTTGGAAGAGCAGTTGAACGGAATGGACGGTGTCTTGAAACAAGGATGTAAGATGAACATCAACAAAAGCAAAACGATGATAATGGAATGTGGTCGAATTAGGTCGGAGCGGTTCTATGCGCTGCAGTCTGGAACCGCGAGACTGCTACGGTCGCAGGTTCGAATCCTGCCTCGGGCATGAATCTGTGTGATGTCCTTAGGTTAGTTAGGTTTAAGTAGTTCTAAGCTCTAGGGGACTGATGACCTTAGAAGTTAGTCCCATAGTGCTCAGAGCCATTTGAACCATTTTCTGAATTGTGTCAGGTGATGCTGGGGGAATTAGATTAGGAAATGAGACACTTAAAGTAGTAAATGAGTTTTGCTATTTTGGGGAGCAAAATAACTGATGATGGTCGAAGTAGAGAGGATATAAAATGTAGACTGGCAATGGTAAGGAAAGCGTTTCTGAAGAAGAGAAATTTGTTAACATCGAGTATTGATTTAAGTGTCAGGCAGTCGTTTCTGAAAGTATTTGTATGGAGAGTGGCCATGTATGTAGGTGAAACATGGACGATAAATAGTTTAGACAAGAACAGCATAGAAGCTTTCGAAATGTGGTGCTACAGAGGAATGCTGAAGATTAGATGGGTAGATCACATAACTAATGACAAGGTATTGAATAGAATTGGCGAGGAGATTGTGGCACAACTTGACAAGAAGAAGGGTTCAAATGGCTCTGAGCACTATGGGACTTAACTTCTGAGGTCATCAGTCCCCTAGAACTTAGAACTACTTAAACTTAAGTAACCTAAGGACATCACACACATCCATGCCCGAGGCAGGATTCGAACCTGCGACCGTAGCGGTCACGCGGTTCCAGACTGAAGCGCCTAGAACCGCACGGCCACACCGGCCGGCAAGAAGAAGGGACCGGTCGGTAGGACATGTTCTGAGGCATCAAGGGATCACAAATTTAGCTTTGGAGGGCAGCGTGGACGGTAAAAATCGTAAAGGGAGACCAAGAGATGAATACACTAAGCAGATTCAGAAGGATGTAGGTTGCAGTAAGTACTGGGAGATGAAGAAGCTTGCACAGGATAGAGTAGCATAGAGAGCTGCATCAAACCAGTCTCATGACTGAAGACCACCAAAACAAGAACAACAACAACATCTTTCTTACCATGTTTACACTTTTTTTTAACTGTACTTCGAACGATGTTTCTCTTCGCGTATGATGAATTTTCCAGAGAGCGAATATCATCTCACGGACACGACAAGCACCGATCGTGTGAAAATCAGCTCCTCGTCTGCTACATCCAGAATGCTGAAGATAACGGAACCAAAATTGATGCCATGATTTTGACTTTCTGAAAGCCTTCAGTAAATTTCCACAGTGCCCCTTTCGAATTTTGGACCAAGTATATGACAGGATTGAAGATTTCCTAACTCAGAACTCACTGTTTATTGTCACCAGAAGCAAAAGTAGCATCTGGGATCCTGTAATTCGTTGTAAGCACGTTACTGTTCATAATTCTATATATAAATTACGTGGTGGGTAACGTCTTTAGATCTGTGAGGTTTATCACGGCGGACGCACTTGTATTGAAGGATTTCAGTTCATTAAAAAGATTGCCATAGTCAGGAAGACATACAGATGAGCAACACGTGTTACCGTAACGGGCAGCTGCCACCCAGCATAAGCGAATGCAAGATTTTTAATGGAGACCGCACTAGCAACCGCTTTATACTTTATAGCTGTCTTCAATAGAACATTCAACAAGACACTTTATGGATGAAACAACATACAAGCAAATATGATAAATGTGTGAGGGGTATTTAATTACTTATTTTCACCGTCACCGATCAATCGCTGGAATCAGCCACAATTATAAAATACTTGGAGATATTCGTTCGTGTCGACATTAAGATGAAAGTGACATATAGATATAATTTGGGGGAGACAATTATGGGATTGTGATTCGTTAGAAGTATCCTAACGAACGTCGTGTATAAAACAGTCGGGCAACCACTCTCGAATACTGTGTGGCTTTAACAGAGATGAAGAACGTGTGGACATTGATAGCAACTTGAATTTGTTGAATGAAGGCCTTTTTGATAATGCAGAATCAGCGGAACCAGTAGAACTTGCGTAATATGAATACTTATTTTGAGTCGGACTTCAACAACGTGATCAAAATATGCATAGTGCATAACATGTATTACACATACGAGTTTTATAATATTCCATCCAAAATATGTCGCGATGCAAACAGCTACAAATGTAAGCAAGGTTCAGTAAAGGAAAAAAAAAAAAAACTCAAGCGGTAGCTAACCACATGATACTGTCATAAGAACTGAAATTTATCAACAGCGCAAAATAAGTAATAATTACATTCGGAGGCGTATAATGTTGTCATTTCACAAATTTTGTTCGTTTGTGGCCCTGCCCGAGGAAACGTAATTGAAAATTATCTCATTGTTGATGTTTTATGAGCCCAGCGACGCTGTGAAAAGCTCGATCCTTGTATGTGTTCAGGTGCCAGGGAGGAACTGAGAAACTACGGACAGCACGGCTTTTGAAATAGCTACGGCGGGACATTAGTGAACTAATGGGAGGACTCCTTGTGGTAATTGGAGTACCAGAGACTATTCATGTCTTCCTAATTAAAGCTGAGTTTGCATCCGCCTTCGTTTCTCATTTCGCACAACACAAGCCAAGCGGAAACAGCGGGGACCGTACGTAATGGCGGAGAAGTCACGACTGTAAAAAGGGTAGAAAAAACGTTTCGGTGCTTCCGTACTAATTAGCAGATTGAATTCTTTAAGATCTTTTTATCTTATCAAGTTATGGACGTTGAATCTGGATTGTTGTTAAAATAGCGGGTGCTTTGTGTTGATACTGTCCGAGGAATACTATATCAGAACGGGTGTGACATAAGATGATGTTATTTCACTGCTGCTATTTAATGGCCCTAGAGAAAGCAATCCGAGAAATGAAAAGAGAAAACAAAGGGGTGATGCTAAATGGTAGGACATATTTATGGGGTTACACTGGCGACATCTAGCAGAATCAGAGGAAGAGATGGCAGAAACTGTAGAGGACCTAGCGCAAAATGCAAGTAAGATCGTGTTACGGAAAAGACCGAGGTAATGGAGGTATCAAGAGAAGCACCCAACGACATCCCATTACAGGTAGGGAAACGGAAATTTGCTCAAGTGGAAAATTTTAAATACCTTGGTACATGGTTCAACAGGCAAAATAATTTAAAACAAGATATAAACCAACATATTGTGAACGGATCTAAAACTTATTTCAGCCTAAAGCAGATAATGCCATCCAAGAAACTGTCAATTAAGACCAAACTTAAGCATACAATGCCGTGATAGTGCCAGTATTGTTGTATGGGACAGAAGCCCTAAGTACAACAAAGAAGGATGAAGAAAACATGTCCGTCTTCGAAAGAAAAATTATGAGAAGGACCTTTGGACCTGTCCAGGAAGGGAGCTTGTGGAGACGTAGAAAAAACCAAGAATTGTGTGAGCTGATGAGGCAACCTAACATCCTTCAAAAACTGAAAGCGAGGAGAATAAGCTTTGCAGGCCGCGATGCTAGACCAGACACCTCTTGGGCAAAAGCCGTACTTATGGGAAGACTTGATGGTACCTGTTCAATCGGAAGACCCACGAAGCGATGGGAGGATGGTCTACAGAAAGACCTCTGCCAACTTGCAGTCCGTGACAACTGGATCCAAAGTGTACGAGATCGCCGTCTACGCAGGAGCATTGTGAGGTCGGGGCATGATCTACAGGGTCCTCGATTGCCGATTTGATTGATTGATTGTATTGATACTGCGGCCAATTGTTTTTCAACGCGTTTTTGAAAACTTTAATTCTTCCCTTGGCTAACTAGGTTACAGGCAAATGGTACAAAATATAAAGAGCCTGTAAACAACGACCATCTGAGAATGAGCCTGCGAAGGTTGGAAAGTTAGCTAACAGAGGAATAAAAGTTTCATAAAAAGATAAAACGATTGGTCGCAGTATCAATACAAAGCAGCCACAATTCTTTGATACATAATTTCAGATTTAGTGTTGTATCTCATAGGTTTTTGCGAATCTGTATCTCTTTGAGCGTTGTTGTTGTTGTTGTGGTCTTCAGTCCTGAGACTGGTTTGATGCAGCTCTCCATGCTACTCTATCCTATGCAAGCTTCTTCATCTCCCAGTACCTACTGCAACCTACATCCTTCTGAATCTGCTTAGTGTATTCATCTCTTGGTCTCCCTCTACGATTTTTACCCTCCACACTGCCCTCCAATACTAAATTGGTGATCCCTTGATGCCTCAGAACATGTCCTACCAGCCGATCCCTTCTTCTGGTCAAGTTGTGCCACAAACTTCTCTTCTCCCCAATCCGGACATCACGTCGGGTGATACGCCAGTATAGCGATGACGAATACACGCTTCCAATGTGCGTTCACCGCGATGTCGCCAAACTCCTCCCCAATTCTATTCAATACCTCCTCATTAGTTTTGTGATCTTCGCGTTAATCTTCAGCATTTTTCTGTTGCACCACGTTTCGAAAGCTTCTATTCTCTTCTTGTCCAAACTACTTATCATCCATGTTTCACTTCCATACATGGCTACACTCCATACAAATACTTTCAGAAATGACTTCCTGACACTTAAATCTATACTCGATGTTAACAAATTTCTCTTCTTCAGAAAAGCTTTCCTTGCCATTGCCAGTCTACATTTTATATCTTCTCTACTACGACCACCATCAGTTATATTGTTCCCCAAATAGAAAAACTCATTTACTACTTTAAGCCTCTCATTTCCTAATCTAATTCCCTGAGCATCACCCGATTTAATTTGACTACATTCCATTATCCTCGTTTTGCTTTTGTTGATGTTCATCTTATATCCTCCTTTCAAGACACTGTCCATTCCATTCAACTGCTCTTCCAAGTCCTTTGCTGTCTCTGACAGAATTACAATGTCATCGGCGAACCTCAAAGTTTTTATTTCTTCTCCATGGATTTTAATGCCTACTCCGAATTTTTCTATTGTTTCCTTTACTGCTTGCTCAATATACAGATTGAATAACATCGAGGAGAGGCTACAACCCTGTCTTACTCCCTTCCCAATCACTGCTTCTCTTTCATGTCCCTCGACTCTTATAACTGCCATCTGGTTTCTGTACAAATTGTAAATAGTCTTTCGCTCCCTGTATTTTACCCGTGCCACCTTCAGAATTTGCAAGAGAGTATTCCAGTCAACATTGTCAAAAGCTTCTCTAAGTCTACAAATGCTAGAAACTTAGGTTTGCCTTTCCTTAATCTTTCTTCTAAGATAAGTCGTAAGGTCAGTATTGCCTCACGTGTTCCAGTATCTCTACGAGCGTTTCTTTGAGCGTTATGAAACGGTTATTCAGCGACCAGATTGAGCATTACGACCAAAGGTATTGATTCATCTTTGACTCGCCCAAGAGCTACAGTTCGTCCCGACGTGGACCATCAATGTATTTCAGGGGTGTTTCGAATGGACCTACCTGACGGTCACCTACGACTGCAACCCACTAGTTAACTTTAAACCAGCTTTTCCCGTTTAGCCTGAAAAGTAGTAAGAATAATTTTATTAAAATTTTATATTGTGTCTCTCCCTCCAATTGTTGCCTCATCTGAAAATAAGAGTGAAGGTAACAACGGATAAGCCGTTTACGCGAAAATACCTCGACTGATTTTCTCCTATGGTCGATGGTCGCCAGGTGAAAGATTCTACACACGTTGAAGATGATGCGGTACATAAACTACCCCTGAAGTACAATCCATGTGGTACTATTGAGGCGTAACAAACTCAACGGCGACGTGACCTATGTTGACACCTGAATACTCTTTAGTACGTTGTTCCTGGGCAGAAATCGGAGCGAATCTTTCTAGACCCACCGTTTTTTGGTGCTGTCCCAAGAATGCACGAAAAACAGCAGCCGAGGTTAAATGGCATCTATATTTTCTACTTGAAAACACTCTCTCATATTGGCCCATGGTCCTTCTTCCATTATAATTTACATAGTAATGTGAGATGTCTACGCAGGAAAGAACTGATGAATGTAGGCGTTAAGAGGTGAATGAGGTGTTGTTTGGGCAAGGAAACGCTGGGTTCGAGCCTTCATTTGAAGTGAATCGGGTGGGTTCTGGTTGGAAGGAACAATAATTTTAACAAGTAAGTTCACTCTGTGGGAAGGGAAAGCGATTGAAACTACCGTGGGAAAGAACATGGATTGTTGGGTGTGGAAGGAAGAGGAGACAACTTGATAGAGCGGCGATAACAGGCATGTGTTGTTAAGAATTTTTCGTATAAACTTTCGCCAAATGAATTCCGACTGGCCATAAACCGCCGCAAACACACAACTGTATGACCTCACAGTAACCCCATTTATCCTTTTGAGCGAAACGCGCGCTGTATGACTAGTTTAAAAATATAAACGAAACTATTCCGCCGATCGAATTGACACTTGAATTGTAACACAAGCTAGATGAAACCAAAATTTCGTAAATGTCAACGCCATCGCTGTCCCAGATCGAGGACACAGTTTCTTTGATGCACGCGGCGTGCTGGAAGATGCTCCCATGAAGGAAGCTTTAACCAGAATAAAAATGGTTCAAATGGCTCTGAGCACTATCGGACTTAAATGATGAGGTCATCAGTCCCCTAGACTTTAGAACTACTTAAACCTAACTAACCTAAGGACAAACACACATATATGCTCGAGGCAGGATTCGAACCTGCGACCATAGCGGTTGCGCGGTTCCAGACTGTAGCGCCTGGAACCGCTCGGCCATCCCGGCCGGCTTTAACCAGAATACAACCGAAGAAAATTTATCGCAATGTAGAAACTGGCGTAATAAAGGGAAAACACTAAATTCAACTCAAGTCAATATATTAACATATCAGTATGTTACTCTGCTCTAAGCAAACTGTAAAGAGTCCATTTCTGGTTATCAGTTTGCACAGAAATAATTTTCTAATTTGTTTAATATCTGAATATCCGTATTACTGGCGATCACCACAGTTAAATTTCAAAACTGAAATAATTTATGCTATTATACTACTGTGTAAAACTAAGAATTCTATAGCGGTTAAATTCCACAGTATCTGTGAAGTATCTCAAGCCAGTGTCTAGAATCTTTGTCACAGTAACATCTTTGCATTGTTTACTTTATCAGTCTTTCGGTTGGTTGCCAGCTGCCCTCCTAGATTTATTGGAACTAATTTCTTCATTCTTGTATTATGTACAGCACGTTTTAAAATTGCCCTCTCCGGCTGCTCGGACTATCTTCCCTAACATTGTTCCTTCTAGGACGTTTCCAAGGAACTCATTGTTGCGTGTTATGTGACGTATTCATTTGTGCCTCCTTAGCTGTAACGTACTCCTAAAATAACCTATCTTTGCCAGTTCTTTACAGGACTTCCTGGTTGCAGGTTCTATCTGTTCACTGTAACAAGTGTCTCCAGCACCATACCACCAACGCACCAAGAGGTTTTATCTTATTTTTGCCTGTTGTTTCCCTAATTGTTTGTTTTTATGTCTTCATTACGGCTGCCGTCTTCAGTTATCTTTAAAACTAGTTCCTCGTCCAGGGCGTGGAGGCCCGGGGGATGTGGCCTGGCCGCCGTTTCAACCTCTGCCTTGCGATGTCATGCGGACGCAATATGGAGGGACACGTGATCAGCAGACCGCTCTCGCGGCCGTAATACCGACTTCCCAGACCCTGGAGATGCTACTGTTCAGTCAAGTAACTCTGCATTTGGCATCACGATGTTGAATACTTCCCGTACCAGTCCTCCCGCCATGGTTGAATCTATGGTGCAACTGGGAAACGAACCCGGATACTCTGCATGGGAGCCACTCAGATACGGAGATGGACTCAGTTATCTTACGTCTTAAATATCTATATGATCTTATTTGTTTTATCGTATTCCCTTTAATTACAAAGTCTGTTTCTTCTGGTTGTTTGGAGAATACGAGTACTTCTCTCCTTTTTGAGTTTATTTCTATTTTGCACTCGTCTCTTAGTACTGCACTCATAACTTCTGAGATTCTTTCATCTGGAGCTAACACAGCTGTGTCACCCGCAAGCCTAACAACCTGTATTCTTTATCAATTTATTCTGATACCTGAATAGTTTCCTTTGCACTCATTTATTGCTTCTTCATATAGATGTTGAATAGTGATGGGGACAGATTGCGTTCATGTATAACAACTTTAAGAATTCTACCACTTTTTGCGTATTTCTAATCTTTACTGTCAACGTTTGTTCTTTGTATAGTGCTTTGATTGTCAAGGCCGGCCAAAAAACGTTTCGAAGGAAGTGTACGGAGCAATACGTCGCTTGATTGCTCGTGCAGACCGCACGGCGCTAAAGCCGTTGTCTGACGGGGCGTGACACGTTGACGAGTACGGGTGACGTCACAGCGTGGAATTACACGTTTCACTTCGCCGCGGAGCTTGAAATAAGGAATATGCTATGCCAGATTTTTGCCTCGTGGAGACGAACGTGGCCACTGAAAAGCGACATCGTTCTACGTTACAGGCAGAAGACAGGAGCCGCCATATTGTATGGCGCTAAACACAGCGTTTGGTGGATTTTCTTTGTCATAAAGTACATACCATGTATATAAGGTGTTCCAAAGTATCGGTAAATCGAAAACGCATCGTTTTCGCTACAATCTGTTACAATAAAATGACAGAAAACTACATATCGGTTGATAAAGGTTTCCTGTACTTGATGTAGTTTTATAATTTGTGTTATACGGAAGTATAGGTTTCAATGTTACGGCACAATGATCATCTATCAGAAGCGCGTGTTTCTCGTACAATTTGCGCGTTAAATATCAAATAATTACATTTGTAGATACAGTCTTTACAGATTGTCGACCATATACAGGTGCATGATTACTGAGCCGAAGTTGTAGTGCCGTTGATAACGTTGTGGTTTCTGAGTTGTGTAGAGCAAAGTAGCTGCTTCTGCATCCACCTTTTTCCAATTTTTTTTGTTCCCTTTTCTTTTCTGAGAGATTTTGGGTCTTTGTTATTCATTTAACAGAAGCGCTATCTCAAAAGTCGACGTTATTTATTAAAAACAATGTATTTGCTGCAATTATTGTTGCATAGACCAACGGCTGGAAGGTTTCCCCAGTCGCCAGAAATCTTACCTGACTGCCAGTCTGTGTCTGAGAAGAAACACAAGTTACTCACTGGAACTTTTTGCTATTATGAAACTCTGTATATATATATATATATATATATATATATATATATATATATATATATACTTATCTCTGGGTTATTGGATTGGCTCGTGTTTGTATCTTGCCAGTGAATATCTTTTTGAGTGATGTTGAGCACAATCGATGAAATCTACTCTTCCATTCGAATCTAATTACGAACGAATCTCGATTTTAAAATCTATGTGATGAAGTACGGTATTTCAGAGTGTTGGTAGTAAATGCAACATCGAGAATATGGATATCATGCGCACACAAACTGAATTTAGGGTGGTCCATCTGAAGTTTCGGATGAGATTATCTCGAAAACTATACATCGGGTAAAAATAGTGGGTAAGACAAGTTCGTAATCTCAAAAGCTCAAAGGGGGACTTCAAATGATACTACACGTGACCCCGAGCCCACGCCCCCTTGGGTGGGGCTGGAGCGACTTCTAAATCTTAAATGGAAACTCCCATTTTTTATTGCAGATTCGGATTCTCCATAAAAAAGCAATCAAGTTTTGTGTGAAACATTTTTTTAAACCATTGACAGATTTCGCTGAAATCGAGAAATATTAAAATTGGGGAAGAACTCCGATTTATTTAGAATGATCCGAGAAGGACGCATCAAATCGACACAAAATGTATGCTACCTGCAACAGTTTTTGATGGAGAGAGGCAGAATGGTCTTAAAATCTCCACTCTTCTTCAACAATCTCTAACGGAGTGTGGACTCCGAGCCAAATAAAGGCAGCAACACCCACTGGAGAGCGCTGGGAGCGCAAATCACGTTAACCAGTTCGTTCCGGGTGAGGACGGTTTATGAATTTGTAGACTGGCCGTAGCGATTTCGCTAGACGTCGCAGAAGCTCGGAAATGACGAGCGAGGAGGAGGAACGTTTCGACTGCAGAATTACATGCTGTTGTGTAGGTATTTTTCACAGAAACTAAATTAATTGGGTAAGAAACCGAATAAATCATTATAACATTATATTCTGTAACAAGTTGTAGAGTACTCAGTAAACGTCCGCCCCCGGTAGCTGAGCTGTCAGCGCGACAGAATGTCAATCCTAAGTGCCCGGGTTCGATTTCCAGCTGGGTCGGAGATTTTCTCCGCTCAGAGACAGGGCGTTGTGTTGTCCTAATCATCATCATTTCATTCCTATCGACTCGCAAGTCGCCGAAGTGGCGTCAAATCGAGAGACTTGCACCCGGCGAACGGTCTACCCGACGGGAGACCGTAGTCACACGACAATATTATATACTTAACAGCCTCCGAGATTTTGTCGGTCTGGTCGGTGCTGACCCTTTATGGAGGACAGAGTGATGCAGAACTGCATCCGGCTAAGAATTTCCGCTCGTCACGTGGACGGAGAGCGCGCGCGCCACGCCCACCCCTGCAGCCCCGGCGCCCACGCGCGCCCAGGTGATGTCAGCGGCGGCCTGGTCCAAACAGCAGGCCAGTTGTGCGCCCGAAAGGTCGCAGCGCTGCTCTCCTGACGACGCCACACTAATTACACACGGGGCGTTACTGTTTGCATTTGCCGAGCTTCACGCCGCGAGTTTGCCTTTAGTGCTCTACGAAACTGGGGGACGTCGTGTGAGAGAGAAACGTTCAAACAAATGCGTCAGAATAAGCAGAATCCGGGAAAAATACCGGAGTAAGTCAGTAGAGACAGAGAATTAAGGGCACGAGTCAAAAAATTAGTCACCCCTCGCTGATACGGAGTAACGCCATCTGAAGCCTTTTCTTCAGGTACAACATGTCATATACTGCTGAAGCCACTCTTCGGCCCATTTACACTGGAGCGAACGCAAGCGAATTCATATTCGCTGTCGGTTCGCCAGTGTTCACCACCATTCGCCTTTACCTGTGATCAACCATAGGTAACGGAAGAAGACACCAGAGCTTTTCATATATGTCGGTTGGCGCTTTTCGTTATCATTACAAGTGAAGGGGAAATTTGAAAGCTGAACACTAATTTCTAATGGATGACGAACATGACCTAAAGAAAGGCTACCGTTCACAATTTTGGTTATTAGTAACCGGAGACATTAACAGTAGTGATTGTTTTGCATTTCAGTATCTTCTATCTCTCAAACGAACATTTCAGATGTCTGCAGTGACATATGCAGGGCACTTCCAGGCTTTTATTGAAGTATTTATAAGGAAGATAACGTCAATAAAATATTATTAACGAAATGTGATATATACACTCATGCTCATAAATTAAGGATAATTGCAGAATGTGGTGCCACACAACGTGGCACTACATGAAACAGACGCCAATAGCATAGTCACATAGAGAACAAACACGAAACAGATCTGTAAGTCCACGGTATTGATGATTAGTTGAGAAAATCGTCCCGAAACACATGTGCTACAAAACGCCACTGTTCCCTGCCCATGTACACCGACATGAATGTGGGGTATGATGACCATGCACACGTACACAGGCCGCACAACGGGTTGGCATACTCTGCATCAGGTGGTCGAGCAGCTGCTGGGGTATAGCCTCCCATTCTTGCACCGGTGCCTGTCGGAGCTCCTAGGGGTTTGAATACGTGCAGCGATACGTCGACCGAGAGCATCCCAGACGTGCTCGATGGGATTTAGGTCTGGAGAACAGGCAGGCCACTCGTTCGCCTGAGATCTATTTCAAGCTACTCCTCCACGATGGCAACTCGGTGGGTCCGTGCGTTATCATCCATCAGGAGGAAGGTGGGATCCACTGCACCCCTGAAAAGGCGGACATACCTGACCTGTTACAGTTCCTCTGTCAAACACATGCAGGGGTGTACGTGCATCAATAATAATCCCACTCCACACAATCAAACCACAACCTCCATACAGGTCTCTTTCAAGGATATTAAGAGATTGGTATCTAGTTCCTGGTTCACGACAGATGAAAACCCGGCGAGAATCACTGTTGAGACTATAACTGGACTCGTCCGTGTACATAACCTGGGACCACTGCTCCACTGACCATGTACTGTGTTCTTGACACCAGGCTTTACCGGCTCTCCGGTGACCAGGGGTCAGTGGAATGCTCCTTGCAGATCTCCGGGCGAATAAACCATGTCTGTCTAGTCGTTTGTAGACTTTGTGTCTGGAGACAACTGTTCCAGTGGCTGCGGTAAGGCTACCTGCAGTACTCAGTGGCCGTCTGCGGGCACTGATGGTGAGATATCGGTCTTCTTGTGGTGTTGTACACTGTGGACGTCCTGGACTCATTTCCTGTCTGCTGAAATCGTTGCCATAATCGTGAGATCACACTTTGTGGCACACGGAGGGCCAGTGCTACGACTTGTTGTGTTTGATCAGCCTACAGTCGCCCTAGTATTCTACCCCTCATAACGTCATCAATATGTATTCTTTGAGCCATACGTAATTTTATTACACCAGATATAGATTTTAACTATGACATACTCATTTTCAATGCATATAAAAACAGGTGACATTTATTTACTGTTGTTATTTGCACTGAAGATGACTGTGCAATAGTTTAAATCTAGATCTGGTGTAACAAAACCACGTACTTCGCGATCGATTTGTGTTATTTTCTTCATTGTCTATGTTGAACGATCGCTGCGCACAACGCGATCATATGGATTTCTGTGTGATTACGATTGTATTTATTCACTCCGTTCCCGCCTAATGCAAACACTTAATGAATTTTTGGCTTTCTCATGTTCCCAGTAAGCATTTGAGTGTGTAGACAATTTTCTTCCAGTAATATTTACTTTCCTTCAGCATTTGTGCTTCAGATCTCTTGGATCCCAGAAGCATATCTAATACTTTGAGTACCACTGAAAATGATCCTAATTTCTTGCAAAGAGCGGAAACATGTACGAATCGTGGTTATTCACTTATAACCTAGCAACTAAGCGCCAACCCATTCGTTGGAGGGCACAACCCTCACCTAGAGTAAACAAAAGTTCGAATGAGCAAATCAAGATTCAAAGCGATGATGATATTCATGGAACTGTGTATCTTCACTCGGTCCCTAAAGGTCAGTCTCTAAATGAACATTACTGCCTTGAAGTTCTAGTTCAACTTCGTGAGAAAATAAGAAAAAAACTACCTGAACTGTGATAGAACAAGTCATGGTTTCTGCACCAATCCAAGACACCAGCTGATACCGCGTTGGCGCCGGCCGCGGTGGTCTCGCGGTTCTAGGCGCGCAGTCCGGAACCGTGCGACTGCTACGGTCGCAGGTTCGAATCCTGCCTCGGGCATGGATGTGTGTGATGTCCTTAGGTCAGTTAGGTTTAAGTAGTTCTAAGTTCTAGGGGACTAATGACCATAGCAGTTGAGTCCCATAGTGCTCGGAGCCATTTGAACCATTTGATACCGCGTTGTCAGTTAAAAGGTTTCTAGCGAAGTACATCATACCAGTGTTAGACCAATCACCTTATTCGCCTGACCTAGCATCATGTGACTTTTATCTGTTACCCAAAGTCAAATATGCGGTAAGAGGGACAAGTTTTCAGTTCGCTACAGCAGTGGAAGAAAAAGCCGCATGCCTCATCAAAATCTCACAGAGGAAGACTTACAGCACTGCTTCCATCAATGGAAATTCGCACGGACCGTTTAGGGAGTATATTGTGGGTGTCAATAACTAAATACCTATATTTTTGAACAAACGTTTCACAGCAATAGTCCCGTTATTTTATAGCCATACCTCGTATATATCATCATCCTGTTGCCTCGCAACAGATTCACTTTTGTGCTGTGCAGTAGAAATTAGGATGCCCAAAGACTTGAGATTTTGTGGACCTCAGTGTGAATGCTGTCGGGCACAAACAAATAGTGATCCGAACGAGCGTGCATTAATAAAACAAGTTTTTGGCGAAAATCTTCAGCGAAATGTGCCGTCATTGTAGAGAAATCTTTTGGGAATGTTGATTGGAACACATTCTTTGAAATTCTGAAGGTAGCAGGTAGAGTCGAAGATGAATCAATACCTTTGGTCGTAATGCTCAATCTGGTCGCTGAATGACGGTTTCATAACGCTCAAAAAAAACGCTCGTAGAAATACTGGAACACGTGAGGCAATACTGACCTTACGACTTATCTTAGAAGAAAGATTAAGGAAAGGCAAACCAACGTTTCTAGCATTTGTAGACTTAGAGAAGCTTTTGACAATGTTGACTGGAATACTCTCTTTCAAATTATAAAGGTGGCACGGGTAAAATACAGGGAGCGAAAGGCTATTTACAGCGTGTACAGCAAGCAGATGGCAGTTATAAAAGTCGAGGGACGCGAAAAGGAAGCAGTGTTTGAGAATAGAGTGAGACAGGGTTGTAGCTATCCACGATGTTATTCAGTCTGTACATTAAGCAAAGGGTAAAGGAAATCGAAGAAAAATTTGGAGTAGGAGTTAAAGTTCGGCGAAAAGAAATAAAAACTTTGAGCTTTGCCGACGACACTGTAATTCTATCAGAGACAGTAAAGGACCTGGAAGAGCAGATCAACGGAATCGACAGTGTCTTGAAAGGAGGATATAAGATGTACGTCAGTAAAAGCAAAACAAGGATAATGGAATGTAGTAGAATTATATCAGGTGATGCTGAATGAATTAGGTTAGGAAATGAGACACTTAAAGTATCAGAATACTTTTACTATTTGGGCTGCAAAATAACTGATGATGGAGAGAATATAAAATGTAGAATGGGAATGGCAAGAAAAGCGTTTCTGAAGAAGAGAATTTTGCTAACATAGAATGTAGATTTAAGTTCAAATAAATGGTGCAAATGGCTCTGAACACTACGGGAAAGATCTGAGGTCATCAGACCCCTAGAACTTAGAACTACTTAAACCTAACTAACCTAAGGACATCACATACTTCCCTGCCCGAGGCAGGATTCGAACCTGCGATCGTAAGGGTTGCTCGGTTCCAAACTGAAGCGCCTAGGACCGCTCGGCGACAATGGCCGGCCTAGATGTAAGTGATAGGAAGTCTGTTCTGAAAGTATTTGTCTGGAGTGTGGCGGCGTATGGAAGCGAAACATGGCCGTTAAATAGTTTAGACAAAAACAGAACAGATGCTTTTGAAACGGGGTTCTACAGAAAGATGCTGAAGACTAGGTGGGTGAATCGAGTAACTAATGGGGAGGTACTGAATAGAATTGGGGAGATAACAAAGTTGTGGCGCAACCTGACTAAAAGAAGCGCTCAGTTAATAGGACACATTCTGAGACATCAAGGGATCACCAACTTAGTACTGGAGGGAAATGTGGAGGGTAAAAATTGTAGAGGGAGGCCAAGAGATGAGTACAGTAAGCAGATTCAGAAAGATGTAGGTTGCAATAGTTATTCTGAGATGAAGAGGCTTGCACAGGATAGAGCAGCAGCGTGGAGGGCTGCATGGAACCAGTATTCGGACTGAAGACCACAACACATTGAAATTATTAAAGTAACCCAAAAGCTTGAGATATGTTTTGTAAGGTATTACACAAATATAAAAACATAATGACGAAATACGACCTTCACAATGAATAGCAATACAAAATGACTGTTTGTATTAGTGTGTAGAACATTGGTTGCCAACGTTGGATAAAAACAAAAAAGGTTTGATTGTGACTTAATAACGACTCTGAATTATGTGTAAAATTTAATCTCGGTTGTTACTGTATCGTTTCAATCTGATTCACGGCCCTCCCAGATAGTCGTGTGTGTCAAAGCGCCGCTTCCGGTATGGAAAGGTCCGCCGGCCGTGAATCGAATCCGCCCGGCCGATTAACGAATGGGTGGGTGTGCCGGTCAGTCTGGATGTGGTTTGTAGGCGGCTTCCCACATTCCACTACGTGAATATCAGGCTGGTAACCAAATCCCGCCTCAGTTGCATGATTTGCAAACATTTAGAAAAGATACTTCCCTTAAGTTAATCACTCCAAACCCATAAATAACAATATCTAATTGGCGCTGATGAGGGCCAACGGCATAAGATAAAGTTATACTCCCATACAGTGCTGGCCATTTAAACTGTAATAACACGAAGAAAGCATTCCTCAAACATCAAATTGGCATGAAGTTATTACATTCTTGGATATGTGAATGCGGGTCGAAGCGGCCGAGCGGTTCTAGGCGCTACAGTCCGGAACCGCGCGACCGCTACGGTTGCAGGTTCGAATGCTCCCTCGGGCATGGATGTGTGTGATGTCCTTAGGTTAGTTAGGTTTAAGTAGTTCTAAGTTCTAGTGCTCAGAGCCATTTGAACCATTTTTGATACGTGAATGATAAGCATATAAACGCAACCACACAAAATAGCACGGAGTAACGGCATCTACATTCTGTATCTAAGAAAGTATTGCACAACGGGTATCTCATTGAGAAATTGCATTAGAATGTTGTCTGTGTGTGAGAAGGTCATGTGATACATCGCACTGGGAGGAGAAATGTTTGCCAGCAGATGCGGGAAGTCCACAGGGACAAGATCGTGACTCATGGACACAGCGGTTTCTCGTGCTGCGACACAGCTTTTCGTAGCTGCGACACAGCTTTTCGTATCGGACAGGATCCCACGACTCTAATGCGAATACGGAGAAGTCATACTCAACGCCATGCTTCCGGAGTGGCCGAGCGGTTCTAGGCGCTACGGTCGCAGGTTCGACTCCTGCCTCGGGCATGGATGTGTATGATGGCCTTAGCTTAGTTAGGTTTAAGTAGTTCTAAGTTCTAGGGGACTGATGACTGTAGAAGGTAAGTCCCATAGTGCTCAGAGCCATTTTGAAGTGGCCCTACAAATTCTCGTTTGGGTTTGGTGGCCAGCGGAGTACAGTTAACTCAGGCTGATGCCCTTTGAACATCACGTACATTGCGAGCTGTGTGACACATTGTGCTCCTGGTAGATGCCATTGTGCCGATGAAAAACAAGCTGCATGTAGAGGTCGATTTAAAAAAAGGTTTCTCCTGCACACGCCATGAAGGCCCAAAGGTACCGACTGGCTGCTGTGTCATCCTCAGCCCACAGGCGTCACTGGATACGTATATGGAGGGGCATGCCGTCAGCACACCGCTCCCCCGGCCGTATGTCAGTTTCTGAGACCGGAGGCGCTACTTCTCAATCAAGTAACTCCTTAGGTTGCCTCACAAGGGCTGAGTACACCCCGCTTGCCAACAGCGCTCGGCAAATCGGATGGTCACCCATCCAAGTGCTAGCCCAGCCCGACAGCGCTTAACTTCGGTGATCTGACGGGAACCGGTGTTACCACTGCGCCAAGGCCGTTGGCAGGGGTAGATTTGGCCCTCAAGGATAAATGGATGCTTGCGTTGATTCATTGTGGCCTCCTGAATGACGAGATCACCCGGGGAATGCCACGAAAAAATTCCTCAGACTAAACACTCCATCCACCGGCCTGGTCCGTTCCGACGACTGTTGTAGGGCTGTATACACCAACTTCTCATGGGGCACAAAAAAAGATTCATCTGGAAAGGGCACGTATCGCTACTCAGTGGAAGTCCAGTTGGGCTACTGGCAGCAACGTTCATTGAGCGGTCTTCGAAGAGGCGCTACTGATAGCCTCTTAGTTCTTCTGGGCTGTCAGTTGCTCAACAGTTGCACGTCTGATCGCCCGTACGCATCTACGCAGCCGTCGTTCACCCGTGTCATCCATGACGAGTGGTTCACCACAGTCTCCTCGGCGCCAGTTTTCAATAGCGCCATTTTGCCATGCACCGTATACTTTAAGCACGGCGACGCGCAAACAATTTAGAGACAGCCGTTTGGGAAACTCTTCCACCCTTGACCCTCGTTCCTCTTTTGGACGTGAGATAAATCGCTCCGTTTCGGAATTATGCCTGCGACTTTACTGTTTTTTTACGACCGCCGACACACTTATGTACGCTCCACTGCTAGTGCTGCCACCTGCCGTCTGTGATCGGTTATTGCACGTTGACGTCTAACGCGGGCGGTTGTCACATTAGTGTGGCTGAACCGCGTAATTTCCGTGGCAAATGTGTCGGCGGTATCTTTTCCCAATATCCTGACAGCCTTTGAATTTTGCCGCCTCGTTAAGCTCCATGCCATTCAGTCAGCACCAGAAAAGGAAAACGAAAGGCAAGCATCCTGCGAAGATCGTAAGCGTTGTGCCGCGCACTTGACACAAGAGATTAGCGTACCGGGACGACCTTGGTTGGCCAGGCGAACGCGTCGGCGCGCCGCTGCAGCTGTGGAGCGGCGGGGCACAGAGATGGCCGATGTCTGCGCCCGCGTCTGATCCGCCTGCATGCCAGGCAGCCGTCACCCCAGCTGCCGGGCTCGTTTTCTGCACCAGCGGCGACCTCTGATCGGATCTCCACAGCCTTAGCCCGCTGACTGGCCTGAAATGGTTTGATCTCGATGAACAGGTTATGACACAGCACTACCAGTGTATCAGCTGATTTACACCCACTTCGTGACGGGAATTACTTTCACTCGCTCGGCGCCAATCCCGCAGTGAATCAGCATTGTGTTTTCTTTCGTTTTGTCCGTCTGTTTTTCCGTCCGAGCTGGCGGTGCAACGGGTGCACCTCTGGAAGAACAGAATTCAAATAACAATGTTGCCGTATATCTTTAAATTTAGCCATCGTTCCTGTTAATCACTTCTGGATTATGCCGGCAGAGATATTTCAATAAAACCAAAACGATGAGGAACTAAACTGGTGCTACTTTTTTCTGTTCATGCAAAACCTGTCGTCTGCCTGCTGTGACTATACAGCCGTTAGTGGCTAAAGACTTTTGGTTCTGTCATAACATATTGAGCGCGCGCGCGCACACACACACACACACACACACACACATATATATATATATATATATATATATATATCCGCTCGCGCGAGCGTTAGATTATTTCTTTTGCTATTTTCTATGTTTCAGTAACACAATATTTTTGTGTTCACTGCGTAATGTATGTAAAGTACGGAACAACTTTCCGAGGAAAATGAATTTTAAACTTTGAAGTAACATGCTAAATCGATTTGTTAAAATAAAATAAGCCAAAAACCTAATTTATATTTCAAGTTATCTCATACAACGCTGTTAAGATTAACTTTATTCATTCATTTTTTCAACTTCTGTGAGGCATAACAAACAGAGATGCATAAGGCAGTTTGGGCATCAAACATTTTACACAGCACACCCACACCTCTTGCTTTCCAGGATTGGTGCTCTGTCTCTAATTACTTGTCTTTCGATGGGCCGGTAAACTGCTACAGAAAAGCTAAGCTTTCCTTCAACTTTCCAGTATTGTGAAAGCCAGTGTAGAAGATCACTACGAATCATGTTCGATAAACGCTGTCCTTGGAATCAACTTTTACTGCTTCGTGTGCTCATATTAAGACATTTTTGAGGACTAAATATAGTTTGAGACGTAAAGCACGCAATATCAAAGATCAGTGATTTCGGCGTGATATGTTTCTCCTAGGACGAAGTGTCATAGAAAATGCTATTCGGAACAGAATCGGAGATATTGAGTTTCTTTTGTTAGAAATTGGACTACTTAGCAATATTCTATTCATGATAACGAATAGTCTTTTATTGTCGTACCATACAGGTGGTATCTCCACATGACAAGGCGACACATGTATGAAGTATACCCGTCGTAACGTGAACACACCAGAATTTCATGAATGATTGAAGTAATGAAATATACAGGAACAGACACTTCGATAAAAAACAAAGATGTATACAATGGGCGTTAAAATATTTTTGAAGTAAGCTGCACGTACCAAATATAAGTGAGCCAGTTGTCTTCCCGAGATCCGTTATATGTAGTATATATAATACAGGAGAAGCTGTTTCGCTGGGTCGACGATGTTCGCCTTCAAAGTTACTTCACCTGTTTTCATCTAGATTAGAAAAGTTTCACTTAAAACATATTTTACTCTTCCCTTCGTTGACTTAAGGATGGCGTCAAAGACACAGTTTCGCTCAAAAATGTAGATAGTGGCATCACTATCTCACCAGATAGAAAAATACAAACATTACGTAGCCTCATCGTGGACTATTAATGTACTATTGATTATATTAAACCACGTCTGGAATATTAGGAATGTTGACACGAACATTTGTGAAAATTTGTGACATTCGGGGAAAGAGTGGCAAGACTGAATCCAAACTGGGAGGATATATGCTACAATGTAAACAGAAGATGTTAATAAGTTTTAGAGACATGGTCCATTATTAAGTGCAGCAGCAATCTGTTCTGTACTGCTGGGAAGGCCAGTCTTACGTTAGAATCAAGTACTGAAGAGTCGTCAAATAATTGGAAACGCGAATGACAATATGTGTACAATATCGTCTTGAGCAGTCGGAACGAGAGCAGAAGGAGTGCCGTGTGCAGCGACGAGAGAGCACCTTGGGCTGCACAGTGCGACCATTGCACCAAACAATCGCCGTCTCGTTCGCAGGGCCGTAACGAAAGTGTATCTTTGTCCTCTGTGATGGAAAACCGCAACGTGTGTCCACGGTTCGCTGCCCGCCGCATGCTACGAGCTAGACTGACGGCACACTTTCCATTGCGCTGGTTCCCGTTCTCCAGAGACCATTAACTCGTCGACCTCATTAGGAACTTATCATCGCCCCCGGGGGAGACAGACGTTTTTCTGTTTATTTTCGTGGTTTACGTGATTATGGCCCTTTTTTATCATGTGCATTTTTGCTGTAGACCAGAATTGCATATTTAAGCCAAAACGCTGCTACTCACTCCAAAGAAAAAAAAAAACCGCGATCGGCCGTGAAGCCCACGCTGTCCAAATGAAGGGCGAACAACATGACAATTACAGATAGACGGACACTCTTATTTTTGCTGTAGAAGAGGCTACACTTACACGTTAGTCTGTCTTGCTGACACGTGCATGCTATTTTATGAGTAGAATAGTAGTACGTGTTAAGACATATAAGACTAAAAGCAGTAAACAAATAGACGTTTTTTGTAAACCAATGGTGTATTTTAGGTATGTCATTCACGGTATTTTAAATAATTTCCTCCAGGTGTGACATGGTTCTGAAATAAGGACTAACCGAGAAATTTATCTCAGTAACTTCACAAATATGTGTGTCCTAATAGGCTATGAAGACTGGTGTGATGTGAGCTCCTCGTGACATTTTCCAGCAGGACAATGCTCTACCAACCATTGTTGCCGCTTTGTGGACTCGCTTACGAGAGCCGCGTTTTAATTTTTTTTACAAATGGCCTCTAGGTGGCTCTACTGACGAGTGACATTACAGTTGTTTTAAAAGTTGCGCTTGGTTACTGTTAAAATAAGGGCAACTGACAAACTGGTCAAGAATGGGAGTTCACAAATTGGTCAAGGAGCTAGTCCACAGTGAGCATTAAAATACACGTGAACGTTTTCGTTGCATGATTATTTACGATTTTCGTAAAGTCGTAAATTAACCATTCATTGCACTGCTTTGCACATCTGCAGAGCAGCGTGTAATCTGGATTTTCTTTGCTGTCAGTTAGAGTTTAACATGGCAGATGGTCTGCTTATTTGAAATGGCGCGGCTCTAAACTAGTATTGGTAGATGTGACGACATAAAAACGGTTTTGCTGATATGCAAAGTTAAAAAACGTATTTTTCATACAAATAAATTTTTTAAACATTTTTCCGTATTTCTTGACCGCCCTGAACATGAAAATAATTATTAATGGTAATTTATAAAAAATGAGGAATGAAGGATCAACTAAAATGGTTCGAATTACTTAATTCAGCTTTTGGTAATCAACTGATATGGGAAAAGAGTGTTTAAAATTCTTCTTCTTCGTGTACTTATTCTCCTTAGCTCCTTCCCCATTATAGGTTCGGCATTTGTGATCAGGCTTTTGATAGTAATAGTGGCCACAACTCCCTCCGAGACAGAATTTGTATAGTCCATTCGTCTGCGTCTAGAATAAATCTCGTATTTAATTGTGAGAACGTTTTCAGTTTGGGTGAAGAGGATCAGAGGCGTAGCGTGGGTATCGAATTGGTATTTACCCAGCGGGATGTGGGAAAGCGGGATGTGGGAAACTGTCCAAAACCCACGTCCATGTTCGCCGATTTACCAGCCCTCGTCTTTCAGGCGACACTGTTGTTAGTGAACCGTCCGTAGGATGAGTACGTTAAAGCTCGGCTGCCTCCTTCCCGTTATTCAAAGGGAGTAGGCTTTGTGCCGGCACCGAGTTTTACCTTTCCCTTCCCTCATCATCGTCATGCAACAAAAACACCCACTACACTATACACTCAACCACGACATTCATCTGCTCTACCCTCGATACATGTACGACAGAGCCAATGCGCGCGGAGAAAGAATATCCTTTTCGACAGGCAGCTGAACCCACCCTGTTGGATATCCCAGCCAACAGCGCCATATGACGTTTATTTGTTTTCATTTCCAAGCATCGCAGTTGAAATATGTATCTAGTATTGGTTCAGATGCTTGCGAAAAAGTATACATATTTGAAGGCGAATATTTGACAGAGCAATAAATCCTTTCGTTCCCAAAAAGTTTTTCCATTATTTTTTTTATTTATTTATTTTGTAAAAACTGAGAAATTGGTTCTCGGTATAAATCGCGCGGAGAGTGTACTTGAGAAACAAATTTAAGCCATGTACCAATGCATAGCGGCTCAGGTTGCAGCTTGGGGCTGCAAAGCGATTTAGAAAAGATTGCTGTATGGTGTGTCAGGTGGCAGTTGACGCTAAATAACGAAAAGTGTGAGATGATCCACATGAGTTCCAAAAGAAATCCGTTGGAATTCGATTACTCGATAAATAGTACAATTCTCAAGGCTGTCAATTCAACTAAGTAACTGGGTGTTAAAATTACGAACAACTTCAGTTGGAAGGACCACATAGATAATATTGTCGGGAAGGCGAGCCGAAGGTTGCGTTTCATTGGCAGGACACTTAGAAGATGCAACAAGTCCACTAAAGAGACAGCTTACACTACACTCGTTCGTCCTCTGTTACAATATTGTTGCGCGGTGTGGGATCCTTACCAGGTGGGATTGACGGAGGACATCGAAAGGGTGCAAAAAAGGGCAGCTCGTTTTGTATTATCACGTTATAGGGGAGAGAGTGTGGCAGATATGATACACGAGTTGGGATGGAAGTCATTAAAGCATAGACGTTTTTCGTCGCGGCGAGACCTTTTTACGAAATTTCAGTCACCAACTTTCTCTTCCGAATGCGAAAATATTTTGTTGAGCCCAACCTACATAGGTAGGAATGATCATCAAAATAAAATAAGAGAAATCAGAGCTCGAACAGAAAGGTTTAGGTGTTCGTTTTTCCCGCTCGCTGTTCGGGAGTGGAATAGTAGAGAGATAGTTTGATTGTGGTTCGATGAACCCTCTGCCAAGCACTTAAATGTGAATTGCAGAGTAGTCATGCATGTAGATCCCTTTGTCGCACACTGGAAAATACCTCGGCGTGACCTTGCACCCACGCCTGGCGTTGGAGCCACACGTCCCGAATGTAAGGGGTAAAGCACCGAACAGGCTGCACTTACTGAACTGCACTTCATTGCTGCGTTAACTCTGCGGCATCACTCGGCACATTGTAGGTCGATGCTCGAGTACGCTGTCGTGATATGGAGGAAACGCCGCCCCAACAACAGTGAAGATATTGCAAGTAGTGCTCTGCACCTTCCACGAATTTTCCGAGAGAACTCCACCAGGTGGCTAGAATCCCGACCCTCCGAGACAGATTCCGGCACACAGCACGACGATTCTACCAGTCCGCAAGTGAATCGGATAACAGTCTCGTTAGCGGACTGGGGAACGAAGTCGAATGGAGACCGACCACAAAACGGTCGGATCTGTTGCCTGAGTAATCACGCCAAAGGGCGACAGGAAGACCACAACCAGTAAGAACGAGAGGAAGAATTCAACGACGATAGCACCTCAAAAATCCAACGGAAGCATGGTGCAGGAACAACAGGCACGGTTGAACTGCAACAAAGACGTGACGGGCGAGGTATTACTGAACTGAGAGTGCGGTGGTGTGACGGGAGGCAAGTGTTGATGGGCAGGCCGGCTTGGCGCGGCAGTGGGAGCCGCGAGCGCCGGCGGGCACCGCCTCCGCACCCACCCAGCGGCCCCTGACCTCGCGGTCTCACCGAGCGGCGCCTCTTACCGCTCCCAGTACTCTCTCTGCCTTACTCTCACTGCTCGCCAGCTGTCTGCTTGCCACCCACTGCACAACTGTCAGGGTCACTCACTGTGCTGCTGGTACCCCCGCCGGTCGCCGCCTAAGATTAATTAATAGTTTTCTGGCTCATCCAATACTGTGCCGACGCCGCACATTCCGATAAACGGTTGATAGACGGCCGCCAGATAAATGCCACTGACGATTACTCACCAAGAGTAACCGTTTACATTAATCCAAATATTAATTATAAATGAAAATCACTAAACTGTGGATGTTCTACAGTTTCCATTTATTTCGTTAACCGGTTTTCAGCTTACAAGGCCTTCATCATACTTTAGATGCCCATATCCTTCAAAGACGGTACAGTACTGTTGTACAACAAGATAAAAACGTGGAGAGTGAAGTTCAACACAGAGTAAATTTCATCTTAAAGTACAGGTGAACCGGCCGGTGTGGCCGAGCGGTTCTAGGCGCTTCAGTCCGGAACCGCGCTGCTGCTACGGTCGCAGGTTCGAATCCTGCCTCGGGCATGGATGTGTGTAACGTCCATAGGTTAGTTAGGTTTAAGTAGTTCTAAGTTCTAGGGGACTGATGACCTCAGATTCTGAGTCCCATAGTGCTCACAGCCATTTGAACCATGTTGAAGTACAGGTGCTCCGGTAACGCAGTTGAAAATGTACCAATTCGGTACAGTGGGCAAAAGAAGACTTGCAGAGCTAAGGTACAGATTAAGCTAGTGTTTGTACAAGAGATCCTGAGCTACTGGTGAAATTCCAGTTGTACACGTCCGCCCCCTCACCCGGTATCACGTGGCGCTTATAGTGTCACGAGTCCGTGTGGCAATTTTTGGGGTTAGACCTCTACTCCGACTGTAGCTCCTTCTCAGCTCCGACCACACCCCAGGGCAGCGACTGGCCTTACTCAGGGACTGGGGGAATGGTCTCTTCTTATTTAAGGCACTATGTTGCCCTTATCGATCAATGGCAGTGGGGCTGTTGCAAAGTTAAGGTTGCGGATGTGGCAGCCCACCTGTGTATCCGAGCGGTTCTAGGCGCTTCAGTCTGGAACCGCGCGACCGCTACGGTCGCAGGTTCGAATCCTGCCACGGGCGTGGATGTGTGTGATGTCCTTACGTTAGTTAGGTTTAAGTTGTTCAAAGTTCTAGGGGATTGATGACCTCAGCAGTTAAGTCCCATAGTGCGCAGAGCCATTTTGAGCGTATGTGGCAGCGGAGCTATTGCAAAGTAGCGTGTGTTCACAATTATTTTCGTCTGTCACTTGCCCACTGATCTGTAGACACGTTCAATCTGAGCCATACCTATAAAAATTAATGAAGTTACCGTCAACGCCTGTATGGGAAGTTTTGGCAATCGTCGCTTGAAACAGATTGCAGTGTAACGTTCCTGATGAAAGCAGATGTAGTTTGAAAGTGACAATGCCGATGAAGTGGGTTAAGTCGCCAGCACACGCATTTCGACCGTTACGTGTTGGCCTCCTGTTAACCTACATCCAGCGAGGGAACGCGTCGGGTGTACAGAAATACTGCCTACTCGCTACACTACTGACTGACAAAGCAGCCAGATCGGGTGCAATAGCAAGCGAAGCTTCTACATTTTCATCTCGTTGCATGGTGGAACAGTAAACAGGTGCCGTTAAATTATAATTCGTGGCTCTCAAGTACCTCTGAAGAAGCATGTAAGATAAAAGAAACAAAAAAGAAAGAAAGTTTATTGAAATTGTGTGTTTCAATGTCCACATTTAAACCCTCTAGCCTATTTTATTTTGGGAGGTTTTGCACCAACTGATTTTCAGTCGTCTCGGTCCTCTATCTAGAAACGTTGTAGCAGATGTTGTAGAGGAGTAAGATGATGCACAGTTGAATAAAAAACGCATCCCTAATAGCGTCTTTAGCCTGCTGGGGTGAATAACCTGGTCATGGTCGTTAAATAACGGAAACATAATGGGAGTATGCTGAATCATTACTCTGAACAGCCAACCACAGCACATGGAGGTTGGTTGGATAACCACTGTGTGTATATGGACTGATAAGGAATGAGCAGCTTTTCCGCAGAATGGGCGAGGAAAGGAATATATATGGAAAACACTGACAAGAAGAAGCGACAGGATGATAGGACATCTGTTAAGGCAGAAGGGAACAACGTCCATGGTTATAGAGGGTGGTGTAGAAGGCAAAAACTGTAGAGAAAGACAGATATTCGGATACATGCAGAAAATAATTGAAGGCGTAGGTTGCAAGTGCTACTCTGAGATGAAAAGGTTGCTACAGAATAAGATTTCGCGGCGGGCCTCATCGAGGCAGTGGGAAAACTGATGACTAAAAGAAGAAAAAAAACTAATCCGCAAGTCAGTATGTGGTAGTATGTTCTCTGCACAATAATCTCGTTTTAATCAAAAGCGGACCAGGTGCCTGTAATGGCACGCCGTGAATAGGACAGCCATAGAAATGAACAGACCTAAAGCATCAAAGTATCATACGCCATAGTATTAGAAGATGTGTCGCATATTTTACTATCTGTGGCTTGGAAAATTTCTTGTGAACACTTTCATTGTGTTGAGGCATATTCATATCTCATTTTGTAATGTACGACACTTTTGTTACCCTTGCATTTTTTTAACTGCCAATAAAGGAAAGAACGACAAATTATGCATTATTCGAGGCTGGTGCTTTTAAATTGAAAACAATATGTTGAAAGTAACGCATTGAAAATTAATACTGACACTATTGAGTTAAAATTTTTGTTCTGTAGCAACTGAAAACGATGATCGAGTGTTCGCCGTACGAAATAAGCAGGAGAGGGAAAGTGTTTCTCAACTTCATTTGCACAGCTCAGTCTAATGTAAAATGCTATGTGTGTGTGACCATTGTGTACAGCGAGATCTAACTTATGTCGCTGATTAAGGGAACATAGATCTGTAAATGATCCACAGATAGCGAGTTACCCAATGTACGATGTGCAGAATCGAAGTGTGAACTAACTTTCCCCAAGTAAGAGTCATCTGTATTATCGATGTACCTATTCTCTCGGGTCCTGTGTGGTGTAAGGTTCCATAGGCATCTTAATATAAAACTTGTAGAAAGTTAAACAGTAATGAACCAGACAGATGCTGCGAAGACAGCTGTCCTGTGATACAGGACAAACAGTATGTTACACTTAAATGCCAACCACAATGTAACCTGACCTTTTACAGACACAAAGGTGTGACAGGAGTGAAAGTCACGTAAAATCCTCTAGCGAACTGCTGACGGAGCCCAGCGGCTTGACGAGCTAAGTCTTAAGTTTTCGCAAAGGTCAAACACGTAGTTACATTTTACAGTCTTTACTAGCGGTTATTTCGTGTAATGATGCACGACAATAACTTTTAACGAAATTTTGGTGAATATTCAGTTCCTACTAATCAGTGTGGACAGTGCTCCTTCTATCTGTTACGTACCGAACATATATTTGATGTGGGCGGTGCAAATTGTCAGTATCGCGAAATACATCAGCACTTGAAGAATTAGCGTTACAATTATAAATTCGCCAGCAGTCGTCGGTAGCATCGAGAGACTTCTGTGTCATTGTGGCTAACGTACAGTGCACTAAATTCTCGGTGATGTAAACAATAAATATTCAGAAGAATACTATGAGTAAACTGTCTCGAAATTATTACTAACGTATTTTCAATCTCCTGTTGGATATTTAGATTCTTAATCAAAAGTTCTGTAGGACAGGTGAGACACTACTTGGAGAGGAGACAAGAATTCTCTCATAGGGTTTGTAATATTATGAAAAAAACAGTTCCAAAGTCGACCAACACGTGATACCTAATTTCAGTACAACTATCGAGCGAGCAGTTTGCAACTATCCGGAAGATACTGCTATGGAACGCATTTCTGTAAATGCATTGTTTAAGTTAAGGCAGTCACGACTTCAACTGCTGATCTGTATAATAGTTTGGAAACACCATAGAGGGGAAAAAGAAAAACAGGATGTTTCAAAAAGATCCATCCGATTTTGCAGGACTGTATCTTCTACATGTACAATAATACAACCGTGGGGTAAATTTTAACTTACGAATGAGAGTAAAAAGTTTTTAGTTTTCGAAAGAACCATCCGATTTTACAAGCATCTATGTTTTACATGACTGCACACACTGCCTTGAGATACTGTTTACAATTACGTTGAAGATCTAAGTTTTCATTTACCTTTCACAAATGTTCGGTGTACCCAGCAGTGGGCGCAAGGCATAAGTCTGCGATAGTCAAACTCGTCTCATACTTTGGCGAACATGTTAACACTCTGTTGCCACGCGGCTCACAGTACACCAAAACTTGAAAGAGGACGGAGATGGAGTATTCAAAAGACGTCAAAAGTGACGTATCGTGTGGTGAGCCGACCCCGGTGGTCGATAGAGCAATGCGATTTTCACACGCCCTTTAGACTGGATCCATCGTTGAGACAGCTCATTGCTAAGAAATGCTCTTACACGCAGGCGCAGGTGCGGTTGTGCTCTGCCCCAATGAAATTTCGGCTTGTTTTCGCAGTTGTGGAAAAAGCTAGATAAACGAGCGAACAAGCGAGCTAGCTGCAGCAAGGAGACACCTACCAGCACCAAACTAGACTTTTCGTTTCAGTGCGTAAATTAAAATACACTAATTCTGTGTCTCCTTTCTTGTAAAATTCAGCCTTGTGGTATCGAATGATTTTCTTTAACATTTTTTATTTCCATTGCAATTGCGGTGGCTACCTGAACGTGTGCTCCAGCTAGTCCCGATGCCTAGCCTAGCTATCCGAAGCAAGCGGTCCGCTGCCAGTCGCATCTGTCTGTGTATTTATCCTGTCTCAGCGGACGCTCCGCAGCTGGGCTGTAATCACCTTCGACGCAGTGCAGCGCAGCAGCTTCCAGACGGGTAATTCCTCCGCTGGGAAGAGAAGCTAGAAAACCTCCCAACAAGCGTGAAGAGTTTCATACAACACCGAGACTGTACCAACCGTGTGTTGCACTAATAGTGGGCGCGTTTGTCATATTTTCGTTCTGTCAAGGCTGAGTAAAATTTCACAGTTGCAGGAGCAATGTTTTTTGCTGCGCAGCACAATCATTTTAAACGAATACGAGAGTTTTTTAATTAACGCAACCTAATTTTGTTGTAGTGCGTTCTATCTCTAGTCTTTCCTCTTATCTTCAGTAGCTTCTCTGCCTACAGCTAATCGGCGTTTCGAATGTTCTTTGACATTTATTTTCCGTTGCGCGGAGTGGAAATTTCCTGCCGCAACACTCGTGCACCTCGCCTTGCAGTTTCACAGCCATGATAAGCGAAATTAAAAAACACAGAAACGAATTGCACGGTACCGTATAGCCTGTTAAGTGTGTTTCTATCGGCGCACAAATAAAGTATATAATTGATTAAAATATGAAATTGAATTTTTTCTTTGGCACTGCTAGCGAGAGAGGCGTAGAGATATTTCGTTCGCTGCATTGCAAGAATTTTCACCGGGCCAGGTGGCACTGCGTTTTGAGGTTAGTGTTCCGCTGTTTACTGTTTACCTCAACTACTTCATTTTCGTTTTTCAGCCTGTAACTCAGTTGTTGCTGATTACATGGATGTGTAGGCGTTCGTGTCTGACGTCACTGAAGGTAAAATTTCCTGGGTGACTAGGCTGCGTCATATTCTGCGTCATACTAGTTCTTAAAAAAAAATCGACATGTCGACCTCCCTGCTGAAAACTTCCTCAAAAGTCTTCGCGTGTAGCTGACCGCTCAACCACCCCGGAAACGCTAAATGAGTGTTGAGGATGATGACTCCAGAACAAACGGACGCAGTCTAATCACGCAAAAGATTTTACGTTGTATTCTCTAATGCCTACGACATCAATGGAACGAAATATACAATCTTCCTTTCCCTTTGTCTGAGCACATTGGGGAAACTTATCCGATTCCTGTGTTTTAATTAAGACCGTAACGTCAAACATACACCTTCTCTTCTTTCTCCATAGCTTCTTGGTTTTCTGCGACGTGTACCAGTAATTGCCCAATGTTTCGCAGACAATACATCCTCTTTCTTCCGATTTCTGTTTACCATTTTCTTTCAAATCTGACTTGCAAGAATCTTGAATTCTTTGTTTCGCATGAAACGTCCTAGCAAACTCCTCTTCCTAATTATATTGGGCAGTTCTCGCTATCTGCAGACAGGATTAATGATTTCGCAACTTGTCGTTTTTGCCACGGTTATCTTAAGTACATCTGCATGTACTCATCTTGGGGGTATTTTCGTTCTGTTGTTGCAGCTACAAAAAGGGGTGGTGTTTTTTTTTACACCAGCCGCGTTTCGCTTCATTGAGGCAAAGAATCATCAGTGGCCTGTAATTGTTTACATTTTGATTTCCGTTAAGATCGAGAATCCGTTTTCGGTTGTAAAAGAAATCAAAATGTGAATAACTTAATTAAAATGTAACTGATGATGCTTTATCTCAATAAAACGAAATGCGCCTGGTGAAAAAATCACGCATTTTTGTAGTTGCAACGACAGAACAAAAATACCCTCAAGAACTGTAAAGCAGCTACGAACAATATGGCCACACAAATGAGCATTTACTCTGTTCGAATCTGTGTAAAGTGAGTGACGGAGAGTATTGTTTGTCTCACATACTACGGCTTCCTTTCGTTCCACTCAGAGATACAATCTTCTTTTTTTAATCTCCTTCGCTTCTACGCTAGATAAGTTACGAGCTGAAGAAAATAGTAGTTTCTGGCCAGAAACACGATTCTTAGAAATCTCTCCAAAAAAAAGGCCGGCTTCTTTCTTCGAGTATCTGTCATTTAATATTTCCTGCTTTAGTGATGCATTTTCCCGTAGGCAAACAAACTAGTGACCTTTGCGGCGCTTTTGTCTCTATACACTCGATGTTCCTTGCTGGTCGGACCTGATACGGCATCCTTAGACTTGAGTATTCTGACAACCACGGCTCAAGTGTTTTCCACACAATGTCTTCGTAGACAGACTGCAGTTTTCCATTCTCATAACACACAAATCGTAGACTGACGGTTGTTTTACCTTGAACTGAGCGTATGTGGTTGCTCCCATTTGTATCTCTAGTTACTTGTCACTCTCAAATATATGTGTGATGTGAAGAGTATAGTGCTGATTCATTAATTTTGTGGCCCAAAATACCACACTTTTACGTTTCTCGGACTGCACAATTTTGGATTCCTCTGTATTAAAAGCCAGCTGTCAGTTTTTCCTTTGGGTTAATATTTATTCGATGTTCAACTGGATACTATGTTAATTTTACTGGATTGCATTACGTCGCAGGTAACTGCACCGTTTCCGTAAGGGCTTGTAGTTGCAACTAATATGTCTGATTAACATTAAAAGGTAGTCCTAGGTTGCACAAGGCTCTTTATTGGCTCAAAAACTACGCGTTTCACCCGTGTAGGGCATCATCAAGTTACCTCGCACGTTGTGGATCTTCAGTCGTAGCAATGTAGAGTAAGATCACGCTCATAAATCGTAAACATGGCCCCGGTACAGAGCTACGATGGCGGTGTGAGTACGGTTCGGCCTTTAGAACCCCATACTGATTTTCACAGAGAAGGTTATTATGCTCTGGGTAAATCATAAGCTGCGGTACATTCGCATCTCGAAAGTTTCTGTTGTATTGATGGTGTCTACTACAAAGGTCCAACACTCTCCACCATAAACAATACCAACCAGCACGTCTTACAACTTCAGTTTTTTTACTTTGACTAACAGAGAACGAAATCGCCAACTCAAAAATCTGCGTGACATGTAGACTACATCAACTGGTGTATAATGCAAACTACGTTAGTGCTATATATTTTTGGAAAATGAATGTTAAGACAATACAGGTAGGAAGGGAAGCGGCGACATTCAGTACAGGATGTGTCAGAGAGCCATGGATCTTCCTGAAAGAAAAATGCGACAGAGAGGAAATGGTACAGAACGCAGTAAAATTAAGGGAAAAGTGAAGAAATAGAAGAACATACAAAAGCAAAGACAAAAATATTTTTCACTACTAATTACACCTTCGAATCACAAATCGAGGGAGGTGGTATAGTGGCATCCGCGACAAGCAGGACATCGTCCGTATCGGTGAATCTCGATGTTAACAGGAAATTGCTTTCCTTTCCTTTAGAATTTAATGTGGAATTTTCAGAACTAATGTAGGGTGTTTTGAAAAAAAAAAAATAATGAGTGAAAGAAAATGAAAACTGTGCGGCTACGGAGTAGCTTCTGGGTTGGCAACTATGCAACCATCTAAGTTATTACTATTTTGCAACACTATTGGATACTGTGTGGCCTCCTAAGGATGAAAAGCTGTTCATGGAGAGCGTCTTCCTAGAAGATAAAGTAGAACTCTGCTTATTCTAGTTTATAGAACTCATCGAGGGAGATAGCACTGTGTTTAGCTCACTGGACTCGCATTCGGGAGGACGATAGTTCGGACTTGCTGCTGGCCATACAGAGTTAGGTTTTCCGTGATTTCCCTAAATCGCTTAACGCAAATACCGGGATGATCCCTTTGAAAGGGCGCGGCCGATTTTCTTCTCCATAGTTCTCTACTCGGAGCTTGTGTACCTTCTCTAATGACCTCGTTCTCGACAGGCTGTTAAAACTAATCTCCTCCTCCTTGATTCGAACTCTAGTTAGCTAGAGGTATTTTACTTTGTCTTGGAATAAGATTTTATTGAAGACAGACCTTATCTCGCATTTCAAGGAGTGGACTGAAATATATCTTACCCCCGGATGAATCTAAAATTTAAATCAGAACGATTATTGATGAAAAGCTAACTAATATGAAACTTTTCACGTAATCAAGAAGCGACAGTGGAAAGTAGACGACTATTTTAAATGTTGTTGTTGTTGATGTTGTGGTCTTCAGTCCTGAGACTGGTTTGATGCAGCTCTCCATGCTACAGTAAAGCTGCATGCCCTCGGGAAAAATAACGGCCGTAGTTTCCCCTTGCTTTCAGCCGTTGGCAGTACCAGCACAGCAAGGCCGTTTTGGTTAATGTTGCAAGGCCAGGTCAGTCAATCATCCAGACTGTTGCCCCTGCAACTACTGAAAAGGCTGCTGCCCCTCTTCAGGAACCACACGTTTGTCTGGCCTCTCAACAGATGCTCCTCCGTTGTGGTTGTACCTACGGTACGGCCATCTGTATCGTTGAGGCACGCAAGCCTCCCCAACAACGACAAGGTCCATGGTTCATGGGGAAGATTTTAAATGTAGCTTGGCTATAAATTTACTCAAGTTTCGCACTGTACTGCCGCAACTGCTAATATTTTTTGGATGTGTGTGAAACACCATCTCAGCTGTTGGCAAAGAATTTCCGCTACCAGTTACGTTCAGTGTGAATATTATCAGATGACAGATGCCTAGAAGGGAGCCGAAGGTTTTCAGATGTGGTGCTGTAGAAGAACGTTGATAATTTAATTATGTTTACTGATAAGATGAGGATTGAGGTCTCTGCAGAATCAGTCAGAAGAGCAACATACGGAAAACGTTGACAGGAAGAAGTACATGTGTTACGATCTCATGGAATAAGTTACAAGGTACCAGAGGGTAAACGCTGTAGGGGACGACAGAGGCAGGAATACGTCCAACAAGTAATTGAGGGCGTATAGTGCAAGAGCTACTCTGAGATGAAGAGGTTGGCACAAGAGAGGTATTCGTGGCGGACCGCATCGTAGCAGTCAGGAGACGGATGGTTCAAAAGAAAAAAGTACTAAAACTGCTCTCAAGTGTTCGGAAGCAGCTGTGACGTGAGGATGTTCAGTGAACCTAACCCATACCAGATATTAATGCATTTCTTAACAACGGCTGAGGCGGTATGCATTAAAATAAGTTGGCTGCTGTGTGTCCATTTTGCAGGCAGGCGTTGGGAGAGCCCCCGCGGGTGATCGTGCTTCCATGAATGGACACGCGACCGGTTGTAGGGATTGCCGCCGCGGATTAGCGTAAAAGAGGCACCTTCCGCGCCGGCGAGATTCAGCGAGCGCGCCCGATATGGAAGTGCGGCATTCACAAAACGCCCGGCGACCTTGCACATCTGGTTACAACGAAATCTGCCTGTCCAGCGCCCGCGGCTGTTCCTGACTCAGCTGTCGGGGCATTTCCTCCCTGGACTCCAACGCTGCCCACAGAACACTGTTCCACATTCTCTCACAGCATCCTGATGTGCACTGTGCAAATCACAAATTCTCAACAAACACCTCCAATAGCAACAACAGTGCGTCATCCCAAATGTCAACCAATACTGTGCACGTTACGTAAAATAAAAATATCTAAGAGAAATTTTTTTACCACAATAGTATGTTACGGTTGCAGGCGTTGCAAATAAAATTAATTTGGTTACCCAAGCACAACTCAGACCCCGTTCTCACAGCTTTGCGAAAGGCAAAGGTCCCGAGTTCGAGTCTCGGTCCGGCACACAGTTTTAAAATTAACTTGCTTCGAATGCCTTTTCACATTAGCGTAACCATATGGCGCCAAAATAAATGGTTCAAGTGGTTCAAATGGCTCTGAGCACTATGGGACTTACTGCTGAGGTCGTCAGTCCCCTAGAACTTAGAACTACTTTAACCTAACTAACCTAAGGACATCACACTCATCCATGCTCGAGGCAGGATTAAAACCTGCGACCGTAGCGGTCGCGCGGTTCCAGACTGCAGCGCCAAAACAAATCAAAATTGTTCAAAATACAACTTTGTACCGGAGGGATTTTTGAATTTTATGTTTTGTCATTTTCCTTTATTTGTGTTTTTTAATCAAATTTTTCACATAACTAATGAGGAAGTATTGAATAGGATTGGGGAGAAGAGAAGTTTGTGGCACAACTTGACCAGAAGAAGGGATCGGTTGGTAGGACATATTTTGAGGCATCAAGGGATCACCAATTTAGTATTGGAGGGCAGCGTGGAGGGTAAAAATCGTAGAGGGAGGCCAAGAGATGAATACACTAAGCAGATTCAGAAGGATGTAGGTTGCAGTAGGTACTGGGAGATGAAGAAGCTTGCACAGGATATAGTTGCATGGAGAGCTGCATCAAACCAGTCTCAGGACTGAAGACCACAACAACAACAACAATCAAATTTTTAATAACCTATAACTTTTAAACTGGGTTATTATAAAGTTTCTATTTATTTTTTAAGTGCACACATTCTAAGGGGAAAAATGGCGTACCGCGAAGGAATCATGCAAATTTGTCACCTATCTATATCCATACAGACATCGACGGAAAACGCAAAATTGTAAACTTTCGTGGCCATGTATAGTTGTGTGACGCTGCAGCGCAGTTCGACCGTGCACTTCTTAAGGACGGTAAACAGGGGTGATAGCGATACAAGAGCATAAAGTCTTCGTGAATTTCATTCAGTGTTCTCAGTTGGACAGTAACAGACAGGCACGTGAACAGTATACGCAGATGTCAGCATTTCAGAGAGGACGTATAGTAGGGCTCAGAGAAGCCGGTTGGAGTAATCGGCGAATCGCTCGACATTTAAATAGGAGGGTGTTGCCAGGAATGGGTGAACCGTGGCCGAACACAGCGTTACGACCTAGAGACGTCTGAGTAGAAGGACCGAGCAGTCATCAGAGCAGCAGTCAGAGCCCCGGAATCATCATCATCATCATCACCGATCCGTCGCGCAACTGGTGTTTCATTGGCCACAAGGACCATTAATAGGCAGTTCACAGCGCCTCTTGCAACCACTATCATTGAGCTTTGTACACCAACAAGCCCGTTCGCAGTGGTGTCGGCCATATTCGGACTGCATTATCATTGACTTGAGTAGAATTCTCCCACGTGAGTCCCGCCTCGAACTGCGCCCTGTCAGGCGCCGTATACCTCGACAACTAGAAGTAATCGTCTGGGGTGCCATTTCGTCTCGTACCAGGACCCATTTGGTTGTCACCCGTGCGCTCTTGCAGCACAGCGGTACTTCGACGATATTGCGCGCGCCCTTTTGTTGTCTTTCATGACAAGCCTTCCGAGGCGTACATTTCAGCAATATAATGCCCTCCCGCACACACCGAGAGTTTCTCGTACTTGTCTTCGTGCTTGCCAATCCCTACTTTGGCCAGAAAGGTCGCTGTATCGCTCCTACACTGAGAACGTTTGGAGAATTATGGGCCGGCCTCTCCAACCAGCAGGGGAAGAAAACCCTGCTGGGAATTTGCCACGATATCCCTCAGGACGAAAACCTACAAATCCATCAATCAATGCCCACTCGAATAACTGCTTGCATAAGGGCCAGAGTTGGACCACGCAATACTGACTTGCTCAATTTGTGAAGCTCTTTCTCTTGAATAAATCATCCATTTTTTCTGGAATTGTAATCATTTGTTTATCTGCGCATGAACATCACATCTACCGATTTCCGTCCCATTCGGATTACTCCTTCGTTGGCTCGGGCATGGATGTGTGTGATGTCCTTAGGTTAGTTAGGTTTAAGTAGTTCTAACTCCTAGGGGACTGATGACTTCAGATGTTAAGTCCCATGATGCTCAGAGCCATTTGAACCATTTTTACTCCTGCGTGGTGCGTCTTTTTTTCCCTTACAGTGTACATTGACCATTTCCGACAACATGGGTGCAAATTTCTTTATGATTTCTAAACGGTTTCTGAATTATGATTAAGTTGTATAAAATATAATTTGAAAGGATGTTTTCAGAAAGCGTCCATAAATGATTCACACAACCAAGAAATATCAAAAGATAAATGTGTTATTTACAAATATCCACAATTTACACTTTTAGTACCGGTGTCCGAAACTATACTGTGAAAAATACTGTATTTGCTTAACAGAACCACACCCATTTATATGTTCGATATTACATTGTGAATAGCTATACTGAACTATTAGATACTCTTGGTGATAAGTTGAATCTACGCTACAGTTTGGAGACGTCGGTACCCAAAGAACTGAGCCAGACAAACGCACTATCAGCCATTATTTCCATTATTCGCATAGACGACATTATTTAGAAATGGAAAACTCATTTTATTTGAACATATGTATTGATATCTAAGTAAAGCTTTCATCGGCTTGACAATTCGCTTCAGATCACTGCGCTTTACTAGACACGGTCTTAATTGGAGGTAGTTTCTGTTACAAGGGAGACCTTCAATTTAACGTGTAAATCAAACATTCGTTTTGTCGTGTTCTGGAGTTGTTAAAAAAACGAAACTTTCTAAAATAGTGAAATTTATTTTTTATGTTTTCCGTCAGTCCTTAGTTGCTTCTGTGTTCATGGGATACGGAACAGCCCATCGTGTAATTCCAATAGACGAACCCCACCCCAGAATAGTATTTATATTCATCTTATAGCGATTTAGTCCTTATCTTTTTCAATGTTCAATTCACACGCTTCGTTCACGAATTTCCACTGCCCCATGCCGTCCTGAAAAGAGTCGTTTGGAACATCCTTAACGTCATTACTGGGATCGAAACATGGTTCTGCCAGCAACGTTCTCAATTATAGAAAGAATAAGAGACTGTCATATGGAGTTAGTTCTGGGGACTAATGTCGAAGGGAGGGGAGGGGTACCACAGTTGTATTTTTGGCACAAAACTCGCGAATTGACGCAGCTCAGCGCGTAGGAATGTTGTGAAGGAACCACGAGTTTTCTTGCTTTGACTGTGGATCATTTTTGCGAACGTTATCCAATCTACTTATTCAAAACACATTAATAATGCCTGTTGACTGACCATGCAAAAAATCGAAATGCACAATTCCGCCGACTTAGAAAAAAACTGTGAGCTTCATAGCTTCTTGCTACTGAGGTTGCTTGTAGCAAAGAATTAGTATTATGAGACAATGAATAGTGCACAGAGATGCTGCAATATCACTACTTCCAGTTCTCTAAAGGATAACACTAAAGTACTGTTGGATCGTTATTTTCACGGTAGCTAAACGAGATGGATTATACACAGACTGGGTTCAGTTGCTGTATAGTCCATTCTCTGTATTTTTGCAATTCACTCCCTCCTGCGTCAAACGAATCGATAGATTTTGGTGCGCCGGAAGAGTGCTCTCTCCGCCGTGGTAGCCGCCAGATGGCGGGTGGAATTCTTGCACCTGCTCCCGTCGGCAGCTGCTTACCGCCACTTCTCCAACACTTGTGGTCTCTGCTTGCTCGCTGGGCATCTTGATATGCTGTCGTGTAATATTCAGTGGTTTCGAGATGGCCAGCGTAGTAGGCTTGAAAATCATTATCGCGGTAGTTGAGTTAAATTCCTTGCCACTGGTTTCGTATGTTTCTAAGCTTTAGCAGCATTATTTTCAAAAAAATGCCAATAGTCTTAAAAATTGTGCAAGAAACCTTTATAGTTCCATAGGGAATCGTTCGTCAGTATAAACTGGAAGAAAAAGGTGTTGGCATTTACGAGGAGAAAACGTGTAGAGCATAGAGGCAGGTAGGAGATGTGTTAACGTTTACACAAAAAATGTTAAAGTGTTAATTAGACAAGGGCAAGGTAATGAAAATTCATGTTAAAAAGGATATAAGACAGAGTTGCTTTTAATAGCCTCTACTGATTAACTCAGGATCGCAGTCCATCGTGGCCGAGGGGTTCTAGGCACTTCAGTCCGGAACTGTTGTGTCCTTAGGTTAGTTAGGTTTAAGTAGTTCCAAGTTCTAGGGGACTGATGACCTCAGATGTTACGTCCCATAGTGCTCAGAGCCATTTGAAGCATTGACTCAGGATGTCCAGAAATTTACTTAAATAGGATGTTATTAGAAATCTTTGTCCGCCGGCGTGTCGTTTCCATGCCTCTAGGGGGCACGTGCAACGTTTAGTGTTTAAATTCTGCAAACGGTCTACTTTTCTTGCAGCACAAAAATTGAGTGTTGTGCAGAAATAGGAGTAGGAAACGAAGAAGGGGGACACCTGTTAGAGAACTGGACCACGGGGATTTCCTGTAGGAGTCTCCACAGTTGCACTGTAACATCCGGCATCAGCGGAATTTGGCTTTGTCTGTCAGCTGGAGAGTTCTCCGTTACTTTTTATACTTGAATACGAACTTTCGAGAAATCATAGCCGGACGCAATACTTTGTAACGGAGGAGTGCTTAACCAACACGAGTGTTTGTGCTCTATTGAATGTCTGAAAGGACTGCTGGTAGCTCGCGGAATCTGGGAGCCGGCCGGGAACGCTCGCAGACGGATATTTCTTTTTCCCCTCCTGTTTTTGCAGACAAACTACTGCGACCAAGTACGTGCGCACGCGATTGCTGGGAAGAGATCTCGTATTACGTCGTAGAACTATTCCACACTCACAGGGCGCGACTGGAAGTCATAATTAAGACTCAGTTCCATTTGGCTCCCCTTCCTAATGAATGAAGCGTATTGCGATAGCCAGCAACTCATAGCAATCTAAGGTGGTGAATCCGTTAATCTAAGTATAGCATTAGGAATATAGTAGTCTTAAGTCTTGGTTTTAGCGCCTCCAAGACCGTGCGAAGTGGACGTGAGTGCCATGGACCATTATCTGCACCGTAAATTGTCTAGACTGACAGTTAGTGTGCATAAAAGTGCCAACCGCATGCGACCGTGGATAAGTTCTTCGCACTTACACGACCGCTGGTGTAGAATGAAACTTTTCGTGTGTTATATCACTTCACAACGTAGGCACCAAACAAGCATTTTATTCTATACAAACAACAAAAATTTCCTATTTCCCGTGATGTAGTGTAACTGCCCAATGAATCACGGTCATGTTCATACATGAATGCAGCACAAGCAATTAGATATGTAACATAACTGAGGTGAGCCATCTGCAGGGACAAGGACGCACGTGGGCTTGAATTTAGCCAGAACATTACACTCTACGTCTCTTGCGTCAAGCACAGTTACAGTATGTTGAGCAAACAAACAGTTCAGCGTGGCAGCGGCAGATCTGGAATACGTTTGCTGGAAGTGAAGAGCTCGAAGTACAAAAAAGAAGTTTATCATCAGAAGCATCCAGGTGCCAAACCGGAGTTGATAACTGATACGGTCATCCAAAGATTTGTTGTTTCATATCGTTTGTTTCAACAGACTTCCATTAGCGACTACAACGTATGTTATTGACTTCCTCTAATTTAATTATCTTTCAGGAACTTCACTTTAAATTAACATGTTTTGGTGGTTAGACCCTATACAGCTTCACTGACATATTCATTCTGCAACAATTACTCAGGCTTTTGGCGAAGCTATTTTTGCGCTATATCATTCCTCTCAAAATGTGCAGAAAAACTACTGAGAAGTATGGAAGGTAGGAGAGGGAGGTACTGACTCAAGTAGCGCTGTGAGGGTGGATCGTGTACCCTGTCTGTATAGTTTAGTAGTTAACAGCATTGCCCACAAAATGCACGGTTCCGTTTTAATATACCACGAAATTTATTTAAAGTTTGCTATCATTATTATTTCACTATCTACCTTTGCACTCAAAACAACTGGAACATGCTTAAACGTGAAAGGGACCTGCTACTAGTATTATCTACACACACACCCTCTCCCCCTCACTTTCTTGTTCCATTATCGAGCGTTGTGCAGAGAAAACGACTGTCTACTTGTTTCTTCGCATTCCCAGTTTTGTCACTGGTTCTTTCATGTAACCGTAAAAGACTAGCCATCTGACCTAGACAAGATCTAGGAAGTGCCTCTTCGTAGGGGTGTCATAGTAGCGAAGAATCTCATAATGAATCACGCTGCCTTTCTTTCAGTTTGTTCATACTGAATGTACAAGGATCCCAGCACATCTGCTTTAATTTTAAAAAAAAAACTACCTTTCCTACTGTAAGATTAACGTAGATGTTCCATAGCATAGTGCTCCAGACAGTCAACTAGGGCACTTACCGATAGAATTTAGCGAGTCTCCGCTGTACTGTATTATAACGATACGATTATTTTTAATCCGATGCCTATGTTTGTACTTACGGTAAGATGCCAATCGCTACTCCGGGAATTAATGTTCTGTTAAACGTATTTTATCGCACGGCAGATTGATCAGAAGACCTCCTGCAACGGCGGCATCGCCTAGGAACAGATTGCTGCTACATCGTTTAATCAGGGACTAACGTATATTATGAACGACAACGATCTTATAAAACTTCTCTGCAGCACAAACGATGACGTGTTCCTTTGAGACGATGCCTCCCATGTAGAACAGTGCATTGTTCTCTTTGACAAGAAATCGTTCACTCACTTGCATGTCTAATCGAACGTCCTGTAATCTCGTATGTTATTCCGCGAATGATAGTACGGACCTGTATTAAAAGTTACGGTAGACAAGATTCGTAACAGAAATCTCATCGTCGTTATATGCTACGGATGTCATGAATAAACAGAATGAGCTGGATTACGCGCCTTATGTATTTCTCATACACTTACAAAAGGCAACTGACATGACTGCATTTTCTGATTTTCTGTTAATTCTGTTTTCGTTTATGAAAATACCTCGATGCTAGTGACGCCCTCATTCTAGGAACAGCAAATGAGGGAGAAGGGTGAGGAAAGAAAATGATGAAAGTTCTTTGTAGAAACCATTTTACTCGAAACAATGTAATGAACTAGCACAAACTCTAAAGAAGTGATAGTCGAGATTTAAAACTGGTCGCTCCAAAAGTCAACTCTGATATTAACAGAGAGTTAGCTCATTAGACAGACCAAGACGGGCCACAACAATTCGAAAAGCCGCCATCAGAGCCGCCTTCTGTTGTTTTTCTTCTGCGAGGAAGAAATTTCTGGCTATCGTCTTCTGTTGTATATCGCTTTCAGTTGTTGTGCATCACTTTCATCCATTGTTCGTGCATCGTGTCTCTCCTCTGCTGACAGAAACACAGAAGCAGCGAAGATATACCAAACGGACAGTGCTGAAGTACTGTTGTAAACGTGATGATGCAGCACACGAAGCAACACGGCGTTAGAAAACGTAGCTTGTGCGAAACCCAGCTTGCTCTTTTCTCACACGATATACTGCGAACTATGAATGAGACGCTATAGGTAGATTCCATATTAGTAGATTTCCGAAAAGCATTCGACACGGTACCGCATTGCAGACTGTTAAGAAGGTAAATTTATGCGGAATAGGCTCCTAGATATATGACTGGCTCGAAGGCTTGTTAAGTAATACAACCCAATATGTTGTTCGTCGGAGACGGGGGGAAAACAGGAAGTGCCTCATGGAAGTGTGGTAGGACCGCTACTATTTTCTATATACAAACATGATCTAGCGGACAGAGCGAGCAGCAATCTGCAGTTGTTCGCTGATGATGCTGTGGTGTCGAAGATAAGTGACTCTAAGTTGATCCAAGATAACCTAGAAAAAATTTCTAGTTGGTGTGATGAATGGCAGCTGGCTCTTAATGTAGAAAAATGTAAGTTAATGCAGATGAATAGGAAAAACAAGCTCATAATGTTCAGATACAGCATTACTAGTGTCCTGCAGTTTAATTATCTGGGCTTAACGCTGAGAAGCGATATGAAATGGAACGAGCATGTGAAGATTGTGGCATGGAAGGCGAATGGTCGACTTCGGTTTATTCGGAGAGTTTTAGGAAAGTGTTGTTCATCTGTAAAGGAGACGGATATAGCGCTCTAGTGCGCCCTAATCATGGTTATCACTCAAGTGTTTGCCATCTGCATCAGGTCGTATTAAAATGAGGACATAAAAGAAATTCATAAGTGAGCTACTAGATTTGTTACCAGTATGTTCGATCAGCATGCATGTGTTACTGATATGCTTCGGGAGCTCAAGTAGGAATCCCTGGGGGGAAGAAGATGTTCATTTCGAAGAACACCACTGAGAAAGTTTAGAGGACCGACATTTGAGACTGACTGCAGAGCAATCCTACTGGCGCCAACATACATTTCGTGTAGGTACTACGCAGATAAGAGTGGAACAGGAAAGGAAACAACTCGTTGTGATACAGGTTACCCACCGCCACGCACCGTTCGTTGTCTTGCGGAGTATGTATCTAGATGTAGATATGTCAAAAGTGATGCCTTCGAGGAAAGACAAAGCTCTTTGCTGACAATGTTTCGTTCTTGTTTTGTTGACACTGTTTCGTTTCTACACAGATCCCACCTGTAATTCAGACTGAATTCGGGAATTCTACTCTGTTCGCTTTTTTATCTTTTGACTCATTAGGAAATACGTGTTCGGTAGTCCGAGTCTGCATTTTCCCTGCACGTGTTCGCCCTCAAACGACACTGGTCGTTGCCCTTACGCGTTTTCGATTCGATCGCGTGCTGCTAGTTCGGTACCGGTCAATGATTCGTGACCTACTTTGTTGCTGGTAGGTTATGTTACGGATGATTCTAGTTCCGAAAGATCGTGTCAATACGCGAGGAAATACTGATCTTACGGCTTATCCTAGAACGTAAGTAGAAGAAAGGTAAATTTAAAGGAGTAAGATTTGTACTTTTATACAAAGCTTTTGGCAATGATGACTGCAATATTCTCTTTGAAGCTCTTGAAGGTAATCGTGGTAAAACAGGGAGCGAAAGGTTCTCTAAAATTTGCATTAAAAACATACTGAAGTTATGAGTCAAAGGACACGAAAGGATAGCACTAGTTGAGGTAGGAGTGAGACAGAAATTTAGCCTGTCCCAGATGGTATTCAAATTACACAGTGAGCAAGTTGTGAACGAATCCAAAAGAGAAATTTGGAAACGGAATTAAAGTTTAGGGTGAGTTAGTTAAACCCATGAAGTTTTCCGACTACGTTGCAATTTTGTTAGAGATGGCAAAGGACTTGAACGGCAAATAGAATGTCTTGAAAAGAGGTTAGAAGGTGAACTTCAATTGAAACAAAACAAGTGGAACTAAATAAAGGCGAATTAAATAAAGCAAGGGGTGAGGGAATTACATTAGGAAATAAGATACTAAAAGTAGAAGATGAGTTTTGTTATTCGTACAGCAAAATAAGTGACACTGGCCAATGTTAAAGAGGATATAAAATACAGAGTGGCAGTTACAAAAGAAGCGTTTCTGAGAAAGAGAATTGGCCAACATTCTAATATAAAGTGAAATGGTAATGTTTCTTCTTTTGGTAATTGTCTGGAGTGCAGTCTTTTATGGAAGTGCTACAGAAGAGTGCTAAAGATTAGATCTGTAGATCGGATAACTAGTAAGGAGGTACGGAATCGAACTGGGCCAAAGTAGTAATATCGACGAGTTGACTTTAAGCAGGTTTCGTTTAATAGGCCGCATCCTGAGCCCTCAAGGAACCGTCATTTTGGTAACGGATGGTGGTGGTGGTTGTTTAACGTCCCGTCGACAACAAGGTCATTAGAGACGGAGCGCAATCTCGGGTTAGGGAAGGATTGGGAAGGAAATCGGCCGTGCCCTTTCAAAGGAACCATCCCGGCATTTGCCTGAAACTATTTAGGGAAATCACGGAAAACCTAAACCAGGACGGCTGGAGACAGGATTGAACCGTCGTCCTCCCGAATGCGAGTCCAGTGTGCTAATTGGTAACGGAGGGAAGTGCTAGGTGGTGGGGGGAGAGGACTGTGGAGGAGACGAATTCTTGACTATAATAATCAGGTTCAAATGCTTGCTGGCCGCAGTAGTTACAAGGACAGAAAAGGCTTGCGAAGTGTAGACTATGTGGGCAGCTGCATCAGTTCAGTCTTCAATTGAAGACAACAAATTCGTGGAATTCCCGGCGAATCGTTGGGTTATGAACCTTAATCGAAATTTTCGCCACTATATTTCTTACTACAGCGGTCTGCGAGAAGAGAAATTCCTCATAACTGCTGAAGGGCTGCATAAATATATTATTAAATGTGAGGGAAATGAAACAGCAGATACTCTCCCCATGAGTAAATTTTACTATTAAGTGTTAGCTATAGGTGCACCTAGCGGTAATTCAGTTGCGATGGTTACAATGACATAGTGTTATTGACGAGGATTATCAGTAGTGTACTGAACGTCTTCAGCATCCATATTTTGTGCTTATCGCAAGTGTGTGTTGTTAATAACAGTGACAATGACTGTATTACAAATAGTTGGTTATGAAAAACAATATAAGCGGTTAGCGGTATCGTGCTGTAGAACACTAACCCGTGAACCCTTCACTGGTTCAACCTCTTAAGTCATTCTTAGACAGCAGCATGATAAGTGCATACATGGGAAGAGAATATCGCTCACACGACCGTTTATGTCAACTTCACTAGAACAGATCCTGTACTTCTACTTCTAGTTGCCCCTCCATTGGGCTAGATGGCGCGGTAGTTTTACACTGGAATTCTGTTTTAGGTGGGTGGTGGTTCAAATCCCTGGACGCCCATCTAGCGCGTAAGACGAATGTCAGGGTGGTTCCTTTGAAAGAACACGACCGATTTCCTTCGTCTCCAATGATCTCGTCGTTTACGGGACGTTAAACCATAATCATCTTTCCATTTTTTTGCGTTATCCATAGGAGGCCGAAGAGACGCGATTCCAGTAGTCTTTAAAAAAATCCAGTGTACAAAGTAGGATCGTCTTGGTTTCATTGTCACAGTTATTAACAACACACGCAGACCACTAAAAACAATCTCGTCATATAAAGTTTCTCAGAAAATTATTTTCATCATGTTCATTCAACCCTTGGTAAGACACACTTTACGATATTTATTGCATGAGTAAACTGGTATGCAATCAGGAACAGAGGCACCTTCATCAAGGACCGTGTGTTTCAATTTCACTAACCAAGTTCAAAACTCTTGGTGAGCGCACTACACTCGCAATGCTTCACCACTAAAAATAAACAACAAAGAAGTCTAATTCAAGAAAGTGAACAAATAAATATGGTTTGCATTTGAGACAAAGTTGGCGTAAAACATGTACTGATGTACCAGCCTGAAAGTTTATAGAATACACAAATTTTGGATGTTTCTAAAATCCATTGTTAAGAAGAAACTGGAAAAGACAGCTGCGGAAGATATAGTAAGTCCACCGATCTCTCCATACTCTGTGTTGCATTTCTTTGTTCCTTCGAATACCTACATATCTAATGTTTTCTTTTTTCCTCACCGAAAATCAAGACTTGCCTAAAATCAGTGGTAAGGTATTTACAGTTGTTCCTAATTCGGCAGCCTTCTTCCGTCAGTATCCTCTTTGTAGAAATTATCAGTGATATTGTATCACGCAATAGTAGGTAGTAAATCTAACTTCAATAACAAATTATTTTTATTCTAAGTTAAGCAATACTAATTTTTCTTCTAGTTTTTTATGGAGTGGTTTATTCGTGTTTGAAAATTGCATTTCTTTGTGTTTCAGGTGAGTTGCCAGACGCTGGGAAGGTACCTATGAGCAGGTTAGACTAGACTTCTATTCACATTTGCTGTACAAACTGCCTTGCCGTTACCGCACTACAAACGAATGCGTTAACGGCCATCTAGACTGCAGCCGACATGTTAAGTAGCCGTTAGGCATTCAGAGTGTGCTTATTTGCTGGGTGTAACGTATTAAGGAGCTTCAATATCAGCTCACTGCCTTTAATTTTACCAGGAACTGACAAAGGAATGGTCCAATTCGACATGTCGAAACGTAACCTGAAATTTTTCACATAGGAAGAATACGCCGAAAGAATTACACTGTCAAAATTTTAGCTGCTAAGACGCACAAGTATTTTTTTTAATGGCTAAGTTACTCATATTTGCTATACGAAGAGCCGCTTATAACAGCGGTTTGTACAGCCTCGCATCAGTCTCAAACAATTCATTCCCCAAAACACTTTGGTGAAGTATGAAATGCTTTTCCAGTTTTGCAATTCGGACATTTAATTATTAATTTACACACAACGCCTACCCTTGCTCCAATATCCGCATAAAGTTTAACTTCAACACCACAAAGAGAGCAAGCCTCAGATTCAGAGAGAACTTGTGCAAGGATTTGCAGACCAATAATGATATTGTCCATAATACCGGCCGCGGTGGTCTAGCGGTTCAGGCGCTCAGTCCTGGTCTCAGGTTCGAATCCTGCCTCGGGTATGGATGTGTGTGATGTCCTTAGGTTGGTTAGGTCCCATAGTGCTCAGAGAAATTTGAACCATAAAATCGTTACTTTTTCCACTGCGATTTTAATGTTACCTTTCTTTCGGCTGCACCGGGGGGAATGGCCACTTTAGAAACCCAGTGGTTTCTTTAAGTGTTAGCATATGTGTTTTCTAATACTTCAGACGCAAATTCACGTCTCACATGACATTGTAGGCTTTCCCGGCGAAAGCCTCTTGGGACTCAGCAGCAGCAGCAGCAGCAGCAGCGTTCTCCTGAAGATAGCGAATAGTTGGATCGCCGTAATATTGACTCGAGTTTATTTTAGAATCCAGCAGCAAACGCGAAGAGACTTTCAGATACTCCCATGTCAGTTACCCGCGCCGGCCGTTGTGGCCGAGCGGTTCTTGGCGCTTCAGTCTGGAACCGCGCGACCGCAAGAGTCGCAGGTTCGAATCCGGCCTCGGGCATGGATGTGTGTGGTGTCCTTAGGTTAGTTAGGTTTAAGTAGTTCTAAGTTCTAGGGACTGATGACCTCAGATGTTAAGTCCCATAGTACTCAGAGCCATTTTTCAGTTACCCGCAAATTTGGGTTTCTTAAACGTACTTTTACACTCCGTCATTTTATTTACGTATTAAACAGCAATAGAAGCAAGAGCACTACAGAAATCGCTAGTTATCACTCTGTTTTCAAATAAAACTAGTACCAAAAATAGATTTGTTTGTTCGTAATGCCAACTTATGAGGCGTAACAGTAGGCACAAATCAGGGCACTTCACAGCCTTCTAGATTGCGTAGATCCCAGGATATGACTGTTCAACTGTGGCAGTGTACGCGAAGAGGTGAAAATTGTCAGTCATGTGTCAGCTTTCAAAATACTGTTTGACCACCTTAAAATTTTCTGTTTTTAGTGTGTAACAGCACGTCAAGGAAAGTCCAAAGTACATTACGGAACAGAAAACGCCAAATTTCATCGAATTTGACGTGCAATGTCCACTTAAAAAGGTTTCTGTGTGTTATTTCTGGTTATTTGATGTTGTTTGTTTCTAATGTTTTCTTATTTCTGTAATCCATGCTGTTTCCATTACTTTTTCCAGGAAGGCAGGAATATTTATTTTAGTAACCTGTTCTCATTTGTTCTGTGTGTATGTTCAAAGAAGAATAATTCACTTTACCATTACTTCAGCTATTTTTCTCTATGTTTTCGTAGATCTCCTCGTTACTTCTCTCGTTTTCCAACCATATGTAGTTTATGTTGCACCAGTTATTTTTCTAATAATCCACCTTTCAAGTACTTCAATTCTGTCCAGTTTTGTAGTTCATCATTAGGCATTCACATCCATGTAAGAATTCTTACTGTACGACAGTCGTATAGTGTTTTCGTTTTATTTTTCTAGATACACTTTTATTGTTATAAATATTCTTCGTGAAACCATATGTTCTTTCCATTTTATTGTTCTCTTATTTCTATTGCTTTTATAGTCAATTCTGTACTGTTTCCCTCAGATACTGTATTTAAATTCGCAAATTCGGTCTATTTTATCTGTTATCAGCAGAAATTCCGAGACCATTCCCATTCGCTATCTTTCCAGATTCATATGAGTAACCGTTCATGTCGGATTTTCTGAAAGTATTGGAAAATCATCTTCAAAACACCTTAGTTCATTTGTTTTTCTTGCCGAAATTATTGGTTATTTAGGTCCAGAGTCCAGATCATTACAACTTATTCTAAAACGTTGTTAAACAGTGAACGTGATAAGCCGTCTCCTTGTCTAACATCAGTTTTTATTTTCAAATGGCTGAGATATTTTTCCTGTAAAACTAATGTTGGATAGCGTCTTGAGGTTGAAGCACTTCTGTCTGAGCTTGCTTACAAATAGATTTGCTTTTGGAGTGGGTCTGCCTCGAGCAAAACGGTATATGTTAACAACGTATATTTACAAAACTTTTTTTTAAATTTGTAAATACTTTATTAAAACTCTTTAATTTATATTTGTACAAATAGTGAAGAGCATTTTTATGTTTAATAGAAGAAAATAAAAACCCATTGACGATGCTGAAACTTCAGCGAAACATGTCGGCAAATAGAATAAAAAATAAGATTGTGTTTTGCTCAAGATAGACCCGCTCCAAAAGCAGATCTACACTCCTGGAAATGGAAAAAAGAACACATTGACACCGGTGTGTCAGACCCACCATACTTGCTCCGGACACTGCGAGAGGGCTGTACAAGCAATGATCCCACGCACGGCACAGTGGACATACCAGGAACCGCGGTGTTGGCCGTCGAATGGCGCTAGCTGCGCATTTGTGCACCGCCGCCGTCAGTGTCAGCCAGTTTGCCGTGGCATACGGAGCTCCATCGCAGTCTTTAACACTGGTAGCATGCCGCAACAGCGTGGACGTGAACCGTATGTGCAGTTGACGGACTTTTAGAGAGGGCGAATAGTGGGCATGCGGGTGGACGTACCGCCGAATTGCTCAACACGTGGGGCGTGAGGTCTCCACAGTACATCGATGTTGTCGCCAGCCAGTGGTCGGCGGAAGGTGCACGTGCCCGTCGACCTGGGAGCGGACCGCAGAGACGCACGGATGCACGCCAAGACCGTAGGATCCTACGCAGTGCCGTAGGGGACCGCACCGCCACTTCCCAGCAAATTAGGGACACTGTTGCTCCAGGGGTATCGGCGAGGACCATTCGCAACCGTCTCCATGAATGAGTACTAAAAGAATTCGGCTAAATTTCCATTACGCGATAAGTCCCACAAATCTGAAGGTTGTAAATTCAACTAAATACTTAGGGATCACAATTACAAATAACCTAAATTGGAACGATCACATAGATAATACTCTGGGTAGAGCAAACCAATGACTGCGATTCATTGGCTGAACATTTAGAAGGAGCAACAGATTTATTAAAGAGACTGCTTACACCACGTTTGTCCGCCCTATTCTGGAGTATTGCTGTGCGGTGTGGAATCCGCATCAGGTGGGACTGATGGATGACATCGAAAAAGTAAGGGCAGCTCGTTTTGTATTATCGTGGCATAGGGCAGATAGAGCAACAGACATGAATTGGAGTGGCAATAATTAAAACAAAGGCGTTTTTCGTTGCGACGGGATCTTATCATGAAATTTCAATCACCAGTTTTCTCCTCCTATTGCGAAAACAATCTGTTGGCACCCACCTACATAGGGAGAAATGACCATCACGATAAAATAATAAAAATAAGGACTCTTATAGAAAAATGTAAGTGCTCGTTTTTCCCGCGTGCCGTTTGAGAGTGGAGACAGCATGAAGGTGGTTCATTGAACCCTCTGCCAGGCACTTTATTGTGAATAGCAGAGTAAACACGTAGATTTAGATGTTCGTGTAGTGGATGGGTCAATGCTGTATTTCAAATGTTCCCAAAAAGCCAGTGCAGATAACTTAACGATCTTTGATTAGAACCATTTCAAGATTTCTGCTGGAGTGAAGTATTCGCCACTTGCTTGGTCGTCTATGAGTGTTTTAATGGCTTCATATCCTTCTAGCTCTGTTGGTGGGAAATCTTCCGTAAGATTTTCTGGTATCATAATTAAGTGGACGGTTTAAGAACCTAATCAAAAATTTTACTAATATTTCACAATTTATTGTGTTGTTTAAACCTGTTTTGTCATTTTCATATTTGAAATGAATACGTGCTACTTGATACCCAGCAAGGATAATTTGCTGTTATTCATTTCGTATTTTGCGTGTAGCCATTTTCAAGCAACAGAATACGCATCCGAAAAACGTAATTAGAATTCCAGGTACAAAGCAACAATTGGTAATAGAATAACTGTTGCAACTAAATTATTTGAAAGACAAGGATGTGAGGGTACTGCTGTGTAGTATCTGTAAGTGGTCGTACTTTGGAGAGCGACAATGGCCAGTGGCGCAGAGTGTCGCAAACAGAGGAGATTGTTGACAGGCTGTGGAAGGGGTAGCCTGCGTGAGCCAAAAGCGGTTGCGTAGCGAAGGATTTATATGTTTAATAGTAGTGGCACACAGTTTGAATAATAGTGTGTTTATGTTTGTGCAGTGTGATAAAGGAAATAAATTAAATTTTACCACTTCTTAATGCGTCTCCATCACTTAGTACCACACCGTTGCATTTAACAATGAACGAAGTCTCGATATACACGGTCAACTACAACAAGAGGATTGTAACATAATAATCATTTATTAACCCATATAATCTCCAAGGAGACGGGAGCTTATAAGGGGATTGAATATATTTAAATGCGGTGCTACAGAAGAATGCCAAAGATAAAGAAATTAACGAAGAGATATTTCGGAGAAAAGAGGTTTATTTACAAATTTACCTGAGAGTATATTGATAGGGCACTTATTGAGAAAGCAAACAACAATTAATTTGGTGGGGGAGGGAAGTGGGGATCGGAGAGGGGGAGGCGGAACCGTGTGAGAAGTGGGGAAGGAGTGGGTGTGAAAACAGCAGCAGGATACCAAGGCTTGAATACACAGGTTGCAGTAATTGTGCAGACATGTAGAGGAGTTCACTAGGGATACCGGCATGGGGAGCTGCGTCAGACCTGTCTTTGAACTGACTATTACCACAATATTGAACGCAGATGACGGAACACACCTCTGCGAACTAACGTTGTCACAGTATTGGCACGTAGCAATTCGTCTCACCCTAGGAGTCATCGTAATAGGAGTAGTAACAAATGGAGAAAAGGGGGAAGCCAGTGAGAGTACGGCAGCCGAATAAGACCTCCCGTGGGGCGAGAAGCGGGTGGAGTGGGCGCCCCGCCGTGTCAGATCGCTATCCGGGATCACCGCCCGTCAGCCTTCGTCCCGGTATTGACCACGCCTTGATAAATTGGACGGGACTCAGCAACACTTGGCTTGCGCTTTACGGCTCATTCACTGCTTAGTCATTGCTGTGACGTGCCTAGCTTGCTAAGGTATTCAGCGTTGCTGTCAGTCACGAGTAAATGACAGCTGTCACGAACTTTGGCTGTTGTTATACGAAGAAAGGTGACGAGTAAGCCCCTGTTAATTGGAAAACTGCAAACCTTAAAAAATCGAATGGTTCTTTCAGATATCCTCCGTTTCGTGAACCCCCTTTGCGTATTATTGGGAAAAAATAAGCACTGTTGACATTTTTGTAGTCTTTCCTGTTTGCATGAACTGCAAGTAAGTTGGCTTAGTGGTTATCATATGAGTCCCATGTTCAGTGAGAACGACGTGTGTCGCCTTTTTTCCCCGAGACATTTCAAACGAATCGAGGGATTTTTGTTTTTTCTCCACCCGACTGATTTCCACTCCCATAGTTGTTCACCAATTTAATAAGCCCTTTTGTCTTGTGTAAGCCCTAGCTATTACGCCTTTCTTGCATCTTCCTTCTCTACCTGTTCTGATTCGGAAGTAGCAAAATTCGTCTACCCTGTCAGGAATCCTAGTCTGACATGCAGTCATCTAACATGTGTAGCTGCTGCACACACCAATTACATATTTTTGTTTTTGTTTATGTGCGTGTCATGGTTAGGAGGAAGCAAGGGCGCCCATATGATAGTTTTTAGAGAGCGGGGGCTGCACCTGGCCGTATGGAGTGTTTTTTAATATTTTGGAAGATCAATGACGACTTGTTAGTAGCGTAAAAAAAGCTGCAGTTTCGACTGTGTTTGAAACCAAGCTAATATCGACTTTCAAATCATGTTCTTGAAAGAAAGACACCTAACTACACTGTATTTTTCCTATTGTCTGACAGCTCGGTTTAAGGGGAGGGGGGGGGGGGGGGAGGTTACTACACTTGCACCCGGGCTTGGGCGCCCTTGGCAGGAAGTACACGTTGCCTTGCACTAAGCATTCGACTCAGGTTTTTGTCATTTCTGACAACCACTGCTGTGTCGTCAGCGGAACCTGTCATGCTGATTATCTGTCCGTGACAAAGAACCACCAATAACAAATAGAAAATGTAATGCAATGTGCTTAATAGAAGACGACGATCCTCGTTGCTGAAAGCACCGTGACTTGCGATGCTGTATACCACAACGCATGTGGGCAGATGACGAGAGACTGCGTGGCGCAGCGTAGGTGAGCTCAGTCAAAAATTGTTGAGTGTTGACTTTCGGACTCCGCGAGATCCTCAGTCCTCTACAGCGATCCTCCATTACGAGCGGCGTGCGCCGCTGGTGATGTAGGCAACACAAACACGTGGGCGCCATGCTGTTTTGACAGCGCTCGCCGTTTATGTAAAGATAACTCGACTGCCGCCCTTCTACGTCATGGTCAACTCTGAGGGTCGGCGGCGGCTGCGTTAATGTGGAACAGCTAAATCTAGGAACGTGGACCAAGGGGTTATCTACATGCGGCCGTGTATTGCGTGAGACACAGGGCAGTACAGTGAATCAACGTCAGACGTCTGGTTTCGTAGCTAGCTGCGTAGTCAGTATTGCATAGGTATTTCGTCAGCACAGTGGCGGATACTAGCATAGTCTCAAAGTCAGTCAGCTTATGGGTTGCTTTGAATGTCCCCGACATATACATATCGTATCTTTGTAGAGGAAGCATTGGCAACTTCATAGTCGGACTGTGGCAGTTACTGAAGCCGTGGTTATACGAGGAGTGTGACAAAAGTAATGAGACTGCTTTTTTTATCTACCAATGTTCTTATTTTTTTGAAACAACAACATTGTCCCCTTTAAAGTACAGGGTTATTGCAAATGATTGAAGCGAGTTCACAGCTCTACAATAACTTTATTATTTGAGATATTTTCACAATGCTTTGCACACACATACAAAAACTCAGAAAAGTTTTTTAGGCATTGACAAATGTTTGATATGTGCCACTCTAATGATTCGGCAGACATCAAGCCGATAATCAAGTTCCTCCCACACTCGGCGCAGCATGTCCCCATCAATGAGTTCGAAAGCATCGTTGATGCGAGCTCGCAGTTCTGGCACGTTTCTTGGTAGAGAAGGTTTAAACACTGAATCTTTCACATAACCCCACAGAAAGAAATCGCATGGGGTTAAGTCGGGAGAGCGGGAGACCATGACGTGATCATGATCTCCACCACGACCGATCCATCGGTTTTCCAAATGCCGAACATCATGATGGAAGTGCGGTGGAGCACCATCCTGTTGGAAGATGAAGTCGGCGCTGTCGGTGTCCAGTTGTGGCATGAGGCAATTTTCCAGCATGTCCAGATACACGTGTCCTGTAACGTTTTTTTCGCAGAAGAAAAAGGGGCCGTAAACTTTAAACCGTTAGATTGCACAAAACACGTTAACTTTTGACGAATTGCGAATTTGCTGCACGAATGCGTGAGGATTCTCTACCGCCCAGATTCGCACATTGTGTCTGTTCACTTCACCGTTAAGAAAATGTTGCTTCATCACTGAAAACAAGTTTCGCACTGAACGCATCCTCTTCCATGAGCTGTTGCAACCGCGCCGAAAATTCAAAGCGTTTGACTTTGTACTCGGGTGTCAGGGTTCAAATGGCTCTGAGCACTTTGGGACTCAACATCTTAGGTCATAAGTCCCCTAGAACTTAGAACTACTTAAACCTAACTAACCTAAGGACATCACACACACCCATGCCCGAGGCAGGATTCGAACCTGTGACCGTAGCAGCCCCGCGGTTCCGTACTGCAGTGCCAGAACCGCACGGCCACCGCGGCCGGCTCGGGTGCCAGGGCTTGTAGCAATTGTAAACGGTAAGGCTTCTGCTTTAGCCTTTTCCGTAAGATTTTTCAAACCGTCGGCTGTGGCACGTTTAGCTCCCTGCTTGCTTTATTCGTCGACTTCAGCGGGCTGCGTGGGAAACTTGCCCGCACGCGTTCAACCGCTTCTTCGCTCACTGCAGGCCGACCCGTTGATTTCCCCTTACAGAGGCATCCAGAAGGTTTAAACTACACATACAATCGCCGAATGGAGTTAGCAGTTGGTGGATCTTTGTTGAACTTCGTCCTGAAGTGTCGTTGCACTGTTAAGACTGACTGATGTGAGTGCATTTCAAGCACGACATAACGCTTTTTCGGCTCCTGTCGCCATTTTGTCTCACAGCGCTCTGGCGGCAGAAACCTGAAGTGCGGCTTCGGCCGAACAAAACTTTGAGTTTTTCTACGTATGTGTAGTGTGTCGTGACCATATGTCAATGACTGGAGCTACAGTGAATTTATGAAATCGCTTCAATCATTTGTAATAGCCCTGTAGTTCCCTTCGGCAGCTATACGCCAGCGGAGTCGTTTTTCCCAGTGCCGCAGCAGTGCTGAAAAGCTTCAACTGGCGGGTCCTAACAGGTCTGTTATATTCTTTTGAATGTTCTCCGGAGTCCCAATGTGACGTCCTTTTAAACATTTTTCAATTTCGGGAATAGGAGAAAGTTACACACACTCAGATGAGGAGAATAAGGGAGCCGTTGAATAAAAAGACTGCCTTTCGGGGTCGAAAATTACGTCATGGGAGTGGCCGTTCGGCACGGGGCGTCTTCATGATGCAGCATCCACTTGTGTGCATTGTCCGGTCTCGATTTACCGTTCTCCCGATCCTGTCAAGGACATCTTTGTAAAAAGGTTGATAGTTTCTCGTGCAGGATCAGTCTCACAAGGGCACGCACACGTTCGACGTTTTCGTCTGTTTTTGAAGCTGAATGTCTCCCTGAGCGAGGTATGTATTCGACGTCTTGCGCAGAACTTGTGCCCTTGATAAAAAAAATCTTCCCTATAGGACTGTTTCAACTTTTCAAAGGTCACACTCGTGGATTCCCCAAGTTTAATACAAAAACTGTGTGGCGTAACGTTGCTCTTCATTTCGCAGTGTCATTATCGTAACACACAACAAAAACACATATTCACTGATGGCGTTCTGAAAAATCACGTGATGGCTCTACGGAGCCGAAGCTCGGAGTGAGCATCTGGAAGGAATGAGCACACCACAGCATTGTCAGATCTCTCAGTGTTGTTATACTCGTTACTTCTCTCACTGACCTCCTATGTTCTGTCTTCTACATTGGCATCTATAAGCTAGGCATAATCAAGAAAATAGAACGTCTTTCCTAAGTAGGATGTCGGAAGGTACATAACAACGAAAATCTCGATCACAAGATACGACAGATAAGCACATTGGACGAAAAGTAGTCGCCCATAGGACATCATACTAGGCGCTTCAGTTTGGAACCGCGCGACCGCTACGGTGCTCAGAGCCATTTGAACCGTTTGACATCACACTGACAACCTGTAACACCGTCTGTAGCGTTAATAATGGGCACAGTTCGAAGCCGCTCACTGATGATTAGGTCCCATAGACTGCCAAAGTATGGGGATGTTCATGGCTGCGTTTCACATGCTGTTTTTTTTTTTTTCCAAATAGTCACAGACATTTTCAGTGAGGTTAAGGTCGGATGATCTAACGGGTCAGTCTAGGAGCCATAGCGTGCCTAACAGTTCGACAAACCGGGAACGAATGTGTGCATCTCTGTGAACACAGTTGTTGTACTCTTGGAAGATGGGAGTGTCCACGGTGAACACCGTGAAAGTATTGAAGAAAGGGCAACTGTGGTTACCGACATGTGCACATATTCGTAAGTATACTGGTTCATGTTCACAGTATCCTGGACGAGTAGCCTCAAGTCATGCTAAAAAAATAACACACACATGCACTCGAAGTCTTACATCATTTCAAACGAGGTAAACTCGCGGCTCGTCGGACCATACTACACGTATCGTCAGCTGCTGTCCCGTTACTCCGTGGTTTAGCCAGTGAAGTGAAGCTTTACGTGCTGCTGTCAAGTGTGGTATCGATAGCAACGATGCCACGGCGTAGGTGCAAGTTCTTAAGTTGGCACTACGACAGACACCGACGACAGCGCCCTCTAGCCGGCGCTGTGGAGCTCTACGAGCCTCGCTCCGGTTTCACCCCATTTGATTCCCAGGAGACGACCTAGCAACATTGTTTCTACTTCATACGGGGCCATTACTGACTTTGTTACTTCAATGATAGTTTTGTCCTACTACTAGTGGCTATTAACGATGATGCCTATCCGGTCGCACCTACGGGCTCTTCAAAAGTTACGTATGCCATTGACTAAGAATTAAATGTACATTCACGTAAAAAGCTGTACCGAGAGTCTTACCTCACCTGCTCCTGCTCATTTCCTACATTCGGCCTACCCATTCCGTTTACAGGAGCAGACCCAATCGTCGCCTTCCAGGCGCGGTACAAAATCAAGAATGACCTTCTGCGAGGTGCCCCGACTCAAATTGTCCATTGCTTGCAGTTCCCTTCGCAATGTACGCCCGGAAACTGGTTGAGATGTAGCTACATTTACTGACAGCTATTACATGCCCATCACCAGATGTAATACTGAAAATAAACAAGAGGCCGAAACTAATAATAATTTTTACACATATTACACACGTGAGAAAAAAAAAGGAAGTGCCATGTAAAATTTTAGAAGACAGCGCTTGGGTTAGGTGTGGTAAAAAATAAGTCAACGCCAAAGGGACACCATTCAATACAACGAACGATTGCCTGGGTAAAGAAGTATGGAATGAAAACCAGGACACTTAAATTTAATTGTCTCACGTCATATTTTATGTAAGCTTTGTTGTGTAGTTAGCAGTTTCACTGTCTTGCCGTATTGCTCCTATTTTCAATATGTCCCTTTATTGCCATATCTGTTAAGTATTAAATACACAGCCGGCAAAAAATTGTACACCTGGAAAGACGACGTCAGTTTTGACCTGCTGACAGCATTTGCCACCTGGGGGATATATGTACTGATAATGGCTTCATAGTCGTCCGCCAACACATAGCCTAATGGCATGGCCACCAAAGTGACATGTGTGTCTAGCTTTCAATAGGGAATGCTCACAGTTTGAAGGCTCAGTGTGATGTAGATGTGTGAAGCAAGCAGGAAACCAGCCACGGAAATGCACTCTTGCTTCCTAGAGCCATCTGAGCGAGTTTGAAAGGGATCAAATTGTGGCCTTCCGAGTAGCGAGATGGCCCCTTCAGAGAACCAACACACTAGTTGGACGTGCTGCGTCAGTTGGGCAACGACACTGGTATCTGAGCTCACGTGTACATTCCACACTCCTAGACGATATTCTGGACATCCACGCAGCACGGGCGCACGCCAGGAGCGTCGTATTGTAAGGGCAGCAGTGGCAGATCGTAAAGATACCACAGCACAGACAAGAGAGCTCGTCAGCCCAGACGTGTCAACAAGGACTGTTGCGAACCAGTTATTAGCAATGTGACTGTGTGCAAGTGCCCCTACAGACCGTCTTCCACTGACGCCACAACATCCAGGAGTACGGCTAGACTGGTGCCGTCAGAGGATCACGTGGAAGATTGAATGAGAACTACACTCCTGGAAATGGAAAAAAGAACACATTGACACCGGTGTGTCAGACCCACCATACTTGCTCCGGACACTGCGAGAGGGCTGTACAAGCAATGATCCCACGCACGGCACAGCGGACACACCAGGAATCGCGGTGTTGGCCGTCGAATGGCGCTAGCTGCGCAGCATTTGTGCACCGCCGCCGTCAGTGTCAGCCAGTTTGCCGTGGCATACGGAGCTCCATCGCAGTCTTTAACACTGGTAACATGCCGCGACAGCGTGGACGTGAACCATATGTGCAGTTGACGGACTTTGAGCGAGGGCGTATAGTGGGCATGCAGGAGGCCGGGTGGACATACAGCCGAATTGCTCAACACGTGGGGCGTGAGGTCTCCACAGTACATCGATGTTGTCGCCAGTGGTCGGCGGAAGGTGCACGTGCCCGTCGACCTGGGACCGGACCGCAGCGACGCACGGATGCACGCCAAGACCGTAGGATCCTACGCAGTGCCGTAGGGGACCGCACCGCCATTTCCCAGCAAATTAGGGACACTGTTGCTCCTGGGGTATCGGCGAGGACCATTCGCAACCGTCTCCATGAAGCTGGGCTACGGTCCCGCACACCGTTAGGCCGTCTTCCGCTCACGCCCCAACATCGTGCAGCCCGGCTCCAGTGGTGTCGCGACAGGCGTGAATGGAGGGACGAATGGAGACGTGTCGTCTTCAGCGATGAGAGTCGCTTCTGCCTTGGTGCCAATGATGGTCGTATGCGATCTCCGGATCTGTCCCCCATTGAGCATGTTTGGGACTGGATGAAGCGTCGTCTCACGCGGTCTGCAGGTCCAGCACGAACGCTGGTCCAACTGAGGCGCCAGGTGGAAATGGCATGGCAAGCCGTTCCACAGGACTACATCCAGCATCTCTACGATCGTCTCCATGGGAGAATAGCAGCCTGTATTGCTGCGAAAGGTGGATATACACTGTACTAGTGCCGACATTGTGCATGCTCTGTTGCCTGCGTCTATGTGCCTGTGGTTCTGTCAGTGTGATCATGTGATGTATCTGACCCCAGGAATGTGTCAATAAAGTTTCCCCTTCCTGGGACAATGAATTCACGGTGTTCTTATTTCAATTTCCAGGAGTGTATGTGATCGGGTCGAGCAGGCGTGACGTAATGTATTCACCATCTGTATGGTCGACTGATTACCAGAGTCAGCGCCTGCATTGCGGCCCGTGAAGGCTACACCACGTACTAATATGGGTGCCCACAATATGTAATGGGAAAAGTTATGAAATAGAAAAATTCAGAGACTTGCTGTTACACCGAGGGAGGTGGCGCAGTACTAGCACATAGGACTCGCGTTCGGGAGGACAACGGTTCAATTCCGCGTCCGGCCATCCTGATTTAGGTTTTCCGTGATTTCCCTAAATCGCTCCAGGAAAATGCCGGGATGGTTCCTTTAAAAGGGCACGGCCAACTTCCTTCCCCATACTTATCTAATTCGATTAGACCGATGACCTCGCTGTTTGGTCTCTTCCACCAAACAACCCAACCCACCTTGCTGTTACGATCGTAATAGGTCGATATAGCCCATACAAAGTGTAACAGTAATATTCAGGGAACTTAAAAGGGGTACTTTTTTGGGTGGGGGGAGGGTCAACGATATTGGTATAGCCTACCTTTTCATTTTTCTTTTCATTCTTGGAAAATGAAAAAAGTCACAGAGGGCCATGTCCGCCGAGTAGGATGGGTGGGAAACTGTTGTCATTTGGTTTTTGGCCGAAAACTATCTAACACTCAATGCTTTGTGCACAGGGGCGTTGTCTTTGTGGAAAAGGAACTCTCTCGTTTGCCACAGTGCGAGTCTTTCTCACTGCTTCACGTAATCGTAGTAGCACTTTAAAGGAATGATATTGGGTAACTGTGGTATCCTGTGGGACAGGTGCGTGGTGGACGATCCCATTGATGACGAAAAAGCAAACCAACATTGTCTTCACAACATGGGATATCACCTGACTAGCTTTCTTTGCCGTTGGTGCCGAAGGACCCTTCCAGGGTCTGGATTGGTGCTTAGTTTCTCGGTAGTACCCATAACACCATGATTCGTCAGGTGTGATGACTTTTGCGCCAAAATCCGGACCAATTTTCAGTTGTTCTTTCAATTCCCGGCACACGCACAAACGATTGGCACTCTTGTTGTCAGCACATTTCATCTCCAGACAGAATTCGTTTGCATGAACTCCGGGATTTTCCAGTCATTCCATCGATTGTTATACGACGGTGACGCATCATCGCAACACGGATTTTTCAGTGTTCCCGTCTGTTTTGGAAGCCGAAGGACTTGCCGGCCGTGATTTGTATTCAATTAACATTTGATCATTTTTAAAACGATAAAACTAATCGTAAACCCTTGTCTAGCTTAAAGCTTTCTCCCCGTCAGACGTCCAAAGCATTGCGACAACTTATGCTGCTGATTTTCGTAACAGAAAATAGAAGCTGACGTTAGCACGTTGCTATTTAATGTCTGCCATTGACAAATCGCCAAACACGTGAAAAAGCGCTTACAAAAACAGTCATGTTGACCACAATTTTTCCACAGCAGTGCAGCTAGGGCGGCTGATACAAGATGGTCCCTAGTGGAGGCACCTAGCGGGCCAATTTGGAACTAATATTCTATCAACTGCCAGAGAAAAATTCTCTTTATTTTTGGACTCCACCCCCCCCCCTCCCCGTCGAATAAACGATCGTTTCTCTCTCCTTCCAAAGATGTACACTACTGGCCATTAAAATTGCTACACCAAGAAGAAATGCAGATGATAAACGGATATTCATTGGACAAATACATTATAGTAAAACTGACATGTGATAACATTTTCACGCAGTTCGGATGCGTAGAACCTAAGAAATTCACCTCTGGCAGTAATAATGGCCTTGATACGCCTGGGCATTGAGTCAAACAGAGCTTGGATGGCGTCTACAGGTTACAGCTGCCCATGTAGCTTCAACACGATACCTTAGTTCATCAGGAGTAGTTACTGGCGTACAGTAACGACCCAGTTGCTCGGCCACCATTGACCAGACGTTTTCAATTGGTGAGAGATCTGGAGAATGTGCTGGCCACGGCAGCAGTCGAACATTTTCTGTATCCAGAAAGGTCCGTACAGGACCTGCAACATGTGGTCGTGCATTATCCTGGTGAAATGTAGGGTTTCGCAGGGATCGATTAAGGGTAGAGCCACGGGTCCTAAGACATCTGAAATGTAACGTCTACTGTTCAAAGTGCCGTCAATGCGAACAAGAGGTGACTGAGACGTGTAACCAATGGCACCCCATACCATCACGCCTGGTTTTACGCCAGTATGGCGATGACGAATACACGCTTCCAATGTGCGTTCACCGCGATGTCGCCAAACACAGATGCGACCATCATGTTGCTTTAAACAGAACCTGGATTCATCCGAAAAAATGACGTTTTGCCATTCGTGCACCCAGGTTCGTCGTTGAGTACACAATCGCAGGCGCTCCTGTCGGTGATGCAGCGTCAAGGATAACCGCAGCCACAGTCTCCGAGCTGCTAGTCCATGCTGCTGCAAACGTTGTCGAACTGTTCGTGCAGGTGGTTGTTGTTTTGCAACGTCCCCATCTGTTGACTCAGGGATTGAGACGTGGCTGCACGATCCGTTACAGCCATGCGGATAAGTTGCCTGTCATCTCGACTGCTAGTGATACGAAGCCGTTGGGATCCAGCACGGCGTTCCGTATTACCTCCCTGAACCCACCGAGTCCATATTCTGCTAACAGTCATTGGATCTCGACCAACGCGAGCAGCAATTTCGCGATACGATAAACCGCAAACGCGGTAGGCTGCAATCCGACCTTTATCAAAGTCGGAAACGTGATTGTACACTTTTCTCCTCCTTACACGTGGCATCACAACAAAGTTTCTCCAGGCAACGCCCGTCAACTGCTGTTTGTGTATGAGAAATCTGTTGGAAACTTGCCTCATGTGAGCACGTTGTAGATGTTGCTACCGGCGCCAACCTTGTGTGACTGCTCTGAAAAGCTAATCATTTGCATATCACAGCATCTTCTTCCTGTCGGTTAAATTTCGCGTCTGTAGCACGTCATCTTCGTGGTGTAGCAGTTTTAAGGGCCAGTAGTGTATATAATCTGTTCCCTCCGTACACGAATGGAATAGGACAGACAATTGGTATTACTCCACCATGGAAGTGTAGATAAACGTGCCTACCATTACCGTACATGCAAACAATAAAATGAAAGAATCACTGTGCAGGAACTCTTCGCTCTTGCAATAGGGAAGAGGGTTTGCTGAAAATATCCGTGAGTGAGTATGGAAAACAGACTGGCAGCCACTCCCGTGTCTGACGTGATGCCAGACTGCATCGTCGCCTCGAGCTGCTTTATGCTTGGCTCCTCTTCTCCTGTAAGCCGGGTGTTGAGTGCACTCTGTTGCTGGTGTAAGCCGGTGAGCGTAAATAGACAGTGACGTTGATAAATAGACAGTGACGTTGAGCAGGTTGCTGTGGAGGACAGAGCGAGGGGTCGCTTTGTGGGGCCTTCACGGCTGGTGGCCGCCTGGGCAGGAGCGGGGAACGGCTGCAACAGGTGTTCATCTCGCTCCGGTGCGCTGTCCTCACGCCGCCCGAGCGTGCAGGCTTAGTTGTCATCTCGACGCCTCGCTGCACATTGATTGGTTTCCCAGTGGCTCCTGCGACGGCTTCTCGTTAGCTTTTGCGTCCTCCATCATCGACGACCTGCCTTACATTTACGTAAATCATTTTTATAAGGCCGTCACTAACAGCCAATAAACATCATACAGAGTTCATGGAACACAAGCCGCCTGAAAATGTTTTGATCTCACATTAACATCTTGGTGTTAACACCAGGTAAAATGTAAACTTGCACATCCGGAATTGTCACTATCAATAAAGTATTCCGGGCTATTATACCGTGGTCGACAGGATTTCACCTGAAAACCCGACGTTTCGTCCCCAATTGCGGACGTCGGGCTTTCAAGCGAGATCCTGTCGACCACGGCATAGTAGCCCGGAATATTTTATTAATTCTATTAATACCAGGGCCATTGAAAAAGAAACGAGCTGGAGGCTGTAAAATGTAAACTGCTGATGGGATCGCAATGCCATTGACTATTGAGTAAGGTGTGGTCCCTGTAAGAAAGCGAGGGCCAAAACTCTCCACTAGAGGGATATGGGTGCACACCCACGTGAGGATAGAGTGGGCACGTTACCGCGTCGACCAACCACTGCACTCAGTAGTGTTTCAAAAGAAGAGCAAAGTATTCGCTTTGTGACAGCGGAAGGAATGAGCTGAATGAAAATTCGTGAAAGAATGACACAAGTGTACAAAGAGCAATGTATGTGCGTTGCAAGGGTCAAGGCGTGGCATAAGCGATTCAAGGAAAACCGTCCAGAACGCCTCACTGCCACATGGGGGTCAGGCGAGTTACAGTGGCAACCAGTGACCCAGAGGTCTGATAGAGCGTCGGAATTGTAACGGACATGCAGTGCCCTCAGTACACTTGTGCAATTCTTCGATGAATTACCGTTCCCCACACTCCTTTCGGTGTACGAAAACGCACTCCACTCCGTGGCTCTTCTTTTGAAGGCCCAGTTTCTCTGTTTTCATCGTGTCTGAGTGCAGTGGACGTCGACGCTTGCCGTGTTCGTTCTGTAGCCACATGGGAGTGCGCCCATGTCCCTCTAGCGGCGAGTTTGGGCCGTCTGCGCTCCTAGAGGGACGACACCTTCGTCCATATGCAGAGGCTTTACAATCGTTTCAGTGCTTTTCATTTAGCCTCCGGCTCGTTCCTTCTTGAATGACCCTAACACTTCTAACATATCGAGCGCATCAGAACTTCATAAAGTGCAGTTGTAACTGTGTTCTGATAATATGCCTTCTACCACGTCCGAACTCGTGTTGTCTACCAGGTCTACCGACCGGCCCTCAAAAATAGTTCAAATGGCTCTGAGCACTAAAGGGCTTAACATCTGAGGTCATCAGTCCGGTAGAACTTAGAATTACTTAATCCCAACTGACCTAAAGACATCACACACATCCATGCCCGAGGCAGGATCCGAATCTGCGACCGTAGCAGCTGGGCGGTTCCGGACTGAAGCGCCTAGAACCGCTCGGCCACAGAGGCCGTCTGCTTGGGATTAGAATCTGTAAAAAGAAGAAAGTACCATTACTGTGCAAGTACCATTATTATGTCAAACAAATTCCAAGATAATAAGCCGGTTACAGTTTTGTTAACTTCTCATCAACCGAAAGATAGAAGATTCATTAGGGATGACACAATCTCAGTCAAATCCTGTCCTGCATCCTTAGCAGAGTACACAACTATAATGGGAGCTGGAGATGTTTTCGACCAAGGTAGAAAAAGATATGCTGTTGGCAGTAGGTCACTTCCTTATATTCTTTTTGACGTTACGTTGATAAACAGTGTGAAACTATAATAATGGAGAAAAATGTTACCAATATTTTCCACTTTGCTTTCGTGTGGCTTCTTTCAACTGGGAGAAATATAAAGAGAAGTGGAAGGCAACCATTCATCACGAAAAAGAGCGAAATAAAATAAGATTGTAGGACCGACAATAAATTTAGACACTAATATCATCAAAAGACACTATGAGAAGTCTCACATGCATAAGACAAAACCACTAAACGAATTTAAAAGTGTTTTATCAATAAATGCTTGAATATGTTCGTATATTTCTACAAACAATGTAGAAAAACAAATACCTTTACTGAGCTTATTTATCGCAGACAGGAGAAAAAAATTACATAAAACCGTCAAAATGTAAGGCACACAACCCACAACTGAAACAATAAAGTGATATCTGCGAACAATGAGGTCATCAGTCCCCTAGACTTAGAACTACTTAAACCTAACTAACTTAAGGACACCACAGACATCCATGCCCGAAACAGGATTCCAACCTGCGATCGTAGTGGTCGCTCTGCCCCTAGAATCGCTTGGCCACCCCGGCCGGCAAACGATTTACTGCGCGATAAGTTATAAATGGGTTGTGTCATTTTATTTTGGTTCCTCTGGCCATTTCATTGTGTAGAAGGACTTGCAGACATGTAGCTGCAAATAAGCAAAAAGTTGGTTACGAAACTTTTAATTTTTCGAGGTGATAATTAAAACTACTTAACTTCTCTTCCGAAACTTCGTCGTAATACAGTTACTGAAAAGCAGTATTCCCAATAAGCTAATAGTAGCTTGTGAAGTGCATAAAGGCGTGACGCCTAGCCTGGGGTCGTGACGGTCAGCAAGCGAGGCGTTTGCGCTGAGAACGCCCGCGACGCCCCGGCAGCTAGGAGTGCCGGCTGGCAGTGTCCGTGGCCTTTATTACGAGGCGCCGGGAGAGGCTCGGCGGCACGGCGGACACCCAGGGCGAACCCGTCGCTCTGCCGCCCACGGCCGCCCCGCCGCCCACGCGACGCGGACGCGGCCGCGGCCCTCACCCCGGCCCGTGACGTCAGCCTTGAAAGGGGAGGCGCCAACGCCTACTGTCGGGCGGCAGCACTCCAAGATGCTACTCCCGGCGGGAGTAAAATGAATGTGCGCAACGGAAAATATTAAACGCTAAAATCAAGATTTGGCCCTGTCTAACTACCCCCTGAAGCGGATCTTAGGATCTCTTAATTCTATAAATTACAACCTAAACATAAATGAATGATAAAGGCACTAATCCTACTAAATGATAAACGTTGTTCCTGCTTATATATTTATTGTTGATTAAAAAAAAACCTTTATATTACAAAGTTTACATTTCCTAAGTAAAATTTGTAATCAATTGCCCATCTGCGCCCCTTATTATCACTGCGCTATTTAATATCAATAACGCGAAATGACTGACATCATCTACGTACCAAACACTAGAAGACACTACTTTCAGAGATGATCTACAGTGGTGTGGAACCTCAGTGGAAATGAACGAACGTGGTCACAGTTGTTTAGCCTTATAGCCCCAACAGGCAGAAGCAGTTTGCGATGTCACCGTATGTACTGCGTCTGCTGCGTCGGCGTTCCGGTTCTCGTACACGTCTGCGTCGATGGGAGAACTCCAGCCACAAAAATAAAAACTCTTTCAAACACTAGGACGGCAGAAGGCGCTCCTTTGGCTAATATACTCTTACTGTCTTCTCCTCTCTGTAGTCTACAGACGAGAAACGCGAACTCCCAGCCGCAAGGACGGAGTTCAGATAACGTCTCAATGTAAGTATACGCAGAGGAAGTGCTCTCAATTACTGAACGCTGCGTACTCAACGACGACTTCCAACACGGAGGTGAAGTCCAGAATCGTATAGGTTCGCAACAGTGCAGTCCCTAACCGTTCTAACTATAAACTCCGGAAAGCAAAGACACCCAGTCCGTCTGTCCCAACAAGGCTGATATCAAGCTACCGTGACATACGGGCGCTCGCAACGGAAGACCGCGTCTCTCCAGCGTTGGCTTCCCAGCAAGGCTTGGGTCCCCACCATCGTAATTCCGAAAACGATTCATATTCCCGACACCACGGAATATTCTCAGTCTGACAGATTCTTCCGAACGCCGACCAACCATATTTTAGTCTTTTGTCGTCCGGCGCGGAAAGTTTGTGACGAAAAACCTATACTCGTACAATGGTACGCTTCTGAGTAAAAAACCCTAGGAAATAACCGAGCCTACATGGTTTTCGATGTGTCATTTCTTTGTTCCTCTCGCCTGCGTCCAAAATTTTTGTAGTTTCCGAAGTATTATCCGGTTATCCTTCCGGCCCTACTACAAAAGCGGCCGGTCGCGACTCTGTTGTGCCCCAGCGCTCAGGTGTCTCAACGCCCATCTTGCTACTTCCTGTGTTTAAGCAGGACCAACACACCTGTGTGGGCCTTCCACGCAGGGCTTGAGTTCCGCCTGCCGTTTCATCTCCACTGGCGTTCCAACCTCTACTAGTATGATGATAAAGACACTCCGTCACCTTTCATGCAATAAGCGTTAACAATTATTTACGTGCCAATGTCAGTCTCCTTTATATATTCATATATACGATGTACAACCTATCGCATGCTACCTAAATTGTGTTTTTAGATCATGGCAGAGTATGTGGATGAGTTCTTGCAAGCTGAGAAATTATACCCACCTTACAACACCTATGGGTGGACGCGTTTGCAAACGCTGCCTCCCAACTATTGAGCTCAACTGAGACTTACCATCAGTCTTTGTACACAGGCACAATTCATAAATGGAAAAGGAAAGGAAGAAAGTTCTAGCGTTAGTGTGGGCACAGAATGTGTATGGACGGTGCGGTTGGGGAAGGGACAACGGCACTAGCGAGGGTTCCGTTGTGAGCAGCCGCTGCACAAGAGGGTTGGTGCAGTTTGACAGCTGAAGGCTAAGCATAAACACGTACCTCACGTAGCTTCTAAACCATAACTAGCGACTTTGCTAACTACTGTATTAACAGGTTAATGGTTCAAATGGCTGTGAGCACTATGCGACTTAACTTCTCAGGTCATCAGTTGCCTAGAACTTAGAACTAATTAAACCTAACTAACCTAAGGACATCACACACATCCATACCCGAGGCAGGATTCGAACCTGCGATCGTAGCAGTCGCGCGGTTCCGGACTGCGCGCCTAGAACCGCTAGACCTTCGCGGCCGGCTATTAACAGGTTATGTCTGTGCGATAGACAAATATAGATGTCAATAGTTTGTAGTTTGCCGTTAGAATGAGGAACCAAATAATAGCAAAAACGAAGAATCAACTAAGACGAAACCTTATGCTGCCAGAAGGAAATCTCATAGACCAAGATATGGATTAAAAATTTATTATAGCAGGCAACTCACGTACTACTACACAATCAATGTATTAAAAAAAAAAAAAAAAAAAAGTTAACTGTTCAAGGAATTTGCCTGTTAGTCCCTTGGCAACCTGTTCGCCAATATTGTCTGAATATTGAAGAAGTATTAGTAGCACAGCCCATGCCTTCCATTCCCCCGACCTCACATCATATTGTCCCATTGGAAAAGCTAGTGGCTCCTGCAACTGTCTCAATCACAGTTTTTGATGAGATTTTTGCCGCCTCGTGAATTTAGTGGCATTGCATATAATCATTCATTCCGGAGTATCAAGAAATTTCCCTGCACCTGCAGCGCGCAAAGTCTGCGTTGGGCTTAATGCAATATATTAAAGAGACACAGAGGTTGGATAAAAATATGGAACAGCGCGAGAAATGCATGCCGGAACATAAATGTATCTGCTAGCCAAGCCTGCTGGTTCTGGTGATGTATTTCACCTGAACGCCACCTGTGTGATGCCTTCAATATGTTGCAAGTGTCAGTAATCGTGAGAACACTGGTCTTTCTAGTTGTGAATGCACTTTGTCGGACGTAAGTCAATTCGAACGGGAAAATTACTGGTGCTCATGTGGTGGGTTCTTGCATAACCAAGGTAACCGAAGTGTTTGGTGCTTCAAGAGGCACCGTATCGAAAATTTACACCGTATACAGGGAAATCAGAAAAACAACATGTACTAAGTCCCAGCGTGGACGAAAGAGTGCGTTGAGTGAACGTGACAGACGTCAGCACCGACACAACACCAAGGGAGCTCAGTAAGTAGGGAAGCAGAAGGCAACCTGGAATTTCAAAGCCACTCATCTATATCTCCATCTACATGAATACTCTGCAATTCACATTTAAGTGCTTGGCAGAGGGTTCATCGAACCACAATCATACTGTCTCCCTACCATTCCACTCCCGAACAGCGCGCGGGAGAAACGAACACCTAAACCTTTCTGTTCGAGGTCTGATTTCTCTTATTTTATTTTGATGATCATTCCTACCTATGCAGGTTGGGCTCAACAAAATATTTTCGCATTCGGAAGAGAAGTTGATGACTGAAATTTCGTAAACAGATCTCGCCGCGACGAAAAACGGCTTTGCTTTAATGGCTTCCATCCCAACTCGCATATCATATCTGCCACACTCTCTCCCCTATTACGTGATAATACAAAACGAACTGCCCTTTTTTGCACCCTTTCGATGTCCTCAGTCAATCACACCTGGTAAGGATCCCACACCGCGCAGCAATATTCTAACAGAGGACGAACGAGTGTAGTGTAACCTGTCTCTTTAGTGGACTTGTTGTATCTTCTAAGTGTCCTGCCAATGAAACGCAACCTTTGGCTCTCATTCCATTATCTATGTAGTCTTTCCAACTGAAGTTGTTCGTAATTTTGACACCCAGGTACTAAGTTGAATTGACAGCCTTGATAATACTACTATTTATTGAGTAATCGAATTCCAACGCATTTCTTTTGGAACTCATGTGGATCACCTCACACTTTTCGTTATTTAGCGTCAACTGCCACCTGCCACACCATACAGCAGTCTTTTCTAAATCGCTTTGCAACTGATACTGCTCTTCGGATGACCTTACTAGACGGTAAATTACAGCATCATCTGCGAACAACCTAAGAGAACTGCTCAGATTGTCGCCCAGGTCATTTATATAGATCAGGAACGGCAGAGGTCCCAGGACGCTTCCCTGGGGAACACCTGATATCACTTCAGTTTTACTCGATGATTTGCCGTCTATTACTAGGCACTGCGACCTTCCTGACAGGAAATCACGAATCCAGTCTCACAACTGAGACGATACCTCATAGGCCCGCAGCTTGATTAGAAGCCGCTTGTGAGGAACGGTGTCAAAAGCTTTCCGGAAATCTAGAAATACGGAATCAACTTGAGATCCCCTGTTGATAGCGTGCTTCGTGCGAATAAAGAGCTAGTTGCCTTGCACAAGAAAGATGTTTTCTGAAACCATTCTGATTACGTATCAATAGAGCGTTCCCTTCCAGGCGATGCATAATATTTGAATACAGTATATGCTCCAAAACCATACTGCAAACCGACGTCAATGATATAGGTCTGTAGTTCGATGGATTACTCCTACTAATCCATCGAACTACAGGAAAACGTGGTACGAAAGTTATAAAACTGGGGCATTTAAGAAATCCAAGAAACTCATTTGATCGGACTAGCCTTGTGTCACACTGTTTCCAACTTCTGGCCGAGTTTATGTCGCAAGAATGAAACAGGGCGGAGGGGTTTGTGATGATTTTGGCAGTCATATCGTGGCATTCCAAGGATCCTATGACTATTCTGCATGGCGGAATTACTGCCAAGGCTTATGTGACGATTTTGGCCGATCAGTTTTATCCCATGGCACTCCCATATGGTTAATCTGTGTTGTAAGACGATAGGGCTCCTGTTCACACAGCTCGCATCATCAGGACTGATTTTGTGAGCACGAGGACGAGTTGTCGCGTCTCTCCTGCCCGCCACAGTTACCAGATCTCAACATTATTGAGCCTTCATGGTGTATTTTGGTTAAAAGGGTGGGTGATCGCTATCTGCCTCCGTGAACTTTAACTGAAATTGTCAGTATTTTGCAGGAAGAATGGTATAAGATTCCCCTGCAAACCATACAGAATCTATGTTTATCTACTTCCATTCCGAAAGAACTGGAAGCTGTTTTTACTGCCAAAGATTTTTTTGGGTTAGTGGGTTGGTGATAAAGTGCCTCACTAGACGTCCAAAGGTCGAAGGTTCGATCCCCAGTCAGTCATGGGATTTTTGTCTGTCTCTTATCACTTCTTTGTTGTCTGTCAGTGTTTGTTGGTGTGAAAAATTCCGAATTGCACCGTGGTTCGTAATCCACGTAAAGTGTAGGCCTCCTATAACTGACTGGTAAGTTAGTTCGGAGGTCAGAGGAAGGTAAAGACATACCACCTCCAACAGGACCATGCGTAGTAAAGCACTGTGGTGTTCCAAACAATCTTCGGATTGATGACTGCTTTACTTTACTTTTAGGAATGGTATGTATCAACTCATCGGTGATCCTCCGCAGATTACAATCGAGGAATTTTGTGCACAGCTGAAAATCGGCTGCAATGCCACATACAAGATGTTACACATGGATGTTTACGCGAGAACAAAAACTATCGTCGAATGGAAATTAATCGGAAACTGCTGGACCAATACGAGATTGGAGGTAATAGTTTTCTGAACAGCATCATCACTGGAGATTAGGAATGGTGTCACCACTTTGAGACGGAACCCAAAGACAAGCCACGGTCTGGCAACACGCATAGGGAATTTCTTTAATAGAGAAGTTCAAGATACGGACATCTATAGGCATAGTTATGTGCTCAGCCTTTGGGGCGTCGTGGAGTGGAGCTTACGGCAACTACCAATGAGAACGCCACTGCGAGACACAGACTAGGGTGGAGGCCCAAATTTACGAGAAGAAGAAAAAAACAAGCTTCCGCCTGCAACGCGATAACGTCAGACCGCACAACAGTTTTGCTACCATGGAACACTTTGCCAAATTTGGTCGGACTGCCGCACCACACTCAGCCTACAGTCCTTTCACCTCTCTGGGCCTATGAAAGCCAGACATGATGTCACAGTAACAGTAAGCGGCCGGCGGTCCGTCGCCACAATAATGTCTTGAGAAGATAATTCAACAGCATTTTCACGACCTCAGATAGTATTTGATCATGTAATAGAGCAACTTTCATTGTTGATTATTAGTTGTTTCTTTTTGATTAGTGTTTTGTAAGAATGACAGAAATCACTAAGTTAGAACAGTCTTTCGTACTTTGGAGAGAGAAAAGAAACAAAAATTAAAATTTAAGGCTTCCTGACTTAGGGGATCATCCGAATTATAAAGAATGGCAGAATACTTTCTTCGCGTCTAAGTAAATGGAGCCAAGCGGGGGAAAAACCAAATGTATGGCGTAAAAGAGCGTAATCCCTCTCATCAAAGAGCGTAAGCCCTCTCATCAGCTCCCACTCTCCTTTCAGGGTTGAGAATGTAATGCTTATAATAATAATAATAATAATAATAATAATAATAATAACAGTAGCGCTGAAGAGCCATTGCTTTCGTTAATACTAGCAGACCAAAAACCAGTTTATCGGAGCATCTACTAGATCGAAAATATATTCTCGTACTCAATAGAAATAGCAGACACAAGGCCTTCCAACTTACTGATAATATTCAAAGTCTGTGCAAGTCGTAGACAAAATACAGCCGGTACCGGAAGAAACATCTAGCCGCGTCCACACCGGCCGCGCCGCGCAAATCCTGGGAAAAGAGCTTCGGCGCTGAAGGCAAACCGCGCCGCTCTGCGCAAAGACGAACAAGTTCCGTGCAGTGTCGGTACATGGAAATCGCTGCTTACATACGAACATACTCCTCCATTCTGTGTAGTTCTGCGCTGCTGTATGCCGAGAATAATGCTTGATGGGTCAAGTCAAAATCTAAGGCCAATAAATAAACAAATAAATAAAAGCAAGATAGTTCAGTTGTCACATAACATCGAAATGAAATACATGGACGGTCCTCAATTCTCTTCCATCCAGCGATGTAATCACTGTTATCGTCAGAACATCCTATCCACGGATCTGTGACAGCGTCATTAAGGTCAATGCAGGCCACACAGAGCGCTAAGAAAGGTCAACAGAGCGACCTTGATTTGGCTGGTGACGTATAAGCCATTTCTGGACGCCCGGCCCACAGTCCGTCATCAACCGTTTCCCTTTGTCAGCAAAAGCAGCACCGCATCTACAAGAGGCCACCGAGAGGAGACGAGATTAATTGTCCGCGTTACGTGGCGGCACCTTTGAGAGCGTTACAAGAACCGTTGAATCATTCTTCCCGAAGTTTGCAGCTACAGTGGGACATGCGCACTTGAGAAACCCACGCATTGCGCTGCACTGATGTCATTCATTGCCTTTATTCTTTGCGTCATTGTGCAAGAAATTGCAGGTTATTCCATACGGTGGTTGGCTGTAAGTAGGCGTCAAATTGCAGGTTATTCCATTCAATGCTTGGCTGTAAGTAGGCGTCTAAACAGGGTGTGGAGCTAGAGTTTTCAGAAGTGGGGAAAATAAACTATTATGCAGGCAGAGTGTTTTTGTAAGAGGACGTGTGACTCTGATCGAAATTCGTTCTAGTTCCATAAGTCTGCGTGATTACTCTTCATCAGTTTGTGTTGTGATCAAATAGCCTATCGAATTTAAACGAGATTGTGAAAGTGTCCAAGACAATCCACGTGAAGGATGTCCGACGAGAACAACCACACCAGAAATCGTAAAAAAAATGCTCCATATGATCTTAGAAATTTGGTCTACGAAAGTGTGTGACATTGCCAAAAGTGTGAAGTTTCCGAAGAATATGTCGACTACACTTTGCACGAAGGGCAGCACGTGAGGAAGATTTGTGCAAGAAGGTTGCTGTGCCACTCACGACGGATCAGCACCGAATTTTTGAACGACGGAGATCTTCTGTGCGTCGTGACAAATAATGAAACATTAACGCAGCACTACAAACCGGAATCAAAATAACAACTGAAACAGCGAGTAGAAGCCAGTTACTCAGCTCCAAAGAAGGCTAAGATGATTCCATCAGCGGGAAAGGTCACGGCATCCATGTTTTGCAGTGTCAAATATATTCTGCTGATTGAGATCTTCAGAAAGATAAAACAACTGGGAATTGCTATTTTAACTTTCTAACGAATCTGGATGCTAAATTTCAATAATAGAGGCCAGTTTTCAACAGACTCATGTTTCACTAAGACAGTGCACCTGCCCACAAAGGTGTGTTGGCAGTGAGAACGTTGCGAGATGTGCGCTATGAAGTGTTGGTAACATCTGTCATATTCCCCAGATTTGGCTCCCCCAGACTCCCATCTCTCCACAAAACACAGCAGCGTCTTCCTTCAGATCAGCATTTTTGGTAGATGTATTCTCGTGCCAAAACCTTTACGCAACAAGAGTGGCGCTTTTCAGAAGAGAGTACTGGGAACGTGCTGCAAAGTTGAAGCACCGGAGACAGTATAATGCTTACGGGCGAAGCGTGTAACTTGCACACAGATTTACCGTCAAATTTTGTCTATGTAAGGACGAAATGCAATGTCGCGTCCAACCGTCGTGAAATGGGGCCACAATTTGATCAAGGACACACACATGCGGGTGATGCTGATCGAGAACTCCAGATCTTCATCCGCACAGTTTACATATGTTTGGCAAGTTGAAAGAAAATCAGGGGAAGGAGATTTTCCAGCGATGAGGACGTTCTCACAGCGGTTTGAGAGTGGCTCCGTGGCATGGAGCGCATTTCTATCGTAGAGGAATTGAGCGATTTCTAGAACATTCCTATACCGTTGTTTACATAGACTTGGTGACTGCATTGAAAAATTGTGACATGTATCTGTGTCACTTTTTTTCAGTTGTAGTGCATCATTGAATAAAAAGTTACTTGTCCTGAAATAATAATGTTTAATTTACTTTTTGAATCCCGCGCCGCGCGGGATTAACCGAGAGGTCTCGGGCGCTGCAGTCATGGACTATGCGGCTGGTCCCGTCGGAGGTTCGAGTCCTCCCTCGGGCATGGGTATGTGTGTTTGTCCTTAGGATAATTTAGGTTAAGTAGTGTGTAAACTTAGGGACTGATGACAATAGCAGTTAAGTCAAAAATGGTTCAAATGGCTCTGAGCACTATGGGACTCAACTGCTGTGGTCATTAGTGCCCTAGAACTTAGAACTACTTAAACCTAACTAACCTAAGGACATCACACACATCCATGCCCGAGGCAGGATGGCAGTTAAGTCCCATAAGACTTCAGACACATTTGAACTTTTTTTTTAATCCCGCGATCATATTATCTCCCCCTAAAAAACTGTAAAGCAGGTTTGATCAAGTAGAATATGTGGCAGGTAGTATGTATTATCAGATTTCTATAATCATACCGTTAGCAGAGCCTGTTCTGTTTATGTTGCGAATGGAGCGGTATAAAGTTGTGGTGATTCTCTTGTACGACTGTGAATGTGATATCCCAACGCATTACGTTCCTCCACGGCAGACCGTCAATGCACAGTATTACTGTTCGTTTTTCGAGCATCACGTGCGACCAGCTTTGCGAAAGAAGCCGCGACACTTTCTGCGCAACCCACCATCATTTTGCACGACAATGCGCGGGCGCATACAGCGCAAGCTGTGGCTGCTCTGTTCGGTCGATGGGACTGGGAAGTACTGTACCATCCACCGTACTCCCCGGACTTAAATCCTTGTGACTTTAATTTGATTCCGAAGATGAAGGAACGACTTCGTGGCTTCAGAACTGCTCCAGAGATTCGACAGGCAGTAGACCGCTCCATTCGCACCATCAACAGAAGAGGCTCTGCTCTGCTCTGCCACTACGCCTTCCATATCACCGGCAAAGGGCTCTACACAACGCTGGTGACTACTTTGAAGGACAGAATCAGGTGCAAACATGTAACTCATTTGTATCGGTAGTGAGGCCATGCGGTTCTAGGCGCTTCAGTCCCGAACCGCGGTGCGGCTACGGTCGCAGGTTCGAATCCTGCCTCGGGCATGGATGAGTGTGATGTCCTTAGGTTAGTTCGGTTTAAGTAGTTCTAGGTGTAGGAGACTGATGACCTCAGATGTTAAGTCCCATAGTGCTTAGAGCCATTTGAACCATTTTTTGTATCGGTAGTGAATAAATAGTTGCCACTATTTAAGTTCCAACCCTCGTAATTACATATTGCCCGCGAAATTACTGTTTTCATTTCAAATATAAATTCTCAATTATCAATATTTTATGAAAGACTGTTAATAAAGGGTATTTGAATTAAGAAAAGTTGACAATTTAATTTTTAGGGAAAAATGAAAAACTAAACTCTCTTTATTTGGACTATGTTCATCGTTTTATACCACAGACGTAGATAATGTGTCGTAGCAACATGAAAAACAATCATTTTCACAGCATCGAGCACACATACAAATGCAACATTTTTATATTTGCCACTGTACGATTACAATTTGAACCCAACATAACTGACGGGGTCAAGTTATGGAATTTGTCCCGAGAAATAACAAGACTCTTAAGCTGCCAGACGTACTGGAACTGACACACGGAGCATTTCCACATGTCACTGCCGAACGTTGGCGGGATATACAGGGGTGTCACTAACTTTTGCCACCAAGAATAACTCCGTGGCCGGTCGTAGTGGCCGCGCGGTTCTAGGCGCTACAGTCTGGAACCGCGCGACTGCTACGGTCGCAGGTTCGAATCCTGCCTCGGGCAAGGATGTGTGTGATGTCCAAGGTCAACTCTCTCTCTCTCTCTCTCTCTCTCTCTCTCTCTCTCTCTCTCTCTCTCTCTCTCTCTCTCTCCTCTTTTTTTTATGGCGTGCTATACTGTGGTACTTATTTTCTGATAGCGGGTATCGAGACGAATCCAATGATGTGTAACAGTAAGGTCAACGCAGGTCATAAAGGTGGAATGAACATTCATTTGCAGAAAGTGTTCGAAGTGATGACCAACAGTATCAATGCAGTGCTGCATTCTTCTCATCATAGATTGAACTTTAATCCTTATCACATCGGCACTCATCGAAGCACATGCTCTGACTATTCTGTCTCGCATATCTTCAGGTGTAGTTGGATCATCATTATAAACAATGTCTTTAACGAATCCCCACAAGAAAAAATCGACAGGCTTGAGTCTGGCGAATGAGCCGGCCACGACACATCTCCTCCGCGTCCAATCCAACTATTTGTGAATTCTCTCTGCAACTCATTTCTAGCCATCAGCGAAAAATGTGTCGGACAACCATCGTGTTGATACCACAGTCTGTTCGTTGTTCTTGAAAGTATTTCTTCCTATAACAGACCTAATATTTCTTGCAGGAATGTGGTTACTTCCTACCATTAAGATTTCCTTCGGTGAAATAGGGACCTATAATTCTACCCTCCAGAATCCCACACCATACATTCACCGACCACGGTTTTTTTGTGCAACTTACCGCAACCAACATGGATTTTCAGTTGCCCATTAATGCATGTTATGCAAATGAACATTTCCATGGTTCGTGAATTTAGCCTCCTCAGTAAATAAAATCAAATTAATAAATGTATCATCCCTCTGAATCTGATGTTGAATCCATCGGCAGAATTCAGTGCGAGGCATACAATCCGTGCTATTTAGTTCGTGGTGCAGACTGATGTGATAAGGACGATATTCATGGCGGCGCAGAACCTGAAAAACATTACTCTGGCTCATGCCAGATACCTTTGCGATTTGACGCGAACTAACACAACAATATCGAACCACAGTAGCAAGAGTACCAATCTCCGTTTCCTCGTTTGAAACTATCCTTTGCCGGATATGTGTCCGATGCGTTAACGATCCAGTTTTTCTCAATTTATCGTACACACATTTGAATGTACGACGTGTCGGGTGAGTACGTAGAGGATATCTTTCAGCGTATAAGTCTCTAGCTCTCACTGAATTTCGTTGGCATTCTCCGTAAATGAGAAGCATATCGACGTGTTCTTCGAAGGAATACATCATTCACACTCGCTTGATTCGACGATACTAGTCTTACCGTTCCTGTTACTTTTGTATTGCGAAACCGTCGAATGGTGTTTACATGTCAATGGCACGTTAGATGGATACGCCGTATTCTGCGAATATTTACTATTTGCACCATCTACGAGAGAGAATTCTCAGAGAATGTGGTTTGATAAGTGCCGATGTGATAAGGAATACCACTCAATTCACGATAAGAAGATTACAGCACTGCATTGATACCAATGGTCATCACTTCGAACACCTTCTGTAAATGGACGTTCGTGCCACCTTTTTGACCTTCGTAGACCTTACTGTTACACATCGTAGGATTCGTCTTGATAGCCGCTATCAGAAAATAAGTAGCAAACTATAGCATCCCATTAAAAAAAAAAGTTGACCTTCATATCTCTGACGCGACCCCACCTAGCAACAAAAAACCAACGTGATATTATGGCCCCCGTTGTCCCATGCAACATTTCTCCCACAAACTTTTCAGCTAGTGTAATATTTTCGGAGTTATTCTAGGTGGCAATAGTTAGTGACTCACCCTGTAGAATGGCACGTTATAAAAGAAGAGGAGAAAATGCGGCGCCTGAGTGCCTTCGTGGATTCTGTTGTTGTTCGACTCGCTATCAACGTAGCAGATGACAGTTCCAGTACCGAACTGTATTTCTTGGTTTCGGACAAGGAAGAGGACAAGAGATTACCAGACGGCTGACTGTAATTAATATCTTCAGTGGCTTCTTTATTCAACAGTACGGTGAAATACCTGCTGTATGCTTTTGCATTACTCATAGCTCGCCCTGAAAAATTACGCTGTGTTTAAGTTAGGGATTTTCATCATCCTTGTTTGTAATTAGAATACTGTGTCAGATGAGAACGAGAGCATTTTATGCTGTCTGTCTGGTCACCTAAGAAGCGCGCGTTAGTGCTGGAGTTTTGCCGAATATTATTTCATTCTCTTTAAAAATTAAATGACATTCTAAGCTATATTGTTTCTTTGTCCGTCTCTTTTTACGTCTGAACTGCAACTGCTCACATCGTTACAGGCCAGCTGGAGCGTTGGTTGCCCAGTGCTGTCCAAGTTCAATGCGCCGGTAGAGCAGTGTCCCGCACATTATCGCTGAGGCTGTGTGCGTATAACACAACCTGAAACGTATCCTTCTGGTCACACGTGACTGAACTTGTCTTCCGCTCCACGTGCAACGAAATCCAATGAGATTCAAGCAAACGCGGAAGAATACATGGCATAATGTTTACATCAGGTTTATTTTTATGATGAACAGAGTATAATAACTGTAGTGTAAATTCTAGCCGTTCTTCAGGTTATGTTGCTAGTCGGTAACCAGCGTTCTACTTTTTACTGTCCTTCCAGTTGTAACGAGAAGCCAGAGTAAAGTGTCAAAGGGACAGATGAGCAAAATTTTAGAATAATAGTGAGGAAGGCTGGAGTTGCAGTTCAGGGTTAAGTGCCATTACCGGCACTCCTTTCGCCATTACGTACAAATTCAACACCTACATTGTTCTTCTTATGCTACATTTTGCTTGCTTCGTCAAAAAGAGCGACCTCACCATGCAAAATTATCCTGCCTGAATATCAAAGTTTTACATCACGTCTGGAGAGACACCGGTGTAACGCTTATTACCGCAAAATAACGTTAATGCGGCGGTCATATTTCTGAATCTACGAAAGGCTTTTGACACTGTTCCACACAAGCGGCTTGTAGTGAAATTGGAATATCGTCACAATTATCTGACTGGATTCGTGATTTCCTGTCAGAGAGGTCATAGTTCGTAGTAATTTACGGAAAGCCATCGAGTAAAACAGAAGTGATTTCTGGTGTTCCCCAAGGTAGTGTTATTGGCCCTTTGCTGTTCCTTATCTATATAAATGATTTGGGAGACAATGTGAGCAACCGTCTTAGGCTGTTTGCAGATGACAATTTCGTTTATCGACTAATAGTCATCAGAAGATCAAAACAAATTGCTAAACGAATTGGAAAAGATATCTGTATGGTGCGAAAATTGGCAATTGACCCTAAGTAACGAGAAGTGCGATGTCGTCCACATGAGTGCTAAAAGGAATCTATTAAACATCGGTTACACAATAAATCAGTCTAATCTGAAAGCTGTAAATGCAGCTGAATGCCTAGGAATTATAATTACGAAAACTTAAATTGGAAGGAACACGTAGAAAATGTTGTGGGGAAGACTAACCAAAGACTCCGTTTTATTGGCAGGACACTTAGAAAATGTATCAGATGTACTAAGGAGGCTGCCTACACTACGCTTGACCGTCCTCTTTTAGAATACTGCTGCGCTGTGTGGGGTCCTTTCCAGATAGGATTGACTGAGTACATCGAAAAAGTTCAAAGAAGGGCTTGCACGTTTTGTATTATCGCGAAGTAGGGAGAGAGTGTCACTGTAACGATGCAGGATTGGGGCTGGACATTATTAAAAGAAAGGCGTGTTTCGTTGCGAGCGAAATTCCAATCACCAACTTTCTCCTCCGAATGCGAAAATATTTTGTTGACACCGACCTACATATGGAGAAACGATCACCACGATAGAATAAGGGAAATCAGAGCTCGTACAGAAAGATACAGGTGTTCGTTCTTTCCGCGCTCTATACGAGACTGGAATAACAGAGAATTGTGAAGGTGGTTCGATGAATCTTCTACCAGGCACTTAAATGAAATTTGCAGAGGATCAATGTAGATGTAGATAATAGGATTGACACTGAGTGCTCGTTCTCTCGTGTTGTCTTTCATTTCCTCCTGTGAAAATGCTAGCTGATAGGTGCAAGCAAGTAATAGTGAACAGTTGCACATTTTCTGCGCGTTCACTACCATTCGTTCCGTTGTGAACAAGGCTTTAGAGCGCTTTATGGGCCCATCTTGTTTACGAGGAAGGGTTATGCAGCAACTGCAGCTGTCCTGTCCGTCGCAGGTGTGAAACACGTATGTGTTAGCTGACTTTCAATGCAGCGTCATTTTACGTTGTGTTATTTTATATACCTGCTGTATTAAAATTGATGACTTAATTTATCCTGAAGTAGTTGTACGAAACAGTTGGAAATATCGCTGCGCATTGAATAACTCTTCGACCTCAGTAATTTTGTGTTGCAAAACAAACACTGGAGGTAGCTTTGCGTTATAGTAAAAGAATAGTCTTTTTCCCACTGTATGTTGAGGCATCAAGGGATCACAAATTTAGCATTGGAGGGCAGTGTGGAGGGTAAAAATCGTAGAGGGAGACCGAGAGATGAGTACACTAAGCAGATTCAGAAGGATGTAGGTTGCAGTAGGTACTGGGAGATGAAGAAGCTTGCACAGGATAGAGTAGCATGGAGAGCTGCATCAAACCAGTCTCAGGACTGAAGACCACAACAACAACAACAACGTGGCCTCGGCCACTTTCTGTTCACTAGTTCTGTCTTACTACACGTACAACAAACATGACCTTAACATAGATAATGCTACGTATTAGAAGAATTAGGGAAGTGGTGGGCGGTAGTGTTCTCGCTTCCCGCGCCCGTGTTCCTGGGTTCGATTCCCGGCGGGGTCAGGGATTTTCTCTGCCTCGTGATGACTGGGTGTTGTGTGATGTCCTTGGGTTAGTTAGGTTTAAGTAGTTCTAAGTTCTAGGGGACTGATGACCATAGATGTTAAGTCCAATAGTGCTCACAGCCATTTGAACCATTTGAAGTGGTGGAGGAACTCGTGAGCATTTGCCCTGTCCCCATTCTTGCATTTGCCCAACCCTGATCCAGACTTATTATTTATTTATTCCTGAAATGCCTTCTTTACCAAATTACTTTGACACTCTCTCTCCTGCGTCAGACGAGCAGCATGGCCAGGTGTGTAGTATCACCAAAAGTGATCCGTCACTTAGCTCAGCCTTTAGACGTTACGAACTTGCCTGTTACGCGAGCGACCCACAGGTCGTTGCATTACAGTTTCGCTCACTCCTAATTACTTACATGCGTCATAGATCATATGCACAATGTTTTCGATGTGAAGTACAGCGAGTCAGTTTATAGGCCAAATTGGGCTCCCCGACCAGCGGCTCGCGGGCCGCATTCGGCCTAAAGCGGTATCAATGTGGCTCAAGGAGTGTGCGTCCAGGCACAAGGAAGATCGTTGCGAAAGTAGAGGTTTAGAAGCGAGTGATGAAATTAATTTATGGAAATACATGCAGAGTCTGTGCTATTTCTGCACATTTGTGACAAAGAACACTTTTCACAGTAGTTCTAATCACTTCAAGTCGGTAGAAGCTCGAAATCTTGAATGCAGATTGCAGTTTCTGCCAATGTTAGATATCAAACAGTACCGTAATTCTGTCATAACAGTTTCAATTTGATGTGATATTCATTGCTACAAATAAAACCACATTTGAGCCGGAACATCTCTGTAACGGGTTTTCAGCACAAAACAACGAAAATCTCAGATGAAAGCCTTGAGAACGCCCTGAGAATTGCAACCACTTCGATCCACCGTGAAACTGATACATCAGTTTCCAAACTTGAGAGTTAAATGTCATATTAATACTAGGATTTGTAACTACATACATGTAACATCATTAATGAAATCTAATAGAAATGTTTAATGTGTTAACTTTGCGCATCTGGCTACTCTTTTTTTTCACTCAGCGTTTATCGTTACCGTAAAGTATATTATGTGGACCCAAAAATACTGCGATTGAGGCGGCAACCAACCCCCATATGTACTAGGGTTTATCACAATTCCTGTTACAGGCTGGAATGGTTGTGTACAGAACTTGGTAGGTACATACAGTTCTTGTCATAAACTCAAATTCTAGTACAGTTTTCTTAAGAAAGCCATGTCCGGAAATGTAATGTTTGGACGTAAGAAAAGTTTAAAGATGGGATCACTTTCAAATGTACTGATTCACGGAACACACAAAGCGGAGACATTGAGCTGTGACTTGTGTGCTCTACAGGGGCCTGTAGCATGTGAGGAATGTTCGAGTAGTCTCTTCTACGTGAAGAAGGACGTCTTCTTCAGAGTCGAAAGTGGATCGCATCCGTAGAGGAGCACAATCAAAGGGAAAAAAAGGCCGACAGGCGTAGTGTAAGGAGTCTTTTTACTCGATCTGTTGCATCTTCTAAGCGTTCTGCCTATAAATCGCAGTCTTTGGTTTGATTTTCCCACGACGTTATCTATGTGGTCGTTCCAGTTTAAGTTACTCGCAATTGTAACCCCTACGTATTTGGCTTAATTAACAGCCTTTCTGTGGGGCTGGTCCCTGCGGAGGTTCGAGTCCTCCCTCGGGCATGGGTGTGTGTGTTTGTCTTTAGGATAATTTAGGTTAATTAGTGAGTAAGCTTAGGGACTGATGACCTCAGCAGTTAATTCCCATAAGATTTCACACATATTTGAATAACAACCTTTGATTCGTGTGATATATGTTGTAACCGAAATTTAGCGTATTTCTTTTAGTACTCACGTGAATAACTACACTTTTCTTTATTCGGGGTCAATTGCCACTTTTCGCACTATACAGTTACCTTGTCTAAATCATTTTGCAATTGGTTTTGATCATCTGATGACTTTACATGACGGTAAATGATAGCATCATTTGCAAAACCATCGAAGAGGGCTGCTCACATTTTCTCATAAATCGCAGATCAAGAAGAACAGAGGCCCTATAGCACTTACTTGGGGAACACTAGATATTACTTCTGTTTCACTCGATGACTTTCCGTCAGTTACTACGCCCTGTGGCCTTTCTGACAGGAAATCAGGAATCAAGTCGCACAAGTTGGACGGTACTCCATAGGCACGCAATTTGAGTAGAAGTCGCTTGTGACGAATGGTGTCAAAAGCCAGCGGGAAATCTAAAAAATATTGAATCAATTTGACGTCCCATGTCGATAGTAATCATTATTTCGTGAGAATAAGCAGACAGGTGTGTTTCACAAGAATGATATTTTCGGAATCTGTGTTGGTTGTTTGTCAATAAATCGTTAATCTGTAATTACGATCTGTGTTTAAGTGACGTGCGTCGCAGACGGAAATGGACCCTATAGAAGTCGAAGAAGGTGAAGTTTTTCCATGACTGTGGAGAAGATGGTTGAGGAAGTCGCGGAAGGCCTTCTCTTCCCGTAACGACGCAGGCAGGAGGAACGGAACCATGGTACGGCGTTGTCTGCGGCAGTTGGCTCAACCTGGCGGAACAGATGAGCGCAGGTGCTGGTTCTGCTGTGTCACGTCACATATTGCGTACAAAGAACTCTGTTGGAGGTAACAATAACTTGGCAATATATCATCGCCATCGTCTTGGGGGTATTCTACGGCTGGCGTCGCTTCTCACCTCCGGTAATCCACTTTCTCCGATCGTGCCAGTCTCCTTCTTGTCGTCGTCTGGCATACATCGCGTCCCAGCCCCTAGGACGTCCACGATTTCTTGTTTTCGCTGTGTTCACTGTCAGGCTTTCTTTGCCCATCGGCAATGTTCCATCCTTTCTAGATGTCTCATGCGGTTTTGGACGTTTAATTTCTGTGGTGTCTATCATTAATTTAACGACACACATAGTCTCTCTTATGATGGTATTTATTTTAGTACACGTCTAGCTTCGATATGTCACAACAAAAGTCCACGTTTATGTCGATAAACGTGCAATATATACTTCGACTACAATTACGTTGTTATCGACGTGTCAGTGAGTCGAGTAGTAGGGGCCGGACGACAGACAATCGTAGCTGTTCCTCGGACTCCACATGCTCGCTGGTTTTCCTGTACTGTAGACCAAGCAGCGGCGCCTTCCCACGCGACAGTCTCCATGGGATGTGAGAGGGCCAGAGCCAGGGCAGGCATATTGCTCGTTTTCTTCTTCTTCTTCTTTTTCTGGCTGTTCTCATTTATGTTTACCTGATTAATTTCAGGCAAATGCCAGGATGATCGCTACAGAACGACCCGGACGACCTCCTGCCCTATCATCATAAAACATCCTTATTTATTCTGGGTGTCTGTATATTTGTGATATTTGTCAACTGTTTTATGAAGACAAATCATATATCGTTATCACATAATCCCTGGAAGAATAAATAAATAAATGTAACTTGTGCCGTTTCATGCAGATGAGAAGTGTTTGGTATTTGGTTCATATTCCTCTTCTCATAGCTAGATATGGACTTCTGAGTTTGTTGCTTGTTTCAGTGGCACATTTAAACTCAAGGACACACTTAGGGTTCGTTTACACGAAAATGCGTAATGCCTACAATATATCCGGGAAATGTTACACACGAATTGGAGCCACATTGCTAGCCACTGTTGTCTGGCAGTCTTTGCTGCAATAGTGGCCGCACGCGTTATTTTGGCCCCTTTGTGATCAGTGCAAGTAGGCTGACTTCGTACCGATCCAGAAAGTTTACCCTTGTTGCCAACGTTAACTACTTAACAGTACTGTACGCGTAGCAGTGAGCAACCATTGAGAATATAGTATTGATTCATGTGCGCTGTTATGTGTAGTGATTGCAAAGATCGTTTACAAAAATGAGCGAAGAGGCTTACCTGGTCCTTCTAGCGACTCGGTATCAACTTTCGTGTCACTTATGCAACGCATTAATCCATTACATGTTCGTTTCTTCTATAACCTGGCCGCTCCGGGAGAAGGAAGTAGGTCTTGTGTAGTGCTACGAGCCGATCGCAAGCTTCCGCCCCCGGCATCCTTCGCTCGGGGCCAAGTACAAGTGTGCGAGCGGTATGTTTCCCGGCAGGAGGTGTTTACACTGGCCACAGTATTGGCGCGAAATGGATGAAAGCCAGCTACAGCTTTAGCATTCCACAAGGGGGAAAAAATTGGGCTTTGTGGGTATGTTATTTTTTAAGCAAGCGAAACGTTTACCAAACCTCTAGCTTGTCAACTAATGCTGGATTCACACTTCCTCCAGAATGTTGAGGTACGATTATAGTAACAGCAGTTGGTTCGAGAATTGGTAAGACCAATATCAATATGAAAGACTGTACACCAGCCGGATTAGCGGCCATCAGTCCAATTTTAGCTACTGCTGGTTTATACTGACGTTTGATGTGTAATTTTCATCGAAACGTCTCATGGTGCCAGACGTTTACTACTCTTTGTTGGTGGGATACAAAGAACTCATAAAGTTTGAAATGACGATCAAACGTATTATTAATATTTTAATGTGGTTTAACAGTATAATGAGAAAACTGCGAAGTTTATGAATGCAGCTACGACCAGAATTGCAGGACGTGAAAAGTAATGTGTAGGACACAGTAATAAAAGGACGATTGGCAAATTGCTGCCCATGAACCCAGACACTCACTTGATGAAGTTCAAAAAATTTTGAAGTTTTAACTCATGTGTATGGATCATTGCCACAGAGCTTTTACTACGATGGTAGCACCGAGAATGCCCCTTTTCAGATGACTTGGTATATTACTTTCGATGTTCCATAGCTCCGGTACTAGATGTCTGTATCAGATCCATTTGTTCAGCTCTACATTCTTGTATACAACAAACAAATAGGGAGCCTCGACGTTGGCACGCCACTCCGGAATTAAAGCGGAATTATATTGTTTTGCCGCTCAGATTACGTGACTTGGGCACTGCACCGCTGTCGGCGTGGAAAGAAGCACGGCTTAGAGTGAGAAGAAAGGGCAGACTACTTGCAATTGCCTCACCCACTCTGCTGTGGTGGTACCTACTTTCGAATGCGACGTATGATATGCGTGAGTTTGTCTAATGTCTCATGAATTTTTGTGCACCGGAGTTTAATGGTTCAAATGGCTCTGAGCACTATGGGACTTAACATCTGAGGTCATCAGTTCCCTAGAACTTAGAACTACATGAACCTAACTAACCTAAGGACATCACACACATCTATGCCCGAGGCAGGATTCGAACCTGCGCCCGTAGCGGTCGCGCGGTTCCAGACTGTAGCGACTAGAACCGCGCGGCCACTAAGGCCGGCCCGGTGTTATAATCATTTCTACAATAGGTTCCGTATTGAGGTCCTCGTGCAGTGTAGTGACTAGATGCACGTGTATCATGAAGCCCTAAGAACCCACCGAAGGACTTTATTTTGTAGTACCTGGATGTGCTGTGTTTTGGTCTTGCTAGCGAGGCCCCATGATGTGCTACCATCAAGGGTTTTTGATAGAACAGTTGCCTTAACTTTAGTTTTGAGCTCCCTGCTGCGGAATAGTGACATCAGTTCCCTAGGCATGCTAGAGGCTCCATGCTACTTCTTGCCATTGGATAGTAAGGTTTCTGCCTAGTTGTGCGCGGTTTTTGCTAAAGTATATTGCCTTTGTTTGGTCTGGTTAATTTTAACCTCTTTGTAGTGAGGCTCAAATGTGTCCGTAAGGCTTCTGATGTTGACATTTCGTCGACGTCCGCGCGTAAAGTTCACAGTGTCGTCATCGGCGAACTATACCAGTTGAACGTTTGCAATCGTCGTCATGTCGGTGACGTAGATTGTGAACAACAATCGGAGCTCGAACGACCGTCGAATATTCAGGATGATTTTTTCCATAGTGTACAAAGTCTAGGGACTGATCGATGAGAGGATACGCAACAAAAAATGTCTAATGAACTTACGGCCGGAAATGCATGGTTTGCATACTAGAGACCATTTATTCAATCATACATTGTTGCACGGTCTAAGACGTGCTGTGCCATACGGCCACAGTTATAGTAAGCATGCTTGCCTCCTAGAGGGTGCTACTGTTCCTAGCTCTCTCCCACCTGCCCTAGTAATTGTAAATGTTGTGTCCGATTCACTTATCTTGATCACTCAGCTGGTAGTGGATGTGATAAAGCGTCGTGCACAACAATTCCGTATTCGAATTGAGAGCTTGCAGACGTGGTGTTTACTTACTTACCGAAAAGGAAATAGCAACGGGCGGCGGGCAGTAAAGTTGTATCGGGAGGCGTATTCCCGCAGACATCAGTCACAGCATTCAATGTTTGCAACAGTGTTTCGCCGTTTGTCTGAGACAGGGTCGTTCTAGGAAGCAGGAAATCATGAAGGGCGTACCTCAAAAGTTCGGATACCAGACTTGTAGGAAAATGTGATTAACACTGTGGAAGGCGACTGCTGTGTCACTACCAGGCACTTGGCCCGCCAGCACAAGGTAAGCCACCCCAAACGACCGTGGGGAACATTCTCCATGACAATTGTTACCACCCTTGTCACTTACAGCGTGTGCAGAGTTTACTAGCGACATCGGAAGCAGCTTTCACATTGGTTTTTTCACCAGGCAACTACGATTCTGGGATTTGTGTCATTCATCCTGTTCAAAGATGAGGCTATCTTTACGCGGAGTGGTATCTCCACTCGGAGTAGTATATCCAGCTCCCATAACAGTCATCTGTATGCAGAACCCTCCTGGTGTGGTCACAACGAATCACCGGCACGGCTGCAGCCGGGATGTTGTGGGCTGCGATAATTGGCGACCGTATTTTCGGACCAGTCCTTCTTCCATGTCGCCTAACAGGCCAGAACTCTCGGACTTTCTTGCGGATGACTTTGCGTCCTCTTCTAGAAGAAGTGCCATTGATCATCCCAAGGGTTATGTGGCTGCTACAAGGTGGTGCTCTAACCCACCCGCCGTTAAAAGTCCTCACGCATCTTAGTCCAGTTGCGTGGCCTGCTCGTTCATCGGATCCCAACCCGTGCTATTTCCGGTTATGGGGACATCTCAAAGCTATCTTGTATGCAGAGCCCACTGCAGATATGGTCCGCTGGAGCAGCGTATTCATTTTCAACACGTACTGTACAACTGTGGCTGCATTGTACAGCGCGTATTAGACTGCAATCTCTGCAACAATGTATGAGTAAATAAATGATTTCTAGCATGGAAACCATATATTTCCGGACATAAGTTCATGAGACCTTATTTTGCTCCGTATCCTGTCATCGACCAATCCCCATAATTTGTAGACAGTGGAAAAAATCGCTCTCTATAGGCTGTGTAGATAGCACCACAGTCTTCCGCGAGACGCCGGCTACGAGACTGTCTCTGGTAGTGACAACGTTCTCGACTGAAAGCAGTTGATCATCATTCTGTTGGTGCAAAATCGAAGTCCACAACTGCAAGGAACTTTGGAAACACCCGGTGTAGCCAAGGGATGCCGTATATCTATTGCTGTTCTTAAATATACTTTTATCTTCCTATCCTTGTCAGCTCTTACGGTGCGTATCGTTATTTAGCAAGACTCGGTGAACGAAGCTACATCGTGCATAGCCGAAATGTTTACAACTGTTATAGTGGCATTATTCGGACACTGCCTCACCACAGCCTATTTTCAATACAACAGTGATTTTTATGAACAGACTGAAGCGATGGCTATGTGCAGCCCACGTATTGCAGATGTGGCCAGTTTGTTTGTGTAAACTTTAGAAGAAAGGACGCCGTCGCTATGTTGTCGCTACTTCGTAGTATGAACACATGTTGCCTTCTTGGTACATCTTGATACTATTGCACAAAAAATCCAATGTATTGTGGAGGCGGAGAGTAATGGACAACTTGATTTCCCGATTGTGTCTGTAGTTAAACGGGACATTGGGCCATAGCGTGTATAGAAAAGGCACGCATACTGATCGTTACCTTCATAAAGATTCTAACCACCACCCCACACAAAAAGGATATGATGTAAGTACGCTGGTGGACAGAGCTAACAAACTTTGTGAGCCGTTTTATTTACCATAGGATCTTCAAGAAGAATGGTTATTCCAACGAGAAGATAGATCGAGTTCGTCGCCTTATCAAGCGTATCAGGATCAAAGAGGAACAACGGCTGCCCAACGGAAAAGTTTTTCTTCCGTTTGTTAGTAAGATTACAGATCGCGTCCGGAAAGCGTTGGGCAAGTATGGAGACGTAAGTGTTTTCAAAGTCATTCGGAAGATAAAAGAATATTTAAGGACGACACAAGATATAAGACATCCTTTAGCCACACGATGTGTATATAAGATTCGTTGTAGTTGTGGATTAGTATATATTCGTACCACGAAAACAAATGTTTGGGCATACGGATAAATCGGCCGTAGCAGAACATGTGTACGAAGAGAGTAATTATGAAATAAAATTCATAGACACAAGCGTCATATCGAAAACATTGCATTATCATACGCACATGCTCAGAGAGCCTATTGAGATTTGTAAACAGCGCTGTAATTGTAACAGAAAAGAGGAAGGTGTCAAAGTAGGTAAAATACGATGTCGACCTTTTACCGACAGAATGACGATCGATTACATTCAATCGAGAATGTTGGCCCTACCAGATTGTCTCGTAGCAGGCGTCACATGAATGACTGTGGTGCCTTCTACAGTGTGGTCCACTGATAGTGACCAGGCCAAATATCTCACGAAATAAGCATCAAACGAAAAAACTACAAAGGACGAAACTAGTCTATCGTAAAAGGGGAAACCAGATGGCGCTATGGTTAGCCCGCTATATGTCGCTGCCATAGGTCAAACGGATATCAACTGCGTTTTTTTATTTTTTTTTATTTTTAAGTAGGAACCCCCATTTTTATTACATATTCGTAGATGGCGCTGTAATAGTATCAAAAGTATAAGTACACGTAACATTCCGCCAGTGCGGACGGTATTTGCTTCGTGATACGTTTCCCGTGTTAAAACAGACCGTTTACCAATTGTGGAAAAGGTCGATATCGTGTTAATGTATGGCTATTGTGATCAAAATGCCCAACGGGCGTGTGCTATGTATGCTGCTCGGTATCCTGGACGACATCATCCAAGTGTCCGGACCGTTCGCCGGATAGTTACGTTATTTAATGAAACAGGAAGTGTTCAGCCACATGTGAAACGTCAACCACGACCTGCAACAAAATGCCCAAGTAGGTGTTTTAGCTGCTGTCGCGGCTAATCCGCACATGAGTAGCAGACAAACTGCGCGAGAATCGGGAAGGTGTTAAGAACGCTACATCAACATCGATTGCACCGGTACCATATTTCTCTGCATCAGGAATTGCATGGCGACGACTTTGAACGTCGTGTACAGTTCTGCCACTGGGCACAAGAGAAATTACGGGACGATGACAGATTTTTTGCACGCGTTCTATTTAGCGACGAAGCGTCATTCACCAACAGCGGTAACGTAAACCGGCATAATATGCACTATTGGGCAACGGAAAATCCACGATGGCTGCGACAAGTGGAACATCAGCGACCTTGGCGGGTTAATGTATGGTGCGGCATTATGGGAGGTAGGATAATTGGCCCCGATTTTATCGATGGCAATCTAAATGGTGCAATGTATGCTGATTTCTTACGTAATGTTCTACCGATATTACTACAAGATGTTTCACTGCATGACACAATGGCGATGTACTTCCAACATGATGGATATCCGGTGTGTAGATCGCGTGCGGTTGAAGCGGTATTGAATAGAATATTTCATTTCAGGTGGGTTGGACGTCGAAGCACCATACCATGTCCCCCACGTTCACCAGATCTGCCGTCCCCGGGTTTTTTTCTGTGATGAAAGTTAAAGGATATTTGCTATCGTGATCCACCGACAACGCCTGACAAACATGCGTCAGCGCATTGTCAATGCATGTGCGAACATTACGGAAGGCGAACTACTCGCTGTTGCGAGGAATGCCGTTACACGTATTGCCAAATGCATTGAGGTTGACGAACATCATTTTGAGCATTTATTGCATTAATGTGGTATTTACAGGTAATCACGCTGTAACAGCATGCATTCTCAGAAATGATAAGTTCAGAAAGGTACATGTATCACATTGGAACAATCGAAATAAAATCTTCAAACGTACCTACGTTCTGTATTTTAATTTAAAAAACCTACCTGTTACTAACTGTTCGTCTAAAATTGTGAGCCATATGTTTGTGACTATTACAGAGCCATATATCACAAAGCGAAAAAAGTGGTCCAACTAAAATATTTATATTTCTTTACGTACTAGACGAATATGTAATAAAATATGGAGGTTCAAATTAAAAAAACGCAGTCGATATCCTTTTGACCTATGGCAGCGCCATCCAGCGGGCCAACCATAGCGCCATCTGGTTTCCCCTTTCATGCTAAACAAGTTCGTTCTTTGTAGTTTTTTCGTTTGACGTTTATTTCGTGAGATATTTGGCCCAGTCACGATCAGTGGACCACCCTGTATATTGCCTTAAAATTCAGCGCACCCTGGAGCTCTGATTGCAGTTCGCTGCTTTATCTTCGACGATGTCTCCCGCAGCCGAAGACGAAACGTTACGGGAAAGTTTTAGATCTCGACCACGGTCTGTCAGCCCGGAAGTTTTAAGTGATGTTATTACGGCCATGAAAGCCTACATTAAATTATCAGTCACCACATTACTGTAATCGTTACGATATACGTCTAAAACTCACTGTACTGAGAATATTCTGATACAACATATTGTCGCTGGAGAACATTTTCTTCATTAAGCATTTCACTGCTGTTTTTGGCAATAGTCGAAGTTGGAGAAGTATTCACCATTCAACCCGGCATTTGGCCTCACGTGAGTACGCAGATAATTACAAAGGACGTGGTTGCAAGGTGACGTGCGCTGGGTGGACGCGGTAGGCGCACAGGACAGGAAGCGGCGGCGGCGGCGCGTCCGTCCTTCCGGCTGAGGTGACATCACGTTCACGTTCACGCTTCGGCAGGTGGCGTTGCGTCGCGGCGGCTGAGCGCGCTCTCCTTGCACCAACAAACGTGGCCGCGCGTTTGTTGCGGACGTGGCCTGGTCCTAGCTAATGCGGAGAAGACGGTCCAATCCGCGGCGACGGCTGCTGCGTTCGTCACTACTCGGTGCCCCCCAGCGTCGAAACCTTTGGTGTCACCATACAGTCTGCGGTGGAGGATGCAGCCGCCTCCCATTCACGTATGGCCCGGTGGGATAAATTAAGGCACTTTGAGGTCTGTTACTATAGATCGGTATGGTGTGCTAAGCTCCAAGACTTGGTTACAACTCGAGAAATGTGGTGCACTTGGAGGGGATAGGACTAGGAAAGCTCTATTCAGTCAAGATAGGTGATGTGTAGCCATATTCGTCTGCTCGGTTGAGGATTAATTGGGTAGCGATGTTGCGGGGTAGGCTGCTCAATGCCGAGGTGAGAATGGTCTTTTAACGTAAGAGGGCGATATACGCAGAGAGATTGATCGAGTACTATGCGCGAGGTCTTAGAAATATGTATATCGTTGTCTGGTATATTTTGATCGTTTTTATGTGTTCGAGAATGAAGTGTGAATGGCCGTACTGAGCAGTCATCTATCAATGCTCGCAATGATACTTGCAAAGTAGAGGAGGTATGGTTTAGTTATACTGAAATTAGGAAAACATTCTGTCAATTGATTGGCCAGTGTTGGACTTAGTGTAAAATTTTTCGCGATATCAGCTGTTAGGGATAATATTACAGTAGATCGGTGGTGTCTTATCCAGCCCGCGCTCAAGAAAATGCTAAATTCGGAAGGGAATGAAGACATTTTGGATCGCTGTGTATTCCGTACAGTAGAGAAACAGTCCGGAGACGATGACTGTTTATATGAGCATTACAATGCAAGCTGTTGTACAGCAGCGTCTGCGAGGTAATAGTTTGTGGACAATGACATCCGTGAAATGGACTGGACTGCTCAGAGTGCCACCTTAAACGAACTCGACTCCTTTGAGATGAGTTATAAGATCGACTTCACTCCAGACCCCAGTAAGCGTCTAAATCTTTGTTGTCACCATACAGTCTGCGGCGGACGCTGCAACCGCCTCCCATTCACTTAGGGTATAGGTTCAGAAAAAACTTTCCAATTAGATGGCTGACCGTGTTTTTATTTGGTGAAAGTTTAGTCATAACAGTGCAAAATTTACTGTGTCTCTTGATAATGTTGTAATGAACATGTAGCGACAGTTGTAAATTTGTGCCAGACTGGAACCCGAACCAGCCGAGCGCGAGCAGTCGCCTTAAGCATGGACGTACGCCTCCAGGCAAGACCCAAACTACGTCATTGATGTTTCCACCTAAGATTTCCGAAGCACAGGTATGTGGTTATGGGCCATCAACAGTTGTCACTACACAATCGTTACATTGCAGATTTAACACATCTGAAGGGACTGCACCGATATCACTTGATGTCAGTACATCTTGATTTCGTCCCCATCATTTCAGTGCACTTGACCCAGTGCACTTAATCCATTCTGTATATAGTATTGTTTTTCGGACGAGTGCTGCGCTGCATTCACGGCGCTCAAGTGAGCGGATGGAAGAGTGCCCCCGTTAATAACAGAGCTAGTAACAAGCAATGGAAGCAAAGGGGGAAATTGGGAAGGAAATCACAATGCGCGAAGAGAAATTGAAGCTTCGAGGTTTGCTGATGAATTTGTGATTCCGTCAGAGACGGAAAAGGATTTACAAAAGCAGCTGAAGGAAAAGATGTATTAGGTGAACATCAATAAAAGTAAGACAATACTGATGGAACTGAAAGTGGTCGATGTTTTGTTATTTGGGCACCAAAACAAGTGACAACAGCCGAAGTAGACAGGACATAAAATACCGAGTGGTAATAGCAAGAAAAGCGTTTATGAACCTCGGAGTTTTTCTGAAGGAATTCGTCTGGAGTGTAACCTTGTTCAGGAAGTGAAAAGTGAAGGTTAAGCAGTTATTGAGAGTTATGTGAGTAGATCGAATAACGAAAAAGGAGGTACTGAATCGAATTGTGGAGAATAGAAAATTGCGGCATAACTTGACTAAAAAGAGGGGTCGGTTGATAAACCGCGCCGTGAAGCATAAGGAACCGTCCATTTGATAAGAGAAGAGAGTGTGATGGGTAAAAATGTAGTAGGTAGACGGAAATGGAAGTGGGTTGCAACAGTTACGCAGAGATTCAGGGGCTTGCACGGGACAAACTAGCGTGGAGAGCTACATCAAACCAGTATTCGGAGTGAAGACAAAACAAGGACTGTAAACTTCTTACACAAGGGTGGCTCAAATGGTTCAAATGGCTCTGAGCACTATGGGACTTAACATCTATGGTCATCACTCCCCTAGAACTTAGAACTACTTAAACCTAACTAACCTAAGGACAGCACACAACACCCAGCCACCACGAGGCAGAGAAAAACCCTGACCCCGCCGGGAATCGAACCCGGGAACCCGGGTGTGGGAAGCGAGAACGCTACCGCACGACCGCGAGATGCGGGCTACACAAAGGTGAAAGCAAGCCACACAGTGAAGCATTATGTGGTATTGAGTTATGTTGAGAATACCCAGTCTACGCATTGGTGTTCGAGAACTAAAACTGTTCGTGCAGCACACGCAAGTGCGCTCTTCTTTATGAATTTGATGTAATACAGAATATAAGCAATATTTTAGTTTTTGTTAACGGACAGTCATATCATGATAGTGTCTTTTATTTTGATTGCTTTACCGTCATTGATTAATACAGCAGTGAACGGCTTGTGAATTATTAGAAAAGAGTAAGGACGTGAAGTAAGCTTTCAATGTAGAGTGCTATGCAGAGTCACTTTCCCTCATTTACACACCTGACGTCATTGGAGAACGGGTTAAGTAGGTCGTTAGGCGAGTTCCTGGCGTTTATCTTATCGTTTCTACCACGCGCCACTTATGTATCTGCCACCACATGCAGGGACCCTGATATTCCGCCGACAAGCAGCGACAGCTGTTGTCACTAGTAAAATAAAGGTGTTAGTATTTGGAGTACACCCCTCTTCTGCAGCTTTGGTGTAGCTGGACGCCGTATCAGATGATGGCGAGAAAGCAAAACTGAACGACAGAACTTGGCACGCCAAATTATCGCTTTCATTTCTCTCTCTCTCTCTCTCTCTCTCTCTCTCTCTCTCTCTCTCTCTCTCTCTTTCCAGGGAACCATATCCCGTGTTGTGTTTCTTATAGTAGTGTTCTGTTTTGTCAAAGTGTGTTTGTTTTCTCACACAACGATGGGAAATGTGAGCAAATGAATCGACTGTGCTATTGCTGGGTAAACTATCCCGTTACTGATTCAGGGAAACTATGGCAGACTTAGAGTTATAACTTGGACTTTCCACGCGTTGTGTACAATCTTTTTCCTCTTCACAGGCATGTATGCGTCATAGTATCCATAAAAAATGGCGATGTACGGGTGTTGCCTTTCCTGAATTTTGCCTTTCACTTTCGTTGGGCAAATCTGACTGGTTCGTGCGTGGGGTGGATGTGTTCGCTGTACACTTCTCTGGTGCAAAGCAGGTTGCTGGTGTGCTTCAGGCACGAAATCTAAAATCTCCAATTATTTCAAAATATGGTAAAAGAATATCCCATTAAGCCACTCCTAAAATTTGTTAAGAATATTTGGACGCGGGAAACTAAATTCCGCGTAACTCTAATATTTGTATAATAGACTTTGACAGCCGGTATATAGGCAGCTGGCAGTGATCTCAGTGAAGTTACAAATCTGTAGTAGTAAGCGACTCTCCCAAAACCGAATATAAGTTGCAGGTTGCGTATCTACTTCCTTCCAGCAACAACAAATATATGATTTTCGATATTTGCATAATTGTTGACCGAATTTAAGAATTTAAAATGCTGTCGTGAAGTTTAACATAATAGGATGAGTATTACAATCAGAAACTGGTTGTCTTGAGGCAGTGCAACTGATGGCGCGCAAATACCGGGACTTTATTCATCCATTATTTTAGAATTAGATTGGTTCAAATGGCTCTGAGCACTATGGGACTTAACATCTATGGTCATCAGTCCCCTAAAACTTAGAACTACTTAAACCTAACTAACCTAAGAACATCACACACATCCATGCCCGAGGCAGGATTCGAACCTGCGACCGTAGCAGTCCCGCGGTTCCGGACTGAGCGCCTAGAACCGCGAGACCACCACGGCCGGCTTTAGAATTAGAGCATATAGCGGCTTTCAACGAACTTTTACACATAATTTCAAACCTTCACGAAACTTTGTTTCGCTGACATCCTCCTCCAGAATGATGAAAGAAAAAGAAGTTAGCGCTTACTACTTCTTCACTGTTCATGCAGTAAAATTTCAACAATATTCATGACATTTTAATTTATTAATTCTTTACTACTAACTCGATTTGCTACACACTTTGCAGACGATATTTATATATGCCGCCGAATATATCTGCAAAAACTATATCATTATACGACACATATTTGAGGAGGTATGACGTCATAAACATTGAGATGCTTAAAATTAGCTTTTGCCTAAAAAGGAGCACAAATTGTCCACACTATACTCATCCACTGTTTCGTAATTGGAGCACTTAACTTCAAACTTTTCTAAACTTTTTTCTCGCTTACATGCCTAACGTCAAATTTTTAACACTCTGACTCATTCGTAAAGGAATCAGGCATTTGAAGCCCTTTTATACATGGCAGTTCGATTCTTTAACAAATCTGCGTTTACTTGTTGCACCCCAACCGATACACCTGATTTGTGGGGAGGCACGATAAAATAGTCGATCTGTAAGGCATGTAAGGCTCTGTATGCATAACGATTTTCAGGAAGGCCGTTACCATATCGTAGACCGTCTTCTTCATACGGGATAGCTTAGACCAGACCGATGGGAAATTGCTAGCCCTCGCCACGCGCGAACTGTTCGACCCATTTGGCTGAAGCTACAGTCATTATTCGTCAAACACTGCTTGTTTTCAGCTTGTGCAGCACTCATTAACGCGCAGATGCCAATTGCGCATTAATGTAAATGGAAGACATTCTCATCAACATTGTGAAACAATATTCTTCGCACGGCAATTTGAACACCGCTTCTGAACATCACTAGAGCGTCAAAACGATCGTGGGCTCGTAGCGGGGTAATGGTGCACTAGTGACACTGTGGCACATAGAAAAGTGCGTCTTTTTATCTCCTCTAAACAGTCTAAAATCTTGTATACTGTACGTAACATTGTGGTAGGTTATCGACAGCACGGTCGTAAAAATCCTCTTCTCCTCTTTGGTGGACTATCAAAGCCGAGAATTCTCTTCTTCCATGCGCTACATACGTCAGCAACGCACACAATCCCTCTTTACGACCTAATTTATTGGCGAAGGAACTGATAATCGGCTGACCCGAATAAACTATGTGCCATAAAATTTTAGCGAAATAGTTTTTGATAAGGTTCGTCAGTGACGCCGTAATTCGTAAAACGAGGTCGCTATTAATGACTGCCTTGGAGCAGTCCAGTTGCTCTTAAGCATTTCCATTATTTGAGCACTGGACAGGAAACATACACTGATAAAAGTTCCCGTACAGCTTCCAACTAATTTTACTTCATCGGATAGCTCCTCAAATAAAAAGTATTTGGATATAAGTTCCAAAAGATACTTTCAGAAATACTTTCCAAAATCCACCAATCCAGATTGTACAGTTCACTTATGTGAGTATACACAGAAATAAACTTCTCAGTGGCGGAGTTGGTTAGTATCAAAAACTTTCGCTACTTGAGAGAACGCCCATGAAAAACGAGTGATCATAGGACAATAAAACTTTGTGGAAACATTTTTAAAGGACATGCAGAAGAGAAATAACAAATTAACCTTTGAAAGAAACACATTTTAATTTCCACATGAGAGGGGAACATTTGTTAATTGCGTACCATTTTTATTTCCGATTTACATACGTTTCTCAATGTATCTGCCATATGCATCCACGACAGTCTGGAACCGCACTAGAGGTACCATTTTACAAATGTTAGCAGCACTTTTCGAACGGTGGACCGCGGAATGTTCAGCTGTCGTTGGACAGTTCAGGCACTGCTTGAATATCGCACATGGCCGTCCAGCATTCTCAGCCATGACAACAGTAACTTCTTCAGCAATTTGTGGCGCAGTTGACCGCCAGCCTCTCCTAATAGCAATACGCAAATCGCCATTTAATTCGAACTACTGAATCATGTTTCTTCAAACCCAGTGCGGAAAGAGGATCTCTCCATATTCCTTTAGTGCACTATAGCTCTTGTTTCGATAAAACAGCTTTACGAGTAAAGCCCTGCCCATCTCGTCCAGATCCATTTTGACTGTGTGCTTCTAGTGCATACTGATGCTTGTACTTAAGTTCTGCATCGCCGTACCACTACTGCCGCCTAACGGCAAGTCATAACACTAACACTACTAACAACGCAAATTCTGCGTGCGCAGTCTGAACTTCATTCCTGTAAAGTTGCGTATCTATACGGTAAGTAGTTTTGCGCCTACACTGGCGCAATAGCGAAACTTTAATTGTAACCACCCTCTATATCAGTGACTGACTAGCTTGAAAAGCGCTGAGTTGCACCACGGATCGACGTTCACGCTAAACAGTCGGGCAGTGTCCGTGCAGGTTGTCATGTGACTTCCTCGAGCAGCGCAGGACCTTCATACCGACATCCTGTGGCTGTTGGATAGAAACTCATTTTGCTCCTCCGTCCGCCTCCGTAGTTGAGTGGCCAGCGCTCGCGATTCCCGGTGCTGGCAGGGATTTTTCCTAGATGGGAGGAGTGGAACGGATTGCAGTCAGCCTCGTGAAGCCAACTGAGGTGCTGCTTGACCGTGTAGTAGCGGCTCCAGCTCAAGAAAACTGAGAGCAGCGCGCTGACCCCACGTTCCTACATATCGTATCCAGTGGCGCCTTTGCCCGAGGGGGAGACGGCGGTCGGTCACTGCTATTAGGTCCGCAAGTGCCTATCGACGGATTTAAAAAACATTCCTCCCTGAGTTGTCCCCTCGTCACCAGTGGCCACAGAAATATACTTTTAAGTTTTTGTCGTATAGTGTGCCTTCGGACCATAATGATAGACTCAATGTCGGTATATTCTGAGCATTACCAACTTCAGTAGTCCTAAAACTGACTAAATGGGCTGAAAAATTCAACTTACTTTTGGTATGCCTGTAATTAAGCTTTCTTTATCTTTAATACAATGAAACAGAACTTATATACTTGACACTCTGGATTCAGCGTGACCAAAATAATATAAATGACACAGTTTAGGTTGCAAATTTTATATGGTTATGGTGAATTAATCACAGAAGCAGTCGCAAGTGAAGGTAGGAAATGAGCATAGCAAACTGATTACCTAGCCAGGGTGCCAGCACCTTCGTGTTTCCGACAGAGAAGCGTGGCGTACCTTCCAGTACTCTTTTGCAGGTCACAGGCTGTCACACGCTACAGTCTTTACGCGCCACTGAGTGAAGTGCCCATTTAGAACACGAACATAAAAGTGCTCATGACGCTGCAGCAGTATCAAATTTCCTCGTCCGTCAAAGTGTCTCCTCCAGTAGTGATCACACACTGTTTTTGGCGCGATACACGTTATTTCAAGCCAACTAATCTCTTAACAGTACCAAATCAAATCCGAGGAACACGAATTTTTATGTGAGAATAAAAACAACTGTTATGGTTGACCACGAGGAAAAAGTTAGAAAGCGCTCAAAGAGCATCGCCGAATACTCTCACGAGCTTTATGCACCCAGATGAGTAACCTTTTCGAAATGTTAAGAAAAATGCTATCAACTGGTTAAAGGGGCGTGCAGTACATTACGTATTATCGAAAAAAGGTAGGAGCTAAGAAGATTCGTGGGTGAACATGACTGGTCAACAGCACAAAGTACAGAAAGATAACAGTTATTATGAGAAATATGCATTCTTCTTCAAAAGAACTGAAATGTAAATACCATAAAAATACAGTTTAAAATAAAGTGGGTGCAATGCTGGCCTGTTACGTGGGCAGCCTGGGTCCATAATTTTTTTTTCACTCATGATGTCAGTTACCTCGCAATAATGGTTGGCCGGCCGATGTGGCCGTGCGGTTCTAGGCGCTGCAGTCTGGAACCGCAAGACCGCTACGGTCGCAGGTTCGAATCCTGCCTCGGGCATGGATGTGTGTGATGTCCTTAGTTTAGTTAGGTTTAACTAGTTCTAAGTTCTAGGGGACTAATGACCTCTGAAGTTGAGTCCCATAGTGCTCAGAGCCATTTTAACTAATAATAGTTGTAAACACTATTTTTTACAAACAGTATGCTGTTGGTACAAGTTACTCAATACCTGAGCTAGAAAAAAGTGTTAAGGTTTTTGCTAGTAAGGTCCTGTGTTAGGATCGTGGCGACCAGTTCAAATTTTTTTTCTGGTGGAAAAGTCTATAAGGAAACTCACTCAGCTTTGTGAGGCCAACTGAAAAGCTATTTGGAATATAAAAGTAGCGAAATTGACACCGAACTAGCGTTATGTCGAAAGACCGGCACCAGGAAAAGTGACACAGGGCGTTTGTTTACAGTAGCGAGAGCATCAGTCGTTAGTTTTTTCGGTTAGAGAGGAGACGCTTGACTTATTACGACTACAGATGTGACTCTTTGCAAGGTTCCGTATCAGATCTAATAGGATTTAGGTCTAGATGATATGATAGCAATAGGTAGAGAGCCATTTTCGTGCTAATTTTTTGTGACCGGGATAAAGAGGAGAAGGTTGCCGCTCTTTAATTAATGCCAGAACTTTGAGCTTCCCTTACCTTTACGTATTTTTTTTTTTTTTTTTTTTCTGCCCACTGTTGTTTGAGAACACTCATCAGCTGTAGTCACTTTGCAAAAGTTATCACTTTATAAGGTGTATGAAAGATAAACTACTGGCCACTTTAGTTCTGAACCATCATTTTTCATTGTTAAGCCCATTTTGCAAGTATGATGTCTTGTCTGCATGTAATGACTCGTTTATTGAGGCAACTTTTGCAGTGAAATCCCATACATGGAACCGTTTTTCTCCGAGTTATATATGCTAGCCTAGAAGTCAGTTTCTGTGTGGCAGAAGGTTTTCCTTGTATTGCTCATAGCATCACACAAATTGCTGTCTAATAAGGCATTCATTTATATCATCAGTAAAATATTGCGGCCCTTAGAAAGGAAGGTTTTCGGATGACCAGCGAGCCGCGCGTACTCCGCTTCATGGTTCGGCGTGAATCGGCGGCTCCTTAATGTCACTTTGAGTGGACGAAATGGTGGTAGGAAGAGGCAAGATTAGCACTATACGGAAGATGGCTGATTACTTGAAACTTGAGTTTCCCGAGCGTTTCAGCTGTATGGGCAGCGGTATTTGGGCGGACACTGACTTTAACAACACAACGCTTTCGACAGTAATCCTCGTCATTTGCTTCGACTTGCAGGCTTTCGTTAGGCTGTCAGTAAGCATCTTACTGTAATGCGCACTGTTTATTGTACCAGTCTCCCGATAATGTTGTAGAACTGGCTCTTATCGATCCCAAAAAGGTAAGCATCAGGTTTCATGCGGATGGTTGGCCTTCAAACGTTTTCCTGCTGGGCGATTGTGGACCTTTCCATTCCATACTTTGCCATTTACTCTCCGGCTTGTAATGGTCGATTCATGTTTCGTCACCATCTGAAGGATGTAAACTCAACTAAAATCTTAGGGATTCCAATTACACTCCTGGAAATTGAAATAAGAACACCGTGAATTCATTGTCCCAGGAAGGGGAAACTTTATTGACACATTCCTGGGGTCAGATACATCACATGATCACACTGACAGAACCACAGGCACATAGACACAGGCAACAGAGCATGCACAATGTCGGCACTAGTACAGTGTATATCCACCTTTCGCAGCAATGCAGGCTGCTATTCTCCCATGGAGACGATCGTAGAGATGCTGGATGTAGTCCTGTGGAACGGCTTGCCATGCCATTTCCACCTGGCGCCTCAGTTGGACCAGCGTTCGTGCTGGACGTGCAGACCGCGTGAGACGACGCTTCATCCAGTCCCAAACATGCTCAATGGGGGACAGATCCGGAGATCTTGCTGGCCAGGGTAGTTGACTTACACCTTCTAGAGCACGTTGGGTGGCACGGGATACATGCGGACGTGCATTGTCCTGTTGGAACAGCAAGTTCCCTTGCCGGTCTAGGAATGGTAGAGCGATGGGTTCGATGACGGTTTGGATGTACCGTGCACTATTCAGTGTCCCCTCGACGATCACCAGAGGTGTACGGCCAGTGTAGGAGATCGCTCCCCACACCATGATGCCGGGTGTTGGCCCTGTGTGCCTCGGTCGTATGCAGTCCTGATTGTGGCGCTCACCTGCACGGCGCCAAACACGCATACGACCATCATTGGCACCAAGGCAGAAGCGACTCTCATCGCTGAAGACGACACGTCTCCATTCGTCCCTCCATTCACGCCTGTCGCGACACCACTGGAGGCGGGCTGCACGATGTTGGGGCGTGAGCGGAAGACGGCCTAACGGTGTGCGGGACCGTAGCCCAGCTTGATGGAGACGGTTGCGAATGGTCCTCGCCGATACCCCAGGAGCAACAGTGTCCCTAATTTGCTGGGAAGTGGCGGTGCGGTCCCCTACGGCACTGCGTAGGATCCTACGGTCTTGGCGTGCATCCGTGCGTCGCTGCGGTCCGGTCCCAGGTTGACGGGCACGTGCACCTTCCGCCGACCACTGGCGACAACATCGATGTACTGTGGAGACCTCACGCCCCACGTGTTGAGCAATTCGGCGGTACGTCCACCCGGCCTCCCGCATGCCCACTATACGCCCTCGCTCAAAGTCCGTCAACTGCACATACGGTTCACGTCCACGCTCTCGCGGCATGCTACCAGTGTTAAACACTGCGATGGAGCTCCGTATGCCACGGCAAACTGGCTGACACTGACGGCGGCGGTCCACAAATGCTGCACAGCTAGCGCCATTCGACGGCCAACAACACCGCGGTTCCTGGTGTGTCCGCTGTGCCGTGCGTGTGATCATTGCTTGTACAGCCCTCTCGCAGTGTCCGGAGCAAGTATGGTGGGTCTGACACACCGGTGTCAATGTGTTCTTTTTTCCATTTCCAGGAGTGTAGAAATAATCTAAATTGGAACGATCACTCAGATAATATTGTGGGTAGAGCAAACCAACGACTGCGATTCATTGGCTGAACACATAGAAGGTGCAACAGGTCTACTAAAGAGACTGCTTACACCACGCTTGTCTGCCCTATTCTAGAGTATTGCTGTGCGAAGTGGGATCCGCATCAGGTGGGACTGACGGATTACATCGAAAAAATACAAAGAAGGGCATCTCGTTTTGTATTATCGCGAAATAGAAGAGATAGTTTTACAGGCATGATACGTGAATTGGAGTGGCAATCATTAAAACAAAGGCGTTTTTCGTTGCGACGGGATCTTCTGACGAAATTTCAATCACCAGTTTTCTCCTCCGATTGCGAAAACATTCTGTTGCCACCCACCCACATAGAGAGAAATGATCATCAAGATAAAATAAGAGAAATCAGGGCTTGCACAGAAAAAGTTAAGTACTTATTTTTCCCTCGTGCCGTTCGAGAGTGGAACGGTAACGCGACAGCTCGAAGGTGGTTCATTGAACTCTCTGCCAGGCACTTTATTGTGAATAGCATAGTAATCACGTAGATGTAGATGTAGATCCAAATGTTTTTGTCAGATGTCGAGGCGTAGTAGTTTCGATACTCATCTTAAGCAGACTTTATGAAATCCAATTCTACGAGGTGCATTCAAGTTCTAAGGCCTTCGATTTTTTCTCTAATTAACTACTCACCCAAAATCGATTAAACTGGCGTTACTTCTCGACGTAATCGCCGTGCAGACGCACACATTTTTCACAACGCTGACGCCATGATTCCATGGCAGCGGCGAAGGCTTCTTTAGGAGTCTGTTTTGACCACTGGAAAATCGCTGAGGGAATAGCAACACCGCTGGTGAATGTAAGGCCACGGAGAGTGTCTTTCATTGTTGGAAAAAGCCAAAAGTCACTAGGAGCCAGGTCAGGTGAGTAGAGAGCACCAGGAATCACTTCAAAGTTGTTATCACGAAGAAACTGTTGCGTAACGTTAGCTCGATGTGCGGGTGTGTTGTCTTGGTGAAACAGCACACGCGCAGCTCTTCCCGGACGTTTTTTTTGCAGTGCAGGAAGGAATTTGTTCTTCAAAACATTTTCGTAGGATGCACCTGTTACTGTAGTGTCCTTTGGAACGCAATGGGTAAGGATTACGCCCTCGCTGTCCCAGAACATGGACACCATAATTTTTTCAACACTGGCGGTGACCCGAAATTTTTTTGGTGGCGATGAATCTGTGTGCTTCCATTGAGCTGACTGGCGCTTTGTTTCTGGATTGAAAAATGGCATCCACGTCTCATCCATTGTCGCAACCGACGAAAAGAAAGTCCCATTCATGCTGCCGTTGCGCGTCAATATTGCTTGGCAACATGCCACACGGGCAGCCATGTGGTCGTCCGTCAGCATTCGTGGCACCCACCTGGATGACACTTTTCGCATTTTCAGGTCGTCATGCAGGATTGTGTGCACAGAACCCACAGAAATGTCAACTCTGGAGGCGCTCTGTTCAACAGTCATTCGGCGACCCCCCAAAACAATTCTCTCCACTTTCTCGATCATGTCGTCAGACCGGCTTGTGCGAGCCCGAGGTTGTTTCGGTTTGTTGTCACACGATGTTGTGCCTTCATTAAACTGTCACACCGACGAACGCACTTTCGACACATCCATAACTCCATCACCACATGTCTCCTTCAACTGTCGATGAATTTCAATTGGTTTCACACCACGCAAATTCAGAAAACGAATGATTGCACGCTTTTCAAGTAAGGAAAATGTTGCCATTTTAAGTATTTAAAACAGTTCCCATTCTCGCCGCTGGCGGTAAAATTCCATCTGCCGCACGGTGTTGCCATCTCTGGGACGTATTGACAATGAGCGCGGCCTCATTTTAAAACAATGCGCATGTTTCTATCTCTTTCCAGTCTGGAGAAAAAAAATCGGAGGCCTTAGAACTTGAATGCACCTCGTATTGCGGTTGATTTTATAGGCAGAACCATGACTAATTTGTAGACGATGTGCCACTCGATCAACAGTCATCCGTCTGTCTACCAGAACCATGTCACCTCATTCTCAATTTTGTCATCATTTGAGGCAGTGTATGGTCTTCCGGCTCATTCTTCATGCGTGACACTTGTGCAACCATTCATAAGACACATGGTTCTGTTCCCGTAGTCTGCGGACAATCTTTGATGGATTGCGGCCCCCGATATACCTTCCGACCACAAAAAAAAACAACAACCGCTCATTGTTCCTCTTCGGTGCAAACTTATCGTGGAGCGGCCTTGGTGTGTCCGCAACAAAAGAAGACAGTGGAAGAATTACGATCGTAGTTTCGTAGCAGGACCACGCCAGCAAAACACTAAAATGAACGAGGATAGAGGTCGATATGAACAATGTAAGAAGAGTTATGTCAGCATTGCGGATTATTTTTTATTTATCCTCGTACTTTGGGGACAGGTGTTTGAATTCCGCTCCACTCGGCATCTTGACCGCCTTCTGAAATATGCAGTTCAATTAGTTGCTTAATCTTTCCTTGTCAACATTCGCCTGAACTCTCTGCCTCCATCTCACTCAGCACCTCACACCTCTCTCGTTCGCTTTTAAAATTAAGGTATTTTCCACTAACGCTTCTCGTGACAACTTCTCGCGACCTCCATGCGAGGCGACAGCGCGCGCTGCTTCGCTCACGTGACCACGTTGGTTCCTGCTAGGGCCAGGTTACCAGCTCGCGGTATCTGCGCAAACATTTTCGATGCCTTCCGGAAGCCGGGCCACCTGCGCCTGGCTGGCCGGTGGGCGGCTGCCGTGCGCTGGGGCAGGGCGGCCCTCGCCGCACATACAAATGGGCCCTGCGCCCGCCGCCGCCTACGTCACGCCACACTACGCCCAATTGGCTCAATACGCCGCCGCCGCTGTCGCCGCATAACATTGCCTCGGCGTCATCTCGCCGGAATAGCCTCACACGTACTACCGCTTCTACTGTGTGTGACAGCACCGAAACCACGTGACGGACAAACTGCAGAACCATCGACGACAGATTATGACAGTGCCAAAATAAGACCACGAGAGTTGGTGCTTCATGGTGCTTCATCTCACAGCAGCGAGAGAAACACGAGCAGTATTATACAATACTAGCGAACCCGGCAATGCTTCGCCAGTGCTAAATATGTATGAGAATTGGACACACATCGTAAACTCCTTCCCCCCCCCCCCTCTCCCTCTTTCTGCCTATCTCCTCTTTCCGTTTCTTTGTCCACCTCCTCCTCCTCCCATTCTCTTTGTGCATCACTTTCTCCTCCTCTCACTGACTATCTCCTCCTCCCTCTCTCTTTGTGCATCACTTTCTCCCCCTCTCACTGACTATCTCCTCCTCCCCTCTCTCTATGTTCATTTCCTCGTACCTCTCCGTCCTGGGCCGGCAGTTGTGGCCGTGCGGTTCTAGGCGCTACAGGCTGGAACCGCGTGACCGCTACGGTCGCAGGTTCGAATCCTCCCTCGGGCATCGATGTGTGTAATGTCCTTAGTTAGGTTTAATTAGTTCTAAGTTCCAGGCCACTGATGACCTCAGAAGTTAAGTCGCATAGTGTTCAGAGCCATTTGAACCATTTTTTCATCTGAAGTAGTTACTCGCCTCCTGCCGGAGACGGCTGCTGGCACTCGTAAGACGTGCAGTGTCACACGCTGCGACGTACGCGCCACGACCTGTCTTTCTATTGGACGTCACTGGACAGTTCATTTGTAACAGATACTGAGGAAGCCGCGCCCATATCTGTGCTAACGATACCCGCAGTCAAACTGGTCCGAGATTTCGCGATCTATCGCGATAGTTGATTCGTGGGGTGTAAGGGCAAGCACCATGTGGGAAAATACGAACTAGGCAGAACAACAAGTTATCGTTCTGCTTAAAATTTGACAATTTCGTGTAACGCAGAAGCACATAGCATTAAATCATGCCACTTTACAAATCCTTACACTTGGTCCAAGAAGGAATGTTCCTGTAATACCACCATTTGACGATGAGCCTGCAGTGATTCGACAACTACTTAACGGTACAGTAAATACGTAACAAATTCAAAAAGCGCTTGGCTGTGTATTACCCCTACATAAACACCGATTTTAAATCACAGTTACAGTTCGTCACCCACAAAGGATACAACCACAATATTTATTGTTAGACTATTTCAGTTGTGTCTTCTTCAGCATTATGAACAACATTGGCCCTGTATTCCAGTTCTACTCACATACGACGGAACGTGTTTATAATAACTACGGCAGGGTATTACAGTATTGATTACAATCTGGGACAGTTGGCCGATAAATAAAGCCGCCTTCAATCACAAAATACTTTTTCTTACTGCACTAAACACATCAAACTTTCTTACTGCACTAAACACATCAAACCTTGTGGACTCGTCTTCAGTTTCTGCCTTAAAACCACTCACATTTTACACCGTCTATTGACCACTTACATTACCTCTTACTAATAAATTCCTAAATTACTACATTTCTTGTGTCCATTTAAAATGTCATTTACAAAGACTTAAACTTACATATGATGGATGTACAATAAGTGCGAAAATCATTTCTTCCAGTTTCTTGCTTCTTCATTTGCACATTATCAAATACGCTCAAGACTCCCGATTCCCGACTGCCACTCACAGATAACTGACGCACGCTCTAAAGATTTTCTTTCACCGTGGATTAAAAATATGACACCTCATGTTTCCGTCAAGCCATGATAACGAGAACTGAAACTGAACATTGCTTTCTGTTACTATTATTCACAAGATATCTTGGGAATACGACTTTTCTATGAAATATATTACATTACGAACGTATTTTATGCTGTAACAGGGGCGTTTAAGTTGTCAATTTTTTTATTTCTCACCCCTCTGGATTCTCTAAGAAATCATTAACTGCGTAGTTTTTATTATTTAAAAGCTACATTTTGACCGCCTTTTTAAATAAATCTATTTTAGTTTCCTTTTTCTCTCCTTGAGCAGTTTCCTAAACAATTTTAATCCCTGACAGAAACCCTGTTTTTCCTTAGTAAATTTGAGTCCAAGTTAGATATTCATCTCTTTCCTTGACTATGACTTACACATGTTTTCCTGGTGTGCAAAAAAGATGGATAGATATTCTGTAGTCATCAGGTGAGTGAGATTATCCAGTTTTTTTAATAGTTCTTTAAAATGAACTTTGATTGCTACTTTCTGTTAATGTTCGTATGGCTCTATTCTAGAGTATAAAAATGGTGTCCGTGTTTCACGCATTTGATACTAAACACTGACCTGTAAACCAGCAACTGGAACTCGTTCCTGAGCATTTCTTGGCAACTCCCTCTTCACTGTTTCAACGGCAAGCGATGGGAAACGCCTCGTTCATTCTGGAGCTCAGTTCATTTTAGAACTTACTGACGTTCACTATTATCGGGACATTAGAACTCTGGTGAACAAATTTTCTATGTCACATCTGAATCGAGGGCGGTAAAAACCCGAGAAATCTCTCCAAACACCACCCCTTGGTTTTTCTATACTGCTATATAGAGAGAAGTCGTGTTTAACCTTGTTACAAAAAATCTCGGGAAGTACTTGAGAGACTTAGTTCAATTTTTTATACGGTACTCTAATAAATGTTGGAGCGGGCATAGGCCTACTTCAGATGAGTTTGATAATTCTTGACTGCGCGTTGAGACGTATGCAACCTGTCGAGAGCACACGACGAAGGTAAGCCGTTTAGTGAGCATCTTTTCAATTAGATACTGATTTCTCGTGGGCCCTGCAGGAGCGGAGCGTTCGCGAAGTGCGGCCGACAAACCGACCAGTGTGACGTGTTCGTTGCGGTGTCCGTATTTCTTCTGGGCCTCGTGTGTAGTGACTCAAGAACAAACGTGGCTACGTGGCAGGGGGAAAAGGACGAGCGTGCTGTCACCACAGGGGACAAGTGGCGGACTGCGCGTGCCGAGAATGTGCATTACCTCACCTCCCCCACCACTGTCGGTCGCATCGCCAATGATAAGCTTGGCGCTCTGCTAGTAAACACGACGGCAGACGTGGACGCGGCAGCCGCTGTGTGTCTTCTTGTTTCTGCAACGGCGATAACTTGTGGGATCAAGGCTGCTTCTTAGCTCAGCGCAAGCGTAAATTGCGCCTCTGTATTTAACCGACTCTGAGAACTTTATCTGTTGGACATCTAGCGGAAGTCGCCACTCTCTAACAAGGGATCCACTCGTTCTTCTTTAATATCGATCGACATCAAAATGGCGAATACCAAGAAACCCACTGTTTTCCATCGTAAATGTGGGTGACTTGCCTTAAAGTTATTCTACACTGCCGGCCAGGGTGGCCGAGCGGTTCTAGGCGATACAGTCTGGAATCGCGCGACCGCTACGGTAACAGATTCGAATCCTGCCTTGGGCATGGATGTGTGTGATGTCCTTAGGTTAGTTAGGTTTAAGTAATTCTAAGTTCTAGAGGAGTGATGACCTCAGAAGTTAAGCCCCATAGTGCTCAGAGCCATTTGAACTATTTTTATTCTACAGTTTCTACGCCGGCCGCGGTGGTCTAGTGGTTCTAGGCGCTCAGTCCAGAACTGCTACGGTCGCACGTTCGAATCCTGCCTCGGGCATGGATGTGTGTGGTGGCTTAGGTTAGTTAGGTTTAAGTAGTTCTAAGTTCTAGGGGACTTATGACCACAGCAGTTGAGTCCCATAGTGCTCAGAGCCATTTGAACCATTTGAACACTTTCTACGGGGTGGGCACCACAGCTTCGAAACATTTAAAGGGCATGCTTTTCACCAGACTGTTATCTTAAATCGTATTTTTTCAGGCACCAAGCACGCAATCAACCTCTTGGAAAATAGAACAGACTAAGGTGCCTCTTGCCAAATCAACCAACTGAAGCGGCTCAGTGTTTCATGTACTGGGCTCGCATATGGATGGAACAAGGTTCAAATCCCCGATCGATCATCCATTGTATTAGTTCTGTGGTTTACCTAAATCACTTAACGCGAATGCCGTCGTGGATGTTTTGCTTATTGATGTACTACTTATAATAGCGGCTTGGCGAATGTGGTGTTGTTCTTTAAAACTTGCACTTCAGCTTATTAGCTCCTTATTAGCTTAAAACAGAGGAACCATGGGTCCCGCAAACAACTCGAGGCCAAACACTTACCACATGTTACTTTCCCTTAAAACATTCCCAAACGTCTCACTACTGTAGTAAATTCAGTTTCGCAATATAAAAGCTATATAGCATTAATGCGAAATCGCAATCATTGTAAGCGCACATGTTGTAGATAGTTGGCTGCAAAGGAAGCATACCTCTAGCTGGTTGGTGAAGACAAAAGACAAATATATAACGAAATACTTCACCGTACAAGTAATATCAATAATACTAAAAGTAGCGGTAATTGTACTTGTACTTTAAATTTCTCTATACAACGTCGTCATAAATTTTCGATCCATTTCGAATATATAATGCATGCATTTACGTAATTCTAATTCATTTATGTGATAACGTGGGCAGTTTTTGAACGTTAATTAAAGAGAATGCTTACAATAGCCGACCGTGTGGCTGATGTTACTGCGCGATTGCCCTTCGTGTCGTATGTTTAGGTGCCGCAGGTGCTAGACCCGGTTACTTGTCAAAAAGTTCATAAGAAATGGAAACGTTACCGATGAATCACACTCCGCTAGATCTCCTGTACCACAAGAGGTAGTTGAGCGAATAAGAGAAGCAGTCGAAAGATTCGTCGTTTAAGAAACTACTTAGACGTGCCAAAATCAACTATTTTGAAAGTTTTAAACTTTACGCTAAAGAAGACACCGAACCACATAAGCATATGATTCACAAATCAGACCACGAAGATTAAGAAGTTATCCAACCTGCGTGTTACCATTTGATTGAAGCTGTACATACTTTATTTACTGATGAGATCACATTCCACATCAGCGGAAAAGTTACATCTACACTACTGGCCATCAAAATTGCTACACCACGAAGATGACGTGCTACAGACGCAAAATTTAACCGACAGGAGAAAGATGCTGTGATGTGCAAATGATTAGCTTTTCAGAGCATTCACACAAGGTTGGTGCCGGTGGCGACACCAACAACGTGCTGACAAGAAGAAAGTTTCCAACCGATTTTTCATACGCAAACAGCAGTTGACCGGCGTTGCCTGGTGAAACGTTGTTGTGATGCCTCGTGTAAGGAGGAGAAATGCGTACCATAACGTTTCCGACTTTGATAAAGGTCGGATTGTAGCCTATCGCGATTGCGGTTTATCTTATCGCGACATTGCTGCTCCCGTTGGTCGAAATCCAATGACTGTTAGCAGAATATGGAATCGGGTGGTTCAGGAGGGTAATACGGAACGCCGTGCTGGATCCCAACGGCCTCGTATCACTAGCTGTCGAGATGACAGGCATCTTATCCGCTTGGATGTAACGGATCGTGCAGCCACATCTCGATCCCTGAGTCAACAGATGGGGACGTTTGCAAGACGACAACCTTCTGCACAAACAGTTCGACGACGTTTGCAGCAACATGGACTAGCAGCTCGAAGACCATGGCTACGGTGACCCTTGACGCTGCATCACAGACAGGAGCGCCTGCGATGGTGTACTCAATGACGAACCTGGGTGCACGAATGGCAAAATGTCATTTTTTCGGCTGAATCCAGGTTCCGTTTACAGCATCATATGGTTCGCATCCGTGTTTGGCGACATCGCGGTGAATGCACATTGGAAGCGTGTATTTGTCATCGCCATACTGGCGTATCGCCCGGGGTGATGGTATGGGGTGGCATTGGTTACACGTTTCGGTCACCTCTTGTTCGCACTGACGGCACTTTGAACAGTGGACGTTACATTTCAGATGTGTTACGACGCGTGACTCTACCCTTCATACGATCCCTGCGAAACCCTACATTTCACCAGGATAATGCACAGCCGCATGTTACAGGTCCTGTACGGGCCTTTCTGGATTCAGAAAATGTTTGCCTGCTGCCCTGGCCAGCACTTTCTCCAGATCTCTCACCAATTGAAAACATGTGGTCAATGGTGGCCGCGCAACTACCTCGTCACAATACGCCAGTCACTACTCTTGATGAACCGTGGTATCGTGTTGAAGTTGCATGGGCAGCTGTACCTGTACACGCCATCCAAGCTCTGACTCAGTGCCCAGGTGTATCAAGGCCATTATTGCGGCCAGAGGTGGTTGCTCTGGGTACTAATTTCTTAGGATCTATGCACCCAAATTGCGTGAAAATGTAATCACATGTCAGCTCTAGTATAATGAATACCCGTTTATCATCTGCATTTCTTCTTAGTGTAGCAATTTTAACGGCCAGTAGTGTACATCGATAATCCGCAGTCCACCTTACGGAGCGTGGCGGACTGTACGCCGTTCCACTACTAGTGATTTCCTTTCTCTGTTTCACTCGCAAAGATGGTTCAAATGGCTCTGAGCACTATGGGACTCAACTGCTGAGGTCATAAGTCCCATAGAACTTAGAACTACTTAAACCTAACTAACCTAAGGACAACACACACATCCATGCCCGAGGCAGGAATCGAACCTGCGACCGTAGCGGTCGCGCGGTTCCAGACTGCAGCGCCAGAACCGCTCGGCCACCAGAGGCCGGCCACTCGCAAAGAGAACGAGGGAAAAACGACTATCTATATGCCTCCGTATGAGCCCTAATTTCTCGTATCTTCGGGCTCCTTATGCGCAATGGATGTTGGACGCAACTGAATCGTTCCCCTGCGAGCTTCAAATGTTTATTGTCTAAATTTTCTCAACAGTGTTCCTCGAAAAGTACGTCGTCTTTGCTCCAGGGATTCCCATTTGAGTTCCCGAAGCATCTCCGTAACACTAGCGCGTTGTTGTTCGAACCTACCAGTAACAAATCTAGCTGTCCCCCTCTGGATTGCTTCGATGCTTTCCTTTAGTCCGTTCTGGTATCGATCCCCTGTACTCGAGCCCAGATATGTGAACGACGTGGCCTTGTCAAGCAAGACACTGTTAATGCTTATCCGAATATTACGGGTTTGTTTTTCCTTCTCATCCGTATTAATGTAAATTTTTATACCGTACATTTAGAGCCAACTGCCATTCATCACACCAGCTAGAAATTTCGTGTAAGTCACTCTTCTTCGACCCCTTACCGTAAGCCACAGCATCATCAGCAAGCAATTGCAGACTGCTGCCCACCCTCTTCACCAAATCATGTATGATATAGAGAATAATAGCGGTCCTATCACACTTCCCCGGGGCACTCCTGACGATGCCCTCGTCTCTGATGAACACTCGCCCTTGAGGACAACATGCTGGGTTCTGTAAGTGAAGTAATCTTCGAGCCACTCATATATCTTTGAACCTATTCCATATGTTCGTACGTTCCTTAACACTCTGCCGTCCGATGGCAACACAGTGGTGTCGTGAGCATAGTATAGCGCAGTGGCCGGCGACAACACTTCAGTATCTTTTGCATTCTGGTTCAAAATGGTTCAGATGGCTCTGAGCACTATGGGACTTAACATCTGTGGTCATCAGTCCCCTAGAACTTAGAACTACTTAAACCTAACCAACCTAAGGACATCACACACATCCATGCCCGAGGCAGGATTCGAACGTGCGACCGTAGCAGTCGCGCGGTTCCGGACTGAGCGCGTTAACCGCGAGACCACCGCGGCCGGCACATTCTGGTGGTGTTTTGTTTAGGTAACAAAAAGTTACACGCGTCAACAACTTTTTTGTTTTTATAGTACTTGTGCCCTTTCATCATGGCTGATGAAAGAGACAATACGATTATTTATGATGAATACGCGGAACAAAACTTTGTGGATGTTCCAAAAACAAAACAAAACTAATAACAACAAACGTAATGTGACAGTCTTGTGGAGTTTCGTTGCATCTTGGAGACTGTTTTGCTGCATACCATGTAAAAGAGAAATATTACGTAACAAAGACAATGCAAATAAACAAATCTATGAAAAACAAATTTTATATTTATTTACGTATGTATATCTTCGATATTTCATGAAAGTAGGGGAACAGGGTTGAGAACTTATGAGAACGATGAGTAAAACCTAACAATTTATAATCTCCAGATAATGTCAAGAACGGCCGGCGACAAGCCAAGTAATCCGAATTAGCGCTGCCGGCGCCAAGCGAATAAATTTGTACGAGACGTGCGGACGGCGAATTGTTAATAGTCTGCTATGGGGCAACGTGTCAAACGATTTCCGAAAATTTAGAAATATGGAATCTGCGTGTTGTCCTTCATCCATAGTTTGCAGTATATCATCTGAGGAAACGGTAAGCTGAGTACCACACGAGAGATGCTTTATAAAACGATGCTGATCGTGGACAGAAGCTTCTCGGACTCGAAGAAGATTTATTGTATTCTAACTGAAAATATGTTCTGCAACAAACCGATGTCAGAGATATTTCTCTGTAATTTTGCGGGCCCGTTCTTTTGTACATTTTATATACAGGAGTCACGTGCTCTTTTTTCCAGTCGCCCGGGTCTTTGCGCTGGGCTAGAGATTAACGTTAAATGCAACTAACTAATAGCTGGATACGAAGTAAGGAGTCACTTCATGCTACCACTGAATGGCAGAGAGGCGTACCGATAGTGAATGTGTGGATTGGACACACAAAGACTACAGTTTATACAACCTTCAGTTGGCAAACGTGGCAGTTACAGGCAACATTTACCTTGATATGCTTGGAGGAACTCCTGAAATCACTTCACCAAGAAGGCATTGCTGACAGTGTTATATTCCGGCTGTATGGAACATCTCTTCATAGTAATGGTGTACCCTAAATCGACGTTCCTTCAAAAGATGGATAGGCAGAGGTTCAGCAAGACTGTGCCCGTCGCTTTCACCCGATTTGACACCATTAGTTTCCCTAGCATCGTGGTACATAAAGTCAAGGGTATACAGCAGGATGTAACAGCTCGAATCCGAGATAGAGTATCGGCTATTTCACAAGACATGCCTTAGAATGTATTGAGGTCTGCTTTTGAACAATGCTTTGAAATTTACGGAATCCATGTTGAAATGCGATGAAGATGTATACACAGATTGAAAATAAACATACATGCATATTATTCCGTATACAGGGTGTTTCAAAAATGACTGGTATATTTGAAACGGCAATAAAAACTAAAGGAGCAGCGATAGAAATACACCGTTTGTTGCAATATGCTTGGGACAACAGTACATTTTCAGGCGGACAAACTTTCGAAATTACAGTAGTTACAATTTTCAACAACAGATGGCGCTGCAAGTGATGTGAAAGATATAGAAGACAATGCAGTCTGTGGGTGCGCCATTCCTTACGTTGTCTTTCTGCTGTAAGTGTGTGCTGTTCACAACGTGGAAGTGTGCTGTGGACAACATGGTTTATTCCTTAGAACAGAGGATTTTTCTGGTGTTGGAATTCCACCGCCTAGAACACAGTGTTGTTGCAACAAGACGAAGTTTTCAACGGAGGTTTAATGTAACCAAAGGACCGAAAAGCGATACAGTAAAGGATCGGTTTGAAAAATTTCAACGGACTGGGAACGTGACGGATGAACGTGCTGGAAAGGTAGGGCGACCCCTTACGGCAACCACAGAGGGCAACGCGCAGCTAGTGCAACAGGCGATCCAACAGCGGCCTCGGGTTTCCGTTCGCCGTGTTGCAGCTGCGGTCCAAATGACGCCAACGTCCACGTATCGTCTCATGCGCCAGAGTTTACACCTCTATCCATACAAAATTCAAACGCGGCAACCCCTCAGCGCCGCTACCATTGCTGCATGAGAGACATTCGCTTACGATATAGTGCACAGGATTGATGACGGCGTTATGCATGTGGGCAGCATTTGGTTTACTGACGAAGCTTATTTTTTTTTTTTTACCTGGACGGCTTCGTCAATAAACAGAACTGGCGCATATGGGGAACCGAAAAGCCCCATGTTGCAGTCACATCGTCCCTGCATCCTCAAAAAGTACTGGTTTGGGCCGCCATTTCTTCCAAAGGAATCATTGGCCCATTTTTCAGATCCGAAACGATTACTGCATCACGCTATCTGGACATTCTTCGTGAATTTGTGGCGATACAAACTGCGTTAGACGACACTGCGAACACCTCGTGGTTTATGCAAGATGGTGCCCGGCCACATCGCACGGCCGATGTCTTTAATTTCCTGAATGAATATTTCGATGATCGTGTGATTGCTTTGGGCTATACGAAACATACAGGAGGCGGCGTGGATTGGCCTCCCTATTCGCCAGACATGAACCCCTGTGACTTCTTTCTGTGGGGACACTTGAAAGACTAGGTGTACCGCCAGAATCCAGAAACAATTGAACAGCTGAAGCAGTACATCTCATCTGCATGTGAAGCCATTCCGCCAGACACGTTGTCAAAGGTTTCGGGTAATTTCATTCAGATACTACGCCATGTTATTGCTACGCATGGTGGATATGTGGAAAATATCGTACTATAGAGTTTCCCAGACCGCAGCGCCATCTGTTGTTGACAATTGTAACTACTGTAATTTCGAAAGTTTGTCTGCCTGAAAATGTACTGTTGTCCCAAGCATATTGCAACAAACGGTGTATTTCTATCGCTGCTCGTTTAGTTTGTATTGCCGTTTCAAATATACCGGTCATTTTTTAAACACCCTGTAGAGGGATCGACACCTTATGACGACCCTGTACTTTCTGTGTTGAGAAGATTAAAAGGTCTCTTACGGTGGCCATATTCTTGCCGAATTTAGTTTGGCCATACAAAAATGTTTTGTATGAAGACAGACCGAAAAAATCTTATATCGTTGCCTTAAGGCGCGAAGAAATAATTAACAGAGGAATCTTTTACTAAGACGGCAAAACTGTAGTTGTTGGGACACCAGTCAGGCAAATGCAGACATAAGTTCACTTAGTCAGGCACTAAACGAGTACTTGCCACAGGAACACTCTTTTTTGCATGTCTAACAAGTCACCCAGTCCTCACGCGTTTGATCGCGTACAATTGAAGGACATGGCACATGATAAGTTGCCACGGTTGTCCATTTTAATGTGTTTGTCACTGTACACGGCCTGATGCCTGGAGGTGGTGCTTATACTCCGAAACACATAACTTTTAGACTTTGTGCCATTGGTTGAGTTTATGTACAGTAATTAACAGCTGCCACTAGGAATTCACGAGTCGATGATGTTAAGTGTTTGAATACACAAAAACAAACAGATACACGCATCCGCTCTGGGCTACCACATTTTTGTGTGGAATACAATTGTCGTAGCAGCAATAGGATTAGTTTCGGCCTCTGGTTGCAACCAAGGCTTTTTGGAGGATTAGCCAAACTGCGCAATTGGAAATCTTCTCCCAACTAATCCCAACTGGAAATCCCTTTTTCACGTTTCGAGCTTGCTTGTGTTTGGCTTCGAAAAGATCAGAGTTCTGCACGGTTGCACGTTTAAAGTGCCAGATGTGCAACAATTTTAACATTAACAACAGTAAATGTACATAATCATAATAATATTACCTCTGCATATAAATAGCGCGGATGACAGCCATGCAAAAACCCGCACTCGGTTGCCCGTACTGCGAGGTATTTTTCCTTGGCGGGAGGACTGGAAAGGGATGCACTCAATCACGTGACGTCAACTGGGGAGCTACCTGAGAGAGTAGTAGCGGTCCCAGGTCATGAAAACTGACAACGGTCGGGAGAGCGGCGTGCTGACCCCACACCCCTCCGTATGTCATCCAAAGACGCCATTGATTGACAATGACACGGCGGTCGGTCGCTACATATGGGCCTTCCAGGCCCGTGGATGGAGTTTACGTATACAATCATAATTAAAATTTATTTACATTGGCGCTTAGTACATCCCTTAAGCGTCACTTCGAAGAAACATAGCATTAGAAAAGCATTGATTGACTGTTCCGTCTGTTCTTGGTAGAACTTTTTATACATTATGAATGAAACGCACACAACACAATTTTAATATTCTGCAATATATATTATTTGTTATACGAACCGGTTGTCGGCTGTTACGCCTTTATCAAGTACAAAGATAAGTATGTGGTGCAGTGAAATTTTGAAGGATCAAAGATTTTTAAACTATTGCATCTACAGAGTACCTCCATTTGCGGATATGAAAATGTTCATGTTAGAATTAGTAATTAAAACAAGAGGATTTTTGCAGAGAAAATGCGATGTAGTATTATTTAACTATAATAAAATATGTGACACATTAACTAATGAGCTACATATAGATTACGACGCTTGTTGATAGAAGAAAATAATTGAACAATAAACTTTGGTGAAATATTCCAAAGCTGTCGCTGAACAAAATAATCTTCTCTTTGTTGTTGTTGTTGTTGTCTTCAGTCCTGAGACTGGTTTGATGCAGCTCTCCATGCTACTCTATCCTGTGCAAGCTGCTTCATCTCCCAGTACCTACTGCAACCTACATCCTTCTGAATCTGCTTGGTGTACTCATCTCTCGGTCTCCCTCTACGATTTCTACCCTCCACGCTGCCCTCCAATGCTAAATTTGTGATCCCTTGATGCCTCAAAACATGTCCTACCAACCGATCCCTTCTTCTAGTCAAGTTGTGCCACAAACTTCTCTTCTCCCCAATCCTATTCAATACCTCCTCATTAGTTACGTGATCTATCCACCTTATCTTCAGTATTCTTCTGTAGCACCACATTTCGAAAGCTTCTATTCTTATTCTTGTCCAAACTAGTTATCGTCCATGTTTCACTTCCATACATGGCTACACTCCAAACAAATACTTTCAGAAAGGACTTCCTGATACATAAATCTATATTCGATGTTAACAAATTTCTCTTCTTCAGAAACGCTTTCCTTGCCATTGCCAGTCTACATTTTATATCCTCTCTACTTCGACCATCATCAGTTATTTTACTTCCTAAATAGCAAAACTCCTTTACTACTTTAAGTGCCTCATTTCCTAATCTAATTCCCTCAGCATCACCCGATTTAATTTGACTACATTCCATTATCCTCGTTTTGCTTTTGTTAATGTTCATCTTATATCCTCCTTTCAAGACACTGTCCATTCCGTTCAACTGCTCTTCCAAGTCCTTTGCCGTCTCTGACAGAATTACAATGTCATCGGCGAACCTCAAAGTTTTTACTTCGTCTCCATGAATTTTAATACCTACTCCAAATTTTTCTTTTGTTTCCTTTACTGCTTGCTCAATATACAGATTGAATAACATCGGGGAGAGGCTACAACCCTGTCTCACTCCTTTCCCAACCACTGCTTCCCTTTCATGCCCCTCGACTCTTATTACTGCCATCTGGTTTCTGTACAAATTATAAATAGCCTTTCGCTCCCTGTATTTTACCCCTGCCACCTTTAGAATTTGAAAAAGAGTATTCCAGTCAACATTGTCAAAAGCTTTCTCTAAGTCTACAAATGCTAGAAATGTAGGTTTGCCTTTCCTTAATCTTTCTTCTAAGATAAGTCGTAAGGTCAGTATTGCCTCACGTGTTCCAACATTTCGACGGAATCCAAACTGATCTTCCCCGAGGTCTGCATCTATCAGTTTTTCCATTCGTCTGTAAAGAATTCGCGTTAGTATTTTGCAGCCGTGGCTTATTAAACTGATAGTTCGGTAATTTTCACATCTGTCAGCACCTGCTTTCTTTGGGATTGGAATTATTATATTCTTCTTGAAGTCTGAGGGTATTTCGCCTGTCTCATACATCTTGCTCACCAGCTGGTAGAGTTTTGTCATTACTGGCTCTCCCAAGGCCGTCAGTAGTTCTAATGGAATGTTGTCTACTCCGGGGGCCTTGTTTCGACTCAGGTCTTTCAGTGCTCTGTCAAACTCTTCACGCAGTATCGTATCTCCCATTTCGTCTTCATCTACATCCTCTTCTATTTCCATAATATTGTCCTCAAGTACATCGCTCTTGTATAAACCTTCTATATACTCCTTCCACCTTTTTGCCTTCCCTTCTTTGCTTAGAACTGGGCTGCCATCTGAGCTCTTGATATTCATACACGTGGTTCTCTTCTCTCCAAAGGTCTCTTTAATTTTCCTGTAGGCAATATCTATCTTACCCCTAGTGAGATAAGCTTCTACATCCTTACATTTGTCCTCTAGCCATCCCTGTTTAGCCATTTTGCACTTCCTGTCGATCTCATTTTTGAGACGTTTGTATTCCTTTTTGCCTGCTTCATTTACTGCATTTTTATATTTTCTCCTTTCATCAATTAAATTCAATATTTCTTCTGTTACCCAAGGATTTCTAGCAGCCCTCGTCTTTGTACCTACTTTATCCTCTGCTGCCTTCACTACTACATCCCTCAGAGCTACCCATTCTTCTTCTACTGTATTTCTTTCCCCTATTCCTGTCAATTGTTCCCTTATGCTCTCTCTGAAACTCTGTACAACCTCTGGTTCTTTCAGTTTATCCAGGTCCCATCTCCTTAATTTCCCACATTTTTGCAGTTTCTTCAGTTTTAATCTACAGGTCATAACCAATAGATTGTGGTCAGAGTCCACATCTGCCCCTGGAAATGTCTTACAACTTAAAACCTGGTTCCTAAATCTCTGTCTTACCATTATATAATCTATCTGATACCTTTTAGTATCTCCAGGGTTCTTCCACGTATACAACCTTCTTTCGTGATTCTTAAACCAAGTGTTAGCTATGATTAAGTTGTGCTCTGTGCAAAATTCTACTAGGCGGCTTCCTCTTTCATTTCTTAGCCCCAATCCATATTCACCTACTATGTTTCCTTCTCTCCCTTTTCCTACACTCGAATTCCAGTCACCCATTACTATTAAATTTTCGTCTCCCTTCACTATCTGAATAATTTCTTTTATTTCATCGTACATTTCATCGTACATTTCTTCAACTCTTTAATAGGTCATAATTGAGAACCATGTAAGTCATAATAGTAATATTAAGGAGGTGAATGAAGCATCTGTGATTATACGAAGTACAATTTTGTAACACAACGACAGAAATTATAGTGACTGAAGTACAGAAAAATGTGGCATTTGAGTACGAGGAGTAACTGACAACATGGCCTGGATGGTATTATGAGTATCTGCACTTGGAAGTGGCGACTAGGGGAACTGTTTCTGGTTATTCAGTACTAAGCTTAGGTTGGTCGATATGTGTTTATTAATTTTCCATTATTTTAACGTAGTTCGCCTTCCTTCCTTTATGTATGTGATGGCCTTCTTTAAGCAGGCGGTCTGTGAAAGTAGAATCTTCTTTTCTAAGTTTCCTGCTTCTGTAGTGTTCCTACAGGCGGGTACATATTACCTTGCCAGAATTATCTACATAGAATTTGCCATAGTTACAAGTAATTTAATATACGCCACACTCTTCCGAAAGAGGAGTGCTGTCTTTACCATTTAGCAAAAAGTGTCGAACTGTGTTTTGCACAAAAACGATGTTGTTATGTTCTCGGATTTAAGCTTTCTGGCAACATCCAATGAGACTTTTCCTAAGTTCAGCCATATCTTTAGACTATGTCACCAAAATTTATTTTTAATTTTTACTTTTATGTACAATTGTTGTAGCTTGTCGACAGTTCATTCGTTGAGTGTCACATACTACTACTTAGTTAAATAATCATCTACACTGGAATAATCCCTCTTGTTTTATTCCTAATTATAACATTAATATTTCCATCTCTGGCAGTGGAGATACCCTGTAGATGCACTAGCTTAAAATCTTTGATCGATCAAAATTTCACTGCACCACATACTTACTTTGGCAACGGCCTTGCCGCAGTGGATACACCGGTTCCCGTGAGATCACCGAAGTTTAAGCGCTGTCGGGCGTGGTCGGCACTTGGATGGGTGACCATCCAGGCCGCCATCCGCTATTGCCATTTTTCGTGTGCACTCAGCCTCGTGATGCCAATTGAGGAGATACTCGACCGAATAACAGCGGCTTCGGTCAAGAATACCACCATAACGACCGGGAGAGCGGTGTGCTGATCCCACGCCCCTGCTACCCGTATCCTCCTTGAGGATGACACGGCGGTCGGATGGTCCCGGTGAGCCGCTTGTAGAGGGAGTGGTTTGGGTTACGTACTTACATTTGTACCTAATGATGGCATAATAGCCGAAAACTGTTCGTTCTAACAAATAATAAATATCATAGGCTATTGCACCAATGTTGTGTGTATTTCATCCACAATACATTGGAAAATCATTTGTCGGAAGTAGATGTATCTTGTAATCAATCTAAGAACTATAACACCATCAGAGTCGAACAACTTGGACAATGTCATAGTTCACACAATGTAAAATGGAAGTGTGCACTCATCAGTGTCTTTCACCAATGTTAGAATTTGTGTGCTCCATCTGTCTGTCTGCAGATTATGGCTGTGCGAACGTGTAAATGAGAGGAATACTGTTTCCATCAATCATTTTCACCTTCGTTTGGGAAGTGATTTTTTTCATTTTATTATAATATGATTTTTTAGTGGAGGCGCTTTTGCTTTGTGCCTTGCGTTGCTGAACTTTCTGTTCAAATTGTACAAATGTGTATGAATTTCTAAGGGACCAAACTGCTCAGGTCATCTGTCGCTAGACTTACACACTACTTAAACTAACTTATGCTAAGAACAACACACACACCCATGCCCGAGGAAGGACTCGAAACTCCGGCGGGAGGGGCCGCGCATTCCGTGACATGACGCCTCAAACCGCGCAGTACAACTTGCTGTTGCCTCACAAATTGCGTCGGATCGACAGCAAATACAGCCAGCTTGTGAATGGTGCCTTTTGCTGGCTGGAATTTTCGCTGTCACAGGTTCAGCGGCGTGGGCAGGCCCTCATGCAGACAGATGAAAACTGTCATGTGCTCAATAAAACTGTTAATTTCTAGAATTCCGTAACATTTTAGAGGCTACTGGTTTTAATGCTACTTTATTTGCCGGAAGGAAACTGGGAGATTCCGAAATTTATGTTGTAAAAGTGTAAACGATGCACTCTATTGCGAGGGGTATCATGCCCACGTCCAAAAGTCCTCCTTACTATTATAAAATTTTCACATTAAAGTGTTATAATATCATTCAAGGCGAATTCGGAAATAAGATTTGTTTTGTACCCTGGAATTTTTCAGTGTGTAAACAACTAGAGAGAATAGCAGAAAGCAATCAAGGATACGCGGTGTGTGCGTCGGATCCAGTTAAAAGGCAACTTTACTGTGTTAGAAAACAGAACAGCGTGAGAAGTGATAAATGAGAACGGCGTAGTTTAGACGACGGCAATTTTCGCGGCTGGGAGCAGTGAAGGCGTGCAGATTGTTTCACGATGTTTTACGGCGCTCACGAGCTTAACACTGCGTTCATCTCAAAGGGAACTGCCGGCTGCGCCGAGCAATTAGGAGCGCTCGAGACCGAAGAAGAACAAAACTTCTAGTTGAAAGGCTTCCTTCCCGACGCTAAATTGTTATGCAGCAGTCGTGTTAAGTGACTTATTTTATCTGAAAAACGATGTTTCGGTGCAGAAACCAAAACGCAACTCATTATCTTACTTTGGCATAACAGCGGCCAATGTAGGAAATGCGTGAATAACTGCTGACGACTCGGTATTTATTCTTCCTTGACGACTCGGTATTTATTCTTCCTTCTCTTGTTCTCAGCCCTAGCTGTTATTGGTAACTAAAATCAGTGCAGTCGACGGGAATATACACTCCTGGAAATTGAAATAAGAACACCCTGAATTCATTGTCCCAGGAAGGGGAAACTTTATTGACACATTCCTGGGGTCAGATACATCACATGATCACACTGACACAACCACAGGCACATAGACACAGGCAACAGAGCATGCACAATGTCGGCACTAGTACAGTGTATATCCACCTTTCGCAGCATTGCAGGCTGCTATTCTCCCATGGAGACGATCGTAGAGATGCTGGATGTAGTCCTGTGGAACGGCTTGCCATGCCATTTCCACCTGGCGCCTCAGGTTGACCAGCGTTCGTGCTGGACGTGCAGACCGCGTGAGACGACGCTTCATCCAGTCCCAAACATGCTCAATGGGGGACAGATCCGGAGATCTTGCTGGTCAGGGTAGTTGACTTACACCTTCTAGAGCACGTTGGGTGGCACGGGATACATGCGGACGTGCATTGTCCTGTTGGAACAGCAAGTTCCCTTGCCGGTCTAGGAATGGGAGAACGATGGGTTCGATGACGGTTTGGATGTACCGTGCACTATTCAGTGTCCCCTCGACGATCACCAGAGGTGTACGGCCAGTGTAGGAGATCGCTCCCCACACCATGATGCCGGGTGTTGGCCCTGTGTGCCTCGGTCGTATGCAGTCCTGATTGTGGCGCTCACCTGCACGGCGCCAAACACGCATACGACCATCATTGGCACCAAGGCAGAAGCGACTCTCATCGCTGAAGACGACACGTCTCCATTCGTCCCTCCATTCACTCCTGTCGCGACACCACTGGAGGCGGGCTGCACGATGTTGGGGCGTGAGCGGAAGACGGCCTAACGGTGTGCGGGAGCGTAGCCCAGCTTCATGGAGACGGTTGCGAATGGTCCTCGCCTATACCCCAGGAGCAACAGTGTCCCTAATTTGCTGGGAAGTGGCGGTGCGGTCCGCTACGGCACTGCGTAGGATCCTACGGTCTTGGCGCGCATCCGTGCGTCGCTGCGGTCCGGTCCCAGGTCGACGGGCACGTGCACCTTCCGCCGACCACTGGCGACAACGTGTTGAGCAATTCGGTGGTACGTCCACCCGGCCTCCCGCATGCCCACTATACGCCCTCGCTCAAAGTCCGTCAACTGCACATACGGTTCACGTCCACGCTGTCGCGGCATGCTACCAGTGTTAAAGACTGCGATGGAGATCCGTATGCCACGGCGGCGGTGCACAAATGCTGCGCAGCTAGCGCCATTCGACGGCCAACACCGCGGTTCCTGGTGTGTCCGCTGTGCCGTGCGTGTGATCATTGCTTGTACAGCCCTCTCGCAGTGTCCGGAGCAAGTATGGTGGGTCTGACACACCGGTGTCAATGTGTTCCTTTTTCCATTTCCAGGAGTGTATGTTACGTCTGAAAAACAGCTATCCAACGGCGAAAATAATAATTCCGTAATGTAAAGATGAAGCGTCGGAGTTAATGGTGGCAAGCATACTTTTTTTATAAGATTCAACTCGTGGACCATCTCACTGGCTGATGATGAAATGTGAACACCAGACTCGTCTTTTTACCTGCACTCGTGAATCTGTTGTAAACTGTACTCATATTTCTGTGCACCTTTTGGCATAAAAACTACGTCATCCCTCAGTGGTTACGGCTTTGGGTTCGTCCCATATATCGACGTTATTCTCAGTTCCACATCGAGTCGGAACCGTTATCATTAGAAACGGTCTAAGGCAGTTCTCGTCTAATGTAGTCAACCGCAGTCATCTAGATATAACACAGCATACGTTATCGCACAAGGATGCGTTTCAGTTTTCTTCGCATGTAAGACGTATTATGCAATGAATTACATGCTCAGAAATTAAGTGAATGGAGAGTTGGATCTGCAATAATAGTAGGAGCATTGACATAAATTAATATCATTAGCGCCATACTGTTTGGATCTGCTGTACTTGCTGTGTAATGAATACAAGTGGTGTGCTGTGACAGTTCAACACTATTCCAGGCCCACCACTCGAACCCAAATTTGTCGCTCATCGGCCTGTCTGAGCGCGTCTCCAGGTCTCACTCAAACTTTCACTGCCACCCACGTTCCCACGTATGATTCCCGAGTGGGACATACACGCTCATATTGCACCGCAGGCTTACTCGTAAACGTTTATTGCGGACCCAGCTGTCCAAATGAGAGTAGCCAGCCACGTAGTTCCATGAGGCTGCATAAAACTTCTCACTATACCAAAATAAGCAACTGAAAGCACTATAGGTATCATAGCAGTTTTCAGGAAGAATCGAAGATCCGACACTGGAACGGAAAATGACACCGTTAACATATCATACCACACCTCCGTCTGGCTCATAGTAACTCAAGCCATTAACCTCCTCCACAACACGAAAGGAAAGACACTGCCCGACTAGAAAAAGTGAAACACCCTCAAGGGGTCTGAGAGGGTATGTGACGTTCTTTCAGTGATTACAAAATCGAGTCAAATTCACCAAGAACTTAGCACTATGAGTCCACTTACCAGTATGAGGTTGCATCCTTTCCCGCCTAGATGCATGCACTGATTCGGTTGGCAGGTTGTCATAAAGCCGCTGTGCCCTCTCCCGAGACAATCTGAGCCACAAAATTTATAACTCCACCTTACTGTGCTGTATACTGGCCCCGGACGGAGTTGACGTCCGATCTGGCCCTACACAAGTTCTAGTGCGAACGGTCCTGGCCACAGGAATACCCCAGCCGCATGCAGACAGTTTATCGAGATACGTGTCATGTGTGGACGAGCGTTGTCCTGTTGAAAAATGCCACCATGATACTATCACATGAGAGATAACACATGAGGTCGCAGGATGAGCGTGACGTCCTTTTGTGCCGTCAGAGTTCTCAACATTTCTTAGACTGTTACCCCTGAGTTCAATAAGACGTCAGCTGGTACCCTGCCCTTTAGCCCCCCTCCCCTGCTGTCTGTTGCCCCCCCCCCCCCCCTGCATTATCACCAGCTTCAGTACCTACCTAAACTGTAGAATGAAAGATTTTTCTTGGAACATTTGTATTTTTAAAATAATGAAAGATGAATGACATTTACTTTCTCTCTCTCTCTCTCTCTCTCTCTCTCTCTCTCTCTCTCTCTCTCTCTCTGTGTGTGTGTGTGTGTGTGTGTGTGTGTGTGTGTGTGTGTGTGTGTGTGTGTGTGTGTGTGTATTAGAATGAATGACGAAGGAACTCGTGGTGCGTCGCTGGTGCTACTCACAAGTCCTTCACAGATATGAAAGCTAAATATCCACAGTGAGGGTAGACCCGTGTTACAAAACATACTTCCCCTGCACTACTCCTCTCCATTGCGGCACTAGACTTACTGCGCACTGCAATCCCATTTAAAGTCAGTCAAGTTAAAATATGTGCACTATACTTATTGTACGTAAATCACTTGATTGCTGCGCTCCATACTTCTGAAATGGCAAAAATTAGAAGATTTCAGGCTGTTAATGCTTTGTATCTGAACACAGCCACTAATAATAATTCTTTGTGCAGCACTATAGTAGCCCTTACTTATGTAGTTACTGCTGTGTCGTGCTGCGAATTAATTCATTTACCTGTTTCGGAGCGAGTAATGAAGCAATTTCTGGACTACTGCAGGTACTATCTACAACGTGGAGATGCCATTTTCTTGACATATTTAGAATTTGTTAGGTATATGTCTCACTCTTATCACCAGCGACGTACAGGACAAAGCACAACATATGTGTATGTTGGGTGGACTTTGTGAAAAACCTGTAACCTCCACCGCATTACTGCTATTAATTGAGAAAAAAGTCATTATGATAACTTACATAATAATTATTAGAATCTTGCAAATTATGCTAATAGTGATTATCTTTTAAAAATAGTTTCTTGACTGAAACAGAATCGAATCATTTACTTTTTACCCCTCAGAAAATTTAATTTTGCGCCTCAGACGGTAATCACCCCCAGCCGAGGCCTGAAGTTACAGCCGAGGACTGCCTACACCATGAAGTAACACCAGTGTGCCACTCCAGAACATCGGAAGAATAGGGACTCTCCCCAGGTGGTGGACACCCGGGGTAGTGCAGAACCGCGATTCAGCGCTGCACGTAATGCAACGCCTTTCATCAGCAGTCCATGCTTTCAGGTCAGAGAACCACTCCAAATGCAGCCGTTTGTTTTGTGGTCTTAACGCCAGTCTGCGCATGGGATGGTGATTCCCTTGTCCGGCTGCTGCTAGGTTCCCATCAAATAGTGTGGAATGACAGAAATTTGCAAGAGTCCCAGTACTTGTTTTCAGATGGCAGACGCAGATACGAAGGGTTTAAATGTACGCTAATGTTCAGAGAAAACAGAACACCTTGAACGAGTAAATAGAGAACATTCATATTCACAGGACATAAACATTAGTATGTTCTGCGGAAATGATTAGTATTGGTCCATCATGGCCCCCGATAACTTGTTCCGTGCTTGATGGCATCGACGCTTATAAGGCACGAATGGCGTCCTGTGGTATAACCATCATGCTGCATTCACCTGGTTCCAAAGTTAACGTGTGGTGGTTGGCATTGGGTCACAGCGCTGCACCCGTCGTTTCGCCATATTCCACATATTTTCCATTAGCGACAAATCTGGTGATCTGGCAGGCCAGGGAAAGAGGCTGACATCCTGTGACACCAAGAAGGCACGTGTTCGTGCAGAAACAAGTGGTCGTGCATTGTCTTGCTGGAAAGAAAAGGCGTCTGAGGCGTTTTGCAGGAAGGGTATGGCTACAGGTCGCAGGATGTCATTCACTTACGACACACTGGTCACAAGGTCCTGGACACGCACCAACTGTGATTTGTGGTTGTATCCAATAGCACCCTACACTGCAACGCCTCGAGGTGGTGCTGTATGTCTTTGTGCGAATCGAGTCACTGTGATGCCGCAACCCTTGTCTGCGGCGAACCAATCAGAAACAGAAACTAGATTCGTCCGAAAACACTATCTGATGACATTCACTTACACCATTGTCGCCTTGCATGTTTTTGCACATTCGTCAAAGGCAGGCGGAGCAGAGGATGACGTGCAAGTAACTCACGCCGTAAAAACCGGCGATGGACTGTCACTCCTGATAGTGTCCGGTGTGTCCCACTGTTGCGCCAGAGCCGAGGAGGGCGCAGATCTGTTCTGCAGCGCCATTCGGATGAGGTGTCGATCTTCTCAGGAGGTGCAGCAATTTCCTGAATGGTTGCATCACATGCCACTAATGTTCCCTCTTTCAGGCTCACTAACTTGACGGTACGGTTGGCATATACATGTGTAGGGCATCCTGGACGTCTCCTCAAGTCGCCCTGATACATTACCTTCGGTTTATAGCGATAAGGAGAGTCATAGGTACATTTTACAGGTAGTTGATGTTGCACCGCGATATGGATGTTGACCGTGTATTCGACATGGTTCAGATGCTAATTATTTCTGCACAACATACTAAAGTACATGTCCTATGAATATAAATATCTCCAGTCGTTCAAGGTGGTCTGGTATTTTTTTTTTAAATGAGTGTACTTCGAACGCAAAACGACGAACCTGCCTTGCGGTGGTCAGACGCGATCGTCGGAACCTTGACAACGAATATGCCGGCTCTCACGTTTGCATGCAGTCGAGCATCGGGTCGCCATTACATCGGAATGTCCGAAAATTCAGGATACTGCACAATTCGACCAGCAGGGCAAATGGAGACTCACAATTAAGACCCGTTCAAACTCTGTCAGGTGTCGTTAGCGCAGTCCCACAATACTACGCGGCAACTCCTTGACCTCTGACTTCGTTCACGCTCCTTGAGTGACATATCCCACCAGGTCTGGTAACAGACTTATCACGAATAATTAACCCACCCGCCGATGGTACGTACGTATAGGAAGCTACATTGATATTCGACTATATCTCCTGATTGTTTCATTTCTTTTATTTTTTATTACGGGCAGTATCGTTGAGTCTAAAGATCGAAACCGCACAAAAACAGGGAAACAAATGTAATTTATTTGCTTCGATTAAAGTTCACCAAGTCTGTCATTTCATGGAGCAGCACCTGTCGCTTAGCTGCTGCTGCGCTATCTGATACATTGACTCAGCCTACTCATCACGTGTGCGCCACAGCTCTCGTATAGAAAAACGAAATTCGATCTACGAAAAATGGCCGAAGGACCAGTAGTTTTCCCAGTGCTCGGCACCGCTCATTAGGCGCGAAAAAATTTCATCGTGTCGACAAGGATCCTTGAGAAGTTTGACTTCGAAGTAGAGTGGGACTCTGCTGACGGAGGCAAAGCTTGGACTGACGCTAGGAAACTGCTGATGCTCCGTTAGTTCTATGTTCTTAAAAGGCTAAGACTGTCATCCCCGTCACTGTTGCAGGTTTCTATCTAATGGCTTCTAGGAACAACATAAATTTGATTTTCATTGTATTATACATGTACTGGTCGAATTTGTAAATTAATATGCTGTCATAACCTACTCACTAAGAGGTAATAATATTATGTTAAAGGATTAATACAGTAAGCCAGGTATTAAAGCTAGAAGTCATGTGTATGTTCTGAGGCGCAGATTACCCAGAATATATTCATCCGCCCACCCGGCTACCAGCGCGGTCGCTGCTTCCCGAGAGGGAAGGCGTGTCGGTTTCCGGCAGTCTTAATCCGCCCGGCGGATTTGTGTCGAGCTCGGTGTACCAGCCAGTCTGTGGATGGTTTTTAAGGAGGTTTTCCATCTGCCTTCGCGAATGTGGGCTGGTTCCCCTTATTTCGCCTCAGTTACACTACGTCGGCTATTGCTGCGCAAACACTTTCTCCACGTACGCGTACACCATAATTATTCTACCACGCAAACATCTGGGGTCCACGGGGGGCCGAACCGCACCGCACAATAACGCTGGGTTCGGTGTGGAGCGGCGGTGGGGTGGGTGGACTGCTGTGGCCTGTTGTGGGGTTGTGAACCATTGAGGGCTACGGCGGGACGAAGCATCTCCGTTGTTTCTAGGTTCGCGGTTCAATACACAGTAGTCATCCAGTGTTTGAGAACGAGAGCACTTAGCGACATCCAGCAAATTTCACACATTATTTCAAATCATTTTGAAACTTTTTCTCGCTGGCACCCATTGAAAAATGATGGAAGGAAAAAAGTTTCTCGCTTACTACAATTTCTGTGTGCACGTAGTCAAACTTAAGCATCAGGAAGGATATTTTAATTTAACACTTACTTAGCTGTATTTCTATTTGCGATACAATTTGCAGATCCTCCACATATACCACTGAATGTAAGTGCATAATTATGTCGTTGTTGTACGATACATAGCTCAGAGAACTAACTGGTACAAAGGAACGGTTCACCAAGATGAACGGAAGGACCGAGGAACGAATTATAAGGAACGGTCTTTCATAGTTCACTTCGGTCGCGGCTTTCTACTTATTGTTCCCGGGAACGGGAAACGGTCGCTCTGGTTCTCGGAACGGCACGTCGGCCGGTCTCGTTCCAGCCTCGGTCTCTCTTGGCCAGACTCGTCCTTCTTCGCGTGGCCACTCGTCATTGTTCTACTGCCGAGAGCTTCTGATTAGTTCAGTATCCAGTTGTTCGTTTCATTCGCTGCGCACGCCCGTCCTAGATCTGTTTCAAACCTTTTTTGAACCCTGGACTTTTGGTTCATTTTGTATTCTATTCAGCGTCCACGACCGGTAATTAAAATGTATTTTATAATTAATGTAATACATATACCTTCTCAGATAGCAAAAGGGCGTATCAGCTTACTTAACTATTTCGATAAACAGCAGAAGACATAGTTGTAAAAAGGCAAGATTATCCAAAGTAAAACAGCATGTTCATTGTTATGGAAGGCAGATCGACTTACAACCGAATGAAGTCCGCGCTCCATAATCGAGTGTCTCATGTCACATTTTGCAAAGAGAATATGATAATTCTACAATATTACTTCAGTGGTACACGATGGCGCACAAAAAGTCAGCCCTTCGTACTAGACTGCTCATTGACTCCCACCAATTCTCATCTATTGTTTCGCAGTTGTTGTTTACATTAGCTTACTTGTTATTTCTTGACTACTTAATTATTAAATGTTTATCTATTCTGCTCTTCGCGGTCAACAAACCGTGCGCAATTGGCGAGCAGTCTGTACTCGCGGCCGCTTTTTCGTGCGCCACCTTTTACCACTGCGATCAGCGACATAACACTACAGTTGGTTAAACGAGAGGTTCTGCAGAATCACGAAAATTACTTCTACAGGTGTGTGAGAGTTCTGTAATGAACAAAACCTGTGTACTTAAGAGGGGAGGCAAGTGCCCCCTCTTGGCACCGTCCATCTCGTCAAATGGTTTAAATGGCTCTGAGCACTATGGGACTTAACATATGAGGTCATCAGTCCCCTAGAACTTAGAACTACTTAAACCTAACCAACCTAAGGACATAACACACATCCATGCCCGAGGCAGGATTCGAACCGTAGCAGTCGCGCGGTTCCGGACTGCGCGCCTAGAACCGCGAGACCATCCATCTTGTCACCTATGCTACTAATTTTCAATTTTCATAAGAACTATATACCATGCACAGATGAACGGTGAACGAGCAAAAATGAACGATTCCCAAGAAAGAGTGATCACTAGTTCCCAAGGATGAACGAATTTTACCGATCTCTAGTCATGAACATTGAGGTACGTGAAAAATCAGTTTCTTAAAACATGGCGCAAATTACCCGGACTGTACTTATCGAGTGTTTGATAATACGCCGTTTTATATATGGGAGCTCGATTCTTTAAATAATCGGCGATGAGGTTACAGCTTATGAACTACGCAACGATGGTTGCGCGGGTCACTGGATTAGCCCAGCTTTAGGCCAGTGCATCTGTACTAGGACCATTCTTAGAAGGCGGTCTTCTTCAAATCCGATGTTCCAGCAACCTACGATTAATTGTTACTCGAAGAGCGGCCTTTGCTTCAGGTCCTAGCCTTTGTGCAACTCGGCTTTTCAAGTCCAGATGGCAGCGACGTAAATTGTGAGCGTTGTTGAAGGAGAGCAACAGAGCGCCGTGTGGTGCACGGCGGCCGCAGGCTGCACAACACGTGCGGGCGGCCGGAAGCCGCGGCGTCCCGCGGATCCGCACAAATATTTGCAGCCGCCGCCCGCTGCGATGCTACACAGGCGCCGCCAGACCCAGGGGCTGCGGTAGAAGGTGACCCGCTACACGTACCAGTTGCGGTGTGGTGAAAGAGTAAGGGGAATTTTTGTTTCTCTTGAAGAATATTTATTTATTCATCAACTTTATCCCCTTCAGATATAATACACTTGTGCAGCGCTTTTTCCTTGGAAGCACATCTGGAACTCAGTTTTCGTTATGGTGTTCAGTTCCTTCAGTCATTCTGTTTTCATCTGATCAGTGGTGGCAAAAGGACATCGTTTCATGGCTTTCTTCAGCCTCGGGAATTGAAAGAAGTCGCAGGGGCCATGTCCATCAGATACGGTGGCTAAGGCAACATATGATGTTTTTTTCTGAAGAAGAAGTAGTGGGAAAAAAAAATCGATCAAGCATTGAGGTGTGAGGCGGATCATGCAGTTTCCACGAGTGGTTTTTCCACAATTCTGGTCGTTTTCTTCGAATTGCTTCTCGCAAACGGTGCATAATTTGCAAGTATTGGAAATATCACTTCCTAAGGATGGTCTAGTAGAAATGTGGAGGACTATAGATAGAGATGGATTAAACCAGTGACCCGCGGTACCATCATTGTTTACATTGTAACTTACTAACCACACGACCGTAAGGTAGGAAGACTTGATGCAGTACCCCACTGTAATCGAAGAAAACAATGAGAAGAACCTTCGCAAGTGATCCACCTTCTCGAAGTTTTTTCGCTCTTGGTTCTCCAGGCAGTTTCTATTGGGACGGTTGGGTCACGGTTTCGACCTCATACCCCGTATATCAGTGTTTCGTCACCTGTTATAGCCTTCTCTAAAGTTCTGGATCGTTTTCAGTTTCATTCAGCAATTCCTGAGCGATGTCTACACGACGTCGTTTTTGGCCGAAATTGAACAATTTCGGGACGAACTTTGCTTTTACATGTTCCATGCCCGAAATATCCGAAAAAATTGCTCGGCATGAACCAAATGATACGCCGACATCACTAGAAACCTCTCTGATGGTGAGTCAGCGATTTTCCAAATCCATTTTGTGTACTTCTTCCCCATTCTCATCAGTAGTTGGTATGCTAGGGCATCCAAGCGGTTTCGTCTTCAACGTCTTGCCGATCCTCTCTGGTACGTTCATACCACCCGTAAACTCCTGTCTGATTCATAGTAGAATCGCCAAAAGCCACAATCAACATATCGAATGCTCTGCTGCTGCACTTTATTCCATTTTTCATCAAAAGTTAATGCAAATTCTTTGATCCTAGTTTTTGAAAATATCGGTCAAGCGCTCGAAAACACATACAGACTTTTTGACTATCAACAATCAAGTAAATATTCGAAACAGTTGAAAATGCAAACATACTTTAGGAACATATGTACTAACAACATAAAAGAATTTTAAAAATCGAATGTACACTCCTGGAAATTGAAATAAGAACACCGTGAATTCATTGTCCCAGGAAGGGGAAACTTTATTGACACATTCCTGGAGTCAGATACATCACATGATCACACTGACAGAACCACAGGCACATAGACACAGGCAACAGAGCATGCACAATGTCGGCACTAGTACAGTGTATATCCACCTTTCGCAGCAATGCAGGCTGCTATTCTCCCATGGAGACGATCGTAGAGATGCTGGATGTAGTCCTGTGGAACGGCTTGCCATGCCATTTCCACCTGGCGCCTCAGTTGGACCAGCGTTCGTGCTGGACGTGCAGACCGCGTGAGACGACGCTTCATCCAGTCCCAAACATGCTCAATGGGGGACAGATCCGGAGATCTTGCTGGCCAGGGTAGTTGACTTACACCTTCTAGAGCACGTTGGGTGGCACGGGATACATGCGGACGTGCATTGTCCTGTTGGAACAGCAAGTTCCCTTGCCGGTCTAGGAATGGTAGAACGATGGGTTTGATGACGGCTTGGATGTACCGTGCACAATTCAGTGTCCCCTCGACGATCACCAGAGGTGTACGGCCAGTGTAGGAGATGCCGGGTGTTGGCCCTGTGTGCCTCGGTCGTATGCAGTCCTGATTGTGGCGCTCACCTGCACGGCGCCAAACACGCATACGACCATCATTGGCACCAAGGCAGAAGCGACTCTCATCGCTGAAGACGACACGTCTCCATTCGTCCCTCCATTCACGCCTGTCGCGACACCACTGGAGGCGGGCTGCACGATGTTGGGGCGTGAGCGGAAGACGGCCTAACGGTGTGCGGGACCGTAGCCCAGCTTCATGGAGACGGTTGCGAATGGTCCTCGTCGATACCCCAGGAGCAACAGTGTCCCTAATTTGCTGGGAAGTGGCGGTGCGGTCCGCTACGGCACTGCGTAGGACCCTACGGTCTTGGCGTGCATCCGTGCGTCGCTGCGGTCCGGTCCCAGGTCGACGGGCACGTGCACCTTCCGCCGACCACTGGCGAGAACATCGATGTACTGTGGAGACCTCACGCCCCACGTGTTGAGCAATTCGGCGGTACGTCCACCCGGCCTCCCGCATGCCCACTATACGCCCTCGGTCAAAGTCCGTCAACTGCACATACGGTTCACGTCCACGCTGTCGCGGCATGCTACCAGTGTTAAAGACTGCGATGGAGCTCCGTATGCCACGGCAAACTGGCTGACACTGACGGCGGCGGTGCACAAATGCTGCGCAGCTAGCGCCATTCGACGGCCAACACCGCGGTTCCTGGTGTGTCCACTGTGCCGTGCGTGTGATCTTTGCTTGTACAGCCCTCTCGCAATGTCCGGAGCAAGTATGGTGGGTCTGACACACCGGTGTCAATGTGTTCTTTTTTCCATTTCCAGGAGTGTATAAAGCCGCCCTCCAAATTAAATAGTTTCCGTTACTTTTTGATAACACCTCGTACATGCTTCACAAGTCTCCGTCCAGTGCGTGGCGGAGAGTGCATCACACCACTATTATCGATTTCTTTCCCTATTTCGTTCGCATATTGAGAAAGGGACTGACGACTGTTCGTATGCCACTGTACATGCCCTAATCTGTCTTGCCGTTTTCTCATGATAACTACAGAACACATTCGGTGGTGGCAGCTTAATAGTCGCACAGTCTCCATTGAATACAGACTATTTTAATTTACCGAACAACGTCTCGCGAGAACTCCGCCGTTTTTCTTCCGAGGCTACCCATTTAAATTCACCGAGAACGTGTATCGACTAAACGGATTTCTTACGATCCTAGCAGCGCATCTCACAATTCGTCGGATGTCTTTTATCATGGCTACTTGATATGGAAGATTCCAAACACTGGAACAATAGAACTAGCGCTTTGTACGCTATTTCTTTAACGGATGGATTTCATTTTCATAGAATCCTTCCTACAAATTTTTCACGTCAACATCGCTTCCTAGTATTACCCATAAATACTTATACACTGTGAAGTTCTCAAGGTGTTCATCACCTAATCGTGTAATCGGGTTCTTTTCCTTTGTTGTAGGCATCATTTTACATTTACCCATATCTAAAGAGAACTGCCTTTCATTACATCAAGTAGAAATTTTGTCCATATCTTTCTGCGACCCGGTATTATCGTCAAATGACGCCAGAAAAGTATCTTATAGCGCTGCCCATTCTGTCTGACAAATAATTTTATATACTGAGAACATTATACGACCTGTTACGCTTCCTTGGGACACACCATATGCTGGTTCCGTTTCTGTTGAACATACGCCATCCATTGCAGCTTGCTGGGTTCAGCTACCCAGCTGTTCCTCGAGCAAACCACATATTTGCGAAGATTCTCCGTATCGTCGCGTAATTGTTGGCAGTCGATGACTCACTAGAGTGTCGAACGCCTTTCGGAAATCTAGGAAGACGAAATCTACATCGACATTTTCATATCGGCCTCAAGTACAAAACCACGCTGCTCAGTGCCACTACAGTTGGCAAGAATTAAATGCTGTCGAAACTAAAGCATCAAACGTATACTCAGATGTAATAATTAACGGATTATTTTTTAACCATCCACTCCCCTAAGAGGCACAACAAAATTATAAACCATAACACTCACGTAAAATACAGGATATTTCAGAACGATTTATCCATCTTCATAAGATTCAGTGCTTTAAATAAAGAAAGATAGAAACGTGGAGTAAATTTTAGCCTACGCATAGAGGTACATTTTTTTTTTTTATTTTCATAAGAAGCACCTCTTCGGGAATGCAGAGGGAGCTATCTCGATTCGACGCACATTGGGTAATGAACGAGCGAGCGAACTAACTACGCCAGCGAGACACATACCTGCAGTTCATGTAGAAGATATGGTCTTGTGAAGCTGATTGATTTTTGTTTTTGTTTTATACACTCTGTGTATCAGCGTAAAGGCCTACTCTCTCCGAGGACCATTTTTCAGAAAGCAGTCAGTTTGCATAGAGAAAACATTATTCGGTCAGCCCATCACGCTGGTGACAAACTGGGGCAACAGCTAACACGAGTGTACGGCAGCAGGTAGGAGATGAGTCCGCCTCTTTAGTTCGGCGGTCCTTGTGGCCGACTGCCATGCGGAGAACCCGGGTTGAATTTCCGTTGCCGGGCGTGGTGGCGGAGCGGTTCTAGGCGGTACAGTCTGGAACCACGCGACCGCTACGGTCGCAGGTTGCAATCCTGCCTCGGCCATGGATGTGTGTGATGTCCCACAGTGCTTAGAGCGATTTGAACCATTTTTGAATTCCCTTTACTGACGGGGATTTTTCCACGGTGGAAGGTCTGGAACAGGGTTCACTCTGCCTCTTCATACAAGTTGAGGAGCTAGTTGACATAGTAGCGACTCCAGGTCACGAAAACTGAAATCGGGCGGGAGAGCGGTTTGGTGATGCCCCGCCACTCCATAAAGCATCCAGTGGCGCCATTGACGGAGCATAACGTGACGGTCGGACGCCACCGATGCGCCCGTCAGTCCCTAGACGAAGTTAGCGTAAAAATCGTAAGAAGGTTTGAGAGGTGTTAACCAAAATACATTGGTGAACTGAGATTTAACGCCGGCCGCTGTGGCCGAGCGGTTCTAGGCGCTTCAGTCCGGAACCACGCGGCTGCGACTGTCGCAGGTTCGAATCATGCCTCGGGCATGGATGTGTGTGATGTCCTTAGGTTAGTTAGGTGTAAGTTATTCTAAGTTCTAGGGGACTGATGACCTCAGATATTAAGTCCCATAGTGCTTAGAGCGATTTGAACCATTTGAGATTTAACCAACCCGACTAATTATCCGTACCTGAATCCTTATTGCCGAGCTGAGATTTGAACCGTAGTCCTCCTGAGTGTCCAGTGCCTTAATAGTGCGTCACCTCATTCGGTTCAAGAAATGTGCAAAACATTCATTCGACACCCACGATATTCGCCGTTTGTTGGCGAGGTCGTCAAATCGCGAAGGAGATACCTTTGTGACACCATAGCCGCTCTCAGAAGACGCGTATCTATTGCCGTAACCGATAGCAGCCCACGCAGTTACGACCCAGAGGAAGGTCCGTAGGTATCGTTTCTAAGCCCGCCGAACACAGTAAGGCGATCGCCGTGAGACGAGCGGCGGTGCCGCGGCCAACGCACCGACTCCGCCGTGTACGACTGTTCCTGCCTCGCCTCGCCTCGCCTCCCGCTGGTCGCTTTTTCTTCCCGACCACAGACAGAGACCAGTTGGTTCCGAACGGTTCATGGTCGTGCTCTATCATGTCCATTATAATTATCCGGGCTGTTATGCCGTGGTCGGTTGATGAATTCTGTGTCGATTCCCAAGGTTTCGTCTCCGACTTCGGGAGACATCTTCAAGGGGGTCCGTAGCTACTAGCGAGCCAGTGGGTGTGTTGGACGTTCCATCGAGCTACGGACTCCCTTGAAGATGTCTGCCGCAGTCGGAGACGAAACGTTGGGAATCGACACAGAATTCATCAACCGACCACGGCCTAACAGCCCGTTATACTATTTATGTCGAGAGGTGATTTTAAATTTTGTTGGACGACTAGTAATCAGTAAGACTTCGCAGTAGCAAATTCCAGTAGAAGAAGCAATTCTCGTTAGTACGTACACACCCAGCTGCGAGATAACAGGTTTCGAAACGCATTTGGCCGCTGACTTAAGCGAGCGAGCAAACTCAGCCTACCTTCGTGACGTCCGCGCCGCCGGCCTGTCTTCCTCGTGAGTCCCGTGATCAACTACAGCAACGCACTTCCATTGGGACTTGTAGACTGCACACAAGCACTATTCTCGTATACTGCAAACCCACATTCTACTTCTCCTCCCCCCTCCCCACATTTCCATACATTACTAAACTGACGATTTTTTGATGCACCAGGATGCGTCATGTCACTTGTTTCAACCACGTTATGCTGCAAACATCTTTTTCCTCCGATTCGATTAAATACTTCATTAGATATCCGATCTATCCGGCGTTCTTCTATAACACCGCATTCCAAAAGCCCCTTTTCTCTTGTTTAAACTGTTTATCGTCCACGTTTCACTTCTGCACAAGCCAACACTCGACACAAATACCTTCGGAAAAGACTTCTTAACGCTTAAATTTGTAATAGATGTTCACAAACCCTTCTTTTTCAGAAATATTTTTCTTGCTGTAGCAAGTCTGCATTTGATATTAACCCTACCTCGGCCATGACAAGTTATTTTGCTGCCCAAATTGTAAAACTCTGCAACCACCTAAAGCATGTCATTTCCTGATATAATTCACTCAGCAGTGTCTGATTAAAAGCGACTACATTCCACGTCCCTTGTTCTACTTCTGCTGATGTTCATCTTACGATCTCTTTTCAAGGCACTGTCCACTCTGATCGACTGATCTTCCAAGTCGTTTGCCGTCTCTGACGGAATTACAATGTCATAGGCAAACTTCACAGTTTTAATGTCTTCTTCCTTAACTTTAATTCCCTTTCCAAACGTCTCCTTGGTTTCTTTTACTGCTTGCTCAGTGTACAGGCTGGATAACACCGGGGATAGGTTACAATCCTGTCTCACTCACTTCTTAATTTCCTCTCTTGTTCTTTCACTGGTACAACTGCTGTCTGGTTTCTGTAACTGTTCTAAATAACATTTCGCTCTGTGTATTTATCGCTGCTACGTTTATTTCAAAGAGTGTCAAAAGCTTTCTCTAAATCTACAAATGCTATAAATGTAAGTTTACTGTTCTTCAGTGTTAATTATACGATGGTAGTCAGTTTTTTGTCTAATATGTGAAGCATCCTGGTGACGATTCCACAACTGTGGTAATGGTTTCGAAGAAATTGGCTGCACCCGTCACACTATTGTTTTTATTTAGGACCACGGCCGGTTTCGCCCTGTGCCCTCTCAGGACAAAACCACATATATTACTAGATAATGGCCTTGGGGATCGGAATTCATCGTTATTTTAAATAAAAACGAAAGTGCAACAGGTGCAGATATTTTCTTCAAAAATAAATTTTTGGGTCAGTATTGCTTGGTGTGTTCCTGCACGTTTATTAATTTCAAGTTTGTATTTAAATCTCAGTTTTAGATATGTTGTATCCAGGAACCCCTGGGTAGTCTATCTCTCACCCAACTGAGCGACTGAAACTAAAAGTACTATGAAAGGGTGAGGGAAGGTATCACAAGTGTGACCAAATTGGTCAAATTTTTATTATATTCTCAGAGAACAAAACCAGACGCTCTGAGCTTTGTGTACGGCTGTTAATGACAACCCACTTGGTCCTGACTACGAACCTACAGAGAAGAACTGCTCGACGCCTTTGGTACACCCGTTTGAAATGCGACACGCAGCCTCGTTTTGTGGAACACGATGTGTCCCTTTGTTTCGTGAAACAGCCGGGTATAATTTCTACGCCAGGGGCGGTCTGGGCGACAGCATAACGGCGTATCCCCTGGGGAGGTTGGAACGGCGGCAGGCTGACGACGTACAAATTAGAAATAGCTGGCAAGGGAGGCAGCGAGTGCGGGGATGTCGAGGGTGGGTTGCTACCCCACAGGCACTAAAAATTGCCGCCAAGGACTTCATTTATACGTATCATCGTTACATGTTCATTCTAGCAACGGCTCCACAAACATCTGCATGTATTTGAGCTTACGACTCCCCTGTGGCGGCTATTTGTTTTCGGATAGCTTTACACGTCTGCTTCCGCGATTTTATGTATCGGCAAGCATCGCTCTCGACACCAGGGTTAGTACGGAATGGGGGGGGGGGGGGGGGGAGGGGGACTCTGGCGCCACGCCGCGCCGTACGAAATGCAGGAGATGGATGCTCTTACAATCTGTTCGTGTCACGTAGCCATTGTACATCATTACCCTGTTCTCATTACAAATTTGTGTCTAACTTAACAATTCACTGACAGGAATGCCTATTCCAGCACAGTTCTAAGCATGCTCCGATGTCATAAAATGGTTATCGTTGAAGACATGAAAATCATAAAATGGGCGCTGGGTACTTATTCTTCCGACTATGTTCACTGTTGAGGTGAGAGCTATTTTTAAGCTTGTCTTGAAAGGAAGCAGCAACACCGGCTGCGTGGGGTCATGTTACAGACAACTTTATATCCGAACACGAGGGTAACAACAGTCGCAAAAGCAGTTGCAACTACAGAGCATTGGTTTCCGTTACAAGTTTCAGAACTACTACTCATATACTTTTGAACCTTCAACAGCATCCTGAACACAAACATTGTTACGAATTTGTTAACAATGTTTTAAGCAAGGGTTAGGTTTTTCCTGTCGACGTCGATATTACCAGAGAGAACAAGTTTAAATCAATTGGAGGAGAACAAGGCCAGTAATCTCCTGGTACTGAATGTGCTGAATAGAATCGTTGGTGGTAGGTGGCCAGGGGGGGGGGGGGGGGGGGTGAGAGGGCGGAGTATTCGGTCCGTTCTCTTCTGGACTACTTGCTGAATACTCAGTGTTCTATCCACTGTACCTTGTCGCTAGGTTACGTCATTGTGATAGATAAGGTTTAATGTGTGAGGTTGAACCGACAAGACTTAGACACAGGTGGTTCTGACCGACTTGTCAACGCTATAGAATTTTTATGATAGCAACTTTCCATAGCAGTCCTTTCAAAAGTACGGCAGTGTTCAAGATTTGCATGTAATTTATAATCTCTTGAATCACTTACCGCTGTCACTATCTCGTCTCTGATGGAAGACTTCGACCCGAACAAGATTTAATATGAAACTTCGTTATTTTTTTAAATGGCTGTGTGATACGTGGTCTGTCTGAAAATCTAGCTCCACTCCGTATTCTTCTAGAAAGGATGCTAGTCTCTAGAATAAGACCTCTTTACGTACGTTATTCCTCCATGGTAGAGACGCAAATATTGTAATCTGTTCTTCCAGATGAGTTCAGAGCCCTTTGCGGCAATAGTAATTGGTACACGGTTTCCATTCTGCTCTGATACACTGAATGAATGTAAAGACTTAGAAAACCCGTAGACCGCAATGTCGTTATTAGCGGAGGATGTAAATACCAGGAATACCTTATAACTGACCAGACTTACGAGAACGTGAGTGGAGGACACAAAATATAACGGGAGATGGATGAAAAGCAGGTTAACCTGGTGTTGGAGAGAGCCCTAAAGTGACATTATCGATTGGCGAAGGTGTGGGCATTGGTGTTGAGGTGAAATGGTTAGCTTTTGCCCGTGATACTGTACTGTTGTTATAGTAGGGGAGAAGGATGAAATGAAGTTGACGGCTTAAAACATTCCTTATCGCCCGTGCCTCGGAGCTTTTGTGGCGTCGCGGGAAGTCACGCTGCTGGCCGGGGCCTCACTCCACGTATTGATGGTGATGCGCGGCACGCCAGACAAACTACGCTCCGTACTAACTCGGTATCGTTCACGGATAGCCCTGGATTAATCCTGTAAACAAAGGTCACAAGCCACAGTACGATCCGCGAGAGCGGGTTAAAATTATCAGATCCAACAACAGGAGTGGAAAACGTACACCACAAACAGTCATCACGCCGTTTCAGTCTTTTCCGTTGATAATACCTTCCGTGATCAAAACAGAGTAAGAATAATCCGAAGTAGGGCTGGTTTAAGGCCCAAGCGGCACAAGCAACTGCTAGTGCATAATTGGTATACATGGTGTATCATAATTACAAGCGAAAACAGACGCGGGGAAAAGTTCACGCAGCCGGCTGCGGTGGCCGAGCGGTTCTAGGCGCTGCAGTCCGGAACCGCGCGACTGCTACGATCGCAGGTTCGAATCCTGCCTCGGGCATGGATGTGCATGATGTCCTTAGGTTAATTAGGTTTAAGTAGTTCTAGATCTTAAGTCCCATAGTTTTTCAGAGACTTTTGAACCATTTTTTGCACCAAAAGTTCACGCAAAGATTCAACAGCTGCTCCCGCATTTTGTGTTCGACCTAAGGGAACAAAGAGAAGGCGACGATAAATCAGTGAAAGTGAGCAGTTAGACATTAATTCTATATTTTCTCCTTCAAATAATTGTCATACTGTGTGACAGCCGGCATTGTCATAATGAAGAATGATGCGACGTTTCGCGTTTTTTTTTTCCTGATTTTTTGTTGCAAATAAGTTTTTCCGTGCCATTCTGCATAAACTCTTATTCGATCCTCTGAAGCAGTTATCGCGACATGTGTAGTGCAACCAACGACACAGACGTCAAAAATGGTTCAAATGGCTTTGAGCACTATTGGACTTATCTGAGGTTGTCCCCTAGAACTTAGAACTACTTAAACCTAACTAACCTAAGGACATCACACACATTCTTGCCCGAGGCAGGATTCGACCCTGCAACCGTAGCGGTCACGCGGCTCCAGACTGAAGCGCCTAGAACCGCTCGGCAACAGCAGCCGGCCACAGACGTCCATTTTCTTGAAAATTCTTCTGGAACCAACTACTGTTGTGGATTTCAGTTCATCTTAAGACTCTGTTTGTTGCTAGCTTCCGCCTCGTGCGAATGTAACCAAGGTTCGTCTCGTGTTACGAGGTTGTATAAAGATTTTGTACTTTCTCTTTAACCTTTTATGAGAGTTTCCTTGCGACCCTGTTTTCGAACATTGCGCGGACTCCATTGGGTGGATCTTTATGACAGCTAGATGCTCATGAGAAATCGAATGTTATGCGGTCTTCGCTACGCCTAGGGATGGCAGTGCCTCACTGCAAGTTGGATGCCGTTCTCTCCAGTAGTGTTGCTAACAGAATCGATAATTTTTTGAATAAGTGTTATTGGTTTACCTTGAACAATTTTATCGCCAGCTGAAGTAAGACCATGACGACATCCTACAAGCCATATTTTAAACAACCTTACTTAAACACGACAGATTTCCAAAATTTGAACGAAGTGATCCAAATTATTGCTATTGAGTTATGTCTTTGCGAAAATGATAAAAAAAACATCCTAAGAAACCTTTACTTGAAATTTCCATTTTTCAATACTGTATTCAAATATAAAGTCCGTACAGCCGAGCGCGTTAACATATCGATTCCGCGATTCGGATCGGCGAGTCTGTCCGGAACAAATATACCTCGGTAATTAACCTCGAGGGCTGGTGAGCCGCTGCACAGATGAGGAAGCTCATTAGTGTCATGTCTGGTGACTGAGCTGGTCATGAAGCGGAACCACAGCGACCATTACATTGTTTTCCAAAGCGTACTTCAGTGTGGTTTCTAAGAAAGAGAGCAATGTGTGACAGTGTGCCGACGCCATTTCATTTTGAAACTATATAAGCCGAAGAATTCTCGGCGACATATCCCTAGGAACTGCGGGAGGATATGGGGAACGAACGTTTTGTACGCCTTTAATGTATCAGAAAGTAGGTGAGATCCAATTACAGAATCGTTGACAATACCAGCCCATACATTTACAGAAAATTTTGTTGATACTACCTATAGACCAGTGCGTGTAGATTTTCGTCATACCGGACAAGGCTATTGCTACTGTAGAACATGCCCTCTCTTGTAAGCGTGGCTCCGTCTGTAAACAACACGAAAGCAGGAAAATTGGGGCTTTCTGTACATTGCTGTAGGAACCAATTCACCAACGCCAATCACCTGAATGGAAAGTCCAAGTTCATGTAAGACTCTCAAACAGAGGATTCGCTTCTTTTCAGAGCTCTTGTTAGGCACCGACTGCTAGATGCAGGATTGTCAGCAGTCATTAAGTAACACGTTCTCTTTCATGTCGGGTCTTTTAGCATACCTTACATAGCCTGTATCTTCGATTGTAACACGGAAAGATCCAGTTTCTCGAAGGCGCTCATGTACAGATACAGTAGTACTGTGACGTGGAACAGCTAAATATAGCGTCGTTGCGCCGCTCCTCCGTTGCATTCAGTGAACCCGTACACTAGGTGCCAACTCTTTCATCAGTAAAGCTATTCACTGTACTGCCGTGTGTCACTGTTAATCCACAACCAACAAAAACCTACAGCAAACCGAGCGACGCTCAATGCAAACTCGAGAGCAACGAGGTAAGAAGGAAATTACTGCTGTCAGCTTCAGGATCCGTGAACGAATGGAAACAAGATATACAGCGCATATCATGGGCATTTACACTGTTCTGCACTGTTTTCACTGCAGTACAATACAAAGGTGACGGGGGCCAGAAATCAAACGAAATGCAATATCTCTAACCGGTCGTCGCATACCGTGGTTCCCTTATCCCTGAACTACTTCTGAGTTTCTCAAAGGAGTTCTGGTTTACTTCACCCCGTATATGGATGACATGTATTGGTACAGATTTCACTTACACGTTGCTATCGCAGTTAGTGTGCCGTAGTGCCGGCCACCTGGCAAATCCCTTCCAGATGTTCCCGGCTCTCTGGAATGGAAGTTTGTGGTGCAGAGATCGCCACGGATGTTACTCAAATGTAAGTTTTTCAGTGTGGCCGTGAAGGTCTATTGGGAAGAGCAGTATACTCCGCGGCCTTGAGGTTCCGACTTCAGTCCCGAATAGAGGCATGGATTCTTCCTCTTTCAGATCCGTCCTAGATGGCCAGGGGTTCACTCAGTCTGGTATCAAACGAGTACCGGGTAGGGTGGCGGCTGTCGCTGAAACAACTGGTTTTCGGTTATATCGGTTTTCTTCCACCCCAGCTTATAACCTGACAGTTAAAACCACTCAAAATAAACGGTCTTTGAAAATCCAGTTTTCGGTTGTTTATTCATATTATGTCCTGTAATAAACATAGAAATCGGAGATTGGAAAATTTTCACTCTCTCAGTTTCGAGATATATCGAATCAAAATATTAAATAGGCAAGTAAAAGAATACTTCGTCCTTCCAGCGTTTGCTGCTTTCCTCTGAAAGCTGTAAGTGGTTGAATTCTAGAACAAAATCACCAGTATTCTACTATTGATTCTTAATTTTTGAAATTCTGCTCAAAAATCATGTTCCAACTGGGGATCGTACCATTGTTCAGGCGTTACAAATAGTCAGTGCTGAAGGATGAATACTGAAGTTGAAGATCGCTGTTTTTCATGTTAATCTGACCGTATTCAGGAGCAGATAAACGCATATTGTGTAGACACAGACAGCTGATCAGCTACTTTCTGTATTTATTGTATACTACTGATAGATTTTTGTTAAGTTTTTAATTTACTTCTGTTAACAAAATTTGCTTCCTCTTTTACTATTTTACAGAAATGGCAGGCAAATCATTAATCTTTTAGAGCTAATGAAACGTTGTACTGCATTGTTATGCCACTTCGTAAAAATATTTCCAGACCAGTGTTGGTGTCATTCTTCAGAACAACGGATCTCCAGCGACGTCAGCGAGAAGCAAGCGAAGAAATACCGAAAAATACCGGTTATTCAGAACTAAACTACCGATATCGGTTTCAGCAGGTCGGTTTTTCCAATCCCTATATATATTACCGCGGGTAAAAGCCGATCGCGCAGCTGGCCCCACAGCCTCCTGCCTCCTGGTGCCGTGGCGAAGAAACTCCTGTAGTCAGGCCAAAGCTCCATCACTTCGAGACTTCCACTTTATCAGATTTGCGGTACAGCTGCTCAACTTGTGCGCATCCAAGCACAGAGCACTGCTCATACATTTATCGGAAAGGAAGCAAGAATAATGCTTGTGTGTCTCGAAAACAACTAGAAATAAGCTGTTCTACTGGCTTGCTAGGCCTAACGTAAGTGAGGATTTTCTTTCAGGCTTAACTCCCTGAGCCTTTGATAAGCCAGTATCATACTACAAGGCAGCAGCTGCTGGTTTTGGTCCACCCCGGGTATTTTACGAGGGTCAGTCAAAAAGTAATGCCTCCTATTTTTTTTCTACGTTTAATTGTCAGGAAATTTAAATGCAATTACATAGGTTGAAAACCACAACATTGAGGATCATTTTGTCATTTTTCAATGTAATCTCCGCCCATCTTTACAGTTTTGGTCCATCTTTGAACAAGGGCATGAATCCCAGCACGGTAAAAATCACAGCTCTGCTTCCTAAGCCATTGACGCACGGATGTTTTGACGGCCTCCTCATCTTCAAAATGAATCCCACGATGAGCTTCTTTTAGTGGCCCGAACAGATGGAAGTCTGATGGTGCCAGGTCAGGGCTGTATGGGGGATGAGGCAAAACTTCCCATCCAATTTTGACAATCTCGTCAGAGGTGTGACGACTGGTGTGTGGTCTTGCATTGTCATGCAAAAGAAGAACATCTGCCATTGATTTTGTTGGGCGAACTCGCTGAAGACGTGCTTTAAGTTTTTTGAGGGTTGTGACGTATTGAACAGAACTTATTGTGCATCCCTGCTCCAAAAAATCAACCAGAATCACACCCTCTGTATCCCAGAAAACTGTTGCCATAACTTTCCCTGCCGATCGCACAGTTTTGAATTTTTTCTTCCTCGGCGAGCTTGTGTGACGCCACTCCATTGACTGCCTCTTTGATTCGGGTTCAAAAAAATGCACCCATGTTTCGTCCCCGGTCACAATTTTTTTCAGAAACTCATCTCCCTCCAAATGGAAGCGCTGCAAGTGTTGGGAGGCTATTGTTTTCCTTGCCTCTTTATTCTGATCGGTTAACATTCTTGGAACCCACCGTGCACAAACTTTTGAGTACCCCAATTGTTTAATAATCGTGATCACACTGCCTTTACTAAGAGAAATAATGCGACACACTTCATCTGCAGTCACCCGACGGTCACCACGAATGATGTCATCAACTTGCTGAATGTTGTGTGGAGTCACTGCACTCACCGACCTGCCGCTCCGCTTTTCGTCAGTCAACGGTGTTTGCCCTTCAGCTTCCTTACAACGACGAACCCATCGTCTAACAGTGCTGACATCCACTGTCACAACACCATACACCTTCTTCAGTCTTTCATGAATGCGATGGGCGTTTCACCTTCTGCATTCAAGAATTCAATCACACAACGCTGTCTCAAACGAACATCGATGTCGGCCATCTTACAAACTTCTGCTGTGCTGCCACCTGTTGACACAGAAAGTTACTACTGCAGTGGATTGCAGAAGAAGGTTTGAGGAATGGCGCCAAATTCAAATTTTTCACTTAACTTAATTTTTTTAAGTAGAAAAAAAATGGGAGGCATTACTTTTTGACCGACCCTCGTAATTTCCCCGGTACCCACCACATGGGGTGAGTATTCCCCTATCCGCCACTTGGGCAGGCGCCCGGTGGGAGACAAGAAAACTCCACACGGGATCTTCTCCGTGAACAGGTGTATTTGGACAGGACGAAGTGGAAGATGCTCATTGCCAGTACCCGGGAAACTGGAACTGTTAAATGATGATGATGATGATGAAGAATAAAGCTTGCCGCTCAGTCGACGACGAGGTCATCACGTAGCTTATCTTAACAGCGAGCTGCTATGGAGACGCTTGTCTTATAAAGTTCCTTATTTTGTTACTAGGTTGTCATGTCTCAATCTGTACAGTCTGTAAAGACGGAATCCTTACGGGATCGCTTCGATGGCCCTCCGTCCGACTGTTAATAGCCCTTTTTCTCACAAACGGGTAGACGTTTCACGTTCAAATTAATGACACATATTAAGGTCTATGGTTCCGTCTCGGTGAAAAAATTTTAAGCTTCCAAATAACTTCAATCAAAAAATGCGGTCATTTATGTCACATATTTTGACGCTCGGAAACTCACTCATCATAACCCATATGGTGCTTCCTGTTGACCTAGAATCTTGAAATTCGGCAAGAAGCAAAGTTACACAGCACAAGCAACAACAACAACAACAACAAAACTCTGAAACTTGTGAAGTTTACATTAAATCACGTAAAAATATCTTTTCCATTTTGAACATACGGTGATTTCATGATCAGGCAAAAAGATAACAGATGAATATTACTGCATGCAAACAGAAAATATAAGTTGTAGTCCTGTTTTAGTAAGTCAATAAAAATGTTTTATTAAATCTTTCTAATTCACAGGACCAGTATCTTGTCTGTATCAATATCGATAACAGGCAAAAATCGTTGAGATTCTCGATTCCCGGGACTGATTAACTAATATAAGTGCGGAATCGTTACTGCGCGAATCCGACTCACACTCGGCCTTTTTTCAGTAGCTCTTACAGCTGCGTCCTGAAATGTTTGTTTGTGGTTAACTGCTTTTGGACTATACTGTCCATTTCCAAACCACCGTCTACAAACAATACGTAGTTGTCAATGAAATCTTCAAAACAATTTATACATTCCAGATATTTAGACATTTTCCATTAGTGTAATTAACACTGTTGTGTCCTTCCTCGACATGGAAGTGTCTAGTAATCATACAGTTAATTACAACACTATGAATAAATAATACTTTTGTTGTTGTTATTGTCTCCAGTCCAAAGACTGGTTTGGTGCAGCTCTCCATGCTACCATATCCTGTGCAAGTTTCTTCATCTCCCAGTACTTACTGCAACCTACATCCTTCTGATCTGCTTATTGTATTCATCTCTTGGTCTCCCTATACGATTTTTACCCTCCACGCTTCCCTCCAGTACCAAATTGGTGATCCCTCGATGCCTCAGAACGCGTCCTACCAACCGATCCCTTCTTCTGGTCAAGTTGTGCCACAAATTCCTCTTCTCCCTAATTCTGCTCAGTGTCCCCTCATTAGTTACGTGATCTACCCATCCAATCTTCTGCATTTTTCTGTAGCACCACATTTCGAAAGCCTCTATTCTCTTCTTGTCCAAACTATTTATCGTCCATGTTTCACTTCAGTACATGGCTACACTCCATACAAATACTTTCAGAAAAGACTTCCTGACACTTAAATCTATACTCGATATTAACAAATTTCTCTTCTTTAGAAACACTTTCCTTGTCATTGCCAGTCTACATTTTCTATCCCCTCTGCTTTGACCATCCTTAGTTAATTTAGTGCCCAAATATCAGAACTCATTTACTACTTTCAGTGTCTCATTTGCTAATCTGATTCCCTCAGAATCCCCTGATTTGATTAGAATACATTTCATTATCCTAGTTTTGCTTTTGTTGATTGTCATCTTATAGCAGCCTTTCAAGACACTGTCCATTACGTTCAGCTGTTCTTCCAAGTCCTTTACTGTCTCCGACAGAATTACAATGTCATCGGCAAACGGCAACATTTTTTTTTCTTCCCTCTGGATTTTAATTCCTACTCCATTTTTTGTATTCTTCACTGCTTCTTCAATTTACCGATTTAATAACACCCGGGGATAGGCTACAACTCAGTCTCACTCCCTTCCCAACCACTGCTTCCCTTTCATGCCCCTCGACTCTTATAACTGCCATTTGGTTTCTTTACAAATTGTAAATAGCCTTTCGCTCCCTGTATTTTACCCCTGCCACTTTCAGAATTTGAAAGAGAGTATACCGGTCAACACTGTCAAAAGCTTTCTCTATGTCTACAAATGTTAGAAACGTAGGTTTGCCTTTACTTAATATATCTTCTAAGATAAGTCTTAGGGTCAGTATTGCCTCGCGTGTTCCTACATTTCTACGGAATCCGAACTGATCGTCCCCGTGGTCGGCTTCTACCAGTTTTTCCATTCTCCTGTAAAGAATTCTTCTTAGTATTTTGCAACAGTGACGTATTGTACTGATAGTTCGGTTATTTTCACACCTGTCAGCACCTGCTTTTTTTGGAATTGGTGTTATTATATTCTTCTTGAAGTTTGAGGGTATTTCGCCTGTCTCATACATCTTTCTCACCAGATGGAAGAGTTTGATCATGGCTGGCTCTCCGAAGGCTATCAGTTGTTGTAAAGGAATGTCGTCTACTCCCGGGGCCTTGTTTCGACTTAGGTCTTTCAGTGCTCTGTCAAAATCTTCACGCAGTATCATATCTCCTATCACATCTTCATCAATGTCCTCTTCCATTTCCATAATATTGCCCTCAAGTACCTCGCCTGTGTATAGTGCCTCTTTATATCCTTCCACGTATCAGCTTTCCCTTCTTCGCTTAGGACTGGTTTACCATCTGAGCTCTTGATATTCGTAAAGGCGGTTCTCTTTTCTCCAAAGGTCTGTTCAATTTTTCTGTAGGTGGCATCTACATTATCCCAAGTAATATATTCTTCAACATCCTTACATTTGTCCTCTAGCCATTCCCGCTTAGCTGTTTTGCACCTCCTGTCGATCTCATTTTTAATACTTTATTAAACAGAAGAAAACTTAACATTGGACAGCCAGGCTCCGCTGTAGCTCTGAAACTGCACACGTGACTAGCGGTTTAGAACACACTAAATGAGCCACGATTACTGACTGGCGAATTAGTACAAGTTCATAAAAGCCGTACAGCGGCTTCACTTCAGTCAATTAGTAAATTGAAGTTCGTAGACACTTGCCGACATCGTTCTGACAGCGTTGTCGTGTAGGCAGAGTTCACAGGAGACGAAAGTCTCTTCACTCCCCGATGGTTGACATGGGCTGTGTCACGGCGAATGGGCACCATAACGACGTTAATCCGACAGGAATTTCCTTGAAGGGAGCAAACTGCGACCTGTTGGTCTCTGGTGACGCTATTTCAGGGCAGAGGCGCGGCGGTGGCGCCTCGGGGCTACGGGAGGCACGGCTTCTTTCTCGCACCTCTTTGGCACCTCGCGATACCGCTTTGCTCTGCAGTATCTCTGCTGGGGTCGATAGTTCTTCCGTCGCTCTCGATACTCCACGACAACGCAAAAACTATATACCTTTGCTGTAAATGTTAACATATGTTTCCACCAGTGCATACATATACAACAGCCATTACTGATATTTTTACATGTCTAGAATAGTAGAGAGGAAATCGTGGCGGGCTGCATCAAACCAATCAGAGGGCTGATGATTCAAAACAAAAATAGTAATGCTTATTCTCCAGCAATTTCACGAGCAGTGAAAGCTCTCTCCAGAAGTACGTAGTATACTGAAGGAGCATGTTGTGACTGTGTCGAGGTAAACAAATTCAATAAAGGTTGTTAGTGGCTTAATGTGTTAACTCCTAAGCGTTGCGAACCTTTACGTGCTTCGTGCTTCTACTGTGGTAATGATCTGCTGTTAGTTAAATGCGGTACTAATCAAAGCACAGATTTGACGACACCGAATGCAGTTTGCTATATAATTTTAACGAACTTATTAAAACTGTCCAAACTATACAGGTGTGATCAGACACCTAGTGTTTCATCCTCAGCAATGTGCCTCAAGTCGCAACGGTATGCTGAGTTTGGGTCTATTCTGTGACGAAGCAAACGCGAGAGTCTAATCATCCCAGATGATCCTAGATGTGAAGCTTCTATCGTACAGCGTCGTGCAGAGCGTTACACCGCCAAACAATGGGACATTAAAGACAGCCCGCCTCCTTTATTCTCCCGTAAGTCACGCCAAACACGTCCACAAGTGCGGCGGTCTTCTCGTGCCTCATTTATTCATTCACCACTGGGCAACGCAGGTTATAATTTTGTTGCCGGGTAGCGTGAATTAATTAGCTTCTGGCGTTTAAAAGTGGCACTGAATATGTAGTTGTTAAATGAATACGCTACTGATTTTTCCAGTACCTTACGAAAAGTTTCTTTCGGAATTATATTGCATAAATAACGCGGAAAAAAAGAAACTTAGCTCCTCAGTCTGTTAAGTCGTTTATTAAGCCAGCAGTTTCCTAGAGTTTTACTGCCAGTTTCCTACTGTGCCACAATCTGAGTCATTGACTTAACGACCGTAACTCTTTGTTAGCTTAGTTCTGTAGGAGGCGACCCCAGCTTTCTTAGACTTGGGAACTACTTCACATAGCTAAGTTATAGACGTACCTCTCTTTCAGTGTGTATAATTATTTAGAGTGCAGTGTGACATTATTTTGAAATCCAGAAGGTATTTTGAGCTCAAAGGTAATATGGCCAGCCCCGTGCCAACCACCATGGATTCTGAAAACACTGCTCGTGTGAAACCCAACTCTCGCTTTTCTCACATGATGTCCTGAAAGCCAAGGATCAAGGCAGGTAGATGCAGACTACTTGCAAAAGTCATTTGACTCAGCACCAGTACCACAACAACGGTCTTTGACTACAGTGTCATCGTAGTGGACATTTCAAGTGTCCTGCAAGGAACTCTGTAGCTCCCTTCTCACTTGATGGATAGCAGAGACTTGGCAGACAATATTAACAGTAAAGTCAGAATTCCTGCAGGTGATGCAGTTGGCTACAACGCAACACGATATTAAAATAGATGCACAGGTATTCATTCATACAGGGGTTGGACAGACACATTTAAACGCCCCGAGAAATGCATGCTTGAATATAAATGCATTTGCTAGCCACGTCTTCAGGCTGCACTGTTATACATATTTGACCACGAACGGCACCCGTACAATGCCCGCAAATATGTTGCGAGTGTCAGTCGTTTCCAGCACAGTGTTATGTGTAGTGTCGTGAGTGCAGTATGTCGGAGCTGAGTGAATTCGAACGTGGGCGAATTGTTGATGGTCGTACGGTGGGTGCTTCCGTAAACAAGGTAGCCGAACTGTTCTTTATTTCAAGAGACACCGTGTCGAAGATTTATACCGGGAAAGTATACAGAGAGAGCGGAAAAACATCATCCGATTGTGATTATCCGATCATCCGATTATTCACAACCAAATTTGGAAATTCGCGGTAAGGTCTTATGGGACCAAACTGCTGAGGTCATCGGTCCCTAAGCTTATGCACTACTTAATGTAACTTAGACTAACTTAACGCTAAGGATAACACACACACCCATATCCGAGGGAGGACTCCAAAAACTCTCGTCAATCGTCCACGACAGGGGCCTCCTCAAAACCTCACGAACAGAGACAAGAAGAAGATAATAGAAGAAGAAGAAGAAGAAGAAGAAGAAGATAATAGTTCTAATGGTGAGAAACGATCCGCGGGCAGCGACCCCTGCTATAGCGGCAGAACTGACAAAAGGCATTGGTATCGAAGTAAGTGTTAAAACAGTGCGCAGATGCCTGAACAGTGCTGGGTACAATGCCAGAGTGCCAAGGCGCAAACCATTCGTCAGTATGTGTAACGCAAAAAAGCGGATGGTTTTTGCAGAAGAATTTGTCGGCAAGAATGTAACGTTTAGGGACGAGATGCTGTGGAGTGATGAATGCAAATTTACTTTGAGTCACGTGGATGGCCGCAGTTTAGTGTGGCGTCAAGCAAACACAGAGTGGGAGCCCAAAAACATGCAAGCAACCTTCAAACATGGAGGCGGCATTGTGACTGTGTAGGAATACATGTCTCCCAGAGGTATTGGCGAGCTTGTCTTTATTGAAGGCAGCATGGGCAAATTTGTCTGTTTCGATATAATCAAACAAAATCTGACGAAAAGTACCGCGAAGTTGGATCTTGGAGGCGACTTTTATTTCCAAGAAGACAATAGTCCTAAGCATACGGCGGAAATTATCAAATTGTAGATCCTGTACAACACGTCTCATCGCCTCATTACCCCATCGCAATCTCCAGACCTCAGTCCCATCGAAAACATCTGGAATGAACTGAAAACGAGACTACACGAACAACATGTGAGCAGTTTTACACATTTGCCCATTGTATATATTTTTTTCCATATGGTGTGGTTTGTTACTTCTTGTTCTTGGCTTCAAAATGGCTCTGAACACTATGGGACTTAACATCGGAGGTTATCAGTCCCCTAGAACTTAGAACTACTTAAACCTAATTAACCTAACGACGTCACACATATCCATGCCGGAGGCAGGATTCAAACCTGCGACCGTAGTGGTCGCCCGGTTCCAGGCTGAAGCGCCGAGAACCGCTCGGCCACCTCGGCCGGCGCTTGTTGTTCTGCATATGTTCAGATTGACATATGTATTACACGTTTGTAAAGAATAAAATATATGTTTTGAGTTAAAAACACATTTGAGGTTTACTTCTCTGATTACTCCCAGTGCCTGAATACTTTCAGCCGCCTCTGTACGTCGGCAGAACTTCGTGTCCATTGGCCGAATTCGGGTGCTGTATAAACAGTTCGGCTTGGAGAGCTTTTGCATGTGTGCAAAAATCAGCTAACGGTGTCTTTATAACCTCTGAAGATGTTAAAAGATTAAATGTTAGGCACGCAAAAATGCCTTGAAGAATGGCCTAATGCCCGTGTAACTAAAATCAACAGGTGTGTAAGTAGTGGTCGTCACAGACTGCGTTTAATGCATGAATAATCTGTCGTCCGAAGATAAAACACATGCAGTGACAGAAAAAAGCCGCGGGTCCCATTGTTTTATGGCTTCCTGCTTTTGCGAAACAGAAAGGTGGCCGTGGTACAGTATGTTGGAGTTACACAATCCTGGATGTGCACTGTGGAAGGACGCTATGCGGTCATTTCCGGCAGCTGGGCACCGGCCGTGCGACAGTTGTTGGGCGGGCAGTTCCGTTCGCACGCGACGCGACGCGGCGCGATCTGGCGGCCGACTACTGACGTCATCGCGTGCGCAGCTTTTGCCAGGCGCGCGATTCCGGCCCCATTCGCCTGCGACCCACCCGCACTGGCGTGTCCGCCGCAGGCGGGAAAAGCAGATCTCCTCCCCCTCCCCCTCCTCTCTCTCTCTCACTCTCATCAGAATCTACTTCCTGGAATATTGTGTCAATGCCTGTTAGCATCTTTATGGGTAGTACGTCACAAAGTACACAGGATATGTAACAAAGAATGGCCCTATTTTAACAATTTATGTTGTGTCCGCCGTTGATACAGTACACCCATACCCACAGACGCCGGGCAAATCTCCAGCGTGACACCACATTGTTAATGATCAGTCATCATACAGAGAGCGAGCGTAACACGGCTCACACATTACGAATAGTTGATTCATCCGCCAACTGTTGGGTCTGATGCCACAGAAGGCGCTAAAAGCACTGACTACTTCCTTCAGCCACCAATAGTTCGGACACGAACGTTCTTCCACCGACCGCAGATTTAAGCGGCCATACCACTTCACTCTGCCAAGTGTCCAGTTGAGAGACACAGTTCCAATTGCGAGGTAGTTATAAACGAGCTTCCGTCACCAGTCATCGGGACAGCCAACTCCGACTGTCGAAGCTTTTATCTATTACCACAGTCTAAACTAGACACTGCAAGCAGACCATACTGAACTGCGATTAGGTTAGTTGGTCATCGTTCAGTGAGTGATGTTAGGCCAGTGTTCAGCACACATAAGTATCTTCAGTCTTTTCGTCACACTGAAAACTACTTATTTGTGTACATATTATGGTAATAAATGATGGTTATTAGTTATTCATCGTGTTGTCAGCATTACTTATGATACACTCTGCCCTGTGCCCAGATAGTTGCAGCGTGCTATAGGGGGTTCGGTTCCTTTTACCTTCTTGGTGAACACAACAATATTTATTAACAGAGACATATTACAAAATGGGAACTAATTGAAAAATACCCACGAAAAGCCAAGGTTCTTCAGAATTTTATTAAAAAAGCTCTACGTATCCACTACCAGCCGGAAGGATAACATCCAGACGATTCCTAAATACTTCATAGATTTTACGTGAAATTTATTTGTCGTCAGGACTCGCTATTTCTGTTATACTGTTTTTTGAGCTCATTTATGTCACGAGCTAAAGAGGGCCACACACAGTCCTTCACGTATACCCACAAGAAATAGACGAATTGCGTAGTATCTAGAGATTTCCGACGCCAAGATTGTAGAGCAGTATCTCGGGATCTCGTGTATTTTATCCAGCGATGAGGCAGTGTGTTACTCAAAAACTAAAGTATGTTGTGGTGCAACTATATCCTGTTGGGATATGTAATCATAGTGTCGTCCTAAAAGTATGGAAAGAGCCACGTCTGCAGCGTTTCAGAGTAGCTCATTCCATTTGTCATCAGTAAATAATGCAACATTTCCCTTTTCAAAATAAATAGCACAAAACACTTTCACGTACTCGAATTCATTTCATGCTCAACGATTTCCTGTGGATTTTCGAGTTCCCAATGTGCATGTCATGCCAGTTAACTTAATCACTAATAGGAAGTGTTGCTTCATAACTGAAAATTAACTGTGTTAAAAATACGTCTTATTCCATATTGTCTAAGAGAACATTGCTAACAGCACTGTATGGACAATAAATTAAAGTTGCAACAACTGAAAGAACGGTAATGTATCGTAATCGATGTATGAGTATATAAAGAGAACGGACAGCACACGACAACCCATATTAGTTTTACAGCATAGAGGAGATGTTGGTAAACATAAGAATACAAAGTATGGCGATTTCGGGACGACACTATAGGCTTACGGCCTAAACGGAGAGGTGGAAAATAAGAAATGGAAGAAGTACGGGGGACCGATAGCTTGTTAATAATATATGACTTGTGCCAAGCTGTACGATGATTTCGCCCATTGCAGCCAGTAAAACTTATTTGGCGGGGGACGGCGGCGAGCAGGCAGCATGATACAGAGAGGAAACGATTTTTAAAAAATGGTTCATATGGCTCTGAGCACTGTGGGACTTAAAATCTGAGGTCGTCAGACTTAGAACTAATTAAACCTAAGGACATCACACACATCCATGCCCGAGGCAGGATTCGAACCTGGGACCATAGCAGCAGCGCGGTTGCGTACTGAAGCGCCTAGAACCGCTCGGCCACACCAGCCGGCTAGGAAACGATAACTGTAGGGTCAGTGATACGTACAGTACAGATTAACACAGCGACGGTGATTGTGAATCAAAAGAGTTCGGTATCAAAATGAATCGGTTCACATTCATTGAATTAGCGGGCATACATTCGTGCTTTGGTGTTGCACATGCATCAAGGTGGTATTAACCAAAGCCGTTTTCTAAGGGTTGATCGTAGACGTGCAGCAATGACTTCTCAGATGTTTACTTTCAGAGATGTTGGTCCAAAACTCCGCTTTTGGCACCAGAAATTAAAATAATTTAAGTGAAATAATGTAAGGTTCGTCAATAACGTGACGTTGCACTTTCGTGTTCGAAACACAGTCGAAGAAAATTTATTGTAACGGGTTGAAGAAAACCCTAGTACCAGTCGCTATGGAGTCATGATGCTGATTATGGTTTGTGGGGCGCTCAATGACGCGGTTATCAGCGCCTATACAATGTCCCAATATCTTCGTTCTCCGTTCTCGCCATTGCCCCAAATGGTGGTGAAGTGGTGAAGACAACACGAACACCCAGTCCCTGGGCGGAGAAAATTCCTGATCCGGCAGGGAATCGTACACCGGACGTGACCCACAGAGAGCAACACTAACCACTAGACAACGAGCTGCGAACTCCCTGCGGAGTCGCTGGTCACCTTTGTATCTCACACGCAACAGTGCGGATCATTTGGAACGAAAATGGATACAAAGCATTTTGTTATAATAAAAGGTCAAAAGCTCAGCCAGCGGTATTATTCACAACGTGTTCCGTATAGTCGTTGTTGAGCGAGGAATGTCAACTCAAACCCGATTTTGCCTCATTAGAGCTGTTGAAGCGATGTTTAACGTAACGGCGTTCTTAACTTCAAACACAATATCTGCTAGGCATTTGAAAGCCCCCAAGTCCTATATGAACGCGGACAAATGTAAAGTCAGTGTATGAGCAGGCATTAAAGAGGACGATCTACATTTTGCCTGGACGGTTAACTGCACATAATTATCACTTTTTCTGGGAGGTTTTTCACTGGAACTGCTACAACAGATTCCTCTCCCAGTGCTTCAAAACATTTGTGTGGTATCGTAGATTGCTATCACCCGCACCGGCGTCTCACAGTTGGCAGCGCAAACGCACGTTCCCGTGGGACGCCGATAGCGTTCGCATAGGCAGGGGCGATCCAATGATGCGGGCCCGCTGAACCACGCCCTTGGCGGCTCCGACTACAAGCGCCCTCTGCCGCCGCGATATACACTGAAGAGCCCACAAGAAACCGGTGTACCTGCCCAATATCGTGTAGGGCCCCTGCTAGCACGCAGAAGTGCCGCAACGCGACGTGGCATGGACTCGTCTAGTCTGAAGTGGTGCTGGAGGGAACTGACACCATGAATCCTGCAGGGCTGTCCATAAATCCATAAGAGTACGAGGGGGTGGAGATCTCTCCTGAAGAGCACGTTGCAAGGCATCCCAGATACGCTCAATAATGTTACGAGTCTGGGAAGTTTGGTGGCCAGTGGAAATCATATTGTCTTTTGCTCAAGTCCGTCGGAATCCACAATGGACATGAATGGATGCAGGTGATCAGATAGGATACTTACGTAAGTATCGCGTGTCAGCTTCGTATCTAGACGTATCAGGGGTCCCATATCACTCCAACTAATCACGCCGCACACCGTTACAGAGTCTCCACCACCTTGTACAGTTCCCTGCTGAGATACAGGGTCCATGGATTCATGAGGTTTTCTCTACTCCCGTACATGTAAATCCACAACATGAAACGAGACACGTCCGACCAAGGAACATGTTTCCAGTCATCAGCAGTCCAATGTCGGTGTTGACCGACGCAGACGAGGCGTAAAGCTTTGCGTCGTGCAGTCATCAAGGGTGCACGAGTGGCCCTTTGGCTCCGAAAGCCGATATCGATGATGTTTCGTCGAATGGTTCGCACGCTGACATTTGTTGATGGCACAGCATTGAAATCTGCAGCAATTTGCGGAGGGGCTGTACTTCTGTCATGTTGAATGATTCTCTTCAGTCGTCGTTGGTCCCGTTCATGCAGGATCTTTTTCCGGACGCAGCGATATCGGAGATTTGATGTTTTACCGGCTTTCTGATATTCATTGTGCACTCGTGAAATGGTCGTAGTGGAAAATCGTCACTTCATCGCTACCTCGGAGATGCGGTGCCCCATCGCTCGTGCGCCGGCTATAACACCACGTTCAGACTCACTTAAATCTGAATAACCTCCCATTGTAGCAGCAGTAACCGATCTAACAGCTGCTCTAGACACTTGTTTTACATAGGCTTCACCGACGGCTGCGCCGTTTCCTCCCTGTTTACATGTCTCTGTGTCTGAATAAGCATGCTATACTAATTTCTTTGGCGCTTCAGTGTAGACGTAGTTGTAGATGTAAATGAATCGATGAAGCACGTTTCTTAAGGCAGTTAGTTTTGTTCCACGGAAACAGCTGATCGTTAATGTTAATTTAAATGTTTCGAAGGTATGTACTAATCATTCCATAGCAATACCAGGATGTTAAGGAAGGCTACGACTTCTTCCAGCCCATGCAAACGTGACACAATGAACAGCTACAGCTCTCCATGCAAGTAAATCGGTAACCCACTCCTTGTTGAGCGCACAGCATTTTCTCATCAGAGGGGAACTAAACGAAACGAATAATACTTGCGAGAGTTGGACATCCTGTACCGCCCACACTACCAACTGCTGGAGATGGCGTTGACCCTTTTGTGGCCAGCTCAAGGAGATAATTGTCTTACTGTGACAACAGACGCGACGATAACCCTGGCGATGCTCATAAATCTCACTGACGGCGCCGGCGCCGTGCGAGTCACGAGGAACTTCCATTTCCGGCGATAACTTCTTGTGCCAGCACAGATGCCCACAATGAATACTATTCTGGACGCTTCTTCTGATCAACTTCCGCTACAATTGATGTCAATAAGTAATGCGATACCTTTTTTTCTGTTGAAAAAAATGCGGAAGTTGTTGAGAGACATTGTGGAGTGCCATGCTTCAGCCCCTGTAGTTTCATGAAGATTGGATACGAGTGGTTATACCTAGCCTTCAAAATGGTGCTTATAATGGAGATGCGTTCTAAGTAGAGAGCTATCGTTGAGTTTCTCCTGGCGAGAAACCAGTACACTGCAGATATTCATAGGCGCTTGCAGAACATGGTCGGAGACCTGGCGGTGAAGAAAATCACGGTGAGTCGGGCGAGGATCTGTCATCACTTAAAAAGGTCGCGCAGATCTCCCGCGCTCCGGTCGGCAGCAGACAGCTGTGACTCCCGCAGTGGTGGAACGTGGGGACACTCTCATTCGAGCTGATCGACGGATCATCATCAAACATCCCGCCGCGCAACTGGACCTCTCTGTTGGTAGTGCTGATACACTTGCCCACCAGTTGGGATACCCAAGTGTCTGTGGAGCAGGGCTTCTCGCCGCCTAACAGAAGACAATAGAGGGCAACGAAGGACCATTTGTGCGGAATTGCTTGCGCGTTACGAGGCTGATCGTGACAGTTTTTTGTGGACAATGGGCAGGTTATTGAAGCAGGAAGACGTTGGCTCTGACGTCGACCAGTAGAGTGGTATCATACGGGCCCTCCCAGTAAGATGGCGTAAGACCGTAGCATTGAACGGAGACTATATTGCAAACTATTGTTTTGTAACCAATAGAGTGGGGAATAGTGTACTGTTTTGGAATCGTGAATAAAACCAATATACATTTAGAAAACAGATATTTTTTCGAACACCCGTCGTACTCCATAGTCCACCATTTAAACGAAAAACTGGTATGTTGTATGTATGTGTTCTAATGAACAAATATTACTTTCGTTGTTGATGCTGTTGTAGCCTTTAGTCCTAAGACTGATTTGATGCAGCTCTACACGCTAGTCTTCATCTCTGCGTAATTACTGCAACCTACATCCATTTATACCTGCCTTCTGTACTTTCGTTACAATTTTTACTTACCACACTTCCTTCCATTACGAAACTGTCGATTCGTTGATATCTGAGGATGTGTCATGTCAACCGATATCTTCTTTTAGTGAAAGACTTCACTTAGTACATTAGTTTTACTTACGTTCCTTAACTTTCTGGTTCAAAAAAAAACGTGTGTGAATTCCTAAGGGACCAAACTGGTGAGGTCATAGGTCCCTGGACTTACACACTACTTAAACTAACTTATGCTAAGAACAGCAAACACACCCATGCCCGAAGGAGGACTCGAACCTCCGGCGGGAGGGGCCGCACAATCCGTTTCATAGCGCCTCAAACAACGCGCCTAATTTTCTGTTTTTTTTTTTTTTTTTTTTTTTTTCCTGGCTTTCTATCAGCTATTCTGTGCACAGTGAAGACACCATTTTTTTCAGTGATATGACTAAAGGTTCTGATAATAGATGTTCATTTTAATGTTGTCCTGTTGCTACTATCAGCAACAAAACACGAAGTTTAAATATCCTATAGATAAAGTCGATGTACTGTGCATTGAGTGAAATGTGATACACGTTGTACAAAGTACGCAAATGTGACACCGATGTGATACACGTTATACAATGTACACAAAAGCGACACCGTTACCAGTTTAGCCCAAGTTGCTCCGTTTCTTTCTATCCGAAATAGAGTAGTTGCAAAATCTCGTACTTTATGATCAGTCACGACACCTTCAAATGTCATAGTTAGTTACACAATGTATTGGCAGTTTCCATAGTCATCTGCTGTGGTAACTTAGAGCCTCTTGATTTTTGTTCGTAGACTATTCGCTGTTAATTTTTCTTCCAGTCTGTATTCGGGACAGCATACCTTTCATATCTTTAAACTTGGTTTTCTCTTTTTGTTTCAGGTGAGTTTTCAGAGACTGGAACGAGGTCCACACCCAGGTTGGAGGACATTGCTCTGCAAGAACGAGGAACAACCATTGAAAATATCAGTACCGCATTGGCATTGCCGATGAGCATCTACAGATTGCGGTTTCTGGGTGATATGGACTGTAAAAACGAATTTGTAGCTTAGACTGGTAACTTTGGGAAATGTAAATTGAACGCAGCCTCATTCAAAGAACTATTGTTACAGACAAGAATGATTTAGGAAAACGGCTACATATGCTGCTTGACAAGAAAGGTAAAACACATACAAGACATGAACTGATGTCAATGTAACTTCTTACACTTCCACTTCATCGGCTGGTATGTAAATGATTAGACCTGAAATTCTATGTGACCAGTAGAACGACCGCCAGAGAGCGTTAACGTTGTTTGTATTTAGTGTTGTTACTAGGCCTTGTAGAGTCTACAAAGGGCGTGAACAGCGTCGGATGTTGGTTAATCACTGCAGGGAGTACAGAGGTGCTACGAATTGGCGTGTGACAGCGTTATCGGCACCTGACATATTTTGAAAGGGACTTCATTGTGTGTCTTCATTTCGGAAGCTGGACCAGTCGTGCAATAGGAAGATTTTATTTGTGGGGAGGGGGGGGGGGGGGGGGGTGGGAGCGGGCATTCAGACTACGGCCCGATGTTGGACTGGGCACCTGGACACCTGACCACCACAAGGTAGGATCGCTGTACTGTGCTCAAAGCGCTTCGCAATCTCTTCACATTTGCGCTCGCCGTCCGTCAAAAGGTAATGGACTCTGTGCAAGATTCTGTGTCATTCCGCGCCATTGGCCAGAGACTAGCAGCAGTCTGATTAGAGAACTACCGTCCTAGGCATTGGCTGTCTTTAACATCACAACACAAACGGCTGTATTTGGAGGAACGCTGTGTCGGGAACCATGGACTGCTCATGGATGGCGTCGCACTGGATTCGTTGATGAACTGTGGTTCTACGCTATCATCGGCCAGTATGGTGGCGACCCGCTGAGAGTTTCCCAAATGGCTCCGAGCACTATGGGACTTAATTTCTGAGGTCATCAGTCCCCTAGAACTTAGAACTACTTAAACCTATCTAACCTTAAGGACATCACACACATCCATGCCCGAGGCAGGATTCGAACCTGCGACCGTAGCGGTCGCGCGGTTCCAGATTGTAGCGCCTAGAACCGCTCGGCCAGTCCGGCCGGTTTGGGAGGTCCCAAACTTCCAATGTTTTGGACATGCACAGTGGCGTTACTCCCAGCGCCGTGGTGCGGGAGACCATCTGGTATGAGGCTCCAGGTCACGGATGGTGGTGATTAATAGAACTGACGGCACAACGGGTCGTTACACACATCATGTGGCCTCATGTGTTACCTCTCATGTACCATGATGCCATTTTTTGACAGGGCAGTTACTGTCCACACATGTCACACATCTCTGTGGTCTGTCTGCGTCACGTTGTGGTGCTCCGGTGCCCAGAAATATCCCCAGATTTGCTCATGATAGAACATGTGTGGGATTAGATAGGATTTCAACTTCCTGTCGGATCCAGTATCCACGATGAAGGACCAGTTACAGCAGTTTGTGGCCAACTTGCCTCAGGAGACGGTACAACGGGTTTATGACAGGCTTCGCAACCGAATCAGTGTATGCATGCAGGACAGATGTAGTGCAACGTCAGATTCCAGAGTGGACTCATATTGCCAAGACCTTTGTAAATTATTCTAGATATTGTTATCACTGAAATGGCATAGCATACCGTCTCAACCCGTGAAGTTTCATTTCGTTTCCTGTTCCCCTTGTGGGTGCCTCACTTTTTTCGTTGGTTAATATAAATGAGTATGGACGGATGAACAGGAGCTTGTCGTCGTAATCTTGGTACACCTTCAAACAATTTCCACTTCAGTTGTTGGACACCGCCGTTGCGTTTACTTCCACAAAAACAGTGAAGGAAGATTACGGTTATTGACCAGCCGGTTATGAAATCATTGGAGACGAAGTGCCAGGTTGGATTAGATAAGAAACCATTGCAGCATTCGATTTAATGCCTTCTGGAAGCTATGGAAACCAAATATTGGGATGAGTAGACGGGGATTTGAGCTCCGTTGATCGCAGTCTATTGTAAGCTCCTATATATAACAAGGTTTTCGTAAACTGGCTGTATAAGTCATTTCAAATATTTGTGGAGGTCAAAGGCATAATCACGTACGATAGGGCCATACCTGATTAAGCGCTGTAGTGAGTGAACCTACCTTCTGGTTGAGTCATATCTGTAACCCAGGTTACGTTGAAATTGTTCCAGGCGTCGCATATCTGTGATAGGTGAAGAGAGAGAGAGAGAGAGAGAGAGAGAGAGAGAGAGAGAGAGAGTGTGTGTGTGTGTGTGTGTGTGTGTGTGTGTGTGTGTTTGTGTCTGTGTGTATTACGATTTCAACCGTAAGAATACAAAGTTAACTTATGAATATTTTCCATATTTTAGTTTGTATTTTTTTGAAGTAGTCTGTGGATTCCAAAAACCAGTTGAGGCAAATTCTGGGACGGTTCCTTTGAATGGCACACGACCGATTTCCTCCCCGTCGCATTGTATTTCGAGCTTATGCTCTGTCTCTAATGATCTCTTCGTCGACGGCACGGTAAACTTAAATATGCTTTTTTCCCTCGAATTACGTTAGAGAAGTATAATACAACTAACTGAAATATGTACGGAACATCACAAAATCTGTGAGTGTAGTAGGATACTTCAGTCATTATCGATGAAAAATAGAGCAGAAAGTTCTGTATAAATACTGAAAGAGTAAAACATAACTTTGAGACGTTTACGACTCTGCAGTCGTGGTAATTAACGCAGCTGCGACAAAATAGCGTGTTAAATGGTAAATTGCTGGAATTATGGGGTTTAACTGCTGCCAGTAGCGTCTCTCTCTCTCTCTCTCTCTCTCTCTCTCTCTCTCTTTTAAGCTCAAAATTCGCTTCAACTTAAGGAGTAATTATCATTGTTGCGGTTTCACTTAGAGTGCCGCAGTTGTGCATATCGTTGCAATAGACGAAAAAGTATCTCATTAGGAAAACCATCGTTTTAGTTTTAACGTAATGAAAAAGAAGAAGTGGTGGTGAATTCTAATAGGGAGAACATCTGGGAGCTCTCCGAGTGATGCTTTGCCAGGGCCCCCATCTGTGCCAAATGAGACGGATGTTAATTAAATATCGTCACCCGTTAATTTTCCCACTCGCTTCGCTGTGCAGCTGTTGCCTTGACATTCCCGAGCAAATAATCCAGAAAACAAAAATGTTACGAATTGCTCGTTGCGTGGCTAATTGCCGTGCTGGTATTTCAGACTAAAAATCCCAGATTAAAAGTATAAGCCAGTACTGGACTCGCTTATCTAATAAGTATGTGACGGTTTAACGTTTTGAATAAACCAACATACTCGTATTCTTTTGCTACAAGAACTTATAGTGACACTAAAAATTCAGGCGACGGTTTCTTTGGCCCCTAATTGTTTGACAGCTAGACAAAGTTGGGGAAAAATAAGGCATGATTTAAAATGATAAATTGTCAAGCTTAAAGTTTTAAACATGGCTGCATAGTCGGCGACCGTTTATAAATTAAAGTTAAAGCAATTACAGCCCTCGCTAACATTTTTTGACCGAAGGCTGTAATTGCTTTAACTCTGACAAGCTTAAGTGAAATATGCGATCAGTTCAACTTAGACACGTCCCCACTGAAAGAAGAGTAGAGTACCGTGGACCTGACACGTTCCCATCTTTGTTTGAAGCGTTTCTACGTACCCATGAACCACAAGTACGCGTGATACCAGTTGCACTGTTACGTAAGTATGTTTGTGCCGGGTATTGCTGCAGATATTTTCGTCCCACCAAAGGCGAAAATTATGTAGTTCGAATGTGCACTGCTCTTATGTTGTACCATATATTCAAACATTAATTGAAGAAGGCTGGTGTTCTGTGAACATAATGACGATACATCGAGCAAAACAAATTATCTGGTATTGCGCTAAGTGACCAAACATCACTGTCAACCGTTTTGTGTTACACATTCAGTTAGTTTTGAGATGACGGGCAAAAAGATATACGTTTGTTGTGACATCACAGTAACTTCCTGAATATAGGCGTAAAAAACTCTTTGAATTTAACGCGTCATTTACATTACGGAAGGACTACTACATTTTGATTATAATCAGCTTGGAACCAAGAACTAATATCGCATGTAGGGCGAATTTTCATAAGTATTGTTGGATTTTAAATGGACGACGATATATGAAAGCACCAAGTAGCAGGACGTTCGGATGACTCTCGGATTAGCCGATAGATGTCCCCGGTGTCGCCTTCCATGCGGGCGCTACTTTCACCGAAGTCACGGTAGGTGGCAGAGATGTCGCCATCCACGTAAAGGACTGTGCGTCCGCAAGCGCTTGAATGTCAAGCAAGGCGTACGTACAAAATGTAATACTGTATTACGTACATCTACATGACTACTCTGCATTTCACACTGAAGTGCCCGGCAGAGGGTTCATCGAACCTTCTTCAGACAGTTTCTCTACCGGTCCACTGTCGAACAGTGCGCCGGAAAACGGAACACGTAAATATTTCCAACCGAGCTCTGATTTCTCTTATTTCATTACGATGACCATTTCTTCCTATGTAGGGTGAGGGCTACAAAATATTTTCGTATTCGGAGGAGGAAGTTGGTGATTGAAACCTCGCGAAAAGATCTCGCCGCAACGAAACACACCTTTGTTTCGATGACTGTCACCTCTGTCGCATATCATATCTGTGGCACACACTTCCACTGTAATAAAAAACGAGCTGCCCTTCTTGAACTTTTTGGATGTAATCCATCAGTCCTATATTGTAGTGCTCCCATACCGCGCAGCAGTATTCCAGAATAGGATGGACAAGTGTACTATAGGCATTTTCTTTAGTAGATGGCACATGGTAGACGTGGTCGTATCTTTTAAGTGTTCTACCAAAAAAGGCAGCCTTTTTTCTCCTTCCCCACAACATTAGCTATATGATCGTCCAGTTAAGTTGTTCGTAATAGTAATTCCTAGGCATTTAGTTGATTTGACAGCCTTTAGATATTTGTGCTTTATCGTGTAAGCGAAATTTGACGGATTCCTTTTAGTACCCATGTGAATGACCTCACACTAGAGTGAGTTGTCACTTTTCGCACCATACAGGTATCTTGTCTGAATCATTTCGCACTTGGTTTCGATGTTCTGGTAACGTTACTAGACGGTAAATGACAGCATCACGGCCGGCCGTTGTGGCAGAAGGTGTCTAGGCGCTACAGTCTGGAACCGCGCGGCCGCTACTGTCGCAGATTCGAATCGTGCCTCGCACATGGATGTGTGTGATGTCCTTAGGTTAGTCAGGTTTAAGTTGTTCTAAGTTCTAGGGGACTGATGACCTCAGCAGTTAAGTCCCATAGTGCTCAGAGCCATTTGACAGCACCACAAGCAAACAATTGTCTCCTAAATCGTTTATATAATTTAGGAACGAGAGGGGGCCTATAACACTCCCTTAGGAACGGCAAATATCACTTTCGTTTACTCGAAGACTTTCCGTCTTATTACAACGAATTGTTATCTTTCTGGAAGGAAGTCACGAATCCAGTCGCACAGCTGAGACAATACTCCGTAGGCACGCAATTTCATTAGAAGTCGCATCTGAGGAACGATGTCAAAAGCATTCTGGAAGTCTAGAAACATGGAATCACACAGGCTAATTATTCCATATCCTTAATAAAAATTGGGGTTTGTGCATTATGATGTGTCCGAATATTGCAGTAATTACACCAGGCCGATGAAAAATTAAGGATTGTAGTTTTTGGAGAATCGTGTTCAGGTCATACAAAAACTGAGAAGGTGAGTTCTACGCTCTCGAAGTTTTCTTGGAGGAGAAGGGTGTGTTAGTTGCACGAAAAACAAAACTGGGATTCCGTCTTTCGCAAATGCTTCATCGAATGTATTTGAGATATGTCTTGTCTCCATGTTATTTTCATTTAATTAATAGCGTCACCCCAATTATGAACAATTTAAACGTGAGGTGTGTAATAGGTACTTTAGATAGAGAATGTTTTGTTGCAGCGTTGGAAGTTTTTAGATATTGAGCATCATCTGCTGTAAGTGCATATATTTTTAATATTAATGTATTATACTTCAGAAATGGGATTCCCCGAGCTGCGATCGGCCTTAAGTGTTTCGTCCATTATACAACGATGTAAATTAACTACTAAATTATAAATTGTAGCTTTGTAAACATCACTTCTGTATGATTACTTATGATTTATTTAATCAGACATTTATTAGTGAATAAAAGAAGGCAGAAAACCACACGCAATTTAGTATGCAATCTTAGGTTCGCTTCCGTGCACAAGTCATAACGACCTAATGTTTTGCGTTAGCACAGGAGAAAAATAAGAGATCGAATACAGCATAAATCTTGCTGCTTGTAATAAATTGCAGATCATGTTCTGCCCCTTATAAACTATTTTATTTGTAAAATATAGTTGTTACGTCAAGTGTGCGTATTCTGGCTGTGTAGGTTGACTTCTAGGTTACCTGTGAACGTATCGTAGAGATTTGTACTAATTCTAAGATATTTGGTTTCATAAAGCGTAGATTTGGTAGTCCAGGTGTTATGATGTAAGGAGGGGGGGGGGGGGCATAACGTTGGTTCAGCATACTAAACACGGTGCACAGCGCTATACTGAACTCTGAGCAGTGACCGGTCAGTGTTATTGTGACACTTTGCTCCTTGCCCGTGTGGTTCTTTTCAAAAGGTCGTTTGGTCCTGAATTCATCTTTGTTTCCGTAAAAACGGAACCTTTATAGGATCACTTTGTTGTCCGTCTGGTAAGACTTCTTTTTCTGAGGAATGCGCATGGGTATCAAGTTGAAGTTTATGTCACATACTAAGGTCTAAGGTTTCTGACTGCGTAAAAAAATTTAAGCTTCTAAGCCAATCCAATCAAAATATAGGGCAATTTACGTCCTGAAAAAGTAATGCCTCCTAATTTTTAGTGAACTTTTTTAAAAGTTTCTCTCAATTAAAACAAACGTTATTAACATTCAGCATCTTTATTAATCATGTCTTCATATTTATTTCTCGACATAGTCACCCTGGCGACGAACACATTTCTCCCAACGAGTAATCAGCTTGTTGATATTGTCACTGTAGAACGTTTGACGGAGCCAAAACTCACCTCTGCTTGTACCACGTAATCAAAGTGAAGTCCTCAAAAGTGTTCTGTAAGTTCTGGAAACCAATGAAAATCGGACTGGGCCAAGTTGGGAGTGTATGGAGGGAGGATGATCAGTGACAGGAAACCCAAGGCGTCGAATTGCTGAACATGTGGCAGAGCTGTTGTGTGGCCTAGCATTTTTGTATTGAAGTAGGGGGTGCTCCATGTGTGGGCCAACTCTTCGAATTCCAAAGTGGGTTACAGTACGAAGTTTCTCACGCACCGACATGGTTACGCCACACACCGCTATGTTACACGCTACAATTTGGAGCCCTCTAGCGGCAGATAGACATGAAAAATAGAGATGTAGAATGTTAACGACGATTGTATTATTAAAAAAGTTTCAAGAGCATTCACATAAAAAAGCCGGCGACATTAGTTTTCAGCATGCCCTCATATTTCAGTATTCGCAAAGTCACACATCAAAATCTTATAGGGTACTTTCCGTTGGCCTAGAAATATAAAATTTGGCAAGAAGCAAGATTTCGCAATACAAATAAAAGAAAATAATCGAAAATTGTTAATTTGTAATTAAATCACACAAAAATATTTTTTTGCCCTTTGTTGTCCATCTGTTAAGATCCGTTCTTCGCAGTAACGGGTAGAGGTATCAAGTCAAACATTATATATCAAATACTAAGGTCAACGGTCCCCTTGGCAGTAAAAAAAAAAAAAAAAAAAAAAAAAAAAAAAAAAAAAAAAAAAAAAGCAAAGCTGCTAGTTGAATTCAGTCAAAAGACACGGCTATTTATGGCACATAGTTTGATACTTACTTCACCCTTCAAAGCCTATTGATGACTTATCTATCGGGCGTGATGGTTTAGCGGTAAAGTACATGCCTAGAAACGAGAAATGTTGGGGTACCATCTCGGCCCGACCACGTTTTAACCTAGCCTTCACCTCTCAACAGCCAGCCGGGGTGGCCGAGCGGTTCTAGGCGCTGCAGCCTGGAGCCGCGCGACCGCTACGATCGCAGGTTCGAATCCTGCCTCGGGCATGGATGTGTGTGATGTCCTTAGGTTAGTTAGGTTTAAGTAGTTCTAAATTCTAGGGGACTGATGACCTTAGATGTTAAGTCCCATATTGCTCAGAGCCATTTGAACCTCTCAACCACGTGAGGAGTCAACAGAAACATTGTTCGTGACACTGTAGGTTCCCTTCCCTGGTTGGATAACTGCAGTAGGTCAGGGATAGGCAAGTTTCCAAAGTGGCATCTAATACAAACATCAAAAAAAGTTTTGCATCGCCCCGGTTCCCAGAAGTCCTGAAGATGTTTACTGTGGATGTTGTATGACAGACACAGTCCCTTTGACTGTTCAGAGCTGTCACTAAACCCGGCCAAAGATGTAAACAGCCATTCATGAGCAGCGCCTTTTAGGCGGAGGGGATCCGACAGTCGATCAGTTCCAGTCATTTCACCAGGCAGGAGGTACACGGCTCATGTTGTCTGAAGTTCAATCATGCCTAGACGGTCAATACCGCCGTTCGATCGCGTCCGCGTTGTTATTTTGTGCCAGGAAGAGCTCTCAAGAAGGGAAGTGTTCAGACGTCTCGGAGTGAACCAAAGCTATGTTGTTCGGACATGGAGGAGATACAGAGAGACAGGAACTGTCGATGACATGTCTCACTCAGGCCGCCCAAGGGCTACTACTGCAGTGGATGACTGCTACCTACGGATTAAAACTCGGAGGAACCCTGCCAGCAACGCCACCATGTTAAAATAATCCTTTTTGTGTTACGACTCAACTGTGTGCAATAGGCTACATGATGCACAACTTCACTCCCGACGTCCATGGCTAGGTCCATCTTTGCAACCACGTCACCATGCAGCGCGGTACAGATGGGCCCAACAACTTGCCGATTGGACCGCTCAGGATTGGCCTCACGTTCTCTTCACCGATGAGTGTCGCATATGCATTCAATCAGACAATCGGCGGAGACGTGTTTGGAGGCAACCTGGTGTGGATTAACGCCTTAGACCCACTGTCCAGCGAGTGCAGCAAGGTGGAGGTTCCCTGCTGTTTTGGAGTGGCGTTATGTGGGGCCGACGTACGCCGCTGGTGGTCATGGAAGGCACCGTAACGGCTATACGATACGTGAATGCCATCCTCCTACCGATAGTGCAACTATATCGGCAGCATATTGGTGAGGCATTCGTCTTCATGGACGACAATTCGGGCCCCCAACGTGCACATCTTGTGAATCACTTCCTTCAGGATAACGACATCGCTCGACTGGAGTGGCCAGTATGTTCCCCAGACTTGAACCCTATCGAACATGCCTGGGTAGATTGTAAAGCGCTGTTTATGGACGACGTGACCCACCAACCACTCTGAGTGATCTACGCGGAATCGTCGTTAAGGAGTGTGACAATCTGGACCAACAGTTCTTGATGAACTTGTGGATAGTGTGCCACGACGAATACAGGCATGCATCAATGCAAGAGGACGTACTATAGGGTATTAGAGGCACCGGTGTGTACAGCAATCTAGACCACCACCTCTGAAGGTCTCGCAGTATGGTGATAGAACATGCTATGTGTAGCTTTCATGAGTAATAAAAGGGTGAAAATGATGTTTACGTTAATCTCTATTCCAATTTCCTGTACATGTTCCGGAACTCTCGGAACCGAGATGATGCAAAACTTTTTAGGAAGTGTGTAGAAAGACTTGCACCTGGGCATCGAAGCATTCTTCCATGTATACAACCTTCTTTTATGATTATTGAACCAAGTGTTAGGTATGATTAAGTTTTGCTCTGTGCAAAATTCTACCAGGCGGCTCCTCTTTCATTTCTTAGCCCCAATCTATATTCACCTTCTATGTTTCCTTCTCTTCCTTTTCTTACTGTCGAATTCCAGTCACCCATGACTATTAAATTTTCGTCTCCCTTCACTACCTGATTAATTTCTTTTATCTCATCATACATTTCATCAATTTCTTCATCATCTGCAGAGCTAGTTGGCATATAAACTTGTACTACTGTAGTAGGCTTGGGGTTTGTGTCTATCTTGGCCACAATAATGCGTTCACTATGCTGTTTGAAGTAGCTTACCACACTCCTATTTTTTTATTCATGATTAAACCTACTCCTGCATTACCCGTATTTGATTTTGTATTTATAAACCTGTATTCACCTGACCAAAAGTATTGTTCCTCTTGCCACCGAACTTCACTAATTCCCACTATATGTAACTTTCACCTACCCATTTCCCTTTTTAAATTTTCGAACCTATCTGTCCGATTAAGGGATCTGACATACCACAACAGCAAGGCCGTTTTGGTTAGTGTTACAAGGCCAGATCAGTCAATCATCCAGACTGTTGCCCCTGCAACTACTGAAAAGGCTGCTGCCCCGCTTCAGGAACCACACGTTTGTCTGGCCTCTCAACAGATACACCTAAGTTGTTGTTGCACCTACGGTACGGCCATCTTGCCTCACGCAAGCCTCCCCACTAACGGCAAGATCCATGGTTCATGGGGGGAGGCGGTATCCTTAGATGTTAAAAATTGGTTCAAATGGCTGTGAGCACTACGGGACTTAACATCTTAGGTCATCAGTCCCCTAGAACTTAGAACTACTTAAACCTAACTAACCTAAGGACATCACACACATCCATGCCCGAGGCAGGATTCGAACCTGCGACCGTAGCAGTTCCGCGGCCTTAGATGTTCTCAAAATAAATGTTGCGTCGTTTATTACGATGGTCATTTCTGTCACTGAAGCTGATAATTATTTTTTTAAATTTTTTAACTGTCGGAGGGAAACGAAAAGTTCTTTCTTCTAATGAGTGCCACTCCAACTCGCGTATTATAACAAAAAAACTGCTTTTGTTTGAACTTTTCCGATATCCCCTATCAGTCCCAGCAGGTGCGGATCCCATTCCGCGCAGGAGTACTCCAGAAGTAGACGGATAAGCGCAGTGTCCTTAGTAGATTTGTGTACTTTTTTGAAAACAAAATATGTTTATACCCCAAAAGTATTGAATTATAATAGAGATTAATTCTGTGCGTGAAGAAGGTACACAATTTTTTATTTTTGATAAAACCGAATTTGCTTTTCTTTTCGGTGAGATGGTTTTGGTGTGGAACCGGTTCCATTCCATGAAACCTTGTCATCATTTTCTTAAAGGAGTGTATGAAAATATGTAATATTTTACAATTTATGCGCAATGGAAAACAAATTTTGTTTCGAAATCAGCTAACATTAGAATGCTTCAACATTCAAGTGGTATCTCCAGCGAGTTATTGAAACTCCCGTTGTACCATTTTTATTGCAACGTATTTTGTCATGATACGACATTTTAACACTTGTTCAGAAAGTAATGAAGTGTACTGTAGGTGGCAGGTGACGACTGAACTGGCACTCTGCTATTCAGCCGAGGAAATGCAAGTGAGGGCATGATGCGTTGTCATCATAGACAAATTCGTCAATCGAATCGTCGATGAATACTTAATGTTTTCGGTGAGTGAAGGATAACCCCCTAATTTGTGGCATTGTTGAGAACTCGCCGCTGTAGTTAACGTTTTAGCCACGTGAAAACATCAGGGAAGCAGAACTCAACATTCCCTTTGGTGCCCTTCATAAATCAACTGTACACTCTGGGGCGCGTCAAACTTGGTGCTCCCTGTGGACTATAGTAGAGGACTCACACGGTGATTTATGGCACACAGGTGGGCGTGAAGAACTAGAGGATCCATATCAGATTAATTTGCGCCTAAACCTGACAGCTCTTACCCATGTTTCAGAAAGAATGGAAATCAGTTCTAACTTGATTGTGTTATAATTTGCTAGAAAGTCTTCCCCAACACTGTGGTAATAGAAAAAGGAGGTCCTTCACGCTGTTAATTGCCATGGATGTTCTGGAATTTTCGACCAAATACTGTATACCATATTTTGGAAAAAAATTAAGTGTTGAAGTAAGGTGAAGAGCATTTGCAAAATGGGTTACGGTCTCGGCGTTTGAAGTGTGCGACTTGTGATGGTCGTAACACCGGGGTGACCAAAATGTAACTCCCTGAGGAAGGATGAATCAAAAACTAATCTTCAAGTTATGCAACGGCTGTTCAACGTCCTGATGATTTGCTGGTGCACAATGGCGTTGTTTTGCTTCTCCACATATCCAGAGAGGCTAAATCAATCCTGACCTGGAGAAATGAAATGCTGACTGAAGATTGGTGTAGTAACTTTATTTCGTGCGCAACAGAAAATTTATTATGATAACAACGTCTTTTTCTACTGAAAAAAATCTGATATGACTGTCTCTTAAATGCAGCTTGCACATCTAATTAGCGTGCGATCTGGTTAGGTCTTTCTGGGAAAAAAATTCTCTTGAGCTTTTTCCTCAGTTCGGACTCGTTTCGAATAGTTTTGCTGTGTATTTTACATTATTTTACATTGTTCCGAAATGACAACATCGCTTTTCCTGCCTACATGCGTAGGTAAGTTTTTAGCCATGAATGCATTAACAAGCGCGTGCGCGCCGCACGCACGCGTGTAGACACACACACACACACACACACACACACACACACACACACACACACATTTGAGTGGACAAATCTAGTTCAGACACACGACTTAAGGCACACACACATATTTGAGTGAACAAATCAAGTTCATACACACACATCTTGGCTTAAGAATGCTCCATTAAAATGATAATTGTGATCCAGGTGAGGTAAGTACATAAAACAAGGACCACAAACATGTCAGAACCCATGAAGTCCTCCTGAAGGTGCCATATCTCTGTCTTTCTGTCCTTCTAAGCGCCCACATTTTTTCCAAATATACTTTACTGCAAAATAATACAAAATTTACAATGAAAGATTACAAACGCAACCAATTATGTCACCATAAATAGCTTCTCTTTACATGTGATTTCTGAAAAACATAAAAGAATATGCTTTAAAATCTTGTATTTCTGCCTGTAACACTTCAAAACAGAAACTTCCTGTTTTTCTCCCCAGTATCATCTTCGCGTGAAATCTTGTGCTGTATCTCGGATTTCTTCGATCATATGAATCAAAGCTTGGCATTTGAAAAATATGAGTCTGAACCGCCCGTTGTTGCGCCATTCCCCCCTAGTTATCATGGTGCAGTCATATTCAGCATGTTGCCAAACACTTCAGAGTAGTTTTTATGTTCCTATTGTGTGATGTTCTAATTATATGTATGAGTAATACTGACTGAAAACGGATTGTGTAAGTTGGATACGTAGCCATGTGTTTAACTAAATTACTTCTTTGTTTTTTCGGCATTGTCGCCTTATCATTTCCATTACGTCCATTTGCAAGACCAGATCTCAGATGCGGTTCTCCAGGTGAACCTGTGAATTGACGTATCGACGAGACCACATGTTTCACTTGTGAAAGTTGTGCTGAGGTGATTGTTACATAATTTTTCGTCAGTTGCTTTTTTTCGTTGCCGATCACACGTACTACTTGTCTGTAACGTAAAGTTATACAGTGGACTATAAATCTTGCAAACATATCTGAACCAGGAAAAATATTATTTAATATGTTTTAAAAATTTTGTTTACGCTGTAATATCGATCGCCGCTTTCATGCTTACTCGATCCAATCTGTAGATTAAGATCTTAATAACAGTATGGTTCCAGCTTTCCACACTTCTGCGGTGGCGATTGATCAGGATAGATTTTCATTTTTGCCTTAATGTCCTTGAGGTCGAGGCCAGCATTTGTGATTGGCTGTGTTACGGAGTCGTAATGCATTTCAAAAATATTTCTCGTCGTGATTAACTCGTTGGATGTTATTTGCTATGGGAACAGGCGCAGGAAAAATCTGCGCTGAAATTGCTTATTATCGTGGTTTTGCGTGTTTGCCCAATTTATACCAAGTTCAGCTACCTATAGTAGTACAAACTGATGTTTCTTCTAATTTTGTTTAGTTTGTGTGCCCAATTTCGTGCTGACATTTTGTCGGGTATTGTGTCCAGGTAAATGCCGTCGGATTTGTGGCAGCTACTTTGTTGACACCAGTTACTGCGTCACCGATGCCGCTGACGATGTGCAGCAGGGACGTTTTTGTTTTATTTCTCAGAGCACACTTTGCCACAGTAAAATAATTGATGATGATGATGATTGTGATGATGTGTCCCGCTGAAACGAGACCTTCCGACGACAATTTGACTGATACGACAAAGCATAAGTCATCAGCACACACTGAGCAGTGTGAAACGTTTCCTGACGTTGCCAGTGGCCATGATGTAAAAAGAGGCCTGCTCAGATGTCCGTTGATCTGGACCCGTGATGAATGTCTCTAATGGACCCTCTTAATTAGTTGCATAAAACGTGCACCATATCCCATTTTGTGCGTGATTTTGAGGAGACAATCGGGACTAATGAGGTCATATGCCTTCTCGAAGTCTCTGTACAAAGGCACTAATTATGTAGCGGAGTTCGCAGGCGGCAGATATTACGCTTCGGTTGGTTATGCTCAAAGCCTTCTAGTCAAGGCGTTGTTGGTACGGCGCTGTATGCTATGCGCGTAAGTTGTACTTTCAAACCGGATGCATTCGTAGTTTAACCATCCCAGCCTTGATCTTGCAGTCACCATTTAAGAGAGTAATGAGTCCCATTTTACTAATATTTTTGCTGTTGCCCTTAGGCAGCGGCGCGACGATGCCATTTTAGAATGCGAGTGGTATTTCGCCGTCCCGTAACGCGTTCCGCTACTTCCAATAGCGATGGTCCCAAAAGATCTAAAATTCTGTAAGGATCCCATCCTGCCATGGTGGTTCCCTTTTACGGCCTTGTTAACAGATTCTTTGATGGTGTTTTTGGCGAAGGACTCATCAAGGTCCGCTGTTGAAGCGTGCATCATTTGGTTAACAATCTTTTCAGTTAACCTGTCACAAAGATGTCCGTCATTTGGCTAACAATCTTAACAGTTACCCTGTCACAAAGATGTTCGTTAAACTCATGCTTGCGGTAGAGGTTGCTGTAACAATCCTACTCCAATCCTACGCGTTAGTTATAATTTCGCGCTGGTTTACATAAAACTTTCCCGCTTCGTCGATGACATCGTTCACAAAAGTCGCATTGCGTCGCCTGACCGTTTGCACTAACTTTTACAATGATTCGTTTTCCTAGGGTGTTACATCTTTGGGCTGAGATCTTAGCAATTAGGCTTTCCATTTTTCGCCGCTGGAGAGCTGTTTTTTGGCTTTGCAGTTTATGTACCTAACGAAAACATTCAGGAAGCCACGGCGTGAATATAGGTCCTGCAAACTCGGTTAAGTTCGTTTGCCACAAGGCTTTTAGTTACTGTATTCCTTATTTTAGTTGTAACGATGCGTATCCACCATCGCGGAATACTATTGTAGCGGCCTTTATTGAGAACCTCGTCTCCCGCGGGAAACTTGAATTTAGAGTTCTGCTGCTGTCGAAGTAGGGCTATTCGTGAGTTACTAACTCCGTGTTGGAATAAATGTACTGTATTATCCATTTTATTTCGCCTGATATACTGGTTTAATGCAAATATGAATCAAAAAGCAGTGACTGGACACGAACATACGTTACAATTAAGCGTCCTTCATTAGCAGACAGCCTCTAATTAAGCGATCGAACTGCCGACTCGTTAGATGTGCTTACGCAGCAGAAGTATTCCTGGGATTACTTTCTGTACCGATAGTTTCTTCTAACTAATTATCTAGGTTGGAGCAGGGCTAGGCGTCCGTGACCCTATCGATATGACGCTTTTATGTCTCGTAACCATCGCAGGAAAGATGACATCATGTTTGATACTCGATGTGTTGTTTGTATTCTGAGTTAATGTGAGAGCGAGTGTTCCTTCGCAGCAGCCAATATTAAAAAACTGTCTGCTTTTAAGATGGAGGCCGACTTTTTTTTAGAAGTTGCTACGACGAGCGTCTAGATACTTTAATAAATCCTCTTAAGCGGCGAGAAGAGATTAGAGACTCTTTGTGAGACATATATAATTACTTGAGATCAAGTGAAGGCGGTAGGGACCCAAACAGTTTTTCAGGGCAGATTTTTTTTTTTTTCCACTTGGAGGTGACGCTTTTAACAGCGAAAGATAAGACGACCATAATGCATGTTAGGATGTGTGTAGAGTATCCCAACAACCTCATAATTTTTCCCTTTTACTAATGTATGGAAATTGTCAAATTTACAGTTGTTACGATGCAGCTCTGGTGTTGTATTGTATATCGACAATTCAAACGAAATCCTCTTTTGGACATTAATTTTCCAGTTGTTGATCTTGTAACTTTATTCCATACAAAAGAGTCATCAAAATTATTCTCTACTTGTGTATTTAATCTTGTTGGTTCCAATCTTTTAACATATCCATAGAATTTCAATCTGCCTTTTTTTATATACAAATATATATTGGTATACTTTTCAATTATTTTATTTATTTTTAGTCTATTCCTCCTTCAGTTTAACTTGGACCTAAAATTTTCGTGATTACTTTATTTTCTCATTTTTGGATTTCTTCAGTGCATCTCATTCTGTACCAGATCAGTGTATCAGCCCCACAAAGACGCTCTAGTTTGATAACTGTGTTGTAATGTTTCACTTTTGTGCATTGTGAGAAACTATTTTTGTTACGGATATTTTTCGTAGCCGGCCGGAGTGGCCGAGAGGTTCTAGGCGCATTAGTCTGGAACCGCGCGACAGCTACGGTCGCAGGTTCGAATCCTGCCTCGGGCATGGATCTGTGTGTCGTCCTTGGGTTAGTTAGGTTTAAGTAGTTCTAAGTTCTAGGGGACTGATGACCACAGATGTTAAGTCCCATAGTGCTCAGAGCCATTTGAACCATTTTTTATCTTTTGTCCGTGTGAAGTCTGTTTCTAGTTTTTGACAACGAACTTCGTAACCAGTCTTTTCCAGGCCAGTCTTCTGAACAGATACGACTAAATATTTGCACTGAGAAACTGTGTCAGTTTTCCCGTATTTTGATTTCAGAATGTTGGGTGCGAGTTAGTTGCCTAATTTTGTCAAGTGATATATACTGTTTCTTTAAGAATTTCTATTTTATTTTGTGCCATTTGCATGTCCCGACATTGAATCGTCAGGTCATCTGTAAAAGCCAAGCGGTCTTGTTGCTCCTAATTTGATTGTGTTGTCAATTTTAAGATTCGATTTTGATTCGATTACTTTTCGTAAGGCGAAATTGAAAAGTTATGGAAAAAGTCCACCGTCTTATGTCATTGATGCTTTATTTATTCATTTTTTTTATTTCTTCCTTTCTTTCTTTGCAGTAGTTTTTCAGTTATTCTCTATATAGTTCTCTTCTTTGTTCTGCCCATACTGCGCCTGTCTTATTCTTTTCTTCTCTGGGAAGCCCTCGAAATGTTTTATTTTAGCTATGACCTTTCCTCTTTCTCCTAATTTCTGCTCCATAATTTCCATTTCTCTTCTGCTTCAACTTCCTTTATCCACGAAATAGATGTTTACGCGTTTCTGTCAAAAATTTAATTTTTTTACTTTTTGTTATCATTTAGGACATTAAAGTGTTATTAGAATACTACTCTTCTTCCCTCATTGTGTCTAATATTCGTTCTATTCTTTCATAAATTTCTTTATTACAGAAACTTCATGGGGACTCAACCTCTATTACTTCTTTATTTTTATTTTCCGTTCTCATATTTTGGTTCCAAAAATTTCCTGGTTATTTTCATTTCGTATTTTTATATTTCACCAAATTGTTGGTCTGTATTTAACAAAAGGTGTTCTGAACCATAAAGGCATTCTGGTCTAATGACAGTGTTGTAGTGCTCCAGTTTTGCATTTATGGATAAATATTTGGTGTTATGTAGGTTTTTTGTTTATTGAAAAGCTACTCCCATTTTCCTTGCTCTTGCTAAGAAAGCTTCTTTGTCCAAAGCTTTTGGTTGTATTATTTCACCTAGATATATCAATTTTGTATCGTTTTTTTACCATCCCATTTTCAGTTTGCATGTATTTATGCCGTCTTCGCATCTGTCATGTGCTGTACTTTTTCAAAAGATATGCGTGGCACTGGTATTGAAGCTAACTCTTGTAGGAGATTTATCTGCATTGCTGCATCTTCTATAAATTCAGCAAAGATTGCAATGTCGTCTGCAAAAGCCAAAACAATCAATTCTGAGATTATTCCCTTTTCTTCCAATGACAGTTTTTTAAATTCCTTTTTTTTCTCTATTCCCTGATCGCCGTTTCTAGTACACAACTGAACAGGAGTGGGGACAGTCCATGACTTCGTCTTCCAACAGTTTTGATCTCAAAAGCCTTTTAAATTTCCCCCAAAAAATTGGCTTTGCCTTTTGTATTTGTTAATGTCTCTCTTCTTGTCACTGATTTGTTGTCTTCTTCTTGTAGTTATTATTATTATTATTATTATTATTATTATTATTATTATTACTAAAGACGCACCAACTAGTGAGTATAGCACGTCATAATGCCACATTTAAAACTATGGCCCGAAGCGAAATGAAAACTCGTAACACAGTGCGACATGGAGCGAGGTGCCGCAGTGAAAGCACAGGGCTCGGATTCCGAAGGAGCGGCGTTCAAATCTCCGTTCAGTCATTCAGCTTGGCTCCACAAATTAGTTAAGGCGAATGCCGGATAATAGCTTCGAGAAGGATACGGCCTATTCCCTTCATCATCCTCGTCCAACGGAAGGAAGCCCTATATCACTAACGATATCGTCGTCGACGAGACGTTAAGTCTTTCCCATCCTTCCGACAATTTCTCAAGAGGGTCCTTTGCCATCGGCAGTTGACACATCCTAATAGTGTGATGCACCGTATGTCATTATAAAACACGATAACTTTGCCAAAAAAATGTACCCAGGATCTGGGCGGTGGAATCAAAGCACTGTTTCTTGAAAAACTGTAACTATTAATTAGTGTACTAATACTACCAATTTATTATAGATAAGTAATACCTCTAATTTACTTAACTGAGATAGTATAATGTGAGTGAGATTCGTACATATTATTTTGGCAGTAAGCAGGTAACATTCAGATACCAGAAAACATTTGTGTATTCACATTTTTAGTGTTTGGCATTGAGTGGTAACACGAGGAGCACAGACGATAGTTGAAGGGAGTTATAAACAAACAAACAGAAGTACGTCGCTACTGGGAGCTTATAAAACCCAAAGCCACTTGTCATTTTCAGGTGTCAAGGGAATCACGTCGAATTGTGAAATATATTAATGTTCAGAAAATACAGGACACCTTGAGTGACCAGAGATAGGACGTTCGTATTCACAGGACATGAATGTATGTATCACGAAATATCGAAAAAAGTTATTGCTTTTTATCTTGAACATTATGTGAACTTGGTCTGTTGAACACCACAGAATACATCACAGTGTCACATGTACAAAGTCTTTAAATAATGTAAGTACAGGCATGTGTTCTGAATCATGACTAGGACATAACTGCTAGCTCCATAAGCAGCAGCATTACAATTTTTGAGATTCAATTTTGTTCCATTGTTATTAATAATTACCGCAGGAGACTCGTCACGGTTTCCGCTGTTTCTTGCGATGGACGGCTGTCGACCCGAAGATTCAATCCAGTGACTTGAATTTTTTAGTGCCACGCGCGTAAAGTCGTCAGCTCTCGCCCGATGTCTGCGTCGCTCATGCAACAAAGAAAACACGAAACTAATGCCTTGTATGCCCGCCCTTTTGACTGGAGGGCTTGGGGACCACGGCTGTTCGTTCACCGTAGTAAGAAAGTGAAACGCCTACAACCGTCCTTATGATTTTATTTATTGTGTAGCTACCAGGGAAGATGGCGCATTAAGCGAAACAGGTAGCTTCACAACAAATAAAATCATAAGGACGACTGTAGGCGTTTCTTTTCCTTATACACACTTTGTAGTTTTGTATTACATATATATATGAAACTATAAAATAATTACATTACTATAAAATTAATTAACATTCCTATATAGCATACTTCACTATACATCCTGGAGGTGGAGAAAAGCACAGTGGTACAGCCCAAACTCTGTATCTTTACAGTAGCTCACTTTTATAACCAGGATTTATTTCCAACTTGTTTGTTCTTCTCGTAATAGAACAACTTCGTTAGCTAATGATAATATCATCCGGCCGCGGTGGTCTAGCGGTTCTAGGCGCGCAGTCCGGAACCGCGCGACTGCTACGGTCGCAGGTTCGAATCCTGCCTCGGGCTTGGATGTGTGTGATGTCCTTAGGTTGGTTAGGTTTAATTAGTTCTAAGTTCTAGGCGACTGATGACCTGAGAAGTTAAGCCGCATAGTGCTCAGAGCCACTTGAACCATTTTTTGATAATAGCATAAGTAGAAATGTAACACGTTACATACAGGCTTTATAAATGTAGATTTTACAGTATTATAAATTAGTTGCTTACGTGTTCCATAGATCATATTCACAATAAACGTTGTAACGTGGAACGAGTCCACTGAACAAATGGAGAACACAAAGATAAAAAGATAATAATTATATGGGTATATGCAGGGTATTTACAGCTGCTTTTCTGTATAAATTACTAATTATTTTTATTCGAGTATTTCTCTATTGTATAGAAGGAGTTGTTAAGAAGTAACATCTTTATATTTGAAAATACTTCTGCTATCTGTCATACTTTTCACTGCTATGGGTAAATCGTCAAACAGTTTCATATCTACATATTTCACCCCTTTCTGTGCCAGCTGTATTCATAAAAAGGAAAATGTAGATCATGTTTTCTTCCAGTGTCATACTTGTGAATATCTTTGTTACTTTCAAACTCCGATGGATTGTTCATAATACATTACATAAGTGACTAAATACACTGTGAAGCTGTGGCTAATAGTCCCAGGTATTGGCGCCATTGAAGAACGACAGCCGTCGCACTTAATATTTCAATAAAAAAAAAAGCGATCCAGATCGCAATAAATTATTTATTTTTAATTCAGTAGCCGGTTTCGTTCTACACGACTATCTCCAGACAACGCGAGAAGCCGGTTCACGGGGCTGCTGTGAGTACCGACGGGTACCCGTCACCAGCTGCTCATTGCAGTTCGGACATTATCAACTATTTCTTGGGGCACGCCCGAAGTTACTTATACGTGCCAAGATTTCTCTCCGTTGAGAATAACATGCTGTGTTTTCTTTGCTACAAACTCTTCAGTTCGGTCAAACTGCTGATTAGATATTTCGGACTCTCATGTTTTCTTCATCAGGCGGCAGTGCGGAATCGTATCGAACGCTTTCTGGAAGTAAAGGAACACTGCCTAAAACTGGGAAGTGCGTACTGCTGTCTGGGTCCCGTGCACGGGCAGAGCTAGCTGGGCTCTAGTTGTTCGTTGTTTCCGGAAGCAGTGTTGACTCCCAGAGAGAATATTTTCGATCTCCAGAATACAAGTACAATATCCTGCTTCTGCGCGATCTCGCTCTGTACGAGATATCACAAGTAGATCATTGTACCTTATCTACTCTTTGCGTAAGCATCTGTATTACAATTTGGATTATTTGCTGTGGTTGTTCCATGCATGCATAGATAACTGTATTTAGTCACATACGAAGACGGATGGTTTGAGATTTGACGCAAGTCCGAAAATAGTCAAGAAAATGTTCAAATGTGTGTGAAATCTTATGGGACTTAACTACTAAGGTCATCACTCCCTAAGCTTACACACTACTTAATCTAAATTATTCTGAGGACAAACACACACACACACACACACACACACTCATGCCCGAGGGAGGGCTCGAACCTCCGAAAGTAGTCACCATCAGTAAATAAAGTTGATTTCTTAATGCAACTTAACAACGGTAACACACCATTGCTTTCATTAAAGATAATGTTGCGGACGCACTATACCTCCGCCGTGCTGGATATCTATAAATAGGTCCTTGCCTGGGTTAGACTGTAGATCTATCAGCATGAGATGGAAGTGTTTTTTTTTTTTGCAGCGAGAGGTTTAATACATTCAAATAATTGATGTCAACTTCTAACAACCACGGAGACAATTGTCTTTTTCGCTCATCTCTAAATATAAATACCGATCTCTTGAGAAGAATAGAGCTTCTCGTCGTGGCGTTTTAATAGTTTTCGAATGAACACTTTTTGTTGTACATAGTGCGGTGACATATTAAACGCTTTGCCTGACCTCCAAATAATACTTCCACTCCACGGTTCAGATAGTTTCTTACGACCTATTGTTAGTAGACCTAACGCTGAACCACTCGTATCGTGAGCAAACTGAGTGGCATGTGACTGGAATACGACAAGGCCGGATGTGTACACTCATGTGAAAGAAATAAATAAAAAATAAAAACAAAATAAAAGACAAAACACCTTGAACGACTAGAGACAGGAACTTCATATTCACAGGACATGTACAGTAGTATGTTCTGCAGAAATAATTAGTATTTGAACTACGTCGGCCTGTGGGTTCAAGGTCAACATCGATATCATGGTGCAACACCACCTACGGGTAAAATGTGCCTGCGGCTCTTGCTGTTTGACCGTACTGTCAAATCAGCGAGTTTAAAAGAGGGTGCATTATTGGCATGAGGGAATATGATGCACCCATCCGGGAAATTGCTGCTCTTATGGGACGAAATGTTGCGGCAGTGCAACGGGTATGTGCAAATGGTTCACAGAAGGCAGCTGTACACGACGAGATGGGTCAGGTCGCACCACCCAGACCACCCCCTAAGAAGATCGACATCTCATCTAAATGGCATTGCAGGACAGATTCACGCCCTCCTCGGCGCTGACGAAACAGTGAACAATCTAACACATCGTACATCATCAGGGTTGACAGTCCGTCACCGTATATTACAGTACGGGTTACGTGCGCGTCGGCCACTTCTCAGCCTGTTTTTGACGGATATGCTGAAAGATGGTAGACGGCAGTGGTGTATGGAACCAAACTGAGGACAGGAATGGCATTAGATGGAGTTTTCGGACGAATCCAGGTTCTATTTGTTTGAAAATGATGGCCGCATTTTGGTTAGCCGAAAGAAGGAGGGAGCGGCTTCACGGTGACTGCATTAGCACAAGATATAAAGCGCTAAATCAAGGTCTTATGGTGTGGGGTGCTATTGGGTACAACCACAAATCATAGCTGGTGCGTGTCCAGGGGACTGTGACCGTTGTGACCTCCGTGAATGATATCCCGCGACCCGTAGCCATACCCTCTCTGCACCCCACAACCATTTTTTCCAGTAAGGCAATGCACGTCCACATATTGTTGCTCGAACACGTGCATTCTAGGTGTCACAGAGTGTCTGCCTTATGCCCTGTCCCGCCAGATCACCAGACTTGTCACCAATCGGAAATGTGTGAGATATGGTGAAACGACGGGCTCAGCCCTGTGACCCAGCGCCAATCACCACAGATGAACTTTGGAACCAGATGAATACAGCAAGGGTGGCTGTACCACAGGACGCCATTCGTGTCTTACAAGCGTCGATACGATCAAGCATGGAACAAGTTATCATGGCGGACATGTGCCTACTAGGCAACAGGAAACATGCTAAACCGAGATGACGGGAATACCGATCACTTCTGCAGAACATACTAATGTACGCGTCCTGTGAACATGAACGTCCTATCTCTAGTTGTTCAACGTGTTCTGCTTTTTTCTGAATATGAGTGTATTTGTCAGGCTGACACGGCGACCGTCTCGCTCTAGCAGTGTTGAGCTGCAGCCACTCCTCGCGTTTGAAGCAGCCGTACCTCTTGGCTAGCGTACAGTTACGGGCCTGAGCCTGCGACACGCCAATTTCTACTACGTTCGGCATTATAGTGCCAAAGAATCGCGGTCAAAGTTGGTAACATAGGGCCACTTTTGGACCGTGTGGAAAATAAGGACGTTCTACTTATATTAGGCCCGCATCCTGAGAGTTACCAGGAAATTTAAGTTAGTGATTACGTTTGGTTGCAGATACTGGGTGATATCTGACCCTACCGATGGGCTGTACGCAACATGCAACGCTTTCAAACACCACGCGCAAGGTTTTCACATTCTGTCGTTCACTAAGCTGAAACTATTAGCCCTGCAGAAAAAATGAACTGGTCTTTTTTGTAGTAATCTACTTAAGTTTAGTATCGGAACAGGTTTTCACTAGAGGCCGTAGTTTTCGAATTATTCAAGAAAAACCACAAAAATGACCTTCAAACGCGTTTTTCTCGACTAATTTGAAAACCGTGGCCTCCCTCGAAAACGTTTTCCAATACAAAATTGTACTATATTAAATTTCTTACAAAAAGATCCTGTGTATTTTGTCTGTAGGGCTAATAGTTTGCAAGTAGCCAGCGCGAGAATACGAAAATCTCGCGAATGGTTCTCGAAGGAGTTGCAGGTTTACACATTGTGCGAGGACAATCAGATGAAACAAAAACAGCACAGATGACTAAAAACATGACGCCGATGTTTACACATTCGCTTATCATTTATTCTTAGTTCAAAATAAAATTTATTTCAGAAAAATCACGATTTACCACAGTAGTTGTATATCACTTTTTAAAACTGCCGTTGTCGGTCAGACACTATACATGAAGTAAATCAAAATTATAGAATGTAGCAAAAGGGGCTCTGAGCACTATGGGACTTATACTGAAGTCATCAGTCCCCTAGAACTTAAAACTACTTAAACCTAACAAACCTGAGGACATCACACACATCCATGCCCGAGGCAGGATTCGAACCTGCGACCGTAGCGGGAATGTAGCAAAGAACCCGATTTATTCACAAGGGAACATGTTGATGTCGATTCTGCTCGTGTTCTTCGCCGTGTTAAAATGTTTTCTTTTGTATAAATAGCGTGCTTTCCTACAAGTTATGTTTTATGTGCAGTTAATATACAGTATAACGTTGATCTCGATATAAATAATGTTAACTTGGCGCATGTCCTGTGACTAATGTTCTTTTTTATATTTTATCGTCTGTTGTTTGACCGAACATAGTTTCAGTGGAGTGACATAACAGCAATTGTTCCAAACAAATTTTTCAAAAACTACGTTGCGGATTATCACCTTCTTAAAATATCGTAAATTTTATTTCAGTCTCAGAATATAAAGTAAAAGATGTTGCAAAAAATCGTATCTATGCTTATATACAAAAAGATGAGTGACCTGAAAGCAGGCCTTAAACCACGTCGCTATCGTCCCATTAGCAAGGTGTTCCCTGCTTGAGGTAATTCTGGAGCCATTCTAAACCACCAGCTTGGATTTCTCGGAAGCTATTAGTTTCCGCAACGGTTATGTATGAAAAAATAAATTCCTTGTTTTCGAGTGTTCTAACGATTATATGTGATCAGAAATAGATTCTGCGTCATGTCATGTGGCTTTTGATTTTTTATTTAGAAAACAACTGCATACTGATCTAAATTCTTTTTTAGTAGTTTCTTTGGATTGGCCAGAGAGTATTATGGGTGCGTTCATCACAGCAGATGGATCACTAGGTCTGGCCCCTCCTTGTTAGTGATGAGCGTGACCGAGGACTTAAAGGAATCGAGAACTGTTGTTTTTGAACGTCGAAAGGAATCGAATACACAAATCCGAGAACCGAGAACTAGCTACTGTCCCCCTCAAGGGCATATAGTTATGTAATTGCGAATGTTACATAGGTCATTCGGCCATTCGTAAGATGTAAAACACTCCACTAAAACCCTTGATGTCTCGTTATAAAAGAACTGATATCTAATCTTACATACAACAGTACTGTTATAACCTTGTCATTAAATCCATGTAGACCACAGCAACATCATCAGTACGAAGCGAGGAAGGGCGTAAGTCAGTTTCGCAACTTCCAGTAATGATTTTGTAGTGCCTTGGTGACGCTGTGGGCATCCATGATTAAGATCTTCTATCATGCCACAGGGGCAAGGATCCAAATAACGCAGTAAATGAATTGGCGGAAGTTCATTAGTTTAAGTCGCAGCCGAGCTGTTGTCACAACCTAACTTTGGCTGCACTCCTTGGCCTCGTACCACAGGCGGCTAGGAAGACGAGATGCGTTAGCGTGATGTCTGCCGTTAATCTGGTATGACAGTCTTAACAGGTACTGGAATTTTGTCATATTTTAAGTCGCCGACCCTGACTGCATCTTTAGCTAGAATTTCCACCTTTTCATTGCTAACGGTTCCGCCCGAGTCTTTAATCCGTTTGATAGTCTTTTGTTTCGATTATGTGTCACTTCCGTTTTGCAAAAGTAGGCCAAAATATTACGGCCTCGGAATGTTTCCGGTCGCTACCAGGCCATACAGCAGTTGGAGGCCGCTAAATTTTTATGCTTGCGTAAGCACAGAACTGTGTATTATTCTCCGTTTATGGCTCGTTGCCAGTCATTACACGAAGTAACAATCGTACAGACTTAAGTTTGCGTGCCGTAGCAACATTACCGTGAACCTCTTCTTCCTAAATAATTCTACAGTCGGCGGGAATGTTATTTTACGACTTACATAATTCGTCAGGCTATCTGATAAAAGAAAATTAGAGCCTTGCATATCAGGAAGATGGTGAATGAATGTCGTGTGATTAGGGCTTCCCGTCGGGTAGACCGTTCAGCGGCTTCCGATTTGATGCCACTGCGGCGACTTATGCGTCGTTGGAAGGAAGATGGTGTGTTACCTTAACGAATTCGTTGTAGTTTCTCTAGACGAGTGAGCTGCACTAGATTTGATGGAAGACAAAACTATGTTGATGGGTAAAGAAATAAATCAAGAACTTCTACTAAGGTTAGACAAGAAAACCTATGGAGAAACTCTTATCAGACGGACATACTGTTTATTAGGACATCATTTGAAGCATGATGCTGTATTGAGCCGTAATGTGTGCAAGCGCTCTTAAGAGTGAACGTACGGGGTTGGCGATTTGCTATTCTTCTGCTACGTTAGTATACTGTGGACTATGTATATGAAATTCGCGCCTTTTCTTTCTGTGGAGATGAACATGTGGAACAGTGCCGTTGCTCAGTGTTGAGAACAAATCGTTACAGGAATAGGCCTCATTGAAGGAACCGTCCCATCATGCATATCAACTGACGAAAGAAAATCACTGCCACGTTCCTCAGTAGCTCCCTACTGATTCGCTTTTGCAAGATAGTCAAGCGAAGTTAAAACGCCCGTGCTGCTGACATGCAGGGTCCCGTGCACGTCCATCCGCTCGATGCAATACGAAACGAGACTCGTCCGACCAGGCAACATGTTTCCATTCATCAACAGTCCAATGTCGTTGCAGTCATCAAGGGTCTACGAGTGGGCCTTCGGCTCCGAAAGCCCATATCGATTATGTTTCTCTGAATGGTTCTCATGCTGACTTATTTTGGAGCAGCATTGAAATCTGCAGAAATTTGCGGAAGGGTTGCACTTCGGTCACGTTGAACGATTCTCTTCAGTCGTCGTTGGTCCCGTTCATGCAGGAATTTTTTTACGGACGCAGCGACATCGGAGATTTGATGTTTTACCGGCTTCCTGATACTCACGGTGCATTCAGAAAGAAAATATGTTATGTGGACATGTGTCGGGAAACGCTTATTTTCCATGTTACAGCTCATTTTATTACTTCTCTTCAAATCACATTAATCATGGAATGGAAACACATAGCAACAGATCGTATCAGTGTGACTTCAAACATTTTGTTACAAGAAATGTTCAAAATGTCCTCCGTTAGCGAGGATACATACATCCACCCTCCGTCGCATGGAATCACTGATGCGCTGATGCAGCCCTGGAGAATGGCGTATTGTATCACAGCCGTCCACAATACGAGCACAAAGAGTCTCTACATTTGGTACCCGGGTTGCGTAGACAAGAACTTTCAAACGCCCCCATAAATGAAAGCCAAGAGGGTTGAGGTCAGGAGAGCGTGGAGGCCATGGGATTGGTCCGCCTCTACCAATCCATTGGTCACCGATTCTGTTGTTGAGAAGCGTACGAACACTTCGACTGAAATGTGCAGGAGCTCCATCGTGCATGAACTACATGTTGTGTCGTACTTGTAAAGGCACATGTTCTAGCAGCACAGGTAGAGTATCCTGTATGAAATCATGATGACGTACTCCATTGAGCATAGGTGGAAGAAACTAAAATGGAAATTAACTAAAATGGAAATTAAGCGTTTCCGGGCACATGTCCACCTAACATCTTTTCTTTATTTGTGTCTGAGGAATGTTTCCTGAAAGTTTGGCCGTACCTTTTTGTAACACCCTGTATAAGCGTTGCCGACCGCAGCGCCGTATTCTGCCTGTTTACTTATCTCTGTATTTGAATACGCTTGCCTATCGCAGTTTCTTTGGCGCTTCAGTGTACTTCCTAATCTAATTCCATCGGCATCACCTGATTCAATTCGACTACATTTTCCTTGTTTTAGTTTTTTTTTATGTTCGTATTATAAGCTGTTTTCAAGACACTATCCATTCACTACTTAGACTGGTGTAACAATAACAATTGAATAATTTTTAAAGTCAGCAATAACGGCACAGGTGAGTGGAGGCCCGTAGTGGTCCCGTGTAAAAACTTAAAAGGACTGGTGGGGCCTGGAGGAGCGCGGTGCAGAGGCGGCCCGGCTGGGCGTGCCGCCGCCGCCGGGTCCTTGGCGCCGGCCTACGCGTCGCCCACGGCGCGGCTGTGACGCTCTGCGGCGTTCCGTGCCGTGCTCGGATTCAAATTTGGACAACCGTCGCCCGCCGCGTCTCCAGCCGCCCGTGACGTCGCGCTCGGCGCAATCTGCCGAAGCAAATACCAACTGGCTGTTCGTAACGTCACGAGGTGTGAAGTCGACATTTTAGGCGTAAAGGGGGGGGGGGGGGGGGGCAGAGTTCGCCGTGAACAAGTACTCAAGACAGCTGGTATGTTTCCGCACGTGAGCTCTTGGATTTGACAATAGAACTTCAGACTTAAGTAATCATTAAACACTGGCCTTATTTTCGTGTCTTTCTTCATTTTGGGCCCACTTCAATTCAGATCCGATTTTTTTACTCGCGCCGGATATTTTGCGCATTTCAGCTATTTAATTGTAGAAACAATCCTATCGGAGGAACATCCGCAACTGAGCTTCATACCAGAGGTTGAAAATAGCGCTAAAGTTGTAAGGTTGTTTTATTTAGAGCACGACCGGCGCTCGCTGGTACCCGTCCACCGCGGCGCTCGGGCTCACAGCACGAAGTGATAGCACCTGAAGATGGGCGTATAAGAGCTCGAAACCGGTCGTGTTCTAAATACGAGAACCTTACAGCTGAAGCGGTATTTTCAACCTCTGCAGTTTAATTGTAAATAATATTAAATCTGGAAGGGAGTCTTTAAAGTTTTAAAGAATAAGCGATACTGACATTGGTATACGCGTAGCCGAGAGTTTGTAGGTGGCCTTCGCCACAGTCCGCAGGCGTCATCTGTTACATCATACGTCACTTCATATTTTGTGGAGCCTAGTGAGATGGGTACATCTACATTTATACTCCGCAAGCCACCCAACGGTGTGTGGCGGAGGGCACTTTACGTGCCACTGTCATTACCGCCCTTTCCTGTTCCAGTCGCGTATGGTTCGCGGGAAAAACGACTGTCTGAAAGCCTCCGTGCTTGCTAGAATCTCTCTAATTTTACATTCGTGATCTCCTCTGGAGGTATAAGTAGGGGGAAGCAATATATTCGATACCTCATCCAGAAACGCACCCTCTCGAAACCTGGACAGCAAGCTACACCGCGATGCAGAGCGCCTCTCTCGCAGAGTCTGCCACTTGAGTTTGCTAAACATCTCCGTAACGCTATCACGGTTACCAAATAACCCTGTGACGAAACGCGCCGCTCTTCTTTGGATCTTCTCTATCTCCTCCGTCAACCCGATCTGGTACGGATTCCACACTGATGAGCAATACTCAAGTATAGGTCGCACGAGTGTTTTGTAAGCCACCTCCTTTGTTGATGGACTACATTTACTAAGGACTCTCCCAATGAATCTCAACCTGGTACCCGCCTTACCAACAATTAATTTTATATTATCATTCCACTTCAGATCGTTCCGTATGCATACTCTCAGATATTTTACAGAAGTAACTGCTACCAGTGTTTGTTCCGCTATCATATAATCATACAATAAAGGATCCTTCTTTCTATGTGTTCGCAATACATTACATTTGTCTGTGTTAAGGGTCAGTTGCCACTCCCTGCACCAAGTGCCTACCCACTGCAGATCTTCCTGCATTTCGCTGCAATTTTCTAATTCTGTAACTTCTCTGTATACTACAGCATCATCCGCGAAAAGCCGCATCGAACTTCCGACACTATCTACTAGGTCATTTATATATATATTGTGAAAAGCAATGGTCCCATAACACTCCCCTGTGGCACGCCAGGGGTTACTTTAACGCCTGTAGACGTCTCTCCATTGAGAACAAAATGCTGTGTTCTGTTTGCTAAAAACTCTTCAATCCAGCCACACAGCTGGTCTGATATTCCGTAGGCTCTTTAGGCTCTTACTTTATTTATCAGCCGACAGTGCGGAACTGTATGGAACGCCTTCCGGAAGTCAAGGGGGCTCACGTGATCGCTGTTTCCGAAATCCATGTTGATTCCTACAGAGTAGATTCTGGATTTCCAGAAATGACATGATACGCGTGCAAAAAAACATGTTCTAAAATTCTACAACAGATCGATGTCAGAGATATAGACCTATGGCTTTGCGCATCTGCTCAACGACCCTTCTTGAAAACTGGAACTACCTGTGCTCCTTTCCAATCATTTGGAACCGTCCGTTCCTCTAGAGTCTTGCGGTACAGGGCTGTTAGAAGGGGGGTAAGTTCTTTCGCATACTCTGTGTAGAATCGAATTGGTATCCCGTCAGGTCCAGTGGACTTTCCTCTGTTGAGTGATTTCAGTTTCTTTTCTGTCCCTTGGACCCTTATTTCGATGTAGCGGTGGTCTTCATCAGTACATCACGTCGGTTCGAGCCAATTACGAAACGGTGAAATACGCTTGCATTTAGATCACCAGTATGTTATACTTTCATAATCTTCTGGGTTGGTGCATAAGTTTTTTGCGTTTTTCTGTAAGTTTAATAAACACAACAGACAAAATAAAAAACTTTAGCCGTCAATAATATAGGACTATTCTCCTTCACTATTTAAGCAGTCTGCTGACGCTGCGATAACTTCTAGATTTCGTGACTAGAAATTAAGTGGTTTTGAACCGAAGACCTCGTCGATCCATGTTTGGAGCCCATTTTCATCTGACCTGCCAACTCCTGTATAGTGTATTCTTTTTTTTTTCACTCTATCAGACTGCGGGTGGACGTTATCGTGGAGAAGTGTCGCTTCACGCAGTCTTCCTGGTCGTTGTTCGTGGATTGCAAGACGTCTAAGTTGATGACATTAAATCTCAGCAGTTACGATTATACCTCGGGAAAGCAATTCTTAGTGCACCACGCCGTCCCTGTTCCACCACATGCATAACGTTATATTTTGTGGATGCGCGCAGTTCTTGGTACGGGCAGTTGCTGCTTTGGTTGGCCCAATCATTTCTTTCCTTTCCTTACGTTTGCATAAAGACACAGTTTCTCGTCACTAGTAGCGATACAGGATAGAAATGGTCGGTGTTGTTCACGAGCCAATTGAGACGAGGAAGCGGAGATGCACATGTGGTCACCCGCTGATTTTTGTGTGATTGTGGCTGAGAGCATGGAGTATCCATACACCCGATTTTTCATGTTATGCCACAGAACGGTGAAATGGTCACAGTTCATCACATTTCTCAGTTCTCGGATACGTTGACATGGATCATTGCGGATTAATAAGTTTAAACGATCTCCATCAAAACTCGAAATTCCTCCTGAACAGATGTCAAAATGCTCCTCCTTAAAACGAGAAAACCATTTTCTTACCTTGCTCCGTCTAATGGCGTTATCCGTATAGACGACGCAATTTTTTGTGGCTCACTCCGCTGCTGCTACCGCTCTACTGAACTCAAAAAGAACACTGTCAGAAATATTCCGATTTCTCCACTGGGCACTCCACTTTCTAGCGTCCGCGTCTCCACTGTCTACCTCCAACTGACAAAATGACAGTATGTGAACCGAAATAGCAACAGTGAGCCACAAATAAAAAATGACAATCGATAAATGAACTCAGCGCAATGGGAATACAAACATCCAAAATGCTTCGAACTTATTCATCAATCTAATAGAATGGAGTCTTTAAAGTATTAGAGATCAAGGGACAAACGCATTGGTGTAGGTGAGAGGTATCAGGTGGCCTTTGCCGCAAATAGATATGCGCAGTCATGGTCTGCTCCAGCAGATCTTACTGTTGCGGAGTGCAGTAGAGTGGGTAACGGTGGTCATTGCGGGTACGTCACGTCGGTTCAAGCCATTTACGAGACGGCGAAATAGGCTTCCATTTGGAGCCCCAGTATGGTATATCTTGATAATCTATGCCCGTATTCTGCAAACCAGTGCGAAGTGCATGGAGGAAGTACTTTGCAATGTAACAGTTGTTAGCGTACTTCGCAATGTAACAGTTGTTAGCGCTCCTGTCTCTTGCATTCGCGTTGGAGCACGGGAGGAATCATTGCTTAAACCCCTCAGTGCGTGCTGTAATTAGTCTAATCTTGTCGTTGCAATAGTAGGGGCTGGTTGTATATTCCTCAATTATAGTTGGCTCTTGAAACTTTCTACGTAGGCTTTTTCAGTGTACTCTGCGTCTACCTTAAAGCGCCTGCCATTTCAGTTCGTGCTGCTCTTATTTGTATACGCTTAGTACCCCTGTTAGTGCTATTTGAGACGCGTTCCACATACTTGAGCAGCATACTAACACATTAAACAAAATAAACAGTGGCCAGGGATATGGACGCAAATGACAAATCCTGTTATAAATTTCCTGTATTAATTCTATTTGTAAACATAAAAAATTAATTGTCGAGACTGAAAGAGAGGAAGATGTCATAAATACTGTCGAAATTCTAATGCGGAAATTTAGCATGGCACGAAGTCGATCTTTGTTCGGGTTTGGTGTGGAACTCGCTAAGTGTCACTTATGATGAACTAGTGTGCGGCTAGACTTTTTGGTATTTTAGGATATACAAAGATAGTCAAAAAATGTTGATTCAAGCCTTGAAAAATTAAAGTTACCTAATTAATTAATTTTTTTATTTGCAGTTACAGCCCAGCGATAAAGTAGAACACCTTGGGGTAATTCGTTTTCGGCACCATGGAAATGTTGCAGGTGCGTCAGAACGATCCAGGTGACATCTCTAGGCGTCTGGATCAACCTGACATTGCTGCAACATTTCCACTGCTGTCGGAAACGAATTACCACAAGCCCTTCCACTTTGTCAATAGACTGCGCTATTTGGTTTTCCTTCTTTTTATGTCAGGCCAGGTTCATTCAATTCCCGTTGATATTTAAATATCGCTGCATTCTGAATTTTGCGTCCTTCTAATGTCGCCCATCTAAGAGCTGTCTTTCTTGATGTTCACCATATGTTGTGACACTTTGCGTTTTTTTTTTTCCCATCAGTCTTCTGACTGGTTTGATGTGGTCACTCACGACCTCCCCTCCTGTGCCAACCTATTCGCTTATAGTTGCACTTGTATCTAACGGCCTCAGTTATGTGAGTCTATCGTGCCAACCTGTTCGCTTATAGTTGCACTTGTATCCAACGGCCTCAGTTATGTGCATCTATCTTTCCCTGTAGTTATTACCCTCTACAGCTCCTTCTCTTACCATAAATGCTATTCATCAACGTCTTAACATAGGCCTTATCACCCTGTCCCTTCTTCTTGTCAGAGTGCTCCATATGTCCCTTTCACTGCCGATTCTGCGAAGCTTGTTATTTTATCGGTAGAGATGCGTAAATCCGCTTTAGCATCGTGTCTAGGTGGTTTGTTTAGTCGCCCCTTGTAATTTATTCCAACAATGTCAACAATGTCGTCTGCGAACGCTAGATACTCTATTTATATCCGTATATCTTCGATATACGTTGCCAGACCGTGTTTAAGTCAACTGTTTCATGCATCTGTTATTTATTTCTTGTGTATCTTTGTATTGATTCTTCCAACTAAATAATAATAATAGTTTTGGAGTGCGGTTTATAGTCGTCGCTAGTTACTTTCTTAGGCCGACCGGGACAACAGTGTCACTTTATGCCTCCTTTCGCCTTTCACCTTACAACGTCACATACAGTGGACCTCGGCTCATTTAACTTGAGATCACTGTGGCAGATTTCCCGATCTTCTGCACTCCTTGAATTTAATCGCAATTAGAAATGGCGCGATTTTTCCGTTGAATTATTCAAACTCAGAACTCGCCTACCATGTTTCCGCGTAGTGCCTACAGTGATATATTGTCGTATGCATACCTGACGACGTAACATGTATGCGTTCATTGTGGTATCCAGGGAATTCTGTCGTCATACACTGTTTATACATCCTTGGAATTGGATGACAAATTTTTCATCTCGTATTGGAGATTGTAGTGCTTTGGGATCGGCAGACGTGTGAGCCAGCGCAGACAAGCAGTTTAACGAGGAATCGTCAGGCCAGGTAGAGATTCGGCAGTGGCCATATACACACAACTTTAGCAAAGTTACTAGTTGACACTTGACATCCGACCTTTGCGTTTAGGATTTATCGCTCCACCAAATGAGGTACGTCTGCGTCGAGTTCGGACGTGTGTTGCATTTCCCTCCGCTTTCTAAAGTCGTAAACTAATTCACTGTGATGTTACGTGAAATACAGCGAGTGCAAGCATTGCTGTAGCAGATGTTCCAAATTGAATACAGTTTACTCTTCTCTTTATGTTTCGAAGAACTGATCACACTTCGTTATTGGAGAAACCCGATTCTTGTATCTTATTTGCTACCATTTTCGTGGCAGAAACACTACACGTTACTATTACGGTGACCCGACGAACATTCATTGAACTGTTGTTAACTACGTGGCATTTATCTTACACATGTCCAGATGTTGGCAGCGTCTAATGCAGAAAAGTATAGTAATCCACGACTGCGGGCTCGCTACGACTACCATAGTTTCGACGATGCTATAGACTGTTGAAAATTGTCAGATAACTCTTTCGTTTCGGATAAAAAGTTGTTTTTTTTTCAGAAATTTTCTCGCAGTCATCTCAATCAAAGGAGAAAAGCACGTATATACACTGCTGCTCATTAAAATTGCAGCACCCGGAAAGACAGCAAAAAACAACATTTTACTCATTATGCGTATAACGTACTGCACAGGAGAAGAGTTCATAATTAAATTTGTTGCTGATTTGGGGACAACAAGATCCGAAATTTAGCTCAGAGAGTTGCTACCTGTGGGAGCGACAACGGTTCTAACCCGACGTGCGCGGAGTCGAAGTGAACTTGGTTGAAGAATACGGTCACGTCATTCTATGCTGCAAAAATTCTATGCCAGAATATATCCAAGTTTCATCTCTTAGTACAGTGTTGGTACACTTCTCAATCGTAATGGCTGGCAAGTTGTAGCGTACCAGTCTCTAGGCAGCCCATGGCCAGATGTTTTAAGTTAGTGATAGATGTGGAGAAGGTGGTGGCCAGCGCAGCAGTCAGGACAGCAGGTACAATGAGCTCTTCGCATTATCTTGTTGGAAGATGCTGGCCTCGAAGACAGGGGGCAGTCACCGATCCTAACACGCCAGAAATGTGACGGGTGCAGTCCAGATTATTAGCTATGTCAGCTAGAGGTGGTCGTCTTGTGTGTGCCTCGGCAGTCTGTACTATCACACCAGATGTTGAGCACCTGCGACGATGACTAATGCATTCCGGCAACGTTCTCTCTGATCATACGATGAAAGCTTCCACGACTGGATGTCTTAGCTGCTGGACAGTTTTCCAGGTCCATGAGATCGTTGTTTTTGACATTTTATCCAGAGCTGTGCTGAATATCTGCAGAGGAGGTCTTGCTCTCGCTGGCTCTTTATCTTTGGAGACTACACACACACACACACACACACACACACACACACATATATATATATATATATATATATATATATATATATATAGCTGTATGAAAAACTGGGACGTCACCCGACAAAATAGTTACGTAATTACTTTGTTTGTCGGAAAATGAATGTTTATTATGGGCAGTAGTGGAATACTACCAAGTATCGGTAACCAGTGCGTGTTTATGGGACCGACACACCCTGTGATGAGGCGCATTGCTTGATTCAGTTGTGCGTCAGTTATTTTAGTGTGAGCATTGTTTAAGCAGGTGGAACAGCAATACTCCGCGACTGAGTCTCAGACAGCTAAAGGTGACGATCTCAGGAGTGTTGCAGTGGCACACCAGGCGGTTCCTGTCAACTTCTGAAAAACAGTGTACTAAATTTTTATTGTAGCTGCCACATTCCGGAGATGTAGGCGTAACTATCCAGAGCGACCTTAACTGGAATGACCATATAAAACAGATGGTGGGAAAAGCAGACGCAAGACTCACATTCATCAAAAGAATCTTAAGGAAATGTAACTCCCCCGGAAAGAAGTGGTTTATAAGGCGGTTGTTCTTTAGTACTGTTCATCTATCTGGGATCCCTATCAGGTGGGACTGATAGATGAGATAGAGAAGATCCAACGAAGAGCGGCGCGTTTCGTCACCGGATCGTTTGGTGGCGAGAGAGCTTTACGGAAGTGCTACACAAACTCCACTGGCAGACGTTACAAGAGAGACTTCTTGCATCACGGAGAGATTTACTATTGAAATTTCTGCACAGCACTTTTCAGGGGAAGTCAGACAACATACTACTTTTCCCCATATACATCTCGTGTATTGACCACGAGGAGAAAATTCGAGAAATTATAGCAAATACAGAGGCTTGCCTACAATCATTCTTCCCACGCACTATTCGCGAGCGAAGCAGGGTTGGAGGAATCTGATAGTGATACCGAAAGTACCCTCCACCTCACACCTTTAGGTGGCTTGCGGATTATGATATAGACGTAGACACAAAGAAGGACGATGGGACATGGGAGGGGGGGGGGGGGTTCTGGAGAGGGTGTAAGCAGACGTGCTATGTTTGCTTTTTTGATTGTTCTTCCACTACTGACAGACAAAGACGTACGAGATTTTAATTTCTTAAATATTGGTACCGTAATACTTTCCTGGCCGTTAAAATACATCATGTATTGCAGGAAGTGTACTAAGTGCTTGGATATGCAAATGATAAGGATTTCAGTGCAACCACACACATTAGTGTGTGTGGTGGAGGGTACTTTCGGTACCACTGATTCCTCCAACCCTGCTTCGCTCGCGAATAGTGCGTGGGAAGAATGATTGTAGGCAAGCCTCTGTATTTGCTATAGTTTCTCGAATTTTCTCCTCGTGGTCAATACGCGAGATGTATATGGGGGAAAGTAATATGTTATCGTTCTCCTGAAAAGTGCTGTCCATAAATTTCAATAGTAAATCCCTCCGTGATGTACAGTCTCTCTTGTAATATCTGCCAGTGGAGTTTGTGTAGCACTTCCGTAACGCTCTCTCGCCACGAAACGATCCCGTGGCGAAACGCGCGCTCATCGTTGGATCTTCTCTATCTCATCTATCAGTCCTACCTGATAGGGATCCCAGATATATGAACAGTACTAACGAACAACCGCATTATAAACCACTTCTTTCGGGGGGAGTTACATTTCCTAAAGATTCTTCTGTTGAATGTGAGTCTTGCGTCTGCTTTTCCAACTATGTGTTTTATATGGTCATTCCAGTTAAGGTCGCTCTGGATAGTTACGCCTACATCTCCGGAATGTGGCAGCTAGCATAAAAATTCAGTACACTGTTTTTCAGAAGTTGACAGGGACCGCCTGGGGTGTCACTGCAACACTCCTCAGAACGTCACCTTTAGCTGTCTGAGACTCAGTCGCGGAGTATTGTTTTTCCACCTGGTTAAACAATGCTCACACTAAAATAACTGACGCACAACTGAATCAAGCAATGTGCCTCATCACAGGGTGTGTCGGTCCCATAAACACGCACTGATTACCGATACTCGGTAGTATTCCACTACTGTCCATAATAAACATGCATTTTCCGGCAAACAAACAAAGTAATTACGTAACTTTATTTTGTCGGGTGACAATTAAAACGTTGTGCCTACGCCCCGTACTTTCGTATTAAATCAGTCTCTTACAATATAATAACAACGATTCGTAAGTTCTTTTGTTCCACTAGCCGAGTTCTCTACAACACACTTAGCTTCACAACTTTCAACTCAGTCGTTTCTGGACATGGATTCCCTGTTTCAAACGGTTGCATATCTCCTTGCCCAGAGGAACTGTGGCGCTTCGAGGAGTGGCAACTCAGCCACTTGCACATGAGCAAAACAACCTAGTCCATTGCAAGGCCACACCACTAGGGAGCCGCCGCCATCTTGGGCAATACGTTGTAACCTCCCCACAAAAAAAATTCCGTAACCTCCCAACAGTAAAAACAATATAATTATTTATTTCATTCACATTCAGCGTAACCTTACAACAGTTTATTATTCCGTAACCTAGGAATAATAAAAATGTGACTCACTTACAACCTTTCAACCTTGACTGTGAATTTAAACTGGTAAAAATTTGAACGTCAGCATCGCAGCGTCATGGCCCTGAAAGATCATTCTGAATAAAAAAAATGAAAATTATTACCTCAATTAAGTCGCCGGATAACGCATATATATCTGCTCCTACAAGAATTTTTTTCTGGCACAGCCCAGTGCAATGCTGGCCGATAGATTTGTCATGTATAAAAAGAACAACTGATTTATCTTTGCAATAATCGGGATGACCTTGGATTGGAGAAATTAGTAAATTCTTTAAATTGTGATGAATAATTGTCAAAAGTTAATTTTTATAAGAAACATTATTATTAAGTGATTTTTAAAACGGTTACATGGGACTTGATATAACAATAATACATATGCGCGGCGCTGCTTTTACCTTATACTACAACGCTCAGGCACCGCCATCGCTCCCCCACGACCGGCCCAGCCAACTCCATACATAGGACAGCTCGCTACTACTACTACAACTGCTACACAGTTCCTACTGCACTCAACACTGCTCTTCGGTCTGAGATTCTCTTGTAGCTTACATATCGCAGGCAGCGCGTGAGCAATCCATTGAAATTACATCTGCTCGAGTGCGCTAGCAACAAATTCCTTAATCATGGGCCTCTTACAAACAAATTCCTTAATCATGGACCTCTTGCAAACAAATTCCTTAATCATGAACTTCTTACAACGTTGTTGACAACTTGGGTTCGTGGTATCGTGTGATCTTCGCCACACTCCGACCCTACCATTAGCTCTTACCATCTGAAACCGGGACTCAACTGGCAGGACCGGCCGGTGTGGCCGAGCGGTTCTAGGCGCTTCAGTCTGGAAGCGCGCGATCGATACGGTCGCAGGTTCCATGGATGTGTGTGATATCCTTAGGTTAATTAGGTTTAAGTAGTTCTAAGTTGTAGGGGACTGATAACCTCAGATGTTAAGTCCCATAATGCTCAGATCCATTTGAACCAACTGGCAGGCCAGGGTTTTGCACGCTTCCATGGTCCGACCGATATGGTCACGAGCCCCAGAGAGGCGCCGTAGGGAATGTGCTGTTAGCAAACGCACTCGCTTCGCTCGTCTGATGCCATAGCCCATTAACGCGAGATTTTGCCGCATTGTCCTAACGGATCGTTCGTCGTACGTCCCACATCGATTTCTGCGGTTATGTCACTCAGTGTTGCTTGTCTGTTAGCACTGACAACTCTAAGCAAACGGCGCTGCTTTCCGTCGTTAAGTGAAAGCCGTCGGCCACTACATTGCGCCATAGTGAGAGGTAATGCCTGAAGTTTGGTTTTGACGGCACACTCTTCACGTTGTGGATCGCGGAATACTGAGTTCCCTAACGACTTCCGAATTGGAATAATGCGAGTTCCAACTAACATTCCGCGTTCAAAGTCTTTTAATTCCCGTCGTGCGGGCATAATAACGTCAATCACCTGAGTACAAATGACAGCTCCGCCCTTGCACTGCCCATCTATACCTTGTGTACGCGATACTACCTCCATCTGTACGTGTACATATCGGTATCCCATGACTTTTTGTCGTCTCAGCGTATGTATACTGTGTCATTTTTTCTGCGCTATGGCTAAGTGTTATCACGTCTGACGTCCTGTTTAATTTTCCGAGCTATCGAAATTACTGATTATTTTTCTTCAATTGTGGAGACTCGTGCATGCGATGTACACATGGATCCAGCCTGTAATCACGACGATAGCGTATGAATCAGTGCTGCAGCCCGCAGAATACAACTGCGGCTACAGGGCCATTACGCTTCCTCTTGTCTTGGCGTCAGTTTGTTTGCTCACCGGGGGGCGGAGTGAAATAAGCGAGTTGTCACTAATAGATCACTCGCTTGCTCAATACTGGGCGGATGCAACTGTTGTCAGCGTTTATCGCACAGCGACATGCTTGCCACTGCACTACGTCGCTCCTAGAATTGCAAATGCTTGGAGCTGCCCTTGCGTAGTGCAGGCTGCAAGGTGCGGCAGAACAAAGACATGGGTGCAACGTGCACCTCGTTACCAGATTACTTAATGAGCTGCCGCAATGCTGCTCTACATGCGCGCTCTGCGGAAAGCACTCTCATGGTTTAATCATTCAGTGGGATGCACGGTCGGGAACATCCTTAACGGCAACATTCTAGCAGCACTTCACTTCTGTTTTCTTGTAGAGTTAATAAACAGCCAATAAGCGGCAAAATGGAAGATTTATTTAAATCTCTTTACCATGGGTTCAGCGTTTATAAAAATGTTGTTTTGTTCATTTGGGAATGCAAGGAGGGAATAAGCAGAAGTGAATGAGACCTAGCCCAAGTACACTAGGCAAAAAGAAAAAACTTGTTACCTCGTCCCTAATCTCCATGAGTCCCAATGATCGCTCTGTGACAACAACTGCAACAAGATGTGGATGTAGACTCTGAAGCAACAGCAGCGATGAAAAATTGTAGAGGTAAGATTTCTCGTTTTCTTCTTTTATTTATCATTAGTCCTGACTGGTTGGATGTGTCGCACAACGATTTACTCTTCTATGGCAGTCCGTTTATCTCACTTTCATTCAGCATCCTCCTTTATTTGTCGTCTATATTCCAGTCTTGGTCCCTCTTCTACTGTTTTTGCCGTCTAGGATCATGGAACTACCTCTGCTGCTTTAAGGCAAGTCGAAACATGCTGTACATTTCCTTCGCCGATGCTACTGAAAACGTATTCGTTTCTTACCTTACAGCATCCTTCTGTAACACCTCATCTCAAACATTTGCGGCTTGTTCCGCAATCCACGATCTGCTTCCACACAACACTGTGCTCCAGACATACATTGTATTTTTTTTCTCAAGTCGAGACTCACGTTTGATAGTAGAGGACTTCAATGGCGAAAAATGCTCTGTCTGTGCTTTGTGATAGTGGTGGTTAGTGTTTAACGTCCCGTCGACAACGAGGTCATTAGAGACGGAGTGCAATCTCGGGTTAGGGAACGATTGGAAAGGAAATCGGGCGTGCCCTTTCAAAGGAACCATCCCGGCATTTGCCTGAAACGATTCAGGGAAATCACGGAAAACCTAAATCAGGATGGCCGGAGACGGGATTGAACCGTCGTCATCCCGAATGCGAGTCCAATGTGCTAACCACTGCGCCACCTCGCTCGGTGTCTGTGCTTTGATTCTTGAAGCAAGAAGTACCAGTACCTAACACACAAACAAACACAGTTTTTGAAGTCATCGACTGTATGTTCCTCAGTTTCGTTGTTAAGTTTATCGCTAGCTTATTTCCGCTGTTCCTCAATACTTCTACACTCTGTTCATTTTCTGTGATCTGCAGACTGTTGATTCCATTTAACAGATTCTGTAATTTCTCGTCAGTTGTAGAGAGGATAGCATTGTCCGCCACGAATGTCATCGTTAATATTCTTTTCTGTGTGGATTTTAATCCCAATTTTTAACCTTTCTCTCATTTCCTTCATTACTTCCTTAAAATACAGGTTGGAGAGTAGATGAGAAAGACTGCGTCCCCATTTTATCGTGCCCTAAATCTGAACACTTCTATCTTGGTCTTCTTGTTCGCTCTTGTTTCTTGTAAATATTGTATATTACCTCCTTTACCTACTTTTCTGAAACTTTCAATCATCTTCCACCACTTGCCGTCGGCTAACTTTCGATTAGGTAAACATATCTTGTGGGAGCGTGTCGATTTTTCTGAAGCTTGCTTCCATGCGTAACGTAAGAACTACTTCTCTCTTACCTTTACCTTTAGTAGTGCCAGACTGAATTCAACAGAATATGGAGTTGCACAGTGTAGTAGGCATGTAAAGATGGAGGGCAGGAACGAGATACGCACCGAAGCATCCAGAATACTGATGTTGTGTAACAGAAGAAAAATGATGATCTAGTAGACGCAGAAAAATGATGCAGTAAATGCATATTCTGTATGTCTTCTGAAAAGAGGTCTAGAGTCATAATTGCTCTTCAACTCCAGTGCGAAGACGTTCCCATTGGTATTCAAGGAGAATCCGTGTCAATTGAAAGACGGCGTAGCGTCCATTGTCCTTTGACTTTCTTCGCATACTACAGTGAGAAGCTAGTGTTTGATTCGCACCGCCAGCGAAGCCGTTAACACGGCAGGCCGAGAATGTAGCAGTACGGGCTTGCAGTGACTCACGCGAAAGGTCAGGCAGGCAGCCTGCTACAGTGCCGATTTACTGCTCGGTGCTCAGGAACGTTCGGCTGCTGCAACTCCAGCGGGGACGGGCCGCGCATCTTCCTTCACGCGGCCATGCACACACGTCCGAAAGCCCGTGTTCTTCATCCCCCCTCAACAGACGCCTGTTTCATCGTTTATCCCCGTTTTGCGTTGACCAACATGTATACAGTAAAGATCAGTCGTAGACATTTGGGACTAGTTAAAACTATGAGCTGATCAGGAAGACTGACCCAGGCACCTTGGCGACTGCGTGCTACCGGTTGCGCCATCCTGGTACACCAAATCAGCTGGCACTGATCCGCTGTTGAGTTATGTGTGAGTGAGAGAGGGAGAGAGAGAGAGAGAGGCAGGTGGGGGGGGGGGGTGCAGGGGCAGTCTCAGTTCTTACTTTTCCCAAATGTAATTTCCTATTATCCCCAGTTTTAACGTACTACAGTTGCCCTGTATTTGATAATAACAACAGTAACATATATTCAGTTTATTTCTGTCACACTTGATAACTAGTTTCGATCAGTCAATAGAAACTAAACAGAAATAAAATAAAAAAATTAATGAATAACTGCTTAAGTAAAATAACATAGAATAATTTTTTAAATTGTTATGATCGTGTCTCAGTAATCAGATAAGAAGGACTGAAATGTTTCAAAAAGCTGAACAAAACATACGCGGAAACATGTATTGTTCAGGCTTCGGCACACGGACCGTGCATCCGAAAGTTGAGTGTGCCGAGTTATGACGTTATGACGTCATAGCGTGGAATAGCACTTTAACCCAATAGTCCTGAATTATTTGTTTTTCAAAATTGATTCATATCTTATCTATAACGATTCACAAGGTTGTAAGGAAGAAAGTAAAAACAATTTTGAGTATTTATTTTTATTTAGTATTTCCAAAAATGGGCGTCCTTCCAGAAGGACGTCAGGACAATAAGGGAACAAGTTTTAAAAGTATATGACATTGCTCAATTAACTTGTTTTGGTTTTTATAGTTTCAAATAAACAGAAATAAATTTGAATTATGGGCTAAAACAGCTAATAAATAGAAAAATAAAGAAAATAACCTATACACATATTTCATGCACTAGTATGATAAGACAAAAAGCAAAGAATATGAAGTGATTCGTCACGTTTTACACACATAGTAGTAGTTTTTTTTGTGGCAACTTCGACATTTCAGCTGCTTCTTCTTTTTTGTTATCTTGTCCGTTGGTAATTCAGCAACCTAATGTTCTCTTCCATCAAATCTAGAATCTAGTTTTGCCCTCTTACTACGACGCCCTCTGCTGGTAGTCTCTCTCCAGTCACTTTCAAGAATTGCAGTGACAAATCGATGACGAAATGTCAGATGATCTATGGGTTCTTCGTTGTGTTTGTCAAGATCCCTGGCATTTTGCTCTGCAATGACTATAAAATGTGCAAAAATCGGGAAATACCGCTTTTTCCCTCTTACAGAGCATCTATATAGGGATACATTTTGGTCAGCTCGATCTATGCCTCCCATATGAGTATTGTAGGAGTGTAATAAGTTAGGCTGAGGCACGCTAGTCCTTTTATTTTGTTCCCTGGAAAATCTTGCTACAGAGCGTAGTGGTCGCACTCTGTCAAAGTTGGTGGCTACAGTAACAATATTGTTTTCATTCCAACGTACAATGGAAATCCCGGATGCTGAGTCAGAACAAACTTTATATGATCCTCTACTTTCTTTTATCATTTTAACTATAGATGATAGAGTATAATTCTTAACTGTTTCCTCTTATTGTTCCTGTTGCTTCCACGCCCCTCTCTTTTAGGTCATGTAGCAGTTCAACGCTGCTAAAGAGGTTATCAAAGTATATTCGATATGGAACATGTGGAAGTAACTGGTCAACGTAAGTCATTACCACACCGTACCCCATACCGTTCGTTTTCATAATCCTTACTACACATGCCAGCGTTAGGTATTTCCTCGTCTTTCAATTCTAACATGTCCAAAAGTTCCATCATTGTACATCATTTTCTGTGACTACAAAGTGACAACATATTACCCTGACGTCCTTCTGCAAGGACGGTTGAAAACATTATTGAATTACAACTAAAAAAACTTTCAATCGTAATATGAACCCATAAATAGTATAGGTTAATTCTTGAAGATATTATATGACAAATTTCAGAATGATTGATGCAATATGAAAGAAAATATACATACACATCGATGACGAGGTCGGTCAGTTCGTGCATGGTAAAATCGGCCCTATTTTCAAGACAGTTTCTCACTCACTATGAACGACAGCGTCAAACTGACTGTCGCAGCGCGCAACTGACTCGGCCTACTTCATATAACAATGCACAGTCCGTTCCAACAATGCGTTATTCGCAAAAATAAATAATTTCAACAGTGAGTGCCGCCGTCCTTCCGGAAGGACGTCAGGGTTATCTGGGTTAAGGAGTTTTTCCGAATGTCCAGGGCAATATATAGTATATCAGATATTCTGAATGGGCGTTTGAGATGCCGGAGCACACTCTATGTGATTGCACGCCACATTCCTTCGGAAGCCCGTGCGTATATGTGCCGTTTCTGAGCACGAGCAAACTGAGGAGCTCTCGAAAATCCGCAGTTAACAGTATGATTCGTCGTAATAAAATGACGAGAAACGTCATATTCGTGGTAAAATAATTATTATAACTTGCGTATTTTGAGGGCAAACCATTTGATGCGTTTAGGAGATGGTAACAAACTGGATACTGCCACGTTATAGTTATGATCGCTTTAGCATAGCCGGCACGGTAGCTCAGCGTGTTCGGTCAGAGGATTACCTGCCCTCTGTAATAAAAAAAACTGAGTTAATCGATCAACAACGAACTTAAACGGATGTCTTACGACGTCCGCCCGGAGCAGATGCAATGAACAAAAGTCAACAAAATGAGAATTCTTAAAAAAAAAAAATAAGAAGCGCAATGCATTGCGTCACAGAATCGTAACGAATTGTGTGATGTGTTGTTGGTACGCGTCCCACCATATCCATATTTTTTTCTGAACTTCGCGCTTTTAATATGTTCTGATACTTTCTTATTAGTGTAATGTAAGTATATATTTTAATGTTTGATGTTAGGTAAATATAAGTGCGTTCTTTTTGAGAAGTGGATTTCTTCGATTGGCTTAATCCACAGGACACCGTGCACTACTTGCAGTAAGAAATTTTGCCCTTCTTTTCTTTTAAGTTTTGTGATTCACATGGTGGAGAGATAATGCTACTGAGTAGGAACAGTGATCAAATAAGAATGGCCTTAGTGTTTTAGTAAAAAGTGAGAATGATGAAAGAATTTTTATCGAATGTGGAGCGCTACTGTAAATTTGCATCATACTATTTGTAATGGAACGTTTAAAAGTCGCTTTTATTATTGCCTGAACACGATACTTTCCTTTTTGCCTTTTAATATTATCACGGATACTGAAGTTTTTGTTTATGTATACTACAGACACCACAACCTGACTAGCACATCTACAAGGCAACAAAGTACGTGTTAATAGAACTAATAAAGGAATTTTACGCCTGACCATTTCGTAAACAGTGTGATTTACGACCTAGATACAGCCGACAACGGCCACTGGAGCGCGTTGCGATCGTGTATATCATGTTGGGCCCAACGTACGCGTGCACAATTCGCATCATTTCTGCACGCTCAACGTTAACGTTCGACAGCACGGTCCGTATGCCGACGGACTTGCGTTAAAAGACGAATGTCAAGCGGAAAGATCTATTTGTATGCCTATAGAATATAGAGGAAGGGTGTCAGATACAGTAGCGCAACAGTTTCGGAAAACCGGGTTAAGAATAGGCTTTCGCGCAAGTGAAACACTTCGTTGTAAAATAAAACGTGATACAAACAAACCACGTTTTAAATTTAGTGCATCAAGTGTGTATACAATTAAATGCAACGACTGTAAACAGTACGTAGGTCAGACTGGTAGAAATCCAGAGACCCATTATAAGCCTAGAACACTACAGGAGGGAAAATGTTACATTGTTGGTAAAGCGTCGTAAATTTTACTACTCCATGTTTTATTCAAATTAAGATATGCTCAGGAAAACGGACTGACCATCAAATGTAAAAGCTTAGAGATAAGTATTGCCATCTGTTGCTGGGTACGGGAACTACGAAAATTGACTTTATTCTCACCCCTAAATATCCTAGTGTGATATTTAAGGTTGAGAATAACATCAATTTTGATAGTTCCTGTACCCAGCAACAGATGACAATACTTATCTCTAAGTGTTTACATTTGAGGATTAGCTCTTTTTCCGCGAATGTCTTCAAATGAAATCATAATTTATAGTTTAGGTACTAGTTAATTACATTTAGAAGTATCGAATAGTATGTCACATACAAAACAAGTACAAAATGCCCTGTTTTACACCCTACGCTGACAGTACCACATCGGTGGGAACTGGGAATGGGTACCAACTGCAGTCGTAAATTTTGTGAGCGTTTAGTAATTTAGAGTTAAGTAAATTATTTAGACAGCATTTGGAGACCATCTGACTGAAACTAAACAGTCGGTAGGACCATTCGAGACATATCTTGAAATTTTACATACGGCGCCTAAGGGAAGTTTTCTGAACATATGGGAAGAACGCACCTCCAATCTGATTTCAAGAATTCTCACGACGTACTCAGGCGCCCCATGTAGCAGCGACTCCCCAGGTTTGGTACAGCATCAGCAGCAAGCAGGCCACGTACACAAGCAGAAAAACACGACCCAGGCGCAGTCTGTGAAAACTGCGTGCACTCAGTGGTTTAGATCAGTGTTTCAATATAATTATGAATTTTAACAACATGTTGTCCGCCCCCGGTAGCTGAGTGGTCAGCGCGACAGACTGTCAATCCAAAGGGCCCGGGTTCGATTCCCGGCTGGGTCTGAGATTTTCTCTACTCAGGGACTGGGTGTTGTGTTATCCTAATCATCATAATTTCATCCCCATCGACGCGCAAGTCGCCGAAGTCGCGTCAAATCGAAAGACTTGCACCAGGCGAACGGTCTTACCGACGGGAGGCCCTCGTCACACGGCATTTCATTTCATTTCAACAACGTGTCCAAAGGTATCAATATTAGGTGCATTATACCAATAACTCCTTAGCCTTAAATTAATTTTATTGCTTCTTTTATGGTTGGTTGGTTGATTTTGGGAAGGAGACCAGACAGCGAGGTCATCGGTCTCATCGGTTTAGGGAAGGACGGGGAAGGAAGTCGGCCGTGCCCTTTGAGATGAACCATCCCGGCATTTGCCTGGAGCGATTTAGGAAAATCACGGAAAACCTAAATCAGGATGGCCGGAGGCGGGATTGAACGGTCGTCCTCCCGAATGCGAGTCCAGTGTCTAACCACTGCGCCACCTCGCTCGGTACATCTTTTATGTTTGATACAGTTCAGTACAGCACTATGTTACTACTTTTCCCCTCCCCCTCGCTCATACTTTCCCCACCTCCGCCCGTCTTCCTTGAGACATGTGTCTGTATGGTGCTGAGCGGTTGTAGTAAAAAGTTTGTTTGCCGTTGTATGTCACATGTGTAATCTAGTGCTATTCTTTTATTTTACAGCTTATGATTACGTTCCTTTTAAAGAAATTTTATTTTTCACAACTTGTGATTAATCAGGTGTAATTTTAAGAATTTTAAATATTAAATATTTTCAATCTTAAATACACTCCTGGAAATGGAAAAAAGAACACATTGACACCGGTGTGTTAGACACACCATACTTGCTCCGGACACTGCGAGAGGGCTGTATAAGCAATGATCACACGCACGACCGTCGAATGGCGCTAGCTGCGCAGCATTTGTGCACCGCCGCCGTCAGTGTCAGCCAGTTTGCCGTGGCATACGGAGCTCCATCGCAGTCTTTAACACTGGTAGCATGCCGCGACAGCGTGGACGTGAACCGTATGTGCAGTTGACGGACTTTGAGCGAGGGCGTATAGTGGGCATGCGGGAGGCCGGGTGGACGTACCGCCGAATTGCTCAACACGTGGGGCGTGAGGTCTCCACAGTACATCGATGTTGTCGCCAGTGGTCGGCGGAAGGTGCACATGCCCGTCGACCTGGGACCGGACCGCAGCGACGCACGGATGCACGCCAAGACCGTAGGATCCTACGCAGTGCCGTAGGGGACCGCACCGCCACTTCCCAGCAAATTAGGGACACTGTTGCTCCTGGGGTATCGGCGAGGACCATTCCCAACCGTCTCCATGAAGCTGGGCTACGGTCCCGCACACCGTTAGGCCGTCTTCCGCTCACGCCCCAACATCGTGCAGCTCGCCTCCAGTGGTGTCGCGACAGGCGTGAATGGAGGGACGAATGGAGACGTGTCGTCTTCAGCGATGAGAGTCGCTTCTGCCTTGATGCCAATGATGGTCGTATGCGTGTTTGGCGCCGTGCAGGTGAGCGCCACAATCAGGACTGCATACGACCGAGGCACACAGGGCCAACACCCGGCATCGTGGTGTGGGGAGCGATCTCCTACACTGGCCGTACACCTCTGGTGATCGTCGAGGCAACACTGAATAGTGCACGGTACATCCAAACCGTCATCGAACCCATCGTTCTACCATTCCTAGACCGGCAAGGGAACTTGCTGTTCCAACAGGACAATGCACGTCCGCATGTATCCCGTGCCACCCAACGTGCTCTAGAAGGTGTAAGTCAACTACCCTGGCCAGCAAGATCTCCGGATCTGTCCCCCATTGAGCATGTTTGGGACTGGATGAAGCGTCGTCTCACGCGGTCTGCACGTCCAGCACGAACGCTGGTCCAACTGAGGCGGCAGGTGGAAATGGCATGGCAAGCCGTTCCACAGGACTACATCCAGCATCTCTACGATCGTCTCCATGGGAGAATAGCAGCCTGCATTGCTGCGAAAGGTGGATATACACTGTACTAGTGCCGAAATTGTGCATGCTCTGTTGCCTGTGTCTATGTGCCTGTGGTTCTGTCAGTGTGATCATGTGATGTATCTGACCCCAGGAATGTGTCAATAAAGTTTCCCCAATGAACTCACGGTGTTCTTATTTCAATTTCCAGGAGTGTATTTTCAATTTCTGTTAGGTACTTAAGCAGTTATTTATTAATGTTTTGTTTTAATATTTTGTTTATGTTTTTAGACATGAAGACGATCATTAAATGATTGAAAATTGTTATCAAATGTGATTAATTGCAGCTAGGACTGTTACAATAAATATTTAAAAAGTTATTGATTTAATAATTATCAATTGCTTATACTAATACGTGGTATCTTAACATAATTTCCGACAATAATAATTTACACGATGTGAAATCGAAGTGAGCATTCAGCATCATCAGTATTCCATTTAGCAGTACGATTGTGGACATAAGCCTGCCGACTGTGGCTATGTTAGCATGTAAATGAGAGCAATGCTGTTTCCTTCTGTCATTTTCGACTATTGTCAGGAAATTTTATAATTTTTTCCCTTTCTACCTTTCCTTACTCAGTATCGGATTTGCCGCTGACAGCAGTAGTGGCCCTCCTATATGAATGAGCGCTTTTGCTTAGCTGGAATGTTCTCTGTATCCTGTCAGTTCGCTGCCGGCCGAAGTGGCCGAGCTGTTGTACACACTACAGTCTAGAGCCGCGCGACCGCTACCGTCGCATGTTCGAATCCTGTCTCGGGCATGGATGTTTGTGATGTCCTTAGGTTAGTTAGGTTTAAGTAGTTCTAAGTTCTAGGAGACTGATGACCTCAGAAGTTAAGTCCCATAGTGCTCAGAGCCATTTGAACCATCTGTCAGTTCGCTACCCATCCAGTGGGGGCAAGCCCTCTGACGGGCAACTGAAGAGTGATTGTGCTAAGTCATACGTTGTAATTTTCTAGATTTTCTGGCCATTTTAGAGTGTTTTCATTCTCGTTAGTAGCCGAAAATTATCTAACGTTTTTTGTAAAGGGCTCTTTTTTGTGGGGGGATCCGCGCCTGCAAATTAGAAGCTTCAAATAACACTTAGTTTTTCAAAATAATTCCAAAGTTCGTGAGCATTGCTCACCAGTCTGGTATCCTTAGCAGACCGGACAGACAAGACCCAACAAAGAGCGACGAGTTGCGTCGCCACGGGATCGTTTCGTCGGTACGAGTGCATTATGGAGAACTCCAGTTGCAGACGCTACAAGGGAGGCGTTGTGCATCAGGGAGAGGTCTATTTTTGACATTTCGACGGAGTTACGTTCGGAAGAGTAGGACAACATACTACTTTCTCCCACGTCCGCCCCGCGAAAAAGACGACAACATGACTACAACGCCCCATTCACGAGTGCAACAAGGAAGGCGGAAATAGACAGTGATACCAGTCGTAGCCTCCGCCACACCGAAGGTGACTTGCGGAGTACAGATGTAGATGTAAAAATCTCACAGAAGCTCCTAGTACATTTCGATGAAAGGACATGGCAAGACTCTTTTATTTTATTTATTTATTTATCTATCTATCTTTGTGGCCTCTAGGTCTTCACCTAAGCAGCCACCTATCACAAGTTTCAAATCCTTAGTACTTTATTCCTAAAATTTATTAACTGGTTTATTGGTCGGTTTACTTGGGTCGGGTACAACATCTTTGAAATACGTGGACACATGTAACGAGTTATAGTGTTGTGTGGTTTGGCACCCGGTGCGGAGTATTAACTTTCAACCCCAACCCCAAAACCCATCAAAAACTTTGGGGGCCGCAATTTCTTGATACAAGTAGTTACGCACGTAGGTGAAGTTAACATGTGCTTCAGAATCTCTTCCAGCTAACATTTTCACATCTGCTAATTTTGAAATCGATACCTCCACCGACATTATTTTCGATTGATAAAATTGCCAAACTAGAGAGTCGTAGCTCACTCGTAGTGAACGTAAGATAGTTATTAATTAGCGTTTTGAAAAAAATCTTGAAATATGGCGCTACCGAAACTCATAAAATTAAGAAAAATCTTAACGCCCCAAAATGAGGTTGAGAACAGATTTGAGAAATCCATATTCAACCACGAAGTGCAAAAACTTTAAAGGTGTCCGACTTCGGCAGTTTACATGAACCTTCTCAGGCGCGGAATTTCTGCAAGGATACCATCTTCAGAAATCTCATCGTAATTGTCAACTAAACTTTTTACAATCGTCGGAAGTTCCGTTTCTGAGGTTTCAATCAGTTTACTGTGCTCTTAAACAGCAAAATGACGTGATATATTTTCCTTGGTTTTGCAATGTGTGTCGATTTCTTGTAGGAATATACCGATACCCTCTAACATCGACCTTCTCAGTTCTGGGTGCAAAGTCGGCGTCTCAAAGATCACTGACGTTACTGTCGCAAGTAGTGAGTGAGAGTAGTTTTTGTTTACACAGTATCTTTGGGTAAGATGCGCATATGGGTGCAGAAAGGTTAGGCCCAGTTCGTAAGATCTCTAAATGCCCTTCCGCTACCGTAAGTGCCAGGAATGAAACGACGAAAAAATATTTGTGTTCTTGCAACTCTTGCCACAGGTCCTAGTAAGTTTTATCACCCCCACGAAGCTGGTAGCCAATGCGGCCGCACACCGTTCCACGCCCGCTTAGGAGTCCATCTTAATAAACAGGATGGGTGTTTCAAAAGTAGTAGTCACTTTCTTAATATGCCGGGTGGTAGTATAGAATAATTCTAATAAAACATCCCACATAACATAGTCCGATGTACTGAGATAAAGCTGTTGGAATGTAACCCAAACAAAAACTGACTAAAGGTGTGAAGCAAAGACAAATGATTAATTTCGAAGTTGATTTTCAACAATTCCTATTCAGACTACAATCCACTTTCGAGTTGTTATGACAACACCTGGCTCAGCTCTTCTGAGGTCGTCTAGGTATTGTTTTGTGACGACAGCACTATTCACAATTGGGTCCGATTATCTGTTTACTTTTTCTTCGCCTTTCAGTGAGACCATTAGGTAAAAGTCCCCATATCGGAGACGGCCTTCCGCCAGTGGTAACACCGGTTCCCGTCGTATCACTGAAATGAAGCCCGTTGGTCTTGGCTGGCACTTACGTCACCGTCCGGGTCTGCCGAGCGCTGTTGACAAGCAGGGTGCACTCAGCTCTTGTGAAGTCAATTGAAAAGCTGCTTGATTGAGAAGTAGTGGCTCCGGTCACGATAACTGACAAACCCGGCGGCCGCTGTGGCCGAGCGGTTCTAGGCGCTTCAGTCCTGTACCGTGCGACTGTTGCGGTCGCAGGTTCGAGGCTGCCTCGGGCATAGATGTGTGTGATGTCCTTACGTTAGTTGGGTTTAAGTAGTTCTAAGTTCTAGGGAACTGATGACCCCAGATGTTGAGTCTCATAGTGCTCAGAACCATTTGAGCCATTTGAACCATTTACGAGACGGCGAAATAGGCTTCCATTTGGAGCCCCAGTATGGTATATTTTGACAACCTCACCCGTATTGTGCAAACCAGTGTGAAGTGCATGGAGGAGGTACTTCGCAATGTAACAGGTGTGAGCACTCTTGTCTCTTGCATTCACGTTGGAGCACGGGAGGAATCATTGCTTAAACCCCTCAGTGCGTACTGTAATTAGTCTAATCTTGTCTTCGCGACAGTAGGGGCTCGTTGTATATTCCTCAAAGTCGGCTCGTAAGAATGTTCAAGAGGTATTAAACAAAATACATTGCTGAACTGAGATTTAACGCCGGCCGTTGTGTCCGAGCGGTTCTAGACGCTTCAGCAGTCCGGAACCACGCACCTGCTACGGTCGCAGGTTCGAATCCTGCCTCGGGCATGGAAGTGTGTGATGTCCTTAGGTTATGTATGTTTAAGTAGTTCTAAGGTACAGGGGACTGATGACCTCAGAAGTTAAGTCCCATAGTGCTCAGAGCCATTTGAACTTTTTTTACAAAAGCAGGGAGAGCGGTGCGATGACCACATGTGCCTCCTTATCCACATCCGATAACGCCTGAGTGATGAGGATGGCATGGCGGTCGGTCGGTACAGTTGGTCCTTACGAGGACAAACTTCCTGCCAGATTAAAAAGGATATTGCAGGTCTTGGGTAGCTCAGATGGTAGAGCACTTGTCCGCGAAAGGCAAGTGTCCCCGAGTTCGAGTCTAGGTCCGGCACACAGTCTTAATCTTTCAGGAACGTTCATATCAGCGCACACTCCGCTGCAGAGTGAAAATTTCATTCTGGAAACACCCACCAGGCTGTGGCCAAGCCAGGTCTCCGCAGTATCCTTTCTTCCAGGAGAGCTACTTCTGCAAGTTCTGAAGGAGAGCTTCTGTGAAGTTTGGAAAGTAGGAGACCAGGTAATGGGGGAATAAAAGCTGCGAGGACGGGGCGTGAGTTGTGCTTGGATAGTTCCGATGGTAGAGCATTTGCCCGCGAAAGGCAAAGGTCTCCAGTTAGTCTCTGGCCGGCACACAGTTTTAATCTGCCAGGAAGTTTCATATCAGTGCACACTCCGCTGCAGAGTGAAAATTTCATTCTTAGGAGGCCTGTTTGGAGTTTAGTATCGCTTTGCTTCGTCCGACTTTCGAACAGACTTACTCAGCCAGTAACAGTGGGACGTACTATTTAACGTGATCTCCAGATGACTTACACAAATTATAATAGCACAGCTGTAAAGTTCTTACCTGTCCGGATATCCACGTATGGTGGGACGACGCATCAAGGACGGTTAGATTCGCCGGCTGTGGATCGAAACCGTGCGGTGCATTAACGACGAGGGCAGGCCTGTGGGCCAGCCTGTATGTGATTTTTAGGTGGTTTGCGATTTGGTGAATACCGGGTTGATACCCAACTTCCGCCTGAGATACACGTTACGCAAACATTTAGAAAACGTTCGCACACTTTCACATGGATAACACCAGACGCAGACAGGTGGGATACACAGTTCCGTCCCTGGGAGCGACGGGGCGGCAAGAGCAAGAGCATGAGCATTCGGTCACCCTCTAATGTTACCAATGCCACACCCGATAACTAACACAGCAACCCCGTGCGGATATATGATAATGGCAAAATGAAAAAGACCTCCAGGCATTTACCTGAACAGATTTAGGAAAGTCACGGAAATCCTACATTTGGATTTCTACACTGGGATCTGAATCGTCGTCCTACCGAATGCTTGGTCGAAATATTCAGATGTTGAACGATTTTGTTGTTGATGATGCGGTGGCAATGAAAGCATGTCCCTTTAAGGGATTCTTTGGCCACTGCTGCTGCGTCTCGATCGAAACTAGAACAAATACAATCCCTATAAAGTGCGATAACGCGTGATTAAGAATCAGTGTGTTTTGCGTTTGCGTGTTTTTGAGTACGCATCAGCGCAGCAGTTTTTTAAAGAGAGGTCTACAGATGCAGGGGGTCGCGAAAACTCGGTCGGAGGAAGCATTCAAATGGTAACCGGGTACTGTACTGAATCTTAACCATGTGCTGGGAGAAATACATATAATAGTAATTCTGAGCTGTAATCCTCCAGTAGGCAAAGTCAAGACTTATGCATTCATAAATACTGAGATTAAATTCTAATATTGTGACATAATTTTGTTAAGACATCTTCGCCTATTGTGCTTGGTGAACTCCGCCCAACAATCGAGAAGGAGGAGAAGGAGATGAGTAATTATCAACGAAGTGAGCAAGGATGGAGCTAACAGGGCCAACTAGCTGTAGTCATATATTCTACAGGGTGTCCGGACTAGACGTATGCACAAACAAACGCTTATAACGAACGAACTCCACACTTTATGTTGATCGATAAATAAGCAATCGACAGAAACACTCTACAAGATGTGATCCTCATCATGTCATGAACAGCGCAGTATCGAACGTGAGATGTCTAGTTAACTAATCTATTTACGTCGGCTTCTAGCGAATGCTTCGCGCAGTCTTCCCACGGTCTCGTCATTCTTGTTTTAGGTTGTTTTCCAGAATTTTAAACCAAACTTCCCGTTTCTCGAGGAGTTCTGACTTTCTTTTATTTTGGATTTACGTGTGAGGGGATGCATGTGCCATTCTCTTCTTGCACGCCGCTGAAAAAATGTTACAGATTTTAACAGCACGGAGTACGTCTGCGTGCTGCACAGTACAGAGACGTCTCGGGTTGCGTGCTTACAAACCACAACGTTTCCATCACATTAAGCTTGAGGATCACCGCAGACGATTTGATTTTGCTGTTGAAATGTTGCATCGTATAGACGAAAACAGCGACTAACTCAATGCACTGTTGTTAAATGATGAATCTCTCTTCCGCGTCTGTGGGAAAGTTAACCGATATAACAGTCAAATATGGGAAAGTGAGATTCGAGGAGAAGTGATTAAGTGCGAAAGGGACACACCAAAAGTTAATGTGTGGTTAGAATTACATAAAAGTGGTGTGATTGGTCCATTTTTTCTATAGAGTCTGCAATGCCAGAGACACCTGTCTCGACATGCTGGCGAACTATGCAGTTCCACAGACGCCCTCCGACCCCATTTTCCATTAAAATGGTTCCCCACCCCAATATCATGGGGATATAACCACTTTTCTCCTTGAGCTTTTTCTTGGGCGTTGGATCGAAAGGGGGTCTCATTGCCTGGCCAACTCGATTTCCCGATCTGAATCCACCGGATATCGGTCCATGAAGATTTATTAAGGACATTGTTTACAGAGCAAAGGTTTGAGACAACGGATCTAACACCTGTTATGCTTATGAACATGTGTCGAGAAGTGGGGTAGCGTTTCGATATCTGTCGAGTTACAAGCGGTGCTTACATTGAACTGTACCAACATGTATAAAAATAATTGAGCTCCGGTGTACACTGTTGGCTGCGTCTGCAAAATATTCTAACAAAGTCCGAAATTGCTCAAACTATAATTACTTACAGATTACTTAATTTTTGTATGTTAGGAGCAAACCCACTCCTCCACCTCCTATCGTATTCAGCTACTGGTATTAACTGATGATTCAAAGAAACTATTTATGCAATTCCACACAAACCACTATAGGCTATATATACGCTGGCAAAATCAGGATCGATCTAATACTGGTATTAGAGATATGCCGAATACTCCCTTGAGTCGAAATACTCTCATAAATTGTAGGAAGAGTGGCTACTATTTTGCTTTGCTTTTGAATATTTTGAGAGTTCCAGTTCACTGTCTAATGTTCACTGGCGACCTGTTACACTATTCCATAATCTACACTCCTGGAAATGGAAAAAAGAACACATTGACACCGGTGTGTCAGACCCACCACACCTGCTCCGGACACTGCGAGAGGGCTGTACAAGCAATGATCACACGCACGGCACAGCGGACACACCAGGAACCGCGGTGTTGGCCGTCGAATGGCGCTAGCTGCGCAGCATTTGTGCACCGCCGCCGTCAGTGTCAGCCAGTTTGCCGTGGCATACGGAGCTCCACCGCAGTCTTTAACACTAGTAGCATGCCGCGACTGCGTGGACGTGACCCGTATGTGCAGTTGACGGATTTTGAGCGAGGGCGTATAGTGGGCATGCGGGAGGCCGGGTGGACGTACCGCCGAATTGCTCAACACGTGGGGCGTGAGGTCTCCAGAGTACATCGATGTTTTCGCCAGTGGTCGGCGAAAGGTGCACGTGCCCGTCGACCTGGGACCGGACCGCAGCGACGCACGGATGCACGCCAAGACCGTAGGATCCTACGCAGTGCCGTAGGGGACCGCACCGCCACTTCCCAGCAAATTAGGGACACTGTTGCTCCTGGGGTATCGGCGAGGACCATTCGCAACCGTCTCCATGAAGCTGGGCTACGGTCCTGCACACCGTTAGGCCGTCTTCCGCTCACGCCCCAACATCGTGCAGCCCGCCTTCAGTGGTGTCGCGACAGGCGTGAATGGAGGGACGAATGGAGACGTGTCGTCTTCAGCGATGAGAGTCGCTTCTGCCTTGGTGCCAATGATGGTCGTATGCGCGTTTGGCGCCGTGCAGGTGAGCGCCACAATCAGGGCTGCATACGACCGAGGCACACAGGGCCAACACCCGGCATCATGGTGTGGGGAGCGATCTCCTACACTGGCCGTACACCTCTGGTGATCGTCGAGGCAACACTGAATAGTGTACGGTACATCCAAACCGTCATCGAACCCATCGTTCTACCATTCCTAGACCGGCAAGGGAACTTGCTGTTCCAACAGGACAATGCACGTCCGCATGTATCCCGTGCCACCCAACGTGCTCTAGAAGGTGTAAGTCAACTACCCTGGCCAGCAAGATCTCCGGATCTGTCCCCCATTGAGCATGTTTGGGATTGGATGAAGCGTCGTCTCACGCGGTCTGCACGTCCAGCACGAACGCTGGTCCAACTGAGGCGGCAGGTGGAAATGGCATGGCAAGCCGTTCCACAGGACTACATCCAGCATCTCTACGATCGTCTCCATGGGAGAATAGCAGCCTGCATTGCTGCGAAAGGTGGATATACACTGTACTAGTGCCGAAATTGTGCATGCTCTGTTGCCTGTGTCTATGGGCCTGTGGTTCTGTCAGTGTGATCATGTGATGTATCTGACCCCAGGAATGTGTCAATAAAGTTTCCCCTTCCTGGGACAATGAATTAACGGTGTTCTTATTTCAATTTCCAGGAGTGTATATGGAAATTAGTTCTACTTCTGTTACTCATATCATGATTGCTAATTATTGTTTTCCTCCTAGATTCACTCTTGTTATTAACCACAAATGTTATTACGGAGTACATATGTTGACATGTGGGTGAGCATTGAAAAATGATTTAGAGAAGATATCTGTAATTTGCAAAAAGTAATAATGAAAAATGTGAGGTCATCCGCATGAGTACTAAAAGGAATCCGTTAAATTTCGATTACACGATAAATCTGAAGGCTGTCGAATCAACTAAATACCTAGTGATAATAATTGCGAATGCAACAGGCATACTAAAGAGACTGCCTCCCTACGCTTGTCCGTCCTGTCCTAGAGTATTGCTGTGCGTTATGGGGTCCTTACCAGGTAGGAATGAGGGAGGACATCGAAAAAGTCCAAAGCAGGACAGTTCGTTTTGTTTTATAGCGAAAAAGGTGAGAGGGAGGCACATACATGATAATACGAAACATCATTAAAACAAAGGCGTATTTCTTTGCGGCGAGATCTTTTCACGAAATTTCAGCTCCAACATTCTCCTCCGAATGCGAAAGTATTTCGTTCACGCCCATATACAGAAGGATTGATGATCATCGTAACAAAGTAAGAAAAAATCACAATTCGTGCGGACATATTTAATTGTTTGTTTCTCGCACTGTTCGATAGTTGAACGGTAGAGCAGTGGTGTGTAAGTTGTTCGATGAACCCTCTGCCAGGTGCTTGCTGAGTAGTAGTGTGGACGTAGATTTAGAATCCCCGAAGAGGCTTCTGAAAAAAGTGTGATTATCAACTTTACCCAATATTGTTGTTGCATGTTTGTGTAGAATCAAATTAGTCGCCTTAGCTACTGTTCCCCACTCCATTGGGAGCAGACATGGAAATATAAGGAAGGGACTGGGGAAATGAAAGGACGTATGGAAACTGGCGGCATCATTTTATTCCGCTCTCAAAGAGCACCAAATTTCATTCTACCCGGTCACTGAGTGTACAACCATTTACAGCTTCCTATGCCACAGGGAGTGCAGACACGGGTAATTTAATTCAAGTCTTTGGGCATCAATTCGTAGCCAAGAACTACAGAATACCGAGTATCTGGCAGTTTTTCAACACCTTCGGTTTCATGACTCGAAGAAGTCCCTATCAGCCAACTCAGAGACAAGAATAACCGCACCTGCCTGCTCGTTAATGCCTAATTCTCTGAGTCTCCGTTGTAAACTATGAGACCTGTGCTGAAAAATGTAAATAATCGTATAAGAATAACGTGTATGTACTGTGGGAAGCTGAAGATTCCTCATAGATGAAAACTTTGTGTTGGACCGCCATTCGGAGCTGGATCCCTTCCTTTCGCCGATAATGCCTTTACTGGCTGAGCTAGCCAGCGACGATTCATGACCGCTCTTACTTGCAAAAGTAAATCTCTCACTAAGAACGCTACCCGCGAAAAGCAAGGTTTCAAACCAACAGCATGCAGCAGAGTGAAAGACTCATTCTGGACTGTAGGAAACTACTTCACAGGAATCTCTTCCAGTTCTCAGTTGGGGAATAACACTTCCACCCGTAATACACTGAACAAAAACCTCACAACACCAAACAACAACTAATTTCTGGAATACGTTTGTCTAGGTAACATATGTAAGTGATAATGTGCAACATCACAGGTTACTGTAAGCGCGAGGTAAGCCATTGCAAATGTGAAATGCTTGTACATTAATAACCAGTGTAAACGCCAGAAGGTTGAATACAAAGTGCATGAATCCTGTTTTACAGATACCAAACGTCAGTTTGTGGGATTGAGTTCCTTGCCTGCTGCACTTGGCCAATACACGACTGGTTAATGCAGTTGGATGACGCTGGAGTTGTCCGAAGATGTACCGTGTGTGCTCGACTGAAGACAGATCTGGTGATCTAGCAGAACAAGGGCAACCTGCCGACAGAACAAGGACAACGTGTCGACACTCTGTAGAGCATAGTAAAACAGCGGTATGTGGGCGAGCGTTATCCTGTTGCAAAAATAGCCCCTGGAGTGCTGTTCATGAATAGCAACACTACAGGTCGAATCACCAGATTGTCGTACAAGTCTGCAGTCAGGATGCGTGGAATAACCACCAGAGTGCTCCTGCTTTCGTATGAAGTTACACCCTTGACCATAACTCCAGATGCAGGTGCAGTTTGCCCAGCACTCAGACAGCTTGGTTGCAGGCCCCTAGCTGGCCTCCGTCTAATCAACACACGACCACAACTGACACTAAGGCAGAAGTAGCTTTCATAAGGTAACACAACAGACGTCCGCCGTGCCCTCTAATGAGCTCTCGCATGACACCACTGAATTCACAAGTGGTGGCGTCTCGCTCAGAACTGTCCTTGAAGTAACCGATTTGTAACAGTTCGTTGTGTCACCGTGGTGTCAACTGCTGCCAAAATTGATGGAACAGATAACTGTACGATGCCTCACACCCATACACCGAACACAATGGTCTTCCCTCTCGGCACCACCAGAAGTCCGTCAGGAACCCGGCCAGCCACAGGAAGTTGGTTAATGCAAAACATTAACTGAAAGCCCCTCCACTGAGAAGAATATAACAGAAAGACTGAATTCCGGAACTTAGGTGGAAATAACTAAAAGAAATAGCATTCTCCTCGTTCACACACTCACATAGGCCGGATCTAAAGACCTGTGACCCCAGTTCAAAATGGTTCAAATGGCTCTAAGAACTATGGGACTTAACATCTGAGGTCATCAGTCCCCTAGACTTAAAACTACTTAAACCTAAGGACATCACACACATCCATGCCCGAGGCAGGAATCGAACCTGCGACCGTAGCAGCAGCGCGGTTTCAGACTGAAGTGCTTAGAACCGCTCGGCGACAGCTGCCGGCTCCTGTGACCCCGGTCATAGTGCTAAGTGCACTTAAGAGTTTAGGTGTTATGTAATATCTGATGATTTCAAAGCTGTGATGTGCGTTGTTACAATACTTAAATCGGTATGAAACAAGTACTTCTCAAATTTCCGGATGTATTTCTATGAATTCCAGTTTCTTGGAAGTTATTCTAAAGTGACATTACCAAATTATTATGACATTAAAGTATTTGTATAATATCATTCTACTGTTATCGTAGGCACTTGTACGTTGAAAATGAGGTGATGGCAATTTAGATTAGAAAGGAAAAGGGACAGGTCTGTAAGAAGAGGCGGCCCACTAACAATCCCACCCCACCACCTTCAGTCCTGTACATTTGCAGCACGGCTGTTAGAGGGGTTACCGAAAGACGGGTAACAACCCAGCAGTGAGAATTATATGAAGGTTTATTTACAAGGTGCCTGCACTTAATAAACACACATTCACACATTCTTTACAAATGTAGTACTTCCTCCTGTTTCTGACTGTTTTCGCATTGTCCACAGACCGTTCGCGGAATAAATATTAATTTAGACCATTAAAATATTAATGTAGACCATTATACGTGTTTGTTCATAGTTATTCCGGTGTTAATGAAGTATTTGTTTTTAAAGGAACGGAAGGCGGATCAACGATGAACAGTGTTCTCTATAGTTTTGTTCTTATACCATCCCCAATGCAAATTTATTAGGGAAATACTTCAGGCGTCTTCTTTAGTGTTGTGCAATTGGTGGTTAGAAATAGTTTAATATTATTTGTCTTTGTACGAAAGTGAAATCAGTGAAGTCATGTAAAGATAGTGCTAAGGCACTAGAATTATTGTGTTGGAATTAGTAAATAATGAAATAAAATAATGACTAGTTGCCAATTCCTACAGTTAAATCTAAAATCTTAATCTGTCGTTACATTTATTTTGCCAAGATTCTTCGAAAGCATCGCATCTGGTTTGGTAAATATCACTACAGCCTGACACACTATCTACAATAATCATTTACTTTATCTGAAGTAGTTTCATGACTGGGCGCATAGTCAGACGGCTGCGAGAATTTCGTTAGTTGTCCTGATAACACAATAACTGTTGATCATCTTAATTTGTTGCAGATATTTGTCGTGCTTTTCAATTTGATCAAGTGAACTCCAAGGGACTTAAGAATAGATGTTAAAATTTCGTTTAAAATAATAATCGAAGAACTTGTGCATTCCTTGTATTTCTAGATACGTATGATTGTGAATGAACCCTAACCAATGTTATCGGATTAAATGTGCAATGTACTATATTCCAGCTTAAACACCACGTGTCTGGTTACTTGATATCACTATAAATAACTTACCTTACCCAGTATAGTGAAATTGCAAAATTTGTGCTTTCGCCGACAGAAGTTATGAAAATCTTGTTCTAGACAAGCTGTTTCTTCCGTCTTTGAAGTTATATATCTCAGCATTATTGCCGGAAAAGGTAATATTGCAGCAAGACCAAGTTTGAAGGAGAATTATGAATGATACGTCGTATACCTTTTCTTAACACAACGGCAAAAAAGTAATTAAAAAAAGTCAGGAATTCTTAAAGCAACGTCGGTTTCGCAAATTCATTTACCAATAGCAGATAATAATAGCGGCACTTTCGCGGATAATGAATCAAAAGTTAATCTGTGAATCTCATCTTGTGTATCCCTCTCTCCGCACTCAATTGCCCATAACGGATTAGTAATTAATACGTGGTTGGATTGTTGTAAAATTTACTTACACTTCTACTTTAGTCTTCTTAACAGATAGTATTATCAGATAAAGACGATAGCGGGGCATAGTAATCTCACCTTCTTAGTTTCACCATTCACTACATTCGAATTACGCGCTGAAGCCCTGTCACGCGCAGCGATACGTCCGCCCTCGTAGCTAATAGTTGCACGGAACGGCGCAAGGTAGCGCAAGCGTCGCGTTCACGTAATCCTGTCATTGATGCCGATAATGTCAATTTATAAAGTTAATATTTGTAATTTCTCAGGTTATGTATGTTCAATTGTCTTCGAAGTAAATGACGGATTTAAATATTAACATTACATACGTTTTTAACAGATTTCGTTTCAGGCTGTATTAACTCACAGATTTTTTACTAACGTAACTATTTATTTACTTGCAGTTTGTTATTGTACCTTGTTTACGAAGTAAAAGTGCTAGGAGAGCTTTACGTATGCGCTGGCATAGCGACAACGATTGTCTGCTTCAGGGAGAGTGCGCTATCTTTCCGCCGCGCCTCTTTGGCGGCGCTCTCCCCACCACGCGCCGGCAGACTAGTATGGAGTCTCGCAAGCCGGTTGTGGCTTGAGGTAGCGAACGAACGATTTCGAGTGGGCAGAAATGCCAGTACGTGTGTGTTGGTGGTGACATGTAGGTGGCATGCCGATCTGAATATTCAGTGACGATCGCATTTGTGTGGGTGGATAATCGTAGTGCTTTTCATGCCAATGATGGAATATTTGGTTGCATATGTTGACACAGAACGACCGGAACGGACCAGCGCTTTACAATTTTAGGAAGAAAGGAAATCGTGTGTAGGTGTTACGTTAAAAACTGAGGAAATATTAGTCGTATTGTGCATTGATTATTGACGTAAGTGTTGGAAGGAACAGTTAAAAAGTGTTGCCAAATCTTCGATAACCGTGTTTAGTGTGTAAACTACAGGATGCAGCTCTGTGTTGCAGAATTCGGGCCTCGGTGAAGCAACTGTTCAATCTGTTATAGAACTGAGATTCTACTGTGTGACTTTAGTGTGTGGACTGTGGCAGACTACACGCTCGTCCTGATTTTGCCGTGCCCGTTGCCGCTGGTGGGAGAAACCTGCTGAACCGCTACGCCCAGTGCAGAATAGCCCCCACCACGTCGTGACTGGATGCTGGCTGGCCCGTGCTCCGCCGTGTCCGTAGCAACCCCTCCCTCCAGCTACGTAGGGTCAACTCGCAGGGGGCACCTTTTAAGGTGACACGCCAGTGACTTTTCTTTGGAAGCACTAGGTCAAGAAGGGAGACCTGCAAGCAGTGGGGGGCAGCGATCGTAGGTAGCAATAGGAGGAACCTGCCCCACCTACATGAAGAGCCGAGCTGTTTGTTGGAAAAGGGAAGGGACAGCAGCATGAGCTCGTTTTCGCCTTTTTCGTAACGAGTTGGCCATCTGTGTGGCAGAGCGAGTGTTTTCGGATCGCAGTGGCGTGCTCGCCCACGCATTCAGCGTGCGCTCTCGGCCGAGGAGGAGGGTTGTAGGTGACAAGGACAACCGAGCGGCATCAGTATTGCGAGTTTTAATGGTGAGCCGAGGTTCCAGTCTCTCCCAGTGTGCTGCAAGAGCCGGTAGCGACCACAACGTGCAGAGCTGACATTCGTCGGTCCCTCCCACACTTGACGTCGCTCTGTGCTTCCGGGTGGAGCTTTTCCCGAGGACTGCTCCATTCGAGGTGTGAAACTGCTGCGATAGCTCAATGCCAGCGCCTCTTCTTCGATAATGTCGACCCAGGCCTACTACAAGGATCGTCTCGGCTTCGACCCGGCGGAGGCCCTCAACGATGGCATGGCGTACGGGAAAACGCAACAGGGCTACGAGGAGAGCTTAACAAAGTTCAAAGGTTTGTGGGAGCACTTTATCGAATCAATAGGTATGATTATATACACTTCTAAGCCTGCTGTGTGATCTTGAGCATGGCATGCTCGTTAGCAGCAGTTTGCACTGACCGCCGTTTACTGACAATTACGTCGAGTCCTTGTGTGTCATGTTTAACTGTAGACTGATTGTTCTAGATGTCATGAATATTTTTCTGTAAGTGCAACGAATGCCTTTTATCAGCGACTGCTCTTTAGACCGCGTGTTTGTGCAAGTGTTTGTAATGATTAACATTCTCTAATCTTATCTCGGATTAACTGAAGAGATGAGAACTGTAACATATGCTGTGGAAAAGGTGTGCTAGCTAAAAACTTCGCCCCTCCGTGTTTGTCTCTTTCACGTCCGTCTTTCAGATCAGTTATAAATTTCGCGATTTCGCCGTAATCGTCAGAGATATTTGGAAATAACTAGTCTAAAAGAATGCTGTTTATCAATAGAAGCATTTTGGCGCGAGCAGAAAAGGACTTTTTCATGGTGAATCGGAGTTGACTGATTTCGACATGTAGAGAGATATTCTGAGCAAAGGTCTGGGATATTAAGCTTCACGGGTCAGACACCAGTCTGCGTAGTAATAAAGTGTTATTTATCTGTTATTTGTTGTGGGAATGTCATATTTTGTAAACTGCGCAAATGTTTTGTACCAATAGGCAACGTAAGAAGAATCCGCTTTGACAGTACTAAAACGACAAAGTAAGATGGCTTTCGAGAGAGAAATAGACATGCGGTTTTTAGAATAGTAATTTCTGAACTCGACACTAATCGCTTACTATTTTATTCTGCTGTCTGGGCTGGAGACTTAAAAAGTCCCTATAATTTCATCATAGATAAAGTTTGCTTGGATACGATCCTAATGACGGAAGCGCATGATTGTTTTGTAGTGTACATAAATATATAAACTAAAGTTTTGTAGAAGGCAATACAGAGGTTTACCGACAAACATTTTTCCCACACACTATTTGCGAGCGGAAAAAGATTGGAGCGATCAGATAGTGGTACCGAAAGTACCCTCAGCCACACACCATCAGATGGCTTGCGGAGAATGATGTAGATGAAGACATACTGCCCGTGCAGGGTTGTTAGAACTGTCGCTGATTCTAGCATAGGGGGACGACAAGTCATCATTTTGTAGTTACATTGAAATGTAGAGTTGCTGATGAATATAAGACTTTTTACTAACGTTCCCTTTATGGAACAATTTCTGCTGTAATATAGAAGCAGGTGTTGATAGTAGAGTTTCTGTCAGTAATACATGATCCCTATTTGCATAAACACGTCGCAAGATACGTTAACATTGAGAAATCCGCCCTCGACATATTACCACAAGATGAGTGTTCGTTCAGGGAGTATGAACGAGACTTGTATAAGGGGGCGTGGTCATTTAATTTGCTAGCACACATGACAGAATCCACACCCATGGCGTTTCAGTAAGCTTCATAACATTGTAGATTCTGCTCTCTTCCGCAGTTTCGATTTGTAACTCACAAAAATTTAGTGGCGAACTGTTTTAACAATGCTGACATTGACACGTGTATTAAGATTTGCTAGTAAGTAAGTTTTCTGTTCTTTATTTTAGCTTTTCCGTTTCTGTTGATTTCTTTTGAAGCAACTTCGAACGAAGTCCAAGGATTCTTAAACAGAAAGCGTTCAGTTTACTATCGGTGTTATTCCAGTAGCAACCCTTTGTTCTATGTTATCGGGACTAGTATTTGTCTAGATAGCCGCAAAGGAGGAATGCTTCACTTGGATGTTACTCATGTCAGAAGTAACTGTAAATGACACGCTACCAATGCGTGAGATGTTCTGACGAAAATGTACAGAAAACTTTACACATACCAGTATCGTTGTGTGAGTGTTAATAGAAAGACATGAGTACTAAACACAGTGATTGTTTCGAAGAAGAAACCAGCAGCCAACCACTGTTAATAATACGATTTATTTACACAAATAGCCCCCAGTACAGGTTTCGAATAGAAAGGTTCACCTTACGGCGACTGTCCACGTTCAGATACACATTTGTTGTTGGTTGCGTTAGTTTTCGTGAACAGCCGTCTGAATATCCGTCCGAAGCCCGAAACGGGGCTATCGCCGGAAAAAAATACTCGTACGATTATTAACAGCGGCTGGTTGTTGTTTTCTTCTTTGCAAGAATGAAACTATTATGTACACAGCCACGGTCCCAAAATGTCATTTTTCGACAAAATAGCATCATGTGGTCTCCTTCCGCTATGAAACGTGTTAAGTATTTGTACAAGAATGTGTAATATGAACGTTTGTTTCACAACGTTATCAGTAATCGTACAAATGGTCCACGGAACGTAAAAGTAAGTGATTGAAGTAGTGCCTTGCCAATTGAGATTCAACTGCAGCCATTAACAACAGACTTTAATACGGTTGCGTCATGCTATTTGATTTCAGGATGAAGCATTGGTAAGAAACTAAGAGTTTGTATGATCTAAGAAAAAGATGAATATTATTATAATAATAATAATGTATTGGATTGACAGCAACTGTCCACACCTCTTCGAAGGACTTCATAATAAATGGCCACTTTTTAAATAAATTATTCCCCCCATCTTCTGTTTGTTTGCGTTCAATCTACAGGACATGTTTGATTAATCTATAAATTTAAAGATCTATAAGAGCATAAAATATTGGGACTTACCTGATTACAAAACAAAAATTATATTCAACCTATTAAAAAAAGATTTCCGATCACAGCTGTTAATGATACTGAAATTCAGTTGCTGCTGGCCAGTTTCGGCGTTAGCATCCGTATCAAGCAGCACTACACTGTACTGGTGTGTAGTTGGAATGTGAAAAACAGTGTATATGATTGATATCTGCATTGCATTTCTGAATGCATTTCGTTACACGTTCAGACGTTTTATCCCGTACGTTGTGCTTACTAATTAACAATAATTTTATTTCTCATATGCAGCTACTTTCTATATTTTATTATTTGCTCAGGGCTTTTCGGTATCACCCATGCAACCAGCCAATTTTTTTTTTTTTTTTTTTTTTCATTTAAATGTGCAGTAGCTTGAAACCATTATTAAACAATTGTCAGTTACATTAATTTAATGTGGAAGGAGGGTTGATAATGCAAGACATTCATATTCATTTACTATATTATAATGTAAAAAATAGGTTTTTTATATTGTCGTCTGCCCTTCTGCTATAAAATCGTATAGGAGGTCATACATTTTTATGTCTTATGTCGCTAAAAGTGTTTGAATGTTCTTTGGTAATGCGCTGTCAGATGACGTCAGACGCAGCATTAGTATCGTCGTTTCTTGAGATCTTGTACCTCAGTCGAAGGAAATGTGGTTAACATCTTCCTCACTCTCGCATTCACATGAAGATGGGATCATGTTGAGGCAGTAGCGACGTTGCCGGCATCTTTCGTTATTTAATCGAAGTCGTGCCATTTTCACTATAAAGTTTCAGGTGTTTTGGTACGATGGATGTGACGGGGGATTACGTACCACTGTGGCATAGTGTCACGCTTTAAATTCCGTAAGATCGGTGCACGTTTTCGTTTCATCTTCCCTTGTTTCTAGTCGTTCCGGTATGTAGGACGTCGTCAGGTGGCGCTAAACCAGTGTACACAACTTTCTTGGCGAGAGTATAGACTTCTTCATTCATCTTTATTTCGCTGTGCGCCTTCACTCAAAACACAATGGTGGTCTTATTTAGGCAGGGAAGCTCCTGAATTGCTTCTATTGTGATATACTGGATAATTTTTGATATTGTTGACATCTTAGTATTTTAACAGCATCAATGCTGAGCGTGAGTCTGATAAAATGATTGTTTCTTCTGGAACTACTTTTGCGTGCTTTGCAGTATGGACGCTACTTCAGGGAGCTTGCATTTACTCCCTCAGTTAGTCTCTTCCCAACTACGAATAAACTTCCTGCACAGCATTTAGTAGTGGGTTCTCTAACCTTTGATAATAAACTTTCATTAATAAGTGGAAATATTTCAACAGGAATTTAACACTGATGTACAATTTACACTGGTGTGCGAAACGATGAGAGAAACTTCCGCATTATGTTACTGCCAAATAACATAATGAAACGTAGACCGTACGTGGATAGAACTGCTACAGTGTAGTACAGGAGTAACTGAAAAAATGCTCAATGAGACGAAGAGAAATGAAACTTTAAAAGACAATAGTTACAATAAGTCACTTCGATTTATGATTGTGCCCTGGACATTCCAAAACTCGGGATGTGGTTCATAACAGGGTGTGTGTGACCACGTAGGGCATTGCATGCTCTGCAGTGTGCTCACTTGCTTGCCGCTACGTTCGTAAGTTGTTCCAGTGGTAGGGCGTTCCCTTCCTTCACAAGCGGTCGATAACTAGTGGATGGTGGTCGCTACGTGTGGACGTGCTGCAGTACATCTCCTCAGTCCATCACACACGTACTCGATGGGATTTAAATCGGCGAAATGTGTAGGCCAGTCCATTCACCTAATATCGCCTCTTTTCAAGATGCTTCTCTACTTGCGCTCTTCGGTACGGTCTCAGTTTGTCCTCCATAAAAATGAAGTTAGGGCCGAACGTACACTTGGAGAGACGCACCTGCGGAAGTGGTGGTGTCACAATAATGTTGTCAAATGAGTGTACCGCGTTCAAGGATCTGGAGGTAAGTATGTCCATGCAACATGATGCCGTCTGAAGCCATAACATCTGGACCCGTTAGACGATCGTGTTCGACAGGTTTCCTGGACGTATTACATACGATCATATAGCGAGAGGTGAGGACAAGCAAAGCACACAGGAGCATTGTTGACAGGACAAGATAAGCTTTACTTGGTTTTATATATTGCGCCGAGCCGAAATGTTACACCTTGAGTGTTAGCTCTTTCATTGAGTGCAACATGATTTGGACGGGCCATGCTGCAGGAGACGATGCTGAATGGTGGTATCAATTACATTGTCCTGTGTTTGAGGGGGTAGCAAAAGATATTTACGGTACATATTTCTCGTACCGTGATTTATGCGCCTGCCATACGCTGAGCAGTGCCACAGTGTGTCTATGGCAGTGCCTTTGCGTACTGCACATTTTCGTAAGTCGCGTTAACGTGCGTGGCGAGCAGGAATCGAAAACAATTTGATCTAGACTCACTTTCATACCAGATAGAAATGCCAATTGTTCATTTGAAAATCAGTGGTTGTTTCACCCTACATTTATTTACTGATTTTGCTTCTTGCTGTTCTCACACTTATTAGCGTGCTTTTGATTTTACATATTTTGATCCTAACATAAGCTGTTTACAGAGGGGGGAAAATACCTCCCAGTCAGCGAATGTGTCCGGGGTAGTCACCTTTTTGAAAAGAATAACGTACAAATCCTCTCCTCCTTAAAGTAACACGCGAGATTATAGACAACCATTTATGCGATAAATTTGGCAATCCCCGTCAATTCCTGACAGAAGAAAATTTTGCAGACTTAACTTTGGAACCAGTTCAGCCTTTGATACGGTGGACTCACATTCCTATAGAGCAGCTTCCAAATCCTCCTCGTCCATCCCACCCTGTTTTCGGTGGGTTCTGTCGATAATAGGACGTCTCGTAGCACGAGCTGTGACTAATTTTCTTCTCATCCATTTCAGTACGAGCTCGACCCGTCTGTGATTAGCTTGGAGTCCTCGGAACTCAAAGCTCTGACGTAATTCATTTCTATCCACATATTGGGGTCACTCAGGTGACGAATCTATTATATTGTGCCTCCTTTCAGATGTAAATTTTTCGTCCGCTAAACAGTCGTCGAGATTTGTGTCACTAGAAAGCGAGGAAGAACTCGTAAACTTCATAACCTCCTGTCCCTTGCTGTTACTCCCAGGATTACTCGTAATGCAGCTATCAGTTTTTAATGGTTCGTCCTTGTGATGCTTGCGTGCTTAAAATAGTAGGTTAGAATTGTCAACTTACACAGATTATAGGCTTGGCAATACCCGTCCCGCTGATGTACACGAATATACGGTCTGACTGACTAAAGCTCGTGTTAATTGCCGTTGCTTTACGGTAACAAAGTATATTGACAGATACGAAGGAATTTACGTGTTATCTCTTAAATATTCGAACAATTTTCCTCTAAAGAAAACTTTTCTGATCTCTCTAGTATATATGTTTGCGGAGACAAATTTCTGCCACTTATGGGTCTAACGATGGACTGAAGGCAATCTCATCAGCAGAGTATCAGGTTTTTGTAAGAAGTAAAACTGTTTTCTTGTTGGTTCTCGGAGTCCTCGTCTACTTGCTAATTTTTACTTGTCAGAGTTTGAGTATGTCCTCTAGCCTAAAAATAAAAACTAAAACTTTAGACGTTGTCATGTTCGTCTATACCTTTTAATTAAGCGGGTCTAATTTCAAAATAAGGTTACAGAAGGACGTGTGTACTCGGCGTAATTGCTGGGCCACGCAGAGACGTTATCAGGCGTGGCAAATTTAGTTCGAAAATGGGGCTAGCGTGCCCGTCAACCCGATACGACTTTTAGGTTGTTTTCTACGCTTTACCGATCTCCTTAGAACCTACAGACTCCAAAATACGCAGTTGTTTCACGTTAATGACAAGTCACGGTGCTGTTACGTGACACACACAGACTGTTTAGCAAGTCAAACGATATCGCAGGAGTCTGCTGTTCAATTTTTGTCACAGGACACAAACTTTACTCCAGGAGGTTGTAATAACCGCGATGACCAACTTTTGGGTTTATATTCATCATCGAAATTTCTCCATATTACTGTTAATTTGTAGATTTGTGTTAATGAGCGCAGGTCTTTCATATGACATTGCTTCTTTCAGTGGGCCGTATCTGATTCCTTATCCTAAACTCTCCCAACCGAGTCTGCATCCCTTGTTGTAGTTCTTCCCTTCGTAACACCTCTGTCGCAGTTTTCGCTTGCGCCTTGTGGTTGTTTTCTACAGGTTCGTCAGTGTTGTGGGAAACACACTAGTCAATGAAGCAAGTCTGGAAAACGTGATGCTTTGATCAGTCCGTTTATTCCTGTGAATTTGCAAATGGATTTGCCCCAGCACTGTGCTGCGCTGACTCACTGTCACAGCATTCGGGACGGAAGATGAGATATGTGTGGAGAATACAGAGTTGTGCCGCGTTTGGCGGAGAGGAAGGTGCTGCGCTCCGACTGGCCGCATACAAAACGGACCACACAGCCACTGCTCAAGGGCGAGTCCGCGTTTTCAGATTAGGCGCGCCCAACCACAGCTGCTGGCACAAGTTCAATCTCAGGGATGTATATACTGTACGTCTTTTAGAGCTGGTAAATATATTTGCAGATGTGTTAGTAATATGTAGGGATACCCGGGGCTGAATTGGGACCGGAAGGGTGTTCCGTCAAAATGGTTCAAACTATGAGCACTATGGGACTTAACTTCTGTGGTCATCAGTCCCCTAGAACTTAGATCTACGTAAACCTAACTAACCTAAGGACATCACACACATCCATGCCCGAGGCTGGATTGGAACTGGCGACCCTAGCGGTCGCGCGGTTCCAGGCTGTAGCGCCTAGGACCGCTCGGCCACTGTGGCCGGCGGTGTTCCGTCATCTGCCAGAGATTTTTTTTCAACTCGCGGAAACACGTAGGTACCGGAGAATTAAAACAGTACTCTGTAATCTGCCGCTGCGACTGCACCAGTGAAAGTGGAAACGGCAGGAATATCTTCGTCGTCATTCGTCGCAAAATGCTTTATTAATTGAGGACACACATTCATCGAGAAGCTGGAGTGCAACGGTTTCAACGTTGCGGATGACAGCAATTGAAAACATGGTGTCGTAGACACGAAGAATACCGTACATCCTCAGAAATTCCTTCCTCAAATTAAGGCCGATATTTGATATTAGTAGACTTCTCTTAGCCATGAATGCCCTTTTTGCCATTGCTAGTCTGCTTTTGATGTCCTCCTTGCTCCGTCCGTCATTGGGTATTTTACTGCCTTGATAGCAGAATTCCTTAACTTCGTCTACTGAATTTCAGAACAGTATTTTGTAAAAAATGATCCCACTGTAAGTTTTATCAGAAGTTTAAAAAAATTAATTTCTGTTTTATGGTTTGGGGGAGGAAGAAAGTTGTATGGTTCAAGAGACGCGTTCCGGCACCTGACATTGGACTCTTTTTTGGGCAATGTGTTTGCTGATCGTGCAGCAGAACTCCGTTCATACGGCTGAAATCTGTAAATGTCGGTGTAACTTCTCGTTTTCATTCCCGACGAAACACCATACTAGTGCATATTTGTTTGCTACTGCAGAAGTTATACTGGTTAGTTTGTAATTCACGTGTGTCTGTTTTATATTAGAGCCACGAAATTAAACAAATAACTCGATCATATGTTGCGGTCGTTGTCTAAACCGAAGATAACCAATCGCCGTTCGTCAGCTATAGCGATCACACAGTAAAAATACGCAATTAGTGTTTGAGTGCTTTAGATCAGTTTATAATCATAGTTTTCGCATCACATTGCGAAATGATTGCGTCTTTTTTTCGTAAGGAGATAAAATTGGAAGTATTTTTCTTTCGGATCTTCACCTTTTCGATTTCATATTCCAGTTCATGTAATCCGGAGTCTTCGTATGCTAGAAAAACTGACCACACGTGAATGGGACTCGCGCACTTTAGGGTTCCGTACGGACATAATCATATATGTAGACAGACATTGCGTCGCCTCTCTTAAAACGTTTGAAGTTGGAACAAGCACTGGATTGCTTGCGAACGCGCCCGTTGGGAAGCAGTCACGCGGCGTTACTGTCGCGGCAGAATTTTCCCGCAATACGTCGATGTCTGGGCATGATGTCACCGCCAGAAGTAATGAGCAGCTAATATGCAAGTTTGCGCCACGACAGGATAGGGCGTCGCCGCTCCCAGATATCGACTATCGTGCCACCATTCCGCGATAGCGCACTTAGAGCTGCCGCTCGCAGAGGGAGAAATTTTGAAGCTTAACCTAAAAGATTGCCTGGCTGTGTGGTTTCCGTTAATCGGGTATAAAAGCACAGCTTTTTTTTTTGTCTGTGGAACTGCATGCACTGCGGTCGTAAAGTGCACAGAGTAAAATGATCAATAATGGCCATTTTCCCAGATTTTGTATTAGGACAAAAGCTGTTCGTAATTACTTTATTGGTGTCTGTCAGTTTCACGAACATGTATAAAAGTTTCGCATGCAGCCGACTGTGATGGAGCGCTCAAAATTAATTACGAAAGTAAAGATCCACCACATATGTAGTATTCAGTGGCAGAAATAACATCACGAGAACACACTTTTTAAAAGATTACTGATTTTTGCCTACTTTACTACAAAAGACATTCCTAGAATTTACACGAATGGATGCTAGGCTTAAAGTATGCTACAGACTCCCATCAAACAGAGTGTAATATTGCCAACGGACACGACGTCAGACCGCCAGGAATTAATATGTTGTAAGGGGTTGAGGAGGAGGGATGGAGGGGAAGCACCCGCAAGATATGAAATTTAAAACTCTTAACTTTTCATAACATTCTTCCCCGTCTTTGTTGATTGTTTTACAGGTTCTATCGTTGACAATGATAATGGTCATGAGTTTTGGAGAGTTAGTCACAGTTAAAAATCAGTTCCTGTTCTTGTGTGTGGCAGTATGTAGGAGGATGTGTGGCAACTCGCTACGAGTTTTTTAGCTTTTTTGCCACTGTGATGAAGCCAAAACACTCTCCCTTCATGCTTAGTAAACCTCTAAATACTAACAAATTATTGAATTAACTTACTGGAGGATACTAGATTACTGAATTAAGTCACTGAAGCAGTAAGATGGAACAAAAATAAAAAAGAAAGTTTCTGTTGATAGAAGTCCAGAATTCCGTATCACTAGTCTTGTCAAGGTGTGTGTACAACTGGTGAAAGCAGCAAATTCAGCCCATCAAATAGCGGACAGTTTAATCATGGTTCAGAGTTTGTCAGTTGCCTCTTCAATATAGACCATCTCCGAAGGTTTGCTGTGTACAATGCCATTTCTGCATTAGTGAGCGCGCGCACGGATGTACTTCCGTCCTCGAGGAAATTGCGGTGTGACGTCGTCCTGTTTCTCAACAGTTGCGTTATACAATGCCCTGTTCACCCCGTGGCACGCAGCGAGATAGATCTGATTAACGGCAGCCACGTGAGGACCGGCGGAGCACGTAGTGCAGTTTTGTCAGGCGAGCAGTTGGCTTGAATTGCTTAGCGCGTCCCTCGTGTTACAGCTCAATTTGTCTCCGTCGTCTCCCATTTCCCAGTGATTGGGCCAGTTTCCGGGCGGGCAGCGCAGCGCGGCCCATCATCTGTCCCTCGCCGTGACCTCACAGCAGGTTCGCCGCACAATGGCCCGCCAGTAATCGCACAGCCATTATTCAATTCGGCCCGCTCGTTCTGTCATTACGGCCGTGCACTCAACCTCTGCGCGTTGCATCGGCTGCGCGCCCATGGGAATTTGTCGGTCTAGACCTACGTAGAGTATTTTCATTCACAGTCTCGGTAGCAAACTGGACAGTAACATCTCCATTGGCGAGCCTTGACCTGGATGTATTTTTAACAGCTGTCGTGTCACTGTCGTAAGATAAGAACCTTAGTTACATCTCTGTTCGCACATGGGAGTCCATAGTCAACTCTCTGGCCTCCACACCATCTTGATCCATTTATTTTTTTCTCTCATGCAATTGTTTCCCACCTGTGCATTAATATTGGGCCTAGTGCCTCAGTTTTACCGCTTCCTTCGTACTATTGCAATTTAGTCTGGTTTCTTGCCAGTGTCACAAACCCCAAGTGCACTGTCTCATGAAAGAGGACCTCGGTGTTTAGTCTTTTAAAACCCAACAACCAGCTACATCTGTTAATACCCTTCTCCAGTGTAGCACTGTCCATTTGATACCAAACTTGTGGATATGGTCTTTAATAAAACCTCTAAGGTGAAGGGGCCGGCTAGCTGAAACATGTTTCAGGTGACCATCTCTCATGAATTGCCCCACCAACAACTGCGGAAAAGCACCTGCGAACAGGGATTGTGACCACATTCAACGGAAGTCCAAAAAAGTTTGCTGTTGAGACCTTGTCAAAAATGAGAAGTGTGATTCAGATATTCTTCCGCTACCCATATAAAGTATCTTCGTGGCTTGCCTACCAACTTTACGGGATCCTCAGAGGGTGTCATTAACAAGGTTCATTTTTTAATCCAATTTGAGTAGTCCTCAAGCTCTCTTCTCTTTACATTAGCGACATCTACAACGGTAAACAGTTCATCACCGCCGAACACTTCCAACCTGGCTATCTTACACGTTAGTGAGTGCAGACTTGAGTAGGTATACTGTAAACCAGGGAAGCGAATCTTAATCAACACAGAGATGACGTGTGAACAAGAGCGTATCACAAGCTGAGCTTAATTTCACGGTGAACGACGAAGCAGTTTTGAGATTCACGATAAATAGTTCAGTGCATATACCTGTTCTATCCTTTAGGTTCTGACTGATACTGAGCTGATACATGTGTGTCTGCGACGGGGCAGGATGCGGGTTTGGTTTGCAGAGGATTCCTTCCCCTCCCTCCTCAAATTGCTGCAGATATCAGTGCTGCGCCATCAAAAAGTGTCAGCGTCCAACCATTCAACGAAACAGCACCGATACGGGCGTTCGGAGCCGAAGGCCCACTCGAGTACCCTTGATGACTGCACGACACAAAGCTTTACTTTTCGCCTGGGCCCGTCAAGACTGGCATTGGACTGCTGATGACTTGAAATATGTTGCCTGGTCGGACAAGTCTCGTTTAATTTATATCGAGCGGATGGACGTGTACAGGTATGGAGACAAGCTCATGAAGCCATGGACCCTGCTTGTCAGCAGGGGACTGTTCGAGCTGGTGGAGGCTCTGCAGTGGTGTGAGGCGTGTGCAGTTGGAGTGATACGGCATCCCTGATACGTCTAGATACGACTCTTGTCAGGTAACACTTAACGTAAGCATCATGTCTGATCATCTGCATCCATTCGTGCACACTGTGCACTGGGCGACTATGCGATATACCACACGTCCACAATTACTGCTGGGTGGCTTCAGGAATACTCTCCTGAATGCAAACACTCCCGCAGGCCACCAGACTCCCCAGACATGAACATTGTTTAGCATATCTGGGATGCCTTGCAGCGTGCTGTTCAGGAGACATCTCCACCCCCTCGTACTATTACTGATTTATGGACAGCCCTGCAGAATTCATACTGTCAGCTCCCTCCAGCACCACTTCAGACATTAATCGTGTTGCGCCACTTGTGCGTGCTATTCATAGTAAAGTGTCGCCGTTTTTTTCTGTTGCAAATTAAGCTTCATTTTTTTCTAGTTTCGTTGAATTTACTTTACAAGTGCGGCAGAACTTTTAAGGTGTTTCGATGATAAGGGCTACCTGAAGGTGGAATTACGAGAATAACAAACGACATTGATGCAAGCCACACTGAGCAGACAGTCCACACTTTATTTTACATGACGGACGAACGAGTAAAAGGTTCAGTAGACAGCTTGCTGGGCAGTGTACATGTACTAGCCATTAGCTATGCAGTTCTATAAAACTTTCTCCGTACATACTGGCCAGTTTGAAGCCGCGACGACCGCACTTTCGTGTGTGGTGTTAACAGCCATTTAAGAGTTTGTTACCGCGAGACTGTTCGCAGCTTACTTCCTTTCCACCCTGGAAAGCAATTGCAAAGCACTGCAGCAAAGGCCGAGTTGAGGTGCATTTGCAAGCTACGGAACGCTAGACTCTCCATTCTCCTTTTGCTGACTTCCGTTTTGCGTTCTTTACTGGAGAGCCGCCCAGATTTCTGGCGGATGTAACGGACAGTTTGCAACCTCGCCCATTCCGCGGATCCATTGTGAACCAGCCACCCCGCTGTTCCTTGGGAAAACTACCTGCGCGCTCTGCCTTCCCTTTCTCACGCACATTCGTGGCTGCTGGGCAGCGTTCCGTCAGCTAGGCAGTGATCGCATCCTGCTCCTCGGGGGTAGCAGAGTGCTTTGCGTGCCAGAATTGACGGATGTTGCGTGTCTCTCAGTTTACTGGCCTTCCGGTCAGCTTTGGCAGGCGACGCTTCAATTGCGAAGCTACAGATTGTCACTTGGCTGACACGCGAGTTTGTAAACAGCTCTTTACCGGAAATAGAGGCGACTTTGCTATAATTTGCCACTTGTAACAATTATTACACTTAAATGAAACGACAGGTTTACTGTTACGAGTCACTATTTATCTTCTGCAAATATAAAAATCCAAACTAAGGACAAAGTACAAGTATTACAAATTTTATTGAATTTGGAACCTCAGTAGCAATGGCAATGTTTCTTGCTAGCTCTTTTTTGGTCAACGAGACAGAGCGTAAGCGAGTTTGCAAGAAATTAGCTGTCGGTTCAGTGAATAAATTCCCTGTTTTTCCAAGAGGACGCCTTCAAGTATCATCCTTATTTCAAGATGAAGCTATGATCTGTGGGGGATTTCATCGGAAGAAATTGAAATGAAATCGCCGGTCAGCTGGCGACACAGTGTTCTCAAGAATAAATTGAGATGAATGCCCGATAGGTTCATTCGTCAGAGCATAGTTTTTTAATCGCTCTATCTGCTGTATTTGGTTACTCGAGACAGTAAAGTGAATGTCAAGTTTAATGGCAAATCTTGTGTACTGCCGATAGAGTATTTTATTAGCCAGTTCAGTCCTCGTCATGTTCTAGACTTCTCTTGTCTGTTAAGAGATCATTTCGATGTCAGCATAATCTAAAGACAGAACATTATCAGACAGGCGTTGGCGTCTCCTGTCAGCAGACAGGTGAAGCATCCAAATTCACCTTGGTCAGAGAAGAACGGAAAGACAGTAGGCGGAACTTGGCCATTAACATTTCCGTGGAGGTAACGTCTGTGTATATGAAACTTTATACGATAGCAACAAATTTCATTCGAGGAACGTACTGGGCAATTAAACAATTTAAATTCCAGTACTAATTGACCTCATTTTCAAAAAACCTAGCGTTACCTTTTCAAACCAGTGTTACGTCCTTGAACCCTGCTATAATTGTTATTCCATATTCTGTCGTTTAAAACAATCTCAGATAAACGATGGGAGTTTTCCTCCAAAAATTACATTTTGAACGTCTCACTGATACGTCAGGTCGTTCTATTTACATCTGCTATTATGTCCAGCATGAAACAACTGCTGTAGGTCAATTCTACACTTTCAAGGGACTGCATACTCGAGTAGCTTCACGCGTATAATATTTACTCAAGTTCTCTTCTAAGGCGTATCCCTGGGAGGTATGTTACACGGCGAAGAGTCGCGCATGCGCAGAGTACGCCGACGAGCACGACGCAAATGTCATTTGCGTGGCAGGTGCGGCCCGCTGACGTCACGGCACGTGCTGGCGCTAAACATTTGCTTTAACGGCCCCCGCGCAGAGTAGGAAACGCCCAGAAAGTAGCTTGCGAAGTCTGAACTCGGCGCGCTCTTCGGTCACAAGTGCCTATGTCTTATAGAGGCACTTGTTACCAGGTTTGTCGCGCTCGACGCAATCGCTCGAAAATATTTACGCGCTTGCTGATTGGATTATTACTGCAACAACGTGGTGCCGTGTTGCTTCCGGTGTGCAGCAAACTGGCCTTCGAAGAGAAGAAAAATACAGTTGCTCCCCAATGGTTTTATATAACCTAATGGGAATGTCGAACATATAACTTGATTGATTGCGCCATTGATTGGAAGCTTGTTTGTGTCGAGAACGAGTGTAACATGATGGCTAGTATCACGCAAACCCCCTCTTAGGGCACGATGATCAGTTCTCAGGCTAGAATTGTGAATATTCTTCAGCCTTTTGAGGCTTAAAACTCCCACAGGCTGAGAAGATAAAATCAAACTAAGAGCATGATACACTGGAGCAGTCATTCTTGCCACGTTGTAAATACAAAAGGGAGGAAACTTAACGTATAGTAAGAAAACAACCATTTTCCGCCATCATTCTAGTGATTCGTGTAGTTGCGGTATCGATCCGCTATGTTGTTGGCTCTCGCATTTCGTCTGGTGTGAACTGTATAGGATTTCGTCAAGCTTGAGACCATCCCGAAGTGTCGAAACCCTATTCGCATTACATCACATCGAAAGTGAAGGAACACACTTACGAATTAGTTTCTCTCGGAGATTAGCTCCTGCTACATAACCGGCAGACTTCGTCAGAGAGCCTGCTTCCTTTGATAGATTCATTACTTACTTTTCGGTTCCTACATAAATCCTCCTCGCGGCGAAAGTAGATCCCAGACTGGTAGTAACGCTGTTCCCAGCTTTCAAACGCGAAGTGCAAACGTGAACAAAGTCTGACCTGGTAGGCCTCCGAAGCAGCCATACCAAACCCATGTCATAGAACTAATATTGCCGTGCGGACTGTAACGAGTTTGTTTTCGCCTAGTTTCGCAATACTGCTTTTCGGTAACTTAGGCCATTACACCCATTGTGTTTGGGTTCACACTATTTTTACTTTAGCGACCTATGCTTCCGACGCCTGACAAGTTTCCTGTGTCGGATGCGTTTCCTTTGTAGTGGCTACTGAACGACCAGTGGTGTAAAACAGTTTTATGGCCCACGAAATAATGGCGACGTTACCATGTTGATACCGAAATCGCATTTGATAGATAAAAGATTTTTGACATGCTTGTCACGAATTGACACAACCGCACTTTTATTACACTGCTACCCACAATACGACACTGTAGTACAAACGTAAGTGAAATTTCAAAACCCTGTTTACGCCACCAGCAGCTAAAAGTTCAGGGTCGAATGCATGAACTAAACACAGGAAATAAACGGCTGAAAGAGTGTGGTTCGTAAAGAGACGGCTTCAAACTAAATGGAGATAATAAAATAACGACTATCGTTTTCGATAATAAATACATCAAAATGTTAGGATTGGACTAGTACCGCTGTGCAGCACTAGTACATACCACTAGGATGCTGAAGTTGTTCTGTGAGCCATTCAGCAATCAGAACTTAGTGCGCCGCGCACCCCATCTTGCTTCCGCAGCCCTCTACTGATTTCACGAGCCTTCGAGACACCCGCCCTTTGTTTTAAGGACCGCGGCGAAAGCTGCCGGTGACTGGGTTTATTTACGTCTTTGGAGCGTAAGCAGTGTGGCTGCTTTGACTTGCTGTAGGAAGTGAATGTTTGCCGGGTCGCTCGGAAGTGCTCGTGGCGTTCACCTGGTGATATCCCTTCCCTTCTCCTTCCCCATCGACTTTCAAGCCACGCGGTTGTTTCCATCGGCTAATCGCGTTCGTAGCGCGACGTTGCTTGCACCTGGTTGTGCAACGCGCGTAACATGTAACTTTTTCGTTCAGGCTTTTAAAAGTTGAGCTGGTATTCCTTAGTCATTCTGTGACTCACTACCAGCCATCTAATTGTACTACGTAAGTTTGCAGACTTGTTTTGTTCCATACTTTTCAACGTCTCGTAACGCCTCTGATGTGCTCATTACATCGGAAGCATTGTTAATAAAAGGTAAAGCCGTCATCATTCCTAAGGTTGGTTTGAAAACCACAGTGCTTCGTAAATCAGACGTGGTCCTGTTGGTGCCCTTACTCCCTCAGAGTTGTGAACTGACATAGCCAGCCAGTTTTAAAAAGGGGGGGGGGGGGGGGCACAGTTTGTAGTGGACTCCGAACCACGGTGTACCTTAGCGTTTTTCGCATTAACCAATCTTGCCATAGGTGAAAGAAGCGATAAGTGGTAGAAAAATCTTTGGGGCAATTGCGTAACGGACCAGCAGTATCATCATCATCTACCTTTCAAGGATTAAATTATTGACTGTTCCGAATTCACAATTCCCATCTGTTCCGAGGTCTTGAAATGTCTTGTTTCCCATTCGGCTTATAGTTCACGATCATCTGCGGAATTCTGCGACCTGGAGTTCTCATGAGGTGCTGTGTCAAGTTTTCACGATACTTCTGAATTTTTTCATTCGTTTCTAAAACATTTAACTCTGTTCTAATATCATCATTTCTGGCCATGCCTCTTCTTGTGCAGCTCTTCGTTCAGAGCCACAGTATTACGTAAATGTTTAAGAAATCATGCCTCTTCGTACGACGACTGTCTTGAAGTAAGATTTGGATGAATACAATCCTGAGATTGGTTAATATCTGGCAGTTCAACTTTTTGTGAGTGGGTGTTTACATTACAGTGTTACCATTGCCGAACTCAGCCCTGTCTCAGCAGTTATCGTGAATATGGCTAATACTAGTGGCAGTTAACTCGATAGGGTAACAACTCCTTGCTCGAAGCCTGTAAGGAAATGCAACCGCATCGAAATTGTATGACGGTACTTTTACGATATTTCGTTGTAATATTATTTATTCATGATAAGCACTATAATGTGTCATTTTCCTGTTTATTTTGGCTCTTGAAGTTTAGGGTCAACAAATGGTTCAAATGGCTCTGAGCACTATGGGACTTAACATCTTAGGTCATCAGTCCCCTAGAACTTAGAACTATTTAAACCTAACTAACCTAAGACATCACACACATACATGCCCGAGGCAGGATTCGAACCTGCGACCGTAGCGGTCGCGCGGTTCCAGACTGAAGCGCCTAGAACCGCAGGGCCACACCGGCCGGCGTTTAGGATCATCTCGTAGTTTGTTAAACGCAGTTTGTTGGATGTTATCTTATTCTTAATCATAATTCTCATGTTAGTGTAGCGAAATGATAATTCCATGTGCTGTTACCTTGGCGCGAACAGGTATTTGCCGAAGACACGCTTTAACACACTGTATTTTGCAAGGACGAGAAAGATACGTTCAGTAAAGTTTTTGTACACTTCTTATTTATGTGACCTATAGGTCAAAGCAGTTTATGAGCGACGTAATCTCTTAACGTCGGTGTCGTCTTCCTTGAGTTCTTTAATTCTCCGTGGAATATAAACCCCCTTAGCACACAGTTGGTATCTGTAACTTCCGCATTTGTCCATGTCTTCTTAACAGTTATACTTTTGTCCTCAACCATTCGATTTCGAGGTTAAGTTATTAAGTCGTGCTGGGGTGACCATAATTTCGTGTGCTGGAGCTGAAATTCTGCCATTCTACCCATAATTAATGTGGAGTTGCAATGTAAGGAAGCAGAAGGGAAGCTAAATCTTGTAACTTTGGCCAATATAGGAGACTAGCGTTCACTCAGTGGTGAATTGCTCTTCGTTCTTGATTGATGGAAGACAATTCAAAATTACAACACTGTGTGCAGTGTGGCACTTTTGGCCGCACACTTGTGTGACAAGCAGAGACAGCTGTGGATGGAATGCCACGTGGAGGCAGCTGTTGGGAGAATCCGGCGTGTTATCAGTGCAAAGCAGTCCGCGAGCGCAGATAAGGCGCGTCCGTGGACTGAGCACGGCACGGCGCTGCAGCCTTCCTCTGTACAGAGTACAGGCCAGTGGACGCGCTGTCGATTGCGAGTGAAAATCTTTCATTCCTTGCATCTGTAAACACTCTCCACACCCACATTACTAATTTCTTCTGGAGCATCTACATCTACATCTACATGACTACTCTGCAATTCACATTTAAGTGCTTGGCAGAGGGTTCATCGAACCACAATCATACTGTCTCTCAACTATTCCACTCCCGAACAGCGAGCGGGAAAAACGAACACCTAAACCTTTCTGTTCGAGCCCTGATTTCTCTTATTTTATTTTGATGATCATTCCTACCTATGTAGGTTGGGCTCAACAAAATATTTTCGCATTCGGAAGAGAAAGTTGGTGACTGAAATTTCGTAAAAAGGTCTCGCCGCGACGAAAAACGTCTGTGCTGTAATGACTTCCATCCCAACTCGTGGATCATATCTGCCACACTCTCTCCCCTATAACGTGATAATACAAAACGAGCTGCCCTGTTTTGCACCCTTTCGATGTCCTCCGTCAATCCCACCTGGTAAGGATCCCACACCGCGCAGCAATATTCTAACAGAGAACGAACGAGTGTAGTGTAAGCTGTCTCTTTAGTGGACTTGTTGCATCTTCTAGGTGTCCTGCCAATGAAACCCAACCTTTGGCTCGCTTTCCCGACAATATTATCTATGTGGTCCTTCCAACTGAAGTTGTTCGTAATTTTAACACCCAGGTACTTAGTTATATTGACAGCCTTGAGAATTGTACTATATATCGAGTAATCGAATTCCAACGGATTTCTTTTGGAACTCATGTGGATCATCTCACACTTTTCGTTATTTAGCGTCAACTGCCACCTGACACACCATACAGCAATCTTTTCTAAATCGCTTTGCAGCTGATACTGGTCTTCGGATGACCTTACTAGACGGTAATTACAGCATCATCTGCGAACAGTCTAAGAGAACTGCTCAGATTGTCACCCAGGTCATTTATATAGATCAGAAACAGTAGAGGTCCCAGGACGCTTCCCTGGGGAACACCCGATATCACTTCAGTTTTACTCGATGATTTGCCGTCTATTACTACGAACTGCGACCTTCCTGACAGGAAATCACGAATCCAGTCGCACAACTGAGACGATACCCCATAGCTCCGCAGCTTGATGAGAAGTCGCTTGTGAGGAACGGTGTCAAAAGCTTTCCAGAAATCTAGAAATACGGAAGCAACTTGAGATCCCCTGTCGATAGCGGCCATTACTTCGTGCGAATAAAGAGCTAGCTGCGTTGCACAAGAGCGATGTTTTCTGAAGCCATGCTGATTACGTGTCAATAGATCGTTCCCTTCGAGGTGATTCATAATGTTTGAATACAGTATATGCTCCAAAACCCTACTGCAAACCGACGTCAATGATATAGGTCTGTAGTTAAATGGATTACTCCTACTACCCTTCTTGAACACTAGTGCGACCTGCGCAATTTTCCAATCTGTAGGTACAGATCTATCGGTGAGAGAGCGGTTGTATATGAGTGCTAAGTAGGGAGCTATAGTATCAGCGTAATCTGAAAGGAACCTAATCGGTATACAATCTGGACCTGAAGACTTACCCGTATCAAGCGATTGAGTTGCTTCGCAACCCCTAAGGTATCTACTTCTAAGAAACTCATGCTAGCAGATGTTCGTGTTTCAAATTCTGGAATTTGAGTGGAAATGATTCGTGGACTGTGGGAAAACTGGAAATAATGGAATCGAAGCATCTGAGATGTATTAAAGAAGGAAGCTGGAAATTTAGAATATCGAATAGAAATGAGGTTTGGGAGGACGACGTTTCAAACTCCGCTTTGAGCCATCCAGATTTAGGTTTTCCGTCATTTCCGTAAACAGCTCCAGGCAAATGCCGGAATGGTTCCTTTGAAAGGACACGGGCGAGTTCTTTCCCCGTCTTTGACACAGGGATTGTGATCCGTCTCGAGGGACCTCGATGTCGACGGGACATGAGAATTCCTTTAGAAATGAGGTGGTCCGCAGTCTAAAGAATCGACGAAAAAGGGAATGCATCGAAGAAACTGAATATAAGAAGGGACAGCATGATAGCACATTTGCTGCGATGTGTGGAAATGATTTGTTAAATGTTTCCATCCCTTCTGCAATTATTAGTTTTTGGTTCATGTTCTATAATATGCTAAATTTTCGCCCGTGGTTCATTTTTAGTTACCTAAATCAATTTCTTGACACTTGAAAATGACCTGAGGCCGAAACCGTACGATAGTACAGAAAGTAAATAAAAACTGACAGTTGCAAGTGGGATGAAAACATTTTTAAAAATTCGTGTCAACTGTGGAGTCAAGTTAAAAGAAAATCATCCACCAGAGAAAAGCTTTCGTGGTACTAGAGGCAGTGGTAGAGGGCAAAAGCTGACGAGGAAGCCGAAAAGACTGAAAAAGTAAAGCTTTTTCCCGGAGGTATTGCTACTTAATTGTTATCTTACTAAGCCTTCCATAATCTCTGAAGACAAGCAGCAGAATCTCATTCTGTATGATCATAAAGTTTGAGCGCAGCTGGCAGCGGACAAATGGCTGCTAAGAAGCAAGTGACTCATCGACTTTGAGCACCAGCGCGCTCGTCCTCCCCTCTCCACACACGCAGATAACAAATTGCTAGGAACTTGTATTATGTGATTAATTATCAAAGGAGGTGCTGTTGTGAATAATAGTTTCCCTTAATTTTTAACTAATGTTCGTGTGTGTGTGTGTGTGTGTGTGTGTGTGTGTGTGTGTGTGTGTGATCAGCCACAGTTAATTTTTGTAACTCTAGTGTACTTGCCACAAATTTCATTTTAGTTTGATCTTTTGTGGGAAACAGTGTTATAATCGCCGTAGCGTTGTTCTTCCGGATACCCAGTTGTTACTCACGTCCATTTTTCCAGCATTCGTAACAGGAAAACCTCAGGTCCGTCGGCGCCAGCACCAGCAGAGGTGTAGGGCCAGTGCAGTGACGTGGGTGGCCGGCTCCCGGTCGGCGATGACTTCACTGTGGCCGCCGCCGGCGTCTTCAGGGAAACTCATCACACTCTCGCTCACGCACCTTCAACGATGACGAAAGCGCGTGGGCGCTGGTGACGACATTTTCGCTTCTTGCATTGAAGTTCACCGCTCGGTTTGGCCGGTTGAGCTAGAAGAGGCTTCAGAATGAAGAACATGCTGTTCGTTTCCAGACTTTCCTCCCAAACGTCTCGCGAGATAACCGCGACAAGAAAATCGTAGAAAGACCAGCTGCTATCGAGTCTGAGCGGTAGTTGTATTTCCCAGGCGCAATACGCGAACTGAACACAGAAGGGGTGGCGAAATCACAGTGGTATCATAGGTACCCTCCGCGACACACATCGAGGTGTCTTGCAGTGTATGGATGCGTAGAAGTTGAAGAACGCAGTACAGCTTCACTTGTCTGTTCGCGCCAGTTTATGAACACGCCTAGCACCCTGTAGCGACGGAGTGAACTTTAAAGCTCAAAATAATTCTTTCCGTACTTTCTGCTGTGCAAAACGGTTATAAAGTAATGCTCGGTTCCGTACGACTATATTTATTGACACTGAACATTCTGTAAGTGGAGAGTTTTCCTAACGGAACACACATATTGTCCGCAGTCGATCCACGACCGACCTATCGACCTGACATGTGCCGAACAGTTACAACCGGACGTTAGTGTGCCATTGTGGTGGCCATCCGACCCTTGTGCTTCCTCCTCCGACGAGAATTGTAACATTGTTCTCGTGTCGATACATCCGGACGTCGTACATATTGTCTCTTTGTAATAAATGAAATGCCACTTTGTCATTGGCAGTGACCGTAAAATTCTCCTGCAACACCCTCTGTATAAATTTAGGTGTTAGGTCGTGTCATTATAAGACACTAGAGGAACTAATAAGCTGACCTTTCCACCGTATTGCAGTGGGCCTCTACAACAGGGTTCCTAAAACCGTGCTCCGCGAAAAAACTATTAACAACACGGCGTTTTTTCATTTTGACAATACTAATTATTTTTAAAATTTCATTACGATTTCTGTGTTATTAGTTACGATTTAAAATAGAACTAATCACTGAATAGAACAAGTTTCTCTCATTTCTGAAAATTTTATTAACTGTCAAAATAAACCAGGTGTTCCATTAAAGTACAAGGATTTTCGGCGTTCCGTCAAAGAAACCGTTGGAGAACACCTGCTCTACAGCGCCACCAAACTGTTTATAGTTGCTGTGAAGAGAATTGCTGCAAAGCCTGTCGAAACATCAACTTCATAGCTTTTCAGTATTTCATAATGACGCGGCCTAACACGCAGAAGAATTTTATCCAAATTGACACTAACCGTATACTTTATGTGTAGGTCCATTACGCTAAAATTCATGCACTAAATACGGTCTATAATGCGTTATTTTTCGGTTGCTTACGCAGAATGTTCTTAACTGTTGATTTTTCGCAACTCTTCGTAATGATTTCTGCAATTTCCCAGGTGATTTGATGCACTATTCTTGATTGTATCTTCATTTACACTTGTGCTCCCAACCTATACTGTACCTTTATGTCGTATACTTCGCTCTTCGCGAACGTAGATGTGACCAAATTACCTTCTAAATGCCCACCGAACCGACTAGGTTGTTTCTTCGTAAGTTTTCAAACATCTACAATCTACGATCGCCGGTAATGGTAATATCTTCTCAAACAGTAACGTATATGTTAACTGAAGGTAGCATGTGGAAATCACATGGCAGTAGTGAAACTTAAAAACTACCAGTACCTCTTTTCAGATGACACCGTCATTAATTTACGTGCTCGAAAATAGTTTCACGAAATCGTTAATTTACTTCCTGTTGAGTGTACTGCAGCTGATCTGAGCCGCTTATTACGTGCTACATATAACCTAATTAATATATACAGTATCTGATAGTTTTTGCAGTATATTTGTGCTAACAGTGGGATCACATGGCAACCGTATTTTTTTAATTTTTTGTTTTTATGGTACATCAAGTTCTGAAATGAAATACCTAATCAACCAAAACAAGTCGATGAAGATCTAAAAAAAATTTCAAGATAATCGACTAAGTAGTCCCTCGACCGTCTTTAATATGCGTCTGTAATACGCGAAAACAAGGTCGAAGGGTCGTATGGTTGTGTGGTAAAGTGGTCTCCTACCACGTGTGGCACAAGTCAGATACTCAGCCCTACCAAAATGTTAAACAAACGCCTATATTCCATGAAGCTTAAAATAGACATGAAAAATAATTTAATTTGTAATTTAGTTTAAAAAAACACGTTGTAAAGTGTCAGTAATTAAGATTTATATTTGCAATGAAAACTGAATTGTCGTGTGCCACATGTAACTGGAAATAAGAAGACGTGCATTTTTCTTGAAAATAGCACTTAAATGCTTATTAGTTAGCATACTATCGAACTGAAAACTTCTACGTATCAGGTGAGCACTCTACCACCTAGCCACACGGATTGTTGTGAAAAATGACCTTGCTTTAGCAAATTGAAGACGATCGAAAGCTTCAAACTCGATTTTCTCGAGAATTTTTGAGTGATGCATCGAACTATTATGAGGGATTAATGTTTAAGTTCCGAATTTACGTACTATATATATTTTAAAAAATAGAAAAACTAGATTGCCATTTTATGCACTTGTGAGAGGGCGCAGGTTCTAGGAAGCTCTGTGTAGCGAACTGTCTCGCAGTTTGCTTCAGTATAACGTACTAGAAATCTCCGTATTCCTGGGAAAGCTTCATTCTGGCCATTTGGTCTAACTGGTAAAGGTAACGGTGACGTACATTACTTGAAAGCATAACCCGGTACCCAGTGTCCATAGTTTCTTCTTCGCGGGCCGCAGGGGTGAGCGTGTCAGGGAAACTTTGCGACTGACCGGAATGGCTCCGTATATAGCTGAAATTGTGCGGTGTTTAACGAGGCAGGCGCCGATAGCCATCTCGGCGTGGCTTGGCCCGCCGCACGTCGCGTGTTTCGGATCGCAGAGCTGGCCGTGCCTGGCCCTAAGGCTGCCAACTGTTACACGCCAATTACCTAAATGGCGCAGGGAGTGGCCTCACGCCGTCCGTCCGACATCGGCGCCTGGGAAATGTTACCTCGCCTGTTATTAAAAATCACCAGCTGAGATGTCCAACACCATTCGTTTCCTCGTCCATTTACTTTCTACTTCCTCATTTTGTGACCGCGTATTTAGTCAAAGGGGCTAAGAGACACGGAAGACTTTCTTTCCTGTCTGCTTTTTTGTGTGATTAAAATGTATCAACAACTATTTGTTGAAGATGTTTGGCCAGCTGCAGTTTCCGCATGTGAAGTGGGAAGGACAATCTGAACACTGCAGCAAGTGGGACGTTGTTTAATGGTCCAAATGGCTCTGAGCACTGTGCGACTTACCTCTGAGGTCATCAGTCGCCTAGAACTTAGAACGAATTAAACCTAACTAACCTAAGGACATCACACACATCCTTGCCCGAGACAGGATTCGAACCTGCGACCGTAGCGGGCGCTCGGTTCCAGACTGTAGCGTCTAGAACCGCGCTGCCGGGCTTTGTTTACTCACCATCCTAAGAACACAGGTTGTCTGTTTCTTCTGGTTAAAATAGCGCAAAGTTTTACAAATTGGCCAAGCATTTTAGTAACCGGAAGGCAGAGCTTCTGTATTTCAAGATTCTGATATAGACGCCGCTGATCTGAAGAAACTCTTCATGGCTTGAATTCATTCATACACAGGCTGGAATTTGATTGTACAGTGACTGTGAAGGGTGGACGGAGAGAGTGGAACTCCATTAAGAATGTGGATTTTCTCTGTGGGATTATATCAGACATCCAAAACTGACCTACTGAAACGTTGTTTACTTTCGCGAAAAGAATGTCCTGCTTAAAGGATGTGATTCTTCGACAAAACTCAAGGCGTGCCAGACCCTTGCGTTTGTGCGCCAGTCGGTGGACAATGCAATTTCATTGTTTCTTGAACGCCAGGATAAGGTCAAGAAATACTCTCAGGCAGGAACCATCTCTTAATCAAAACTGTCAACTCATCAGCTTCGTAGTTCTGCAAGCTTTTCTCTGCCCTAGGCTTAGCTTCTTCGTGTTCCTCATGAGACTGCAGATTACTGTCAGCTTATCTAAGTTTGAAGGGCTGGTAATGGTAACTTGAAGTAGTAATAAATCATTTTCATCCAAGTTTACACCTTTTCCAGCGATATGCTAGACATAGAAGAGACATTTAAATGCCGAAGCCACGCATGGCGAGAAGCTTTAAAGCTTTCCCTGTTGCATAACAGGTTCAGATTCACAGATCACAAAAGCAAACATACAGAAACAAACAAACAACTCCGAAAGACGCTTCAGATAGTTGCTCATATTTCTCCTACACAATAATATTTTGCTTTACATTGGAATTAAGGTCTCGTGCAGCATTTTTCTTCGTCGTTGTAACTAAAGATACGATGTGTATTGCTGGCCGGTGTGGCCAAGCGGTTCTAGGCGCTACAGTCTGGAACCGCGAGACCACTACAGTCGCAGGTTTGAATCCTGCTCCGGGCATGGATGTGTGTGATGTCCTAAGGTTAGTTAGGTTTAAGTAGTTCTAAGTCTAGGGAGCTGATGACTTCAGATCTAAGTCTCATAGTGCTCAGAGCCATTTGAACCATTTTTGAACGATGTGTATCAAAATAAAAATGAGCCTGGTATATAATTTCAGACAACGCAGCAACCTCATTACTGACAACTTAGTAAAATGTTGCACCAATTTGGATGTCGCCCGCCATATGGACAGACAATGGGAGTGATAGTCTGGGGTGCTATTTCATTTCGCAGCTGGACTCCTTTGGATGACATCCGCGGCGCCCGTAGAGCGCAGCGCTACGTCGACAATGTTCTAGGTGCCATTTTATGGCCCTCCGTAGAACATTTGGAGCATTACGGACAGGGCCCTCCAACTATCTCGGGATTTTGACAGTATAATGCGCCGATTCGAAGAATTAGTTCGGTATCCTTCAGAGGGACATCCAACAGCTTTCTCAACCAATGCCGAGCCATGTAAGTGCTGACATAAAGGTCAGAGGTGCACCAAAGCGTTATTGGCTTGATCTTCGTCTTGAATAAACCATCGAATTTTTCTAAAATTGTAATTTGTTTGTACATGTACATCACATCTACCGATTTTCTCCCCACTTGGTTAATTCCTTCGTGGCACGTTGTGTGTGTGTGTGTGTGTGTGTGTGTGTGTGTGTGTGTGTGTGTGTGTGTGTGTCAGAGAGAGAGAGAGAGAGAGAGATTGAGATTGATTGTAACTTTGCTCTCTGGGTAGTCTATGATAAGCCCGTGTGACTGAAAGTAATTGTGCAGACATTCGTTTAACATTCCTAGTTGTCCATAAATAGCGACTGTGTAGCTGGGAGTGTACGCCATAAGGTAACTGCAGGAGATCACCTTGCTGGCTACAGGCACTGAACTGTACTGTCTGACTGCAGGATGAGAACTGTAAAGAGTATTGGCGGCGCTTCATTTGTTCCGCTGTCGGCAGACTAGGCGGAAACGATGTAGTCACCAGTTGGCAGCCTTCTCTCTGGCGGCTGGCAACACTATCGGCGGACGACTACGATGCGCCGACAGACGTGGCGCGGAAGCAGAAAGAGGTCCGTACTTGAGAGGGTCATCTTAGAGACTGCTGCTCGGAACTGAGGGGCGACAGACGAGCGGTCGCGCCTGTGTTGTGGCGGCCTCTCGTAGCATTTGATGTGTACCTCTTAAGCCGGTGCACGGCAAACAAGAAATGCGGGAAGTTCAAAGAGATGGATTGAACTGGCTGTTTTTGTCAGAAGTTTTTCATACAACAATTAACTATTCTTACTCCTAATCATGGTGGCAGAGACAACTGCCAGTAGCTGGGGACATTTTTTTGAAATGACTCTGGACGCCGAGAAGATAATATTCGGACGTGCAGCCGCGGACACGTTTTTAACCTATTACGAAATCTGAGCGCCATTGTGTGCATGTTTGTTGTGTTTGGGTTGCTGTGGGCGAATCGAGAGCTCGGTGGTGGCGAGAGGAGGATCACGACGGAGAAAGCAGCGTGGGGAAGCGACGCCCTCTGCAGACGCCGCCAGCCCGCCGCCCGGCCTGCTCCCGGCTTTCTCTGGCAGAACAATAGCCGCGCTGACGTCAACCCGCCGAGGCGCCCAGGGCTGCAGAACCATAGTTAAATGTCCCGTTATTCTTTCATCGGCACCATGGCCTTCTGAAGACATTTTTCCCGGGAGGGGCTCTAAAGTTGACATTTTTTAAATAAATTAGTTTGGAAACCTAAGAACTGTACGTCGCAAGAAAACTCGTTACTCCGGTATGCCGAAGGAATGACAGTTATCCACTCAGTATTTGCTTGATCTTCCCCTTTGTGTTGTAAGCTTATGTATTCCAAGTCCCCGTACGTGGTTCCACCATTCGTTTGCTTAATCCGACGAAGCTAGCAGGGATAAAATATAGGGAGCGAAATATTATCAACAACTTTTTATAGAAACTCGACTGTAGTTATAAGTCGAATGATACGAGAGGAAGGTGTAATCAGCAGAGGGTGAGACAAGGTTGTAGCCTATCTCCGATGTTATTAACATGTACATGAAGCAAAATGGTTCAAATGGCTCGGAGCACTATGGGACTTAACATCTGAGGTCATCAGTCCCCTAGAACTTAGAACTACTTAAACCTAACTAACCTTGGGACATTACACACATCCATGCCCGAGGCAGGATTCGAACCTGCGACCGTAGCAGTCGCGTGGTTCCGGACTGAAGCGCCTAGAACCGCTCGGTCACCTCGGCCGGCCATGGAGCAAACTGTAAGCCTATATTTTTAGTTCATCTATGACTTCCTAAGGCTCCTGTAGAGGCTCTTATTTCTGTTGGAATGATTCTTGCAGGTGTTTTATTAAAGTAAGGAAATCAGGAGACATTTGGAAAGAGAATGAAATTTACGGGAGAAGGAATATTCTTTTTTTATTTTTATTTTTTAAGTTTGACGATATGACATTGTAATTCTGTCAGACAGCAAAGGACTTGGCATAAGAACAGTTGAACGGAATTGATAGTGTCTAGAACAGAGGTGACAAGACATTAGCAAGAATGAAACAAACATCAAATGTGAAGCACCAACAAGGACGTTCGCCGATGTATATTAATGGCTTTTTAAAAATATATATGGCATTACTCACTGAACGATCCTCCTATTTGTGAGGATAACCTTTTACGTGAAATGAATCGCGGACGATAAATAGTTCAGACAAGTATAAATAGAATAGAAGTTTTTGAATAAGGCTCTCGCCAAAGAATTAAAATATTAGATGAGTAAACCGTGTAAGTTGGTACTGAATCGAACTGGGGAAAAGATATTTATGGCACACATTGACTTAAACATTTGGATGTGTGACAGTTAAAATGGTCTCCCTCTACAAAGACTTAACCACAATAAACAAGTTCAAATGGATGTAAGTTGCGGTAGTTATGCAGGGAGAGAGAGTGAGGTTTGCACAGGACATACTAACGTGGAGAGCTGTATTAAATCACTGTTCAGAGAGAAGTTCCCATGAACGACAGATTGGCAGTTTCTTCTAGTCTCCAAATGCTTAGAGGGTGACTCATGTTTACGCTTCTGCCTTATTTGTACGTCGCAATTAGAAACAGCATCAAAAAGTGCATTTTCGCAACCTAACGTCAGGTTCTGTCCCCCCTTTTTCATTGATGAGCCTCACACGGTGTCCCAGGAGGAATGACACTGGACTCGCATTCGGGAGGACGACGGTTCAATCCCGCGTCCGGCCATCCTGATTTAGGATTTCCGTGATTTCCGTAAATCGCTCCAGGCAAATGCCGGGATGGATGCTTTTATAGGGCACGGCCGACTTCCTTCCCCGTCATTTCATAACCCGATGAGACCGATGACCTCGCTGTCTGGTCTCCTTCTCGAAACAACCCAACCCAACCCCCAGGAGGAATGGTCAGTATCCAGGGATATGACAGGAACGATCACTGGAAGCAAAAAAAATCCGGTAAATAAGAGCTCTAAAATGCGTAGGTTACTGAGCATTTGTTGAGTAGCGGAAGTGACGTTACCTAGCCCGAAGATGATAGCACACCAATTTGTAGCTGCGGACTGTGGACCGCAAGTTCATCCTCCGGTCACTAGGGCAATAAACACCTTACGAATGCGTGAGCTTTCAGTAGAGGATTTTCGTCAGTATGGCGCACAGTACGAGATTCGTTGCGGTGAACAGTCATTGCCCGCCCTACGCAACGTTGTTACTTGTCGGTGCTTCAGAAAACCGACGAAAGTGTGACATAGATCATATCCGGCCCCAAAAGAAAATGATACCGCCATGTTCAGTATGATTTTTTATTGCCACTTTAAATGGGAATGTCTTGAAAAGTTGCTATTACAGGCGAGTTCTGAATGAACTCTTCAGATCTGTCATCGATATTTCTTGGCTGATCCTAAGCGCCATCGACCACCCACTCCCCAGCAAAATTTTCCGTGAATTTATCGCGTACTACTTTTTGCAAAGGAAACTGTGCACTGATCACTTCATTGTCGTTGAAAATTAACAATCATAAATTGAGAAGAGTTAAAGTTATCATACAGAAATACTTCTATACCTGAGGAATAATTTTATTTTCCGTCTCTTCCGGCTCGTAAACGAACGGTAAATGGGGAGGTAGACCCAAATAAGTAAAGATGTGGCACTATAGTATCGTCGCATATGGAGTTATCCATGTCGGGCGTACCCAAGATTTCACTCTCGAGATAATGACTATGTTCTCAGACGATAGTAATTTTCTGAACGGGGGTGTTTCCGCTTGGGACGAGTTGGTAACCCCGCGGCAGCACCCAGGGTCTACGCAACACGGGCGGCAGTGACGGCTGCGGATCGCGAACCGCAAGCCGAGGCCTGTGTTTACAGCTGCGCCGGCAATCAGGCCCTCCGAGAGCCGTAATGCGATGCAAATGCTGGGTCTGGCGCCGGAATGAAAAGGCTGCTCCGGGGGCACTCGCAGCCCGTGGAAGGTGGTCGCCGGTCGCCTGTGGCGCCACAGCACAGAACCCACGTGGCGGCGTCACGGGCCTCACCCGCGTGACGTCACGACCCGTATCCGCCCTCTGTTCACACGTTACATTTACTCTCTGCAAACCACTGCCAGATGCGTAGCAGAGAATCCTACCATTGAACTGCGCATTACACTTTATTTCATATTCCTTAGCGCATGCCTCTGTGCCCGCTGTAAGTAGTCCAATCCGGTCTTTGCGGCCCCGTACGGGGGCCGTACGTAGACAACAGCGATCCATACAAGATTCCGGATTCAGTATCGGCTCTTGAAACTTTGTAAAGTGAATTTTGCGGGACTCATCTAGCATCTCCGTGACGCACTCGCGTGGATCAAACAAACCTGTGAACATTCAAACTGCCGTTCTTCGTATCTGTTCAATATCGCCTTTTATTTACGTTTGGTTTGGGGTCCCCGCACTTGACAAATATTCTGTGGTGGACCACACGAGAATTGCAGATCCAATCTCCATTGTACACTTGATTGCTTTCTCCAAGTATCCACCCTGTGAAGCGAAGTCTGTTACCTACTCACTTATTTTCTGACAGGTTGTTACAGCCAAGTATTTGCGTGGGTTGATAGATTTCATTTGTGACTCATTGATATTGTAATGTTGGGAAAATACGTTTTTTCGTTTCGTAAAGTGCCGAGTTTGACTTTATGACCATTTTAACCAGGTTTCTATTCTGTGCACCAGACTGAAACTAAAGAAGGTCTAACGCCCAGTCACACGGTGCTTAGGACAATGTCCACATCTTCTCCCTCCACAGAAGGAAATGTTTCTTCATTGGTCTTCCTGTCTGTCGGGATATAGTCATTTACGGCTAATGCATTACAAACCACCCACCCTTCCCCTTCATGGTAGTAGCCAACAGCGATCCTTGTCTCGAAGCGGCCTGATAGTATTTTAGTTAGGTGACATTAAATGTTTCGGAGAAGACTCATAATATATGTTATTATATCGCGATACCTATTATATTCTGTCTGTGTGTCAGCCAAACCTTGCACTAAATATTTGTAACTGAAAAGTAGCACAAGCAATTGCCCTAGTACCGTCTGCACGATGGTCTTATTGCAGAGGAACACATCATATATGAACTGCAATACCGTGCGGAGATATCTCAAAAAGGAAACACATTTTCACAATTTAATATCGTTACTGCTAAGAGCTTTCTGTACACGATGAAAAATGAGTGTCGCTAACTCGCCGAATGAAAGTCTCTTATATTTCTTTATAGCCATCCCTGTCGTCAAAATTGGAAAGTGCTGTGACGGATAATCTTTCCCGATGAACAGTAAGTTTCAGCGTTATAGTAACAAGGGACATCTGTAATAACCCTAGTACGCAAATTAAATATTGTATATAGTGCGCCAACTCGAATGTTGCCGTATATCCACCCTTGCATCGCTTTGCACATAATTGTTTGAAAGGAGATAAAAACTTTAAAAGACAGAGTTGCGTTGCATAAACTGCCATACAATCTGAAACGGGCTTATTCTTCTTATATCAGATGGAGGACTTTTAAATGATTGTTGAGCGTAGGGTAGATAGAAAAGTAGGAACTGAAATGAACTTAAAACTCTATCCAAGTTGCGTGCTGTCTTTCACGGCCAAACAATGCAACAGTCACACACAGTGTTTGTAAAATATGTCAGTTATCGTACTGTTTGCAATGGAGATCAAGACTCTCCAAACGGATAAGAGTTACTTTGAAGCACGTGCCGCAAGGACGATTAAAAGTACGAAGGTGAAAGGTTAACGTAATCTCTAAACTGCATCTGCCAAGTGGCACGTACTCAGTTACTTATTTGCACTTTGTAGGTGTTCATGGCGATAACAAATGTTTCGCAAAACTTCCCGCTTGCTGCAGCTTCTCACGTATTGATGTATCTGTTATGACAACGGAAAAATATCGAAGTACATGTGAATAGTTTGATCACCTTCTTAAACAGATAGTGGTGGCGCAAAAAATTGGTTGCTGAAGCTAGTTGCAACTTGGAAGATAAGAGTAAAGAACATTGTTTCATACTTTTTGGCAGACACGTCGTTTCAGTGGACAGAAACGGTATTGAAATGGCTTTTCTTTATTATTGTTATTAGTGGATCTTGGAAGATGTTGGCGTATACATCGAACACAAGGCAGCATCTCCGAAATTCTTCGCATAAACTTGCTTTACACGTACCCACGTGAAAAAGACAATAAACGAATCTGCAGAATTTGGTAAAATGGTGTCATGTAACTGACAGCCTTCCCAGTGTCCTTGTTCGTATTCCCATTTGGCTGTGACATAATGCCAGTCGCAGGAGTATTTAACTGGAATACCAATACCTATATGGCAATGCCCCTCCAGCTAGGTATATCAGGCTACGCGAATACTACAGCACTAAGTTAATCAACTAGTCGTCAAAACCTATCTTCATCTGGAATCTCTCTATTTTAAAAACCGCGATCATATGAAACTCGGCTGGCAGACATCGGCTTTAATAAGACTTCAGAGACTGCTTCCTCGTGTTCTACAGCGCCTTCAATTCAGTATGTTCGCTAAAGTCAGCACATCAGAAAAATGTAGTATTGCACTTAAAACTTTCAGGAGTCGTATTTGTTCATTACTGATCAACGGAAGTGAAGCAGTCAAGTGAAACAATATGGTTCCAGTGACCTTTTAAAGTCTCAGACATCTATGACGTAAACATGCTGACTGAAACGACGAATCGAAATGTACACCCAGGACAGTGTTTGAACCCGGGTCGTCTCCTCACTAGGCAGATCCGCTAACCACTACTGTAAGACACCTCCCTCCTCAACCCAAATTCCCATTCACGCCTCAATTGATATCCTCCCTAAACTCGCAAGTACTGCAAAGGCTCTCCAACTGTCATGGAATAATTCAGGGAGACAACTAAGTGCGCTGAGGCGTGAGTAGGAATTTGGATCGAGGATGCAGAATTGCTAGGGTAGTCGGTGCAGTTCCGCAAAGCCACAGTGCCAGGGTGGCATAGTGGTTAGCGCATACTCTTTGTGAGCAGGAGACCCCCATTCAATTTCTGACCTTTGTACAAATTTTCATTCGTTGCTTCATTGTACATACATGCATACACTGAACTTAAATAGATGCATTTACTGGTAATACATCGCGGGACTTTAAAACAGCAACATCAGGAAACATTACAAACAACGAAATATAATTCGTAGGTACATAGTATAGAAGAAGGAACAAATGAGTAAATTTTGAGTGATAAGTGGTTACACTAGTTACAGAAACCAGAGATGATTTTTCGTTTCCATTGAACAGGTGCTGGACCGGTGTGAAGATCAGGATTAGAATCTGGCGACGTTCATTCTACTCGGACCCTTCAGATTCGAACATACCCGTGATGATGCTCCGTGCAGAACTAGTAGAACTATTTTGGAAAGACGTCGGGCTTCCTTTTGCTGTGTCCAGTGTTGTCGTTGGGCGTTCCACTGTCGCCGCGCGACTTTCTGATGCCGTAACAATTGTTGCCAGGCTACATTCTTTGATGCTACAGACATCGTCGCACTGTCCGTATAGATACTTTTCTGGCTGCTAACAAATCCGTTATCTAGCTCGAAGTCCCTGACGAGGCAGCACGGTAATACAGTGCCAAGCGTACAATGTCTGTCTCCTTTCGGGCGCCCGTACATAGGGGTCGTTGAGATACTAGGTAGCGTTTTGTATGGCCCTCCTGAACTCATCTATTCGATATTCGCATTGCAGGCGTGGGATGGCGACCTCCTCTAGCATCCGTATCATGAAACGATAAACAGCAGTGTCTATAGGCCACGATCCTGACTCAGTTGAATTGCGACACGTGCTGCTGGTCGTTTCACCTTCTTTCACGACGCATAACACGATCTTTCCACAAACAACCAACATTAGGATGCCATGTGTGGGCGAAAATCTCCCTGCGCAATTTTTCCTTGGATACACAATGTAGATGGCGTTACTACTCCTACTCACTGCGCTGAAATTCTAATCATTTGCGTGTCGAAGCATGTAGTGCACGTCATGCTAATTTGACCTTTGTTGCATGCCGCCCTCGTGGCCGGCAGTGTATGACAGCATTCTAAGGTCTCCAGATCTTATGTCGATTCGAGTCTGTATATCTGTATATGGAGGCTAGTCATCGGATTTCCAATAGGACTGAGCGAGTCCGTGACCAGGATGTAGCATTTCACAAGCGTGGCCACCTGGCGCGTCGCTGTTCTGCGAAAGAAATGCGCTCAGTGTCGTGCGCTGAGGGTACGGCTCGGAACTGATCGCGGGAACGAGAAAAGTACAGGGCGACCGCTCTGAATAAATATGAGCCGCCGACCGAGGCGTCTGACGTAAACCACGATCTGGTGACGGCCGCACTCCCGAATAAACCGACACACACACACACACACACACACACACACACACACACACACACACACACACACACACACACACACACACACTGGCTACAGTGGCAACTTTCCCATTTCTCTGATCTCGCATCGAGGATGATAGAACATGTGTGAACATAAGAAAATAACTTCCATTATACTAGAGGGAGCAGTAGATTGAAAAATTGCAGGCGAAGGCACAGATTACGATGTATACAGCAAGTAGATGAGTACGTGATGCGTCAAGAGATGAAGAGGTTGGCACAGGTATGGAGACGGGAAAAAGTCAGAATCACTTAGAAGTGGTAATTTTATCTCGTGGGTTTATTTTTTATTAATAGCGTTAAAAAAAGTTACTGGCTTTTCAATGACGAGATCATTGGACGAAAAAGACTTCTATAAGCGATATGGTAGGGTTATTTAGGCTATATGCAATAATGTGCGGAACGAAATAGTTAAGTCTACGTCGCATAATTTGATGCAATTTAGTGTGTCCTTGTTTCAAACTACATACTTCTCTGTCTACTAGATCAGTGTCAGAGTCACTACGTGACTGATTTTAGGTGTTGATATGCGAACTGCAATAGTTCACGGACCTGTTTTTTTTATTTTTTATGAACGTGCCCTGAACTCCCATATGAACCCAGGCGGCGTAAATACGGCGAGGAGGAAGATTTGACTGGGAAACGAACATGCAATGGCTGCCATCGCCCTAGACTCTTCATCTCAACCTCTTGAAACGTGCTACTTGGGTGGTCCTCACGCGACGCTTCTTCGTGCAGCGCGCTCCGACAGTTGTTAGCCAAGTCATCGTTTATTAAGATGCGTTAACCGTTTGAGTGAAGAACATGACGGAAAGGAGTATAAGTTTAAATATAAGTGGTCAACTCATGTGTTCACATCGAAGAAAGTAGCGTAACGTTTAGAATGGCACTGGGTTGGGAAATTTATTTCCTATCTCTGTACTGTGTCTAATATATTTATTTAACTTATTTTTTTCAGGCGTAGAGTAGAGGTGGACCACCACTGTAGTTGTTAGTTTATTTTTCCCGTATTAAAAGATAAGCACATTAACGTCCCTCTTCCTGTTTGCTTTTTCTTAAAATTACTAAAGACAAACAAATCTACGTGTAACCTCCCACATCAGGACGATTAGTAGTGTTACGTAGCCAAGCTACGTACATTGAATATTGAATCATTAATGTCGCTCAATGAGTACGGTGACGTGTACTGTACCATATAGCAGGGGTGTAAACATTTAGGTAAGAGTATGTATCGCCGTATGAAACATATGTGGTCGTTTCATTCTGTGATCGCGTCTGCTGCGATAGGTAGTTAACAATAACTCACCCTAATTCAGTGAACACTATTGGCCGGCCGTGGTGGCCGAGCGATTCTAGGCGCTTCAGTCCGGAACCGGGCGACTGCTACGGTTGCAGGTTCGAATCCTGCCTCGGGCATGGATGTGTGTGTGTTGTCCTTAGGTTAGTTACGTTTAAGTAGTTCTAAGTTCTAGTGGACTGATGACCTCAGAAGTTGAGTCCGTAGTGCTTTAGGGCCATTTTTCAACACTATTGTCCATCCAGACATGTTGTCATGACATATTGCCTGTATATGTTGAATCTACCACTGTAATGCTCGTAGCCGACGTAAAACTGTTCCCGCTGACGAGAAGGAAACTTCAGGCCATTTACAGGTGCGAACTTAATAGAAAAAGGGTAGTAATCAAGTGCTCAGTTTGATGGTTTATCTATATAGATGCGAAGAGCACTGGGTGGCAACTCAGGTGAGACGATGCTGGGGGTATTCTCTCTGGTGTGTTCCTAGGGTGTTCCTTGTCTGTGTCAGTATGATCACCTCGGTATCTGAGGCCGGAGTCTCTGTGATAAGTGCTGTACCTTACTAGTTGGTTACTTTTAGTCGGAATTATATAGGCGCGACATCTACTTTGGTTTTCTATTATGTGTATAGACCACTTCAGGCGAACCTCCCTTATTTTTAGTGAGATGCCGTGCTCCTCCGTTTATAGGAACTTTCATACCCATCACCGAGAGTTATTTGGCGCACAGGTTAACATGTTGGACGCGCTTTCGTGAAGAAGAGGGTTGAGATCCCTTTTCAGACAGCGACACTTGGGTTTACCGTGGTTTTTGGCTTAAGACGAACGCCGTTATTGTTTGTTTGAAAAGGCCTATTTCTTCATCCAAATTTCACTCGAGCACGTGCTGTGTCTCTAGCGACCTCGTCATCGACGGGACGTTGAACCCTAATATTGCGGAGGACGAGACGTTAAGGTTAAGCATGTGTGGGCTGGGTGGTTGTCGCGCAGCGCTAGACGAGGCTAGATGTTGGGACAGGCAGACGGAGGAGCGGGTATGCGGGCGGCTGGGTGAGGGGCTAGCGACGCGCCACCCGGTGCGGATCGGTGTCTGTGTCTGTGTCTGTGTGGGCGTGGCGTGGCGTGGCGTGGCGTGGGTGCCGGCGGCGGTGTCGGGTGGCCGGAGCGCGGGTCCGGTTGCGCCCGCGTGCGAACGCCCTCGTCCCCTCCCCGGAACTCACCACTTCCGTGGGCCCTGCCAGGGTGGCGGCTCTAAATGAAGTCGTCAGCCACCTCTACCTCACCCAATCCAGATCCGTGCGGGACAAATTCGTTCTTTAGCTCGGAGGGCAATATTTAGCTTCGGATGAAGGGTGCAAGTGACGGCTGCGTCAACCGACGTAACGACGTGTGTGACGTCATACGATAATAAGAGGTGGAGCCCATCCACGCCCACACCGGCATCATGGCCAACTCGATAGATCTACTGTCATCCCTGCGTAAGGGTTAGTATTCACTAAAGTGAGGTGTCGCAGGATGTGGGTACTGCGATGTTTGCGTACGTCTGGTTAAGGTTTACCATTAATACGCGCTCATCTGGAGATAGATTGGGTCAAAGTCGAACGAAGGGTAGCGGTTTGAAGGGCAGAGGAAAAAAAGTACCAAGGCGTCATCAACCTGCAACAGTTACGTTTATTATCGTTTTTGTGTTCGATAGGTCATATATCGGATACACAATGTGAGGTAATGTTGGCGGTTTGTTTGTGAGTCAGTGGGCGAGCTCGTCGGTGTCCCTACTGTGGCCTGTTGATCGGCTCTAATAGCAGCTGGTAGTTACGAGTCAGTGTTGCTGATATGCAGGGGCTTGCCGACGTTTATCGCTTGTTTGTGATGTTAGTTTACCATAGGTGTCTATGACCTAGCTGGTAGTGTCTTGTCATACGAGCACAAACTTAGGTTTGGCTTCAAGCTTGTGATGATATATCTCGCTGGATTACAACGGGAGATCTGGGCTAGGCTGGAATGCGGCCAGTAGTGATTCACCACATCAGTTTAGCAGTATTAGTTAGGAACAGTATACGTTCGCTAACAAATCCCGACTGCTGTTGGAGACAGTGTATAGTTCAGGCTCGGATGTAATTAATACTTCGACGCTCCATGTTAATTAATGCTTTGACACTCGGTGTTGACTCCAGGCAAACGCCGGGATGGTTCCTTTGAAAGGTCACGGCCAGCTTCCTTTCCCATTCTTCCCTAATCCGATGAGACCGATAACCTCGCAACAATAACTCGCCCAGCTAAAACCGCTAAGGATAGAAACTTGAAGCTTGGTGAGGTTGTGGCATCGTTCAAGAAGGGACTTTCCGTAATTCCGCTCCTAAGGGGATGAAGTAGGGAGTGAAAGGCTTTTTGAAAGTATGTCGCTATTAAGGGAATTTTGAAGCTAGAAATACGAAAACTGGTATTTGGTTTCTCTATCAGAAAATAAAAAATATGTATTTCAGCATTTTTGGAAATTCAGGCACTAATTGAGTAAAATAGTGGGATTAAAGCTTTTTTGAAAACAAATAATTACTAAAGAACCAATAAAGTGATTCTAAGGTTACATCAATGACAATTGGTCTTTGGTCGCTCGGTTAGATACAAAACATACGTGTTTCATGTTTCTGTAAATTCAACCGCCAAGGGAGTGCCGTAGGGGATGGAAAATTTTGAGAAAATATTTCGTTTCATTAAAAAATTTTAAAGTTAAATTTATGAAAATTGGTATTTCACCTATCAGATATAAGAAATACTTGTTAGGGGATGAAGTTGCTAGAAATATCTCTACAAGAACGAAAAAGGCATGATTAACATAAACTTTGGACTCTGGCTATCAGAGTCACTTTGTGGTCAGAGGTACATTCGGAAAAAGACTATGCTCATATGGCCTTAATTAGCGTGGAAAGCTTAGAAGGTGTTGCAATTCGTGTACAAGATAAAAATTCGATTAAATAAAAACATAAAAATCTTTGCAGGCCATACAGTATACGCGAGCGAAGCAGCGGGCTCTGAGCTAGTCCTGTATAAAGAGATGTTTCAATAATATATTGTGGTACACTGATGACATATCGGTATTATCAAGACCCACTCAGCAAAGTTCGCTTCTTTCTGCAAGTGTGTGAACGTCATTGATTGCAGAACGACCTTTTCCATTAATGCGAGTGTGTCATGTTTTGACCGTCTAAATAGTAAACAATGGAAAATTACGTTCACAATAATGAAGTGATAAAATTGTTTACAGAAATCATTCGCAAGGTGCAGTTTTAAAAATCTCGTCCTGCTGTCAACATTTAAATTTCCTGTGGTTTCTCTATACAGTAGTTCCGACTTTCCGTACCATTATTAAGCTTTTGCTTCGTGCGTAATGAGCCCCCGTTCTAAGAGACGTCAGTGGAATCCCGCTCCCCCACGGTCTCTTCCTTCTCTTTATTTTGTAACGGTCCATTCTTCCATTATCTTAGTTTGTGGTGTTTGCTTTAGAGGCATGTTTGATCTGCTAAAGTTGGAGGAGAATGAAGAGTGTATGTTTGAAGATTCCGTTACAGATCAGTACGTCACCTCAGTGTGTGTGTGTGTGTGTGTGTGTGTGTGTGTGTGATGCAGTCCGTCGTGTGATAGTGTCTGGATGTAAACAATTCTGTTAAGTACTTCCACGTGGCCAATTTTGGTGATTGCGAAATGTCACTAGCGGCAGTGATTGCTGTAGTGGAAGGTTCTGCTTCCTCTAGAATTCTGCTGCTGTCGGCACACCAGAAAAGGCGCTTGCAGTCATGTCTTGCGCCGACGCTACAACCTGAAGTATCAGTGTTGCAGCCTGAACTACCAATGTTGGCCCATTTGCCATACCGACAATGAGACGCTGAAAACTGTCTTGAGGACGTTGCTACTGCTGTGGCGCACTGCGCAGGGCACCTTTCTCTTGCCCTGCCTCTCGACAGAGGTAGCTCCAACGGTAACGGTGATTTTCGTGCCGACAGAAATTTCGCCTGCCGCGTTTTCCCCTGCGACTGAGGCCGCCGATCGCTTCCAGATGGCGGCTATTTCTAGAGGCGTCGGGTTCTGAGGCAGTCATCGTGACAGATGCACTGGAAGCACTACAGAAACACTTGGGGGTTAGATCTAACCGAGAAGGTTTGGCGAAAGTACCGCCTGCGCTGACTGCAACATAGAAAAACTCCAGTTCTCTGATTCACTCGCCATCCTCCACACGACATTTTCCGACACTTGCTGAGGGTCCTAGAGGCGTGCTCAGATGACCTGATAAGTAAGGCAACGCGTCGCAGTAAGTAAGACATTTGGATTCGAATTACAGACTGGATGGCACGACGTATTCATTACGTAGTTGATTCAGTGTATTTTAGGGTTAGCACTGATATAAATTTGATGATATTGCGTCTTCGCTGATATAATCCCGATCGCTCCATTCATTTCATTTAAGCGCATTTATTTCTTTTTATAAAGAGAACGAAAATGACTTGTTTATACAGTGTGTTTTACAGCCTTTTCAGTTGCATGAAAATTTACAACTACCAGGAACTGTTACTGTGCTCTCTACATCAAGATATTTATAGAAATTAAACATTATCGTTTCTTTAAGGCTGATGATATTTGCATCTGAGGAAAGAAGGAAGGAAGGAAAATTAGCGTTTAACGTCCCTTCGACGACGATATCAATAGAGATAGAACACTGCTCCGGTTGGGGAATAAAGTCGGCCATGCCCTTTTAACTTTGCCTTAACATCTCTAGGGAAATCACGGAAAACCTAAATCTTGGTGGCCGGATAGGGATTTGAACCTGCTATATTACATTTATTTTGCTAGAGAATTAAATTATAAATAAATATGATAAAACTGTCTCCCTGTTTCGTGCGTCCCAATTTTCTATAAAACTATAGTGAGGCGAAAATTGCAATTCATAATTCTCTTTGTCCTAAAGTAATTTTGGGACAGCTTTATTTTAATGAAGCGCCTTTCAAACTCTGAGTGGAAAGAAATATCCGACATTTATCTGCAGTGGGCATTGAGCGAACCCAACGGAGACAGGGAGTGGAACCCAGGTTTACGTGAGGCGTCACTTTAACCGCCTCGGATGACCGGGTTCGACTCTGGGCGCGGCACAAATTTCCAATTTTCACTTGTCGCCGTTGGATTTGCTCAATGCCCACTGCAACTAAATGTCAGATATTTCTTTCGCCATGCATTGAATATATCTGCTGATCGAATCAATGGTGTTTGTTCTGTTGGACATGCATGACCAAAAGGACACCATATGTATATAAAATATTATTGGTGGTCACCAAGATGGTGGTGACCATTAGAAAGGCTCCTTGTTTTGAAACAGGACACCAGGAGCGCGAGGATATTTTACGAAAAGGTAGTTGGTTGTTACGACCTGTCAAGTAACGCCTGTCTAACAGATAGTTCCCTCAGAGCTCGCTTGGAGGACGGACATAAGTTTTTGTAGCAGCATCCATTTACGGTGGCAATAGAGAATGTTACCTGCCCTGATATTGTGCTGTTTTCTTGCTGGGACTGAATAGGATCAGTTATCCTCATTTTTCTGCTGTTCTGGAGCAGTCAACATTATTTCTTCTTGAGTGAAAATTTGTTCCTCCCACTATTATGATTGTAGTACGGCCCTTCTTATGCACCTACGTCCCTACGATAAGCTTTCACTAATCGATATTTAAATTTACTGCTTGATTCGAGCCTGTAAATGAGATAGAATGCTCTCATAGACATGCGGCATCATCTTCTTTGGGTTCTGCTTGCCAGAGAAAGTCGTTGGGGGAGGAAGGCGAGGTGTATCAACACACAGTCATCATCCAGAATAGACGTCCGTTGCCTTACTACTACGATATTCCTATTCGCAGTTCGCCTGACATGGACCTCGAGTCTGATTTCTCGCCAAAACTTCTAAATTTTCTTTGCATACCAGATGTGAGTTGTTCATCTGTGACGTACGGTTCTGTTCGCAAGTCCCGCGATCGGATTATTATGAGACCTGCTTCAGTTAAATCCTCAGAAGCAGAGGTAATGGATGTCGGGTCCAGTGAACCATTGCTTAGGCCGGACGTGCCCACTGAGCTACGAAACGGTCGTAAAGCAAATCGTGCACTTCATTGAGTCATCTTGTTGGAAGCCTACATTGCCTTATTGGTCAACATGTCTGTGAAATTATTAAGTCATTAGGTATAAAAACGTACCCTAAACCATGGATTGCTCTCTTCTGCCAAAAGATATGACTAACTTTTCTCTTATTTGAGACATCTATTATAGTAAGGCGTTAATGGTGCTTCTTTCGCTAATAAACTTTAAAATGATTTCTCATCCACATCACGACTTCTCCAGTGGGCATAGGACAGCCATTTTTCCTAAAATAAAGTACTTTGTGCCTCTGAGTCTTTACTGGACGGATTCCTTTTCGCGGTGTTGTAGCTTCTGCCGTCCTGTTATCTGAGAACACCCTCAACCAGCCAATTTTATTGGGGCCGGGGGGGGGGGGGGGGGGGAGTGCTGCTGTTTAATGCAACATGTTATTTTGACATATGCATAGATCAGTCATGTTAAGCAGCCAACTGGAACCAACTTGGGTTCGGAAACAGAATCTGTGGGTGTGTAATTTTGCCACCCCCAGAGCAACGTAGTCACGTAAATTCTTCCTGTGAAATAGATATTAGTCACACGTTACGCTACTGTTTCACTGTTTGATTCCACGAGAGGAGTCCAATAGCACCACAGTGCAGCATTTCTTGAGTGTGATTTATGTCCCTACACGCCAATTTATGCGCTAATAATGCCCTGTGGCGACACTCAGATGTCGAGGAGCATAAGATTTGAGGAGCCTCACCACACATCAGTCAGTCGCTGCTTCACGCTTAATTAGACGCTTAAGCAGGCGGAGAGGGTTTGGCGGTACGCCAGCCTCATTGGCTACCATATGCGTACAACAATCAATTTTGTCTTGACAGGGACTTGTCTTTTTAACGTTCGGATGAGTTCCTGGAATAATGTAAACTAAATTGGGTTATGTCAACTAGCTGATGTCCATAGTGTCACAAGCTTACGCCTCCAAGTCTAATAGTCGGCAAGACCTGATTTACTGGGCCCAGGTGAACCGTATTATTCGTTTAGTGATGAAATCTGCAGTTTATAATCATTAAAGAATGAAAACTAATTAGATAATAAAAGGAGTATTTACTATTACAATTATGTGTCCTTTGAGATACGGCTTGAGAATGAAAAGAAGTGATGTGTTGCAGCAATGTTTTCCAAACTGATGTAGATTCATTACGCAAGAACCCATGAAAATAGATAGATATGAGCAGGAACGACAAAACAAGGAAATAAGTGTTATTGCGACCTTCCAAAGAGGAGGGATATACGACAATACGTTGTTTTGTGGAAACTAGATATGAGAATGGAAGCCAGATTACTTCGCCGAAAAATGGAAGACTCCTCTGATATTGCTAGTGACTCTATGCTCTGGGCTTATATATTGGAGAATACGGGTAGAAATACTGATCGTCATATTATCTTGAAATTAGACTGCCTCTGTTATATCTCTTCCTCCACAACTACTAAGATGATTGTTCTGCCAAAACCCGAGCCTTTATGCTAAGAAGTTAGTGCTCCTTTTAATCACAACTTCGTAAGCTGAAACCATCAGAAAAAAGTTAATTGGAAGCACAAATTCTTTTTCTCGTTTGCTGAAAATGTAACTATGTCCATTGTTAAAACGGTCTGATTCTGCAGATTACATGGTAAATGGCTTGCAGACGCCTCTTTCGGCAGTAAAAATTCGCTAGGGTATCTGGCACTGTGGACCCAGCTAATAAAAGTGATAGTTTTTTATTGTCACTGAGTTCATTTCATATCTGCATTTTATTTTCAACGAATCTTCCATTATCGATCATCGTAATTCTACAAACTTCAAGAAACCTCTGACTACGCAGCCTTGAATTTTCCAGATATGATAAACTTATCAGTATTTGATAAGCATTAAAGTGAGAAACATATTATTTGATTAGTGGAAGTGTTTGTATTATTAAAGACAAATTTTTCCGTTTAGGGCACTGTGATGCAGGTAATCACGTAGACATTAATTCTCAAATGCAGAATCAGGTGGAAAATTGTGTGACTGGGATTATTCCTCTCTTGCTCCAAAGTGTCGTTAAAACAGATTGGCATTACCCAGAAAACTCCTCTTTGACGGAATAAGTACGCAGTTCTTGAGACTAATGGCAGTCGTTTCCTTGTGAGAAACTTACAGTTGAATGTGTACCTGCGCCGAATCATGTGTTTTGCTAATGGACTCGTTGGGCTGTTTTACGACGCTGACAAAGCTCAGAAGTGCCGCCGTTGATCTACAACGATTACTTGCCCCGTTACGTCTCGTTAAACCTTGACTCCTTGAAGTCTGCAAGTCAAACTGTTTGCTGGAACGCGAAATCATCTGATGTATGACGACTGGGACATGCGCATCGTTCGTTTCAGGGTACGAGATGCTGGCATCGGAGATACTGCCTCGCCGGCCTTATCTGTGGAAGAAATAACTAACCCATTTGATATCTGCTAATGACTGAATAAATCCATGAAGTACTGTATTAGCTCATGGACAGAAATTTCAATTTTTCAAATATCTCTGTTATTGCTATAAACTGTCGATTTCGCGATGGGATCGGCAGTAGGTCTAAACGTCTTTTCGTGTGATAACTGCACACCTCCTTCAGAAGGAGGCAGGCGTAAAATACAGGGAGCGAAAGGATATTTACAATTTGTACAGAAACCAGATGGCAGTTATAACAGTCGAGGGGTATGAAAGGGAAGCAGTGGTTGGGAAGGGAGTGAGACAGGGTTGTAGCCTATCCCCGATGTTATTCAATATGTATATTGAGCAAGCAGTAAAGGAAACAAAAGAAAAATTCGGAGTAGGTATTAAATCCATGGAGAAGAAATAAAAACTTTGAGGTTCGCCGATGACATTGTAATTCTGACAGAGACAGCAAAGGACTTGGGAGAGCAGTTGAACGGAATGGATAGTGTCTTGAAAGGAGGATATAAGATGAACATCAACAAAAGCAAAACGATGATAATGGAATGTAGTCGAATTAAGTCGGGTGATGCTGAGGGAATTAGATTAGGAAATGAGACACTTAAAGTAGTAAAGGAGTTTTGCTATTTGGGGAGCAAAATAACTGATGATGGTCGAAGTAGAGAGGATATAAAATATAGACTGGCAATGGCAAGGAAAGCGTTTCTGAAGAAGAGAAATTTGTTAACATCGAGTATAGATTTAAGTGTCAGGAAGTCATTTCTGAAAGTATTTCTATGGAGTGTAGCCATGTATGGAAGTGAAACATGGACGATAAATAGTTTGGACAAGAAGAGAATAGAAGCTTTCGAAATGTGGTGCTACAGAAGAATGCTGAAGATTAGATGGGTAGATCACATAACTAGTGAGGAAGTATTGAATAGGATTGGGGAGAAGAGAAGTTTGTGGCACAACTTTACCAGAAGAAGGGATTGGTTGGTAGGACATGTTCTGAGGCATCAAGGGATCACCAATTTAGTATTGGAGGGCAGCGTGGAGGATAAAAATCGTAGAGGGAGAGCAAGAGATGAATACACTAAGCAGATTCAGAAGGATGTAGGTTGCAGTAGGTACTGGGAGATGAAGAAGCTTGCACAGGATAGAGTAGCATGGAGAGCTGCATCAAACCAGTCTCAGGACTGAAGACAACAACAACTACTACTACTACTACTACTACTACTACTACTACTACTACTGCACACCGGAAGACCCTTCTGTTGAGTCCCGTTTTCATTTATTCTTATATTTTGTCAGAGTGCCAAATTATAAGTCTATGGCGACGACGTGCAGAAGTTTTAGTATTTACAAGTTCGGCTTTGCTGTTCTGTTTTGTTAGCAGCGCTCTAACTGTGTAGATAGGTATGTGCGTTCTCTGTATAATATACTACCGTACACAGAACGTTACTGCGGTTTTGCACGATAACGTCCATTAGGTGTAACGTAAGACAGGAAAATACTATTGCTTTACGACTCTCTTTAGTACCAAGTGTCCACTAATCTATAGACGCTTTCTCCTGTTGTCTTTGTGGGTTAACGAGCTGCCAAGTGTGCAGTGTTCTCCTCTTTCCTCGTAGGCCTACGTTTCATAGACTGAATACGTGGGCACCGTTTTCAGACATTCTTTGTTAGCCTCAATCCGTCCGTACAAGTGCGACGGTTACCTGGACATCAGACTCACTTTTATACCCAAATAGTCGCGTATGGTGTGAATCCATTTTCTCCATTCCGGCTACAGAACGCTGAGGCGTTGAAAATAAATTCCAAAGTACGTTATATCGTAATCACACCTTCGTAGTATGCATTTTTAAAGCTCAGCCCACACTCACCTCACTATGACTTAAGACGCAGACGAGAGAGAACTCTTGTTTCCTGCTAACTCTTTGTACTTGCTAAACAAATTTTCTCACGTTTTGTATTTATATTCATACCCGAAGTCACTGAATCATGATGCAATTGCGTATATACCATGTTAGAAGCAATATGTGTGACTGTTACTTAATAGTTCCAAAACCGCATTATTTGTGAACACGAATTAATGTAAGACAGTCGCCAATATTTCAAAACCTCTCGGACCATCTATTGAGGTTTTTGGATGTTTTTCCTAAAATGCCTAAGGCAAATGCTGGGGTTCTTCTTTTGTGAAGGTTACGCCGCTTTCCTTCCCCAGTCGAGCGAGTGTCAGTCAGTAATGACCCCATCATCGACGAGACATTAGAGTTCAATCTTCCTTCTTTTTGTTTGTGATGACTGTAAAACGCTAACAAGTAGCTGTTAGTGTAACAAGAAGGTGAAAGTTTGTGATAGACAAAGAACGTCTAATATTGCAAAACTTTAGTTGATAAAATGTACGCTTTTCGTTCTTATTTATGGAAGCTTGTAGGAGCATGGTAGCTGGCACCGTATGTTTTTGTTTGATCCTTACTATAGGGGTTCGTAGTGGGGAAGTGGATCGGGGCGGCATCATTATTAGAGAGCACTTGCACCCCCCCCCCCCCCCCACGCACACACACACACACACACATACTCACCTTGGAAAATGAACAGGTGTTTTTATCAATTACTCAGATCTCATACACTTCTGGAAGTGATTTCCCGGATTCCTGCAAACCGGTCGTTTAGCCAATTGTAGCGTGTTGTGGCTGATCGCAGTGCGGTAGCCACTGCTGTATAACTTACTTGGTTGTCGCGAGGGTCATGTATATTAAAAATGACAATTTGTGTCGTGCCTCCACCCTCCGGGATAAATTTCTGCAGATCCATTTGGCGGTCACTCCACACATTCATGTTAAACTCGGGTAGAAATGCTGCTATGGACAGTATCATATAACCAGTGAATCTGTCACGCCGCGCTGTTTTCTTGGTGTGTGTATGGGTGGTGGAGGAGGGGGGATGCATAGTGTACGAAGCTCCGTTACGTTTGCTTAACCGCGCGCCCGTACACAGCCGCGGCGCACCCTTCAACTTGGCGTCGCCTCACGTTGGTCTTTTCTCTGTGGGCCGCCACTGCTTTCGTAAGCGCGAGCTTACCTCAGCCACGCTAATGGGAGGTGGCAGCTGCATCGCCCGCCACGCTAGGCCGCGCTGGCTGGCCGGTGTACGCTTTAACTTAGCAACCTTCGGGGTTCAGAGGCTGCTTACGACTCACAAAGCATCGATAGCGCCCAAGTTTAACTGAGAACCGTTCCTGTGCGCCTTGTATGAACAGTCGATTATAAGAATCCTTTTTTTCGGGACAGTGCCCGTAAGTGGCGACTTCACACGTTTTATTGCGAACTTTTTTAAAAGTGATTTATTCAAATGTTATACATCGCCAAATTACAGTTTTTGTACAGATTGTTTGTGTCTCGGAAAGCTCACTCATTGACTGTCTTGCTGTAGAGTAGGCCTACCGAAATGAACGACATTTATAATTTGGGAGTCTTTTGATCAGACAACCTTGGTTTTCTTTCTGAGCGAATAATTTACGTAGGCTGTTCATTAGTGCCAGGCAGAGAGAAAGCTGATCGGCGTGTTTTACGACCGAAGGAGTTCTCGTAATGATGTCGGGCAAGGACACGCTGCGCATTGGAAACTATTACACACAGAAAATTCGAAAATTCACTGGTGCGTTGAAGAATGAAGAAAGATTTCTAACAGAAGTGACACCATCTAAGCGGCCGAAGTAATGCAGTCGTGAGAATTTGACCTCTTGTTATCTAACATCATGTAGTGTTAAGATATCACATTTCTAAGGATATAGACTAGGTGCTCACGCTTCAAAATCGCGGTCTTTCACTATTTTATTACTGAGCAGGGTGGCAGGTTGGCACAGTGACTTAAGACACTGAACTCGCGTTGTAGAATATGTCGGTACAGAACCCCGTCCCACCAAAATCGCGTAAAGCAAATATTGGATTGGTTCTTTTGAATAGGCCACAGACGTTTTCTTTCCAAGATCTGAGTTCCATCTCGGTCAATAATGACCCCGTTGTGGACCTGACGTTAAACCCTAATCTTCTGTATTTACTCTTATATTTTACTCCATTGCACGCGAAGGCATGACTAACATTTATTATTGTTATGCTGTTGTTGAAACGCATTGAAGTACAAATTGCATGAGACAATCTTAGATTGCAGATTTATTTCGCTTCTGTTTGTGCTTGTTGGAATGTTAACCATGAGTATCTTTGGATCGTGCCACACAAGTAAAGCAAAACTATTTTGTTTTATTACAAAAAACAAAATGGTGTAGAATGACATACTGAATTTCTAGAAACTTAATTAACATGTCAGATGGAACTATATGACTCCAGAGATCTTTTCAAGTCTCAAACATTAGTGAAGTGTATATGCACACAGAAACGACGAATGAAAATTTGACGAAGCTTGGGATTCCAACCGGGGCCTTGTGCCCACTAGGTAAAGACAGTAACTACTTCGCCACACTGGCACAGTGGAATTGCACAGCTGCCCAAGTCTAGCACGCCTGCCTGCTCTATTCGAATTCTCATTCACGCCTCAGCCCACTTGGCATTCCCCCTGGACTCAAACAGCGTTGCAGAGGCTCTCCAACTCCATTGGAATAGCAACTCAGCATCGAACGAAATTGAGGCCATGCTACACAGCTATTATGAAAACACTGCGATGTATGTCTGCTATAAGCAGCTTGTGGTGATAGACATGAAACTGGCTTTCATTTTTATTGTTTTAATTATCGTTACGCTCTCAGAAAACTGAAATGCTAGGAATTCGTGCGTCAGGGTTTGACAGATGTCGGGGTGCTGGACATGCCTCCTGACAGACTGTCGCTGATGAGCAGACCTGATACTACCGTATCTTGTTTACCAATTGAGCATCCGTGCGTCATTTATCTGTCCTTGTGTAACGCATAACTGAATGATGAGAAATGAGACGTGTCGCGATAAGACAGTTTTAGATAGAGCGGCTTCTCGTGGTCCGGGGGTTTCCCGTCAATACAGTACGCAGCTCAGTAGGCTTATGTAGGCTTATAATGAGTATTCCTTCACAGAATCTGTACTCGATGTCTATTGTGCCCGTAATTCTGCATTATTAAAGAATTAATAGAACGAGACTTTTACCAGCGACTACGCCCGTAGACCACTTGTACACCCCCAGTTGCCACGATGATTCAGCTTTGGTAATTTTGTCCCCCATCACAACTGTCAGCTTCCCTCTGTATGATGTATGACGCTATGCAGGGTGTTTGAGTATTATAGACGAAAGGTCGAGAAGAGAACAATGAAACAAAAAAAGTTGGTCCCCATCCCAGATACGACGCGTAACGACTGAGCCCATGAACAACTTGCAACTGAGTCCCCGAGGATCCAAACCGCAGATATGCACTTGACAACAAACTCCTTACAACTGGTGTTCCACAGGTCTGCAATTCATATGAAGGCAGGCCTAAGCAGGTCACCTTATCGTTGCCTGTAAAAGTCCATCCACCCCGGACGTGTTCCGAATTCACTGACAGCCATCAAGAATTCGTTCCCAGAGTTCATCGACGCTATTAGCAGGGTCAGAATACACCAAAACTTTTAAATACGCCCACACAAACAAAAGTCCAATGTTTTCAAGTCGGGGGATCTGGGAGGCCATGGTATTGGTGAGCCCTGAGCGATACATCTGTTGTCGAAAAGATTTGTGCTACGTATTCGCGAGAAGTCACATGGAAGTGTGCCGGTGCACCATCATTCGATGTACTCAGTCCGGAACCGCGCGACTGCTACGGTCGCAGGTTCGAATCCTGCCTCGGGCATGGGTGTGTGTGTGATGTCCTTAGGTTAGTTAGGTTTACGTAGTTCTAAGTTCTAGGGGACTGATGACCTCAGGTAAGTCCCATAGTGCTCAGAGCTATTTGAACCATTTTGAACCAAAACGTAGACTCGGACATAAACAGTATTATAGCATGAATTGTGCATACAGTAGCGGGACAAAAATACGGCAACTACGCAAGAAATGCATGCTTGAACATAAATGCAGATACTAGTCAGACCTGCAAGTTGCACCGTTGTATATAACCATTAACGGCACCGGTACAATGCCTTCATATACGTTGCAAGTGTCAGCCGTGGTCGGGAAACTGTCTTGTGCATTTGTGAGTGCGTTATGTCGGAGCAAAATTGAGCCGTGACAAATTGTTGATGCTCGTATGGTGGGTGTTCCCGTAACCAAGGTAGTTTGATGTTTCAAGAGGCAGCTTACCAAATATTTTTACCGTTTACAGGGGAAGCGGAAAGACATCCGTCGAGTTAAAACGCGGTCGACAGTGACTGCTGTGTGATCGTGACGGATGGTCATTGAAGAGGATTGTGACAAAAAATAAGAGAACAGTAGCTGCAGAACTGAATGTCGCGCACTCGCGAACCCTGTCAACACAAAAACAGCACGAACACAGCTCTACATGCAAGATTAGCTGTGATTCCAAAACCACTCATCAGTGATGCAAATGACCGTAACAGGAAGACGTGGTGTCGAAGCCATAAAACCTGGACTGTGTCGCAGTGGAAGAAAGTCATTTGGTCGGATGAGTCGTGTTGCACACTGTTTCCAACTTATGGCCGTGGTTACGCCCCATGAAATATGGCGGGGGTTCGATGATGATCTGGGCAACAACATCGCCGTGTTCAATGGGCCCCATTCTTACTTCGCGAGGTCGCATTATTGCCAAGGATTATGTGACCATTTTGGCTGATCGGGTCCACCCCATGGTACAGTGTTTGCTCCCCAGTTGTGATGCTATGATCGAAGACGACAGGGCACCCGTTCACACAGCTCGAATCGTCCAGGAGTGGTTTTGTTAGCACGAGGATGAATTGTCGCTTATCCCCTTGCCACCACAGTCACCAGATCTCAACATTATTGAGCCTTTGTGGTCTGCTTCCGAGTGAAGAGTGCGTAATCGGTATCCCTTCTATGACCGTTACCTGAATTTGCCACTATTTTGCAGGAAGAATTGTATAAGATTCTCCCAAAATCCATACAGGATCTATATTTATCCATTCCGAGATGACTGGAAGCTGTTTTGAATGCCAAATTTGCGTCCATGCTTAAAAAGAGTACGTCGTATCGGGGAACCCATTTGTTTCCTGACCTATGTCTGTTAGTTCCATTTGCGTGTTTCATTGTATCTGAGTCGCCTCTTTGGTTTGTGCGCATAGTAACCGAAACGGAACAACCATCATGATCGACGACATGACGGCTAGGCAGTGGCCGTTGATACAGTGCTGAAGGGGCTGCGTATAAACAGTTCGATACGACACAATTATTTCCGTTCAAATAACTTTGTCTGTGTAAGTAATATGTTTGAGCGTGAGCGAATAGTTAACTTTTTAAAAAAATTACAGTTAACTCCTGATTACCCAGGTGAATACAGACCCGAGATAGGAATTTGCTTTTTACTGTATTTACAAAACATTCTACATACCATATTTGAAAGCTTTACGTGCGTGATAAGGACAAATTCTGACGAAACGCGCTCTTTTTGTTTAGATCTTTTCTACTTATTTACGAAACAACAGTTAAAACACCGTGTGTTATGTACCACTTCATTTCTGTTCACGATTGGAAAATAATGGTTCATCTTTTCTGTTTTTATTCATAGACTTCCAATGATGGTTTTCATTTCGATACAGTCAAAACATCGATGCAGTCAAACGAATTTGGTCCTGCACACTCTAGTAAAGGAACAATGCCTTTCTGTGCCTCGTTGAGTGCGACAAAACACTAGCCGCATACCGCAGTTTTGTAAACGATTATATTCGTTATAATTGTAAAAGAAAGTTTTACGTTTCGGTTGTTATTTATTTTTTTAAAAAAAACCGCTAGCTAGATAATCGGGCGCTTTCTGTATAGTGTTGTGGGTTTTTCAAGATCAGCCAAATTCAAACTTCCTATTTGCTTACATCCATGCTGTTTCGATACCTTTTGTACATTCCGAGAAGCTTGGCAAGCTGAATTACTTTTATTTGTCGTATGAGAAAGGATTCCTCTGTCTACGCTTTCGCCTTTCTGGCGAAGGAATACTCATCTGGGATTCGGTGGTCGTCTTATCTCTTGGTCTCTCGGTTCTAGAAAATCAGCTTTGCCTGTTGGACCCACATCTAATTCTGATTGCTCGTACTCGTAATGTAAGTTACTGTGGTTTGCTAAGTCGAGAAAATGTGTTCTCGAAGCGCGGCCAAAAGGTTCTCTTGTCGTTGAGTAGGTTGTCAACAGCGTATAATTTTCCAACCTATTTCATTGTATTTCTGCCGTGGCCTTAATCCTCGAACACCACCCAATATCACAGATTGAGATTTGTCGTGGCTTTCCTGAAGTAGTTACAGCGAATATTGGTGCTGGCCTGTACTTCGATGTAATTTACTGAGGCGGAGTTGTTGTAAAATTAAGTTTCTCGCTGACGCTTCTGCCAGTTTAGAACGATAATTCACTGTAAACAAAGAGCTGAGAAGTATCGCCAGTATGTTGTATGATGCTTATTTTCTTCTCTCTCTGTCCGCCCTCGTTAGCTGAGAGGTCAGCGCGGCGGAATGCCACGCCCAGTGGCCCGGGTTCGATTCCCAGCTGGGGAGATTTTCTCCACGCAGATACTGGGTGTTGCCCTCCTCCTCCTCATCCATTCATCCCCATCTCCGACGCACAAGTCACCCAATGTGGCGTCGAATGCAATAAGTACTTGCCCTCGGCGGCCGAACTTCCCCGTCTGGGGGACTCCAGGCCTACAATGCCTTACGCTCATTTCCACTTTTGTTCTCTCTCTCTCTCTCTCTCTCTCTCTCTCTCTCTCTCTCGTGAGTGAAAAGGGTGCGGGGTTGGCGGCTCTTGACCCACAGATGCTGTATCCTGCTATCTTCAGCTTAGATGCACAGGACTAAATATTCAGCAGCATGCGTGGAAGCTGACGTAGGCGGCGCCTGAATCCCAGAAACGTAACAAAGCCGCCCTTGTGGCAGGAGGCCACGGGGCCACGGTGTTGCGTAAGAGTCGCCGCCCTGCCGTGCCCTGGCGGCCACATACGGCTCGCAGGGCGCGGCCTCGTGACAAACTTGTGGCTCCCCAGCCGCTGTCGTCACCTCCTCCAGCTTCCTGGCTGCAAGCGCTACTAGCAGGTCACCCAGTGCAGACACGTGTCGGCTTCACTCATAAATACCACTGCGTACAAACTCTCACCAAAATAACCAACACAGTACGTACTGAGTTGGTGCAAAAGTTCGTAATGTTTTTCCATATGTTCAGCAAACACAACAGATACACATAATCGAGACTTTAGTAATCAATAGTATATTGTCCTTAACTATTGACAACGATCTTCCAACGTTGGGGCAACTTCTCGATTCCGCGACTGTAGATATCTCGTGGTTTTGAGGCGAAGAACTCGTCGAGCTATGTTCGGAGCACATTTTTATCCGGAAAGGGAATTCCTTGAAGCTTGCCCGAGAGAGAGCGGAAACGGTGAATATCTGAAGGCGCAAGATCAGCTGAATAAGGCGGGCGCGGAATGACTTCCCAACTCAGCTTCTATGTAGTGTTTCTTGTCAGTCTAGCAGAATGGGAGCGGGCATTAACGTAGAGAAGATTCACGTCACGCAGTCTTCTTGGTCGGTGTTCTTGGACTGCATCTGCAAGAGGTCTCATTTGTTGACAGAAAGTGTCAGCAATGATGCTTTCAACATCGGGAAAGCAATTCGTAGTACACCACACCGTCGCTGTTCCACCAGATACACAACAATATCTTTTGCGAATGCGTGCAGGCGAATTGCTGCTTTGTTCGGTCTCAATCAACCGTTTCTTTTCCTTCTGTTCGCACAGAGACACCCTTGCTCATCTCTAGTAAGATTACGGGACAGGAACGGTCGGTGTTGTTCACAAGCCTATTGATAACGAGTAAATTTTTATGATTTTGGCTTAGAGCTTGCGGTACCCATACACACAGTTTTTGAATCTTCCCATTTGTATGCAAATGTCGCACGATGGTGGAATGATGACAGTTCGTCACCTGTATCAGTTCTAGAGTACAATGACGTAGATAATTATGGATAAATGCGTTTAAACGATCTTCATCAAACCCCGAAGGTCTTCCAGAACGTGGAGAGCGACTGATGTTAAAACGATCCTCCTCAAACCGAGAAGACGTTTTCTTCTATCTAATGGCGTTATCCCCATAGGTGGCGCAAATGTTTCTGGCTACCTCCGCTGCTGTCACCTCTTTATTGAACTCGAGCAGAAAAATACGTCGGAAATGTTCCATTTCTGCACTTGGGACTCCACTTTCTAGCGTCCACACCTCCACGCGCTATATCCAGATGACAGAATGTCAATATGTATATTCTTATAGCAACAATGAACTAAAATTAAAAATGATGATCGATAAATAAACCCATACCAACCAGAATACCAACATGCAAAACAAAAAAGCTACAGACTTACGCACCAACCTAACATTTTCCTCTGATGACCTATCGACTCGCATAATACTCACAAAAAAAAACGAGGATAGGGCTAGCCAGGGGGATTCGATGTTTCTATTTTTACAAATGTGTGTATGTCCATTATAGCCCCGACATTTGCTAAAACAAATGCCTTCGTATGGAATTTCCACTTCTCCGCAATTGATCCCTCCTGTACTCCTGACATGGGTGTCTATAGCATATTATTACTCTGATTCTCCAACCTTCGTATGATTCTCCGCTATCATCATGATCAGCTCAGATCCATTGAGACTATTACAGTCTATGTATTTCTTTCTACCTTGCCTTTAGTCATTTCTTCCACTACCATAACTAGAAAACGTCTGCGTTTGGTAGAGATGACCATTTAATTGATCTCTTCCGTATCAGGGGCAGAGCTTTTTTGTTAGCTGCTCTTAGAATAATTTTTTTATCTATGATCTATGTAATCAACGAGATCTTTTTCATCATCTTCCAGTACCTCATTTCAAATGTGGTGTGCACAGATAGTCGACAGAAACATCAGAAAATATTACTAAGACCGTATCATACTATATGGCTTATATTATTACTACTACTACTACTACTTTATTGCTGAATACAGCTTCTTTAATACGTCCATTCCCATGTTATCTCGTCTCCTGCTGTAAACATGTCAAATAAATGCACAAGTCAGTAAAATATCTAACCAGTTCCGAACTTGATTCAGGACTACTTACTATTTTCAGAATGAGAACGCTGCATTTCGTAGAATTTTTGGTAACGTCAGTACCTTTTGTGTGATAAGTTGCATCTGTTGGAACAGTCATTTCTGTGTTCTAAGTTCTTTGTTTTACATTTTCATTTGATTGAAGCAAACGGCAAGAATTTCGGGTGGATTCGAGAGGTTAGGAATACGCATTAGTCATAAAATTACGGTGTTAATTTATATTTCGGATTTGTATTTGTGAGTAACATTACACAATAAAGTAGTATCTACGTCTTTTTGTTTTTGTTTTTAAAATCGTAAAAATAAAGTTGAAACCAACATACCGTTTTCATATTTCTTTCAGAGATATTCCATTTCTGTCAAAGATTGTGTTTACACATACGTTCGTTTATCAGCTCTCTAGTTACATAACATATTGCTATTCCGTTAATGAACATTTGAGATATCTCTGAATAATCTCTGTAGCTGTAGGTGGGTCTGTGACTTTAAATGAGTAATCGAGAAAGACAGACAGGGTCTGGGTCTACATTTTTTTATTTTGATTACTGATTTCAACTTCTGCTGTAGATTTTTTCAAATAACATTTTCGCCGTGGATTGCATAATTTTTATGGATTCAGCGAGACTACGCACTCACCACCAAATATAATTTGTTGTAAATCATCTTGAGGAGAAGGTAAGTTATCCTCAAATACCATATCTGCGGAGGCGCAGATGGATGGTCCAGATTCGGTAGGCCAGGATCGGGAGCCCTATCGGTGACGGCGCTGACTGGCAGCAGGGGAGACGTGGCCGCTGGAGCTAAATTTGGTCGGTGGGGCTTTGTGGCTCCAGGGCTTCCCTCGGCCAACATCGCGTACGCGAGACGGCAGACCGCGACCCTGTGGTCTGAAAGCCGGAAGTGACGCTCTCTCGCTTCATCCGGTCTGCTACTTCCGGCGCGGCTTCCCTACTGACCCGCCGACGGATCAGTCGGCTGCCTCCTCGCACGTCCACTAATACAGCGCTGGAAACGGAAAGCCAATCTGTCACTAGCCTCCCTATTACTCCGAGGCTCCAGAAAACCACCGTATACTCGCGCCCTTTGCGACGGATCTGTCCTCAGTCTAAATTTATGCATCCTGAAGGCGAGGACATGGGAGCATGTCGACTGAGGAACTTTCTTAGCATCTTTCACCGACGGTAATTCTACATCTATACCCGGCAAGTCACATTACAGTATTTGGCGGGGGTTATTTTGTGTACGTTTGTTACTTCCCACCTTTCCTGTTCCATTCGTGAATGTTGCTTGGGAAGAAAGGTTGTTGGCAATTCCGCGCAAGAGCGAATATCTCCAGTTTCTAATGCATCTCATTTTTCGCGAAATACTGTAAGAGGAAGCGATATTTTCCTTGATTCTTCTAGGAACGTATACTATCCCGTAAGAGCGAATATCCCCAATGTATTTCTTTTTTCCGCGAAATATCGTTGGAGGAAGCGATATTTTCCTTGACTCTTCAGGGGACGTACAATCTTTGGAATATTAACTTAACCACATCGAAATGCACAACGCTTGTCTTGCAATGTTTGCCCCCTAGAGTTGGATAAGAATTTCCGTTGCGCTTTCGCACTTACGTAATGTACCTGTGACGAAACGCGCTGCTTTTCTTTGGATCTTCTGTATTCCCTGTGTCAATCTTAGCCGGTACGGGTCCCAGACCAATGCGCACTATTGACATAAGTTGAAAGATTTGTAAGCTGCTTCATTTGTGCATGGTCCGTTTATCAAAGTGACAGCTTCCGGTTATTATTCAAATGGTTCAAATGGCTCTGAGCACTATGGGACTTAACTTCTGAGGTCATCAGTCCCCTAGGACTTAGAACTACTTATACCTAACCAACCTAACGACAGCACACACATCCATGCCCGCGGCAGGATTTGAACCTGCGACCGTAGCGGTCGCACGGTTCCAGACTGTAGCGCCTAGAACCGCTCGGCCACCCCGGCCGGCCCGGTTATTATTCTCCAATGATGTAGTCATAGAATAATTTAGTCTTTACACATATTTGTGCCCAATATGTCAATTTTTTAAAGTGTCAACTGCTAATCCCTGCACCAAGCTCTGCTCCTCTTTAGTTCTTCCTGCATTTCGCTACATTTTCTAGCTGTTGAGACTTCTTTGTAGTCATCATCATCATCATCATCATCATCATCATCATCATCATCATCTTCATCCACCAACCGGGTCATGGAACATCCGACGTTAATCGTCATGACATTTATACATATTGTGAAAACTACTGGTCATATAACAGTCCTTTGGTGAGCGCTTGAAGTTACTTTTACATCTTCCTTTTAGAATGATATGCTATATTCTGTCTGTCACGTCTGTTCACACATATGACACGTGGATATTTGGATCGGTCCTGGAGGCGTATTGGGAAAGCGGATGTAGTTAAAGACAACCGCTCGCCAAAAGTGGAAAATCTCTGAGATCGAGTCCTGGTCCAGCACAAATTTTCATGTGTCGCAAACAGTTGACGTCAGTTCACAGTCGCAGAACACGAATCTATTTAGTGCTATGTTCTGCTTGCTAGGAACTCTTCAGTCCAATCGCTATGATACTCTGATATTGCCTACATACGTATTTTGTTCATTAGACGACAGCGTGTAGCTATTCCGAATGCGTTCCGGAAGTCAAATAATAGCTCTTTTACATTCGCGAATGACATTCCCTTGCATTACGGAGTGGAATACGTAAATCCTGTAACGAACTTGTCACTGGCCCTGTGCGTCATCCAAACACTGCAGATATATTCAAATATTCTGCGCCCTGAGCTAGCCGCAGCTAATAATGTAAATACAGTGCGTAGCCCTTCACTTTAGCTTGCATGTTTTGTTGGGCTACAATGAGTTTTGCCCAAGTCAGTTTTCAAGAGGTTCAGTATTAAAACCCAGTCAACAATAGAGATAAATCGAAAGGCATTCCAAAATAATTGCCAGCAGCTGACTTTTCATGTCAACGAACATTATGCCTTATTTCATGATTATACGCCCAGACGAGAGATTATAAGGAAAGGTTCTTATCAGCGTACAGTCAGCATCTAAACGTACTGTAGTTGTAGCTTTATTAACTTTCGCAGCATTAACACCATGCACAAACAGCTTGCAAGTCAAACACATTACTAACGGCCATCATCCATATGCAGTAGAATGTCGTACGGTAGGCAGTGTGAAAACGTTGCTCTAACGCAGCAGACCGTTATAGAAGTAAACATTTTCCTGTGATAACTCTATTCATTGCATTTTCCATAGTTGATTTTTTGTAAAGGACCAGAAGAACTACATGGCGTTACATGCCATTTGAAGGAAGTACCAAACTGTTCGTGGTGTAATCAAAGATGTGCAGCTTGGGCGCAATTTCACGTACTTGTTTACTGGACCAATATTTATTAATGCCCTGTTCCGTTAGTTGACGTACTGTGCGGATGCCTAAATACGACTTTATAAACTTGAAACGGTGATAGAACACAAACAAAATGACACGAACTGAATTTTTTTTTAAGTTCTTAGTTATTGCCGGGTCTTTCTTAAATCCTGGGCGTTACTAGCGCAGTTCAGTCACATCGTTAGAAAGAATCCCGGTGCAGCATTTGGCAGCATGTGGATGGAAATCTGACACCAGATTTGATTTCTTTACTTGTCGTCGTCCGTCTATGTGTAGTACTAGTAATAATAATAGTAGTAGTTATTGTTGTTGTTGTTTCAACTCCAATTTAATCAAGGGCAGATAAGTTTTATCACTTTCCTGAGTCAAATTTATACGCCGATGCTTTCTAGTTTGAGGCGACAAAGGTTGTTTGCATCAGCACTGTTTGGAGCAATGCTAATTTTTTTTACATTCCTCTGCATCACATAAAAATGCTGCTTCTTCAGATGTTCGGTAAAAGATGTTTTTTGTATGCTTTTAATCTTTCTGAGTTGGTTTTCGCAGCACATTTTTCTGCTGTTATGACAGTGCGTAATGAACTGTCGTAAGCGTATTGTGACTGCGAATAAATCGCAGGCAGCGAGAGAAATTTAGGCAGGAACAAGCCAAAAATATCAAGTATTACCGTTTGTGTGGGACTAAAAGTTTTATTTTTTTCCTTTTTTTGTGAAGCCAGACCTAAGATCCTTTGCTTGTTGCTGCATATTCCAGTTGCTTAAGAGCGGCGGTTCTCCAGTCTCCTTTTGCCTTATTTGGTGCCGACTGGACGCTGTTGTCGCCTGGAATGGTTCGCATATAACGACACGTGCCATTCCTCATGTTACGTGCCGTAGTTACGACACGATTGCGCAACGAGTAAGCCGATCAGTTTCCGAGGCAGCTCGGGGTAGTGTTTCGCCGGTGTCCTGCCGACCCAGCCGAGCAGTAACACTCAAATATTTATCTGCCGGTCGCAGACTTCTGTTGAGCGCTAGCGGAATGCGCAATCACCAACACTACTCTGTACCACTTTTATAGCATCCCCTGCTGCGTCACCTTACGACCCAGGAAATTGCGTAACTTGAATGTCCACGGATTAGCTTTAATTTCAATTATTGTTCCTTAGTAGTTTCAGGTTTCTCCAAGGCGCTAGTGCGTTGATTAGTACCTGTTTTCAGCTCTGCTGCTGGGCGATTGCTTAATTTGAGTCTTAATATAGTTCTTCGCCTTTTCGTGATTAGTCGACCTTATGACTAGCAAGACTTCTTACGCCACGTTCGAATGATTGGTACACATCGGCAGCTTGTTTGTAGGACATTCTGACGCAGAGTTGCCGAAGATTCAATTCAGATGTATAGTAACTTGTCGCAAATGATAGTTATTAACCCCGGTCGCGACCGCAGTTGTTGGCCGCAGGGTTAGGGTTTGGTTTCCACTTTGTAACGCTTACGACGTTATTGCTTGGGTACTTATCGAAAGACGTATTCGTTATTGATGATTAACGTCACCATTCGCAATACTTGAGAAGTTCTTGGTGATAATTGGTAGATGCATGTCTTCTCATAAGTCCAACGTTTTTGTCATTCTATGATGGAGGAAACTGATCTCGAGACTTTTTTATGTAAACACATATTTTCTAGTCTAAGCTTCCACTTCGAGCAAGCAAAATGTGTGGTTGCAAGGACTCTCTTGAAATTGGTTAACTCTCAGTCGAACAAGCGTATCGATTCCTCATTAGACAGTGTGAAGCAGAGGAATACTGACTATTAAGGTTAAACCTGCTATTCAGCGTTTCATTTGTTCTCTGCCACTTTCAGCTTCTTTCACATGCGCATACGCACACGGCTCCATTCCCCTCCTTAGAAATGTCTTTGTCGTGAATGCAATGACATGCTAGTGTTGAATGAGCAGATAAGGAGACGGAGCTTTATGGCCCAGCAATGTTACTCTCCTATAAAGGAGGACAGCAATCAATAGCGGCAAGGGTGAACACTATTCTGTGCATTGAGTACCGCACACCTCTGAATACAAAATAAAATTGAAGGCAAAATTTAAAACATACATATTGATGTCCGTAACGTATGTTATATTTTCTCATAATTTTACGTTGTGGCGCTAATACATCATCACTGGCTCAAATGTCTATGCTGCAGTTTAGAGAATATATTGCTTCAGATCTTGAGGTAATTTCCGACGTATTACAGTTCAGAAAATCGCAACATTTTAAAATAATTCGTCCGAAAATTGTAGAAGTGTGCCGTGCAATTGACTAAAGAACTACAATACCAGGAAACTCTCATAAGTCTAACACACTTGTAATTTACGCGAGACAAAAATCGAAGTGTGCATTCACAATTGTCCAGTATTTCTCTCACACAGCACAAAGCCTGTGAACGCTGGTCTGCAGACTACGGGTATGAGAGCACATAATGGGAAATTGCTTTCTATTTTACCCTGCGTTAGAGGAAGTCAGGTTTTTTTAGTGGAATGTATTTCTCTGTGTCTTTTCTTACTCAACTTCGTGTGATTTGGTGGTTCAACCTTCGGATAAACTGTTAGCGGCATGTAATGTCACCCTGTGAATAGGCTTCGGTAACGGAAAACTACTGAAACGAATACAGTAAAAAAAAAAAGCATACCTTGTAGTTTCTGGAATTCCTTGCATTTACGTCATACTTAGTTTCAGTACTTTATTCTCAGAAAGTCAGCTCTGGTGCTTGGAAATCGATGTAAACATGAATATAAACGCCTTTTGTAATATTTTTCGGGAAAGGGGGACCGTTCACAACCCTCCTCCCTCCCCTCCCTCTCTCTCTCTCCCTCCCTCCCTCCCTCCCTCCCTCCCTCCCCCTCCCCTTCCCTCTCCTCCCTCTCTCTCTCTCTCTCTCTCTCTCTCTCTCTCTCTCTCCCTCCCTCCCTCCCTCCCTCCCTCCCTCCCCCTCCCCTTCCCTCTCCTCCCTCCCTCTCTCTCTCTCTCTCTCTCTCTCTCTCTCTCTCTCTCTCTCTCTCTCCCTCTCTCTCTCTCTCCCCCTCCTCCTCTCCTCCTCTCCCCCTCTCCCCCTCTCTCCTAAATCCGCCCTTGATGACAGCATCGAACCAAATATGAGGCCCAGAAACCTATATAAAATAGTGTTGTGTCCTTCAGTTGCTCCAGCTGTTGTTTACGCTTGTCTGTTGGAGACTTCGCGGCCCTCCACAAACTGGCCCAAGTTCAGTACGCCAGTGTATTTTCTTGCGCGTGATTAATTTTTTCGAATCGAATGACAGCACAGTAATTTCGAAACCAGCTTGATGTCATCTGCCGCTGGCGTCGACTGCTATTTGCAGGCAGAGCTGTTTCAGAACGTGACTATTCACTCTGTTTACCGCGAACGCCTAAAGAGGTAGCAGGCAGGCAATCGTTCTTAAGCAGCGCGTCCTTGGCGTTAATGCGACTTGTAAATAGGAGCGCCCACGGGCAGTGGCGACCCATTGCACGCCCGTGCTGTAGTCGAGGGGGAGCGGTATTGTGCGCGGCAGAACAAACGTCGGCACACCAGACTGCCTCAGGGCCCACCGGCCCGCTAATTGGCTTCTCTAGCGGCTTTATCAGTGCTGCAATTTGCCGCCAACTTGTGGCCCATCGATCACATTGAAATACGAGCTAGTGCTCGGTACGCCAATAAAATATAATTTGCTTTATAGCAATAATACTGGAAGTCGCGTTGCGCACTCACGTTGTGGCTGACCAAGTTGCAACTAGTAGCTGTATCGCTAGAGATTTGCCTGTAACGTAGAAACGTCTTGCGCTTTTTTTTGCGGCATCGTTTCCGTTTTGCAAGACATGTAATCTGCGACTATTCGCTTGCTCGTGTTTTGCAAACTATACAACATATCGAGGCTGTTACGCGATGTTACGATGGCTAATGAACTGACCACATGTTACTAGATGCTGCTTAGGTATCTATTATGGCGATCTCCTTTCTTCACGACGTATCTACACTCGAGGGAATAACAGGGGATACGCACTTATCGTTACTGCCGTATTGACCCTACAGAGTCGCAAATAATAAAAAATGGTTCAAATGGCTCTGAGCACTATGGGACTCAACTGCTGTGGTCATTAGTCCCCTAGAACTTAGAACTACTTAAACCTAACTAACCTAAGGACATCACGCACATCCATGCCCGAGGCAGGATTCGAACCTGCGACCGAAGCAGTCGCACGGTTCCGGACTGCGCGCCTAGAACCGCGAGACAACCGCGGCCGGCCGCAAATAATCCACGCTGTGTTGAGATGTCGAAACAGTGTACATAACTGTGTATCTCCGGGTGCGCTGTGGTCGTATGGTAGACGATACAGTACCAGAATGTTGTTCTATGAATTACTCAAGATTTTTGTGAAGAAAGAATCTCTATATGTAAAATTTTCTAGTAAACACGGGACCGTGATGGATATCCTTCATTAATCATCGTACTCGTAACCAGTTGCTATACCGAAAGATTGCAAATAGCGATATGTATAAAACTGCTTTCTTAGTGCATGCTATCTTGGAGACGTGAACGTGTGGAATGTATTTGCTCCTTAAAATGTTCTACTCAGCGCGCGTTGAAGAACTGTGATATGAACGAAAATACGAACGTTAAAGTCTAACGTCCTTCGGACATTCAAGTGATTAGAAAGCGAGTGCTAATACTGTTGGACTCTAATGAGGTTGAACAAATCACTAAGTGTGACGATTGTGAATGAAAAGATACGGAAATATCTTGAAGCTGGGAAATAGTCTTCAAGTGATTCGGATAATAGTGACTTCAAACTTGAAGCAATGGATGTAAGGCGTGCGCTTCAGTGTTGGCCGAAGCTGGTGACGCAGATTTTATTTATTGGCGCTTGGTGGACGTGCCACACACCTTGTTATATGGATGGGAGCTCTGACGATTACAATTTTTTTGTCAGGATATTAAGCAGATCACAATAACACATTATGGTAACTGGAAACCAGCACAGTTGAGGTTATTGCGGAAAGAAGACATATACTCATTTGTCCTGGAATGAATTTATTTTGTGCTGGATTTGAAAAGTTGAAGGTAGAGCTTTATTTGACAGTACTGCACGACAGACAATGAAATAGATGCTGTTTATATGAATAGGCAGTTATACCCATGTGCTTGTTACAATGCTTTTAAAAGTTTGTAATGATCTCTGAGTATATTTTATGGTACTAGGGTAGAGGTGGTACTTCTGGGAAGTTGATGTTACCACTTGCTTAGTGTTTTGCATATAGTGACTTGCTGGTTGCGGTACCCACCAAAATAATACGTGATTTAAAACACCGTATGATTCTGCGTCGTCCAAACAAGATCAGCAGTCTCTTTCAGTTGTCCTTCGGAGGATCGTGCAAGACAACGCAGTGGTAAGACATGAACTTTTATTTGGGAGGTTGGCGGTTTCTGTGATTTCCCTAAATGTTTTCTCTGAAAAGATGTGGCTTTCTCCATTCCCATTTGGAGCATTTACTCCTTCTCTGATTACCCTCTCGTCTACGGTACGTTAAACCTGATAATTTTTTTCGTACCATGCGGAGGTGTGTGAAAAATTTATCCTGATGGAAGCACATCTTTACCATGGACGTCTGTCCCATCTGCCGCGTATCCAACCAAGAATTCACGATCTTCGTGGCGGGGTTGGGGTTAAAAAGGTATTGTCTGCTCTGTGGCGTCACGTTTCTTTCCACTCTTCTCTAGACGTAAATACCCTCCCTTTACCTTGAGGAGATGTAGTGTCGAGAGCATTGAGATGGGTGTTAAGCAAGTGCTCAGTGTGTGCTGCGCCCTTTTGCAACGTGCGCCCTTTTGCAACGAAGAAAGCGCAGTTAATTATTCGAATGTCTTGGGACGCTTGTAACTACCGGTAGTTTCAGACCACTGCAGCTCAAACACTCGCGGTATTACGTTCATAAGGTGAACATTGTTGTCCCGTGGCCTACAGTGCGACGTCTCCATTGTCGAGCAGCGAGATACGCGTTACAGCCGTGTGTAAGGCGGTGCAGTGAGCGGAAACGCACGTTCGTCACGTGACACTTGTTAGTGTTCCGTCGCGGACGGATGCTGGGAGGCACGAACCGGCGTAAATCATCGTCGCAACCCGCCGAGTTGACCCGTGCCAGCACTTCGGCTCTCAATCGAGTTTGAGCGTCGCTCTAGGCACTCCGCAGGTCACTCAGTTTGACCTGGACGGCCATTCATCAAGTCGGCGGCCCCGTCCGTAACCCAGTTCCCTTATACGCGATGCGGCCATCTCAGCATTTGCACTAGCCGTCGCGCGATGCGTTCAGAATATATAGCAGTTCCAATCGGAGCGGCGCAAATTCATCTTGTTTGACCTCTCTTTCTCATTCGTCAAAGATTTCCAGTTGATGGCTGAACTGCTGTAGATATCTTGGGCCCTAGATAAAATAAAAAAAAGAGCTAAAACTCGCAGAATGAACGGCATGTCGATGAAGATGTAAATGTATTACGCCATTTGAAAGTGGGTGAAAAGGCAAATCACGGCTTGAAGGGCGGCCGGAGTGGCATAGCGGTTCTAGGCGCTACAGCCTGGAACCGCGCGACCGCAAGAGTCGCAGGTTCGAATCCTGCCTCGGGCATGGATGTGTGTGATGTTTTGGGTTAGTTAGGTTTAAGTAGTTGTAAGTTGTAGGGGACTGATGACCTCAGAAGTTAAGTCCCATAGCGCTCGGAGCATTTTGAACCACTAGTTATGTCTGCAGCCGAAACTCAGTCCGTAAATGCAAATAAAGGCCTCCTCGAAGAACGGGAAAAGAAAGAGCGGACAATCATTTCGGCGATCATGAGATCCAGTGACCGATGACCATCGCAGTCTGGTCCCTTCAATCGCACAAACCAACCAACCGTGAGATCCAGTTAAAAGAATGAGATCCTCCATGGGAGATACAACTTGTTTGGAAGTATACAGCGAAATAAAAAAAGGGAGGAAGGGGCGGGAGCAGGTTGACTAAGGTAATCTTCCACTTTTTGACTAATTTTCCACGGCACAAAGGTATTCTGATTCATCAGTGGACAGAAAGTCCTGGAAGAGTTGATTTCAGGAACACAGTAAATGTTTCTTTGCGCTATACAGTAACGCACGAGCGTCCTATGCGGTTGCGTGTGCGGGGCCGGTAGGAAAGCAGGGGAGCTCGGACCATTGCACGAATAGGGAACACATGTGCTTTCTATTCCTGGTCCGAAAGCAATACAAATACAGTGTGTGTTCTTCGGTAACGAACTGAAGGTCGGAAGGGAGGAGATAAGGTACTGGCGGAAGTAAAGCTGTGAGGACTGGTCGTGAGTCGTGCTTGGATAGCTCAGTCGGTAGAGCACTTGCTCGCGAAAGGCGAAGTCCCAGGTTCGAAGCCCAGTCCGCCACACAGTTTTAATCCGCTAAGAACTTAAATTATTCGATGTCGGTATAATACCGTATGACTCTGTGATTATTATTATTATTATTATTATTCTTTCTTTTCTCAGACGTTATTATTATTATTATTATTATTGTTGTTGTTAATGTTACTTTTACGCTGAGGCCACGTTTTATTCCATTTGGCAGTGAACTCTGTTTTCGTTAAAACCCAGATTTCCTTTATTCTTTGGAACTGAACTTGCTTACGCTTCTCCATACAAGAGGCACCGAGTCTCCCTTTCGGTTGTTCATCTCGCTGTAACCTGTTCGTCACTATATTCTGAAGCTCTCACAGGCTCCTTCGTGTCTGGTTTATAGCAGTTGTGATTATATTTTGGTATTTACAAACCAGGGCAGTGTGTTTTGCGTTCAGGCTTGTAGTATGGTAGGCTGAGACTTTCACTGTCTTCGCTAACGCCGTTGTTGGACGGCTAGCGGTCTCGTATGGTAAGGACGCCCATGCCTGGGGAAGGGAAGTTCACCCCTTCCACTAAGAACACATAATGTAGTCAGGTTGTCTCCTTTCAAGAAAGTGATTTAAAAATCGGTATTATCTAGGTTTTGAACAGGCTCGGAACTGGAACTTTTTCATGGCTACTTGTTAAACATCCCCATTCATCTTCCAAAATACTAAAAATATTTTATAACCCCCCCCCACCCGGTCAAGCGCACCCTACAGACTATGTATGGCATAGGCGCCCTTTCGTACGATATTAAACAGGCTGGTGAAACTTCGAACCTTGATATCTTGGGAAGGTACTACGATCGTGTAGATGACGAGCAAAGTCTGTAAAGAACCACACACTGTGTCTTTTTCCGTGTTAGAGGAAGTAATGGATAAAGAACGATTTGCATTGGGCATCTTTTTTACATAAAGTTTACATGAAACAATCAGAAACCTGTATGTAAAAGACTGAAGAAAGAAGTAAGCCGTTTACGCCGTAAAGGAACGATCCCGAAATACCAAAAGGTGGACGAGAATTTTAATACCGGTGCCATCTGTATGAGAGTTCAGTGTAGGTACTATCCAGTTGGACCGATCGCTCATCCGAAACACTGAAAAAGTTCCAGTGCTGATCAGGGATGGCCATTCTCTTACATAATTTACAGCTATTTGCTCGACCGCCCGGTCAGATACTCCGTAGCTTTATTTGCCGTGGCGTTATCTTCTGCGGAGTTTGTCGTCGTTCGGACTAGTGCGGACAGATAGTTTCTTCAAGCAATACCGGTGTTGAGGTAGCATACAAGCCTTGCTGCATCAACAGACATGACAGAGTTATTAAATTAGTTTTGGCTGAATTTCGGCGTAATGTTCCGCTTGTGACTATAGCGCGTTGCTTGTACAGCTGAAGCGCAGCGCAAGAGGCGAACATGTAGCAAAAACAGTCGTGGATATTAAAACCGTTATTTACAGTCTTGACATTCTGCAAAAAAGGGCACGATAACTTGATGTTGCATACATAAAAAATGTAATTAATCACTAATTTTATTCATGTGATTTGACTGTCCCCTCAGGTGTATTCAGTCCTTTATGTGAACAGCTGACCAACAAACGAAGTGAATATTCCCTCGTATCACTTTAGCCTCTTTCTCTGCACGATAGCCGCAGCACGTATGAGGACTGCAAAGAACCATTTTAATATCTAATTTTTTAAATGCAATTGCAGCTAGAAGATGAGGTTTGTATCTCAAAACGTGTAGCGTCATTAAACAATTGAAATAAGTCAAAATTTTGCTATTGGTAGCGGTTTCTGAAAACACTTCCTTCCGATATCACACAATTTATAGGACACGCAGACATATGGCGTTCTCGATTCCCCCCCGCCCCCTCTCCCCTCCATAGCTTAACTCTAGACTGCGGCGACCGAAGTGGCCGCTCCAACAGAAGCTTAAATAAATTTTCCAAACCATTAGACGAGGGGGCACCCTCCCTCTACCCCCTTCCCCCCACACACAACGGAATAAACGCTGCAAGTGTGTTTCCACGGTGATAACTATTGGAATAAAAACTTTTACAAAGCACCTCGTACATTCCACACATTTCTAACACACTCGCACCTCTGCAGACTGTCGCATGTTTATCGTGAGCTGTGCAGAACTAGCATATTTATTGCGTCATAAATTGTAGGGAACCGCTGCAGTTTAGCTTGCGAACGATCTTTGACATCCTGTTAAACGTCACCTGGAAATGAATAGCGCTACCCGGGGCTGGCAGTTTGATCACTGCTCTGCGGCTTTCACGGTGTAGCATTTCTGCTGTAGGGGTTAACAGCGGCCGTACAAGGTAGCGATTGTCGTGTAATTTTTCTCGAGAGTTCAGACAGACCTGTTGAGTAGTACCACGTAAGTTCTCAAAGTTTGGAGTCGCACACGAAGGCGAAGTTGTTTACATCGAACTACTGGCGCGCAAGATTGCTCGACGGGGAGCAATTGCCACAGATTGCGCGGTTCGTTCTGCTTGTAGCCATTAAACAGCCTGAAACGGCGTTTTCCTTAACGCCTTTGCCGGACGGGTACGACCGGCGGCACAGGAGCGTTGAAATTGCTTTGCTCGGCAGTTGTGGACACACACACACACACACACACACACACACACACACACACACAATAATCTCCATGTCTCAAGTCGAAACTAGTGGCATCATCTCGTTCAGGTGACTTCGTGTCCTTAATTGCGCTTCGTTCTTAATGACGCCCGAGTTGCGCATTTACCGCAAAAACTGTGTAAAATGTGACAGGATGACGGAAGAGTCGGAGTTTTTATCTCGCAATAATGATGTGACAGCTACAAAAATAAATGACCCAGAAAAAGATTCAGACTAATCTGTACACAACTTATTTGTACGTCTGAATATACACCTTGACGTCTTGTGTATGCTTGACTTGATGTGGGTTACGTCATAGGTATTAATGTTTTCTCCCAGATTTTGACCAGGCAGTCAGAAAGTTGGTAGGTTCCGATGGATATTAACGACAACGCCTTGCTACGACCCGACAAGTCAACGTATTATTCACTTTGGTCAGGTCAGAACAACATCTGCACTTTGTAAAAATAAAACTGCCAAAATGTGCCCCACTGTAACGTAAATTTACTTGAGGAATCGTTGCATAGTTTCATGCACGATGATATGTTTTATGTTCCTGATCTATCTGATATGATTACCTATTACCTCATGACTTGTAATAAAGATTTATGAGCAAAAATTTATTTCGATTATCCCTGTTTCATACTAGTGTACATCTTCATGTGACCATTGAGCGACTGTCGACTCACCTCCTTCCAGAAATAACAACTATAAATTACTGTTGCAGCTTTTGGTCATGTATGAAAATCATAAAACTACGTGATAAAGAACATCTGGGCATATATGGGTTAAGAAATGTGGTACTTCAGTATTTTTCACGTCACTATAGAGATTATTGTAGACACAGCATTAGTGCAGCTGAACAAATATGGGAGAAATGTCAGCCTTAATCTTCGAGGAATTATTCCAGCATTCAGCAGAAGTAATTTAGGGATACCACTGAACATTAATTAGGACAGACGCCACTATTCCCTGAATAGCCGTAGTGTTTCTCGAGAAATGGATCACCCTACTTGGACAGATGATGCGAACATTGATGATAGCTTTGAGTATATTTAAACGCCTTTATTTCATACTTATCCAGATTATTGCTGGATAATAGTTGTTTGAAATAGCTTAAGGCATCTTCTACATACTTGGTGAGTAATTAAGGCGATATTCATTCATAAAGTCTAGGAAACATTCATTTCATGCTGCAAATTTACTATCGTTATTATTGAACTATCTCACAAGTATAGCAGCAGAGTTTATGCAGTCCGGCAGAATCGAGAGGATGTAAAATTCGATGCCATCGCTTGAGTAGAACAGATACTCCTTAGTTTGCTGTTATAACTAGCATCTGCCTGCAGTGATACTTTTTCATTTTTAAAATCCATAATCGATTTCGGGACTGCCAGCCCCATCTTTAGTTTCACCTTGAAACATACACCTAATCAATGTTAGATATTATTTTACCGCTCCTCTGCAAATGTGCGACACCCACGTCAACAACCACACACAAAACGACAACCAGCTATGATCAGATGATGACATAATGCCGAAATGCAAAGCAGTCAGCTTTAAGAAAATACTAGACTTTTTTGCTACCGTCCTTTATGGTGATTTAAACATTGCCATCTATGTGTCCCGTTGCGTTAGTAGCATCTGTGCGTTCGTTGCACACGCCGGCCAGGCTGGAGGGTTTTAATCCGTGGTGAATCGATTGCAACCACGAGCGATCGACCCCGGGCGATCGTTTTCCTCTGATAGCTGCGCTCCGTGGCCCGCTTACGAAAAAAACGCAGTGGCTCCACTCGAGTCGCATTGACAAATGAAAGGCCCCGTTCGGGTGTCGCGTTGCGGTCTCGCTTACGGCGCCGCCAACCGTCCGTTCAGGAGTATCGGCGATGAGCGGCGCCCTCTCACCCGTCGGCTGGAGCGCCAAGGCAGGCCGGGTAGCAATTCTTTGATCGTACGCAAAAGTAGCTGGCCGCTCGAACACTGACTTCTTGCAGTGCGCGCGGTGAAGCTAATCCTGGAGTAGGAGTTGCAGTAGCAGTGTGCCCTTCTGTAACACTGTAGAGCCTGTTTACGGACATATTTTGTATGAAGCCATAATTCCCATTGTGGTATTGTGGTAAACAATCTGCCCTCTAGCAAAACATATTTTTGTGTTTATTGAAACATGTTGCGAATTTCTCCAACAGACCCCCCCCCCCCTCTCTCTCTCTCTCTCTCTCTCTCTCTCTCTCTCTCTCTCTCTCACCTCCTATCTCTTCCTCTCCGAGATCCATTTTATTCCTAAAATCCGAAAGAAACGTTATACTATACAACTATATTCTTCTCGAGTCCGCAGTCATCTTTACAATCTTTCAGCAATCACTATGTCGGCCTGTTTCACTACTGAAATACACAGTCGAGATGACTGTGTGATCCGGCAGCAAACGCGGCAAGAAAGTAATCAACTAATACGATGAGGAACTTTACGTAGTCACTAAAAGAAAATTATAATTCAACACCAGGCAAACACAAAGTGTCAGCAGTTGGAAACGTCCCTGCCACAAGTACAAATTATCCTCATTTTTTATTCTTCTCGTGTGAACAAAATTTTCCAGAAATTGATACGACAAGACATATCCGCTCAAAACAGTCCTACACCGAGATGATACTTTGATAACATGAGTGGAGAAACTTTATTATTTGAATAAAATTACGTAAATAACTACAATAGGTTTAGAATTATGAGGGCACCACCCATACAAAATATTCTGAGGTATGCTGACAAAATCTTTACTTTATCCGTCTGTGATTGTGACAACATTTCGTTAATACAAGGGTTTAAGGTTATTCAGTCTTTCTCTCACGGTCACCTCTCACTTGGCAGTAACCTGCCACGAGTTCCAAAAGTGTTGGGGGGGGGGGGGGGAGAGAGAGAGAGAGAGACTGGTCTGGAATCTTTTGCCAGCGGAGAGATAATCATTACACTTTTTCTTTCAGTTAAGGGCCACATGTCCTGTGGATACACATTATTTTTCTTTAATGCAGTGGTTTACATTGCCTTCTGCATACTCACGCCGTTGATCATTGCTGATTCCCACCGCAGAAGCGAGAGTGTGCCGTGAACACCTTTCCGCTCCTCCGCCCCCTGTGGCAGAACGAGGGTGACCTCGTATGCTGGAACTCTTTGGTCGCCATTGCTGCCGACCGAAGTGGCCGAGCGGTTGTAAGCGCTACAGTCTGGAACCGCGCGACCGCTACGGTCGCAGGTTCGAATCCTGCCTCGGGCATGGATGTGCGTGATGTCCTTAGATTAGTTAGGTTTAAGTAGTTCTAAGTTCTAGGGGACTGATGACCTCAGAAGTTAAGTCCCATAGTGCTCAGAGCCATTTGAACCATTTTTGTCGCCATTGCTGATGATTTTTATTCAAAATTTAAGCAATGGAGAGGTTCGAACTCAGGACCCAAGATGTTGTGAATACTAGTGAAAGAAGCCACCCCTAGACCACGCGTGAAAATTAGGTGGACCGATAAGGTAAGAAGTCAGGTGGTTCTTTGCAGAATTGGCGAGGAATGGAATGTATGGGAAACAATGACAATGAGAAGGGGCAGGATGATAGGACACCTGCTAAGATACCAAGGAATAAACTTCCATGGTACTATGAGGGAGTCGTAGAGAGTATAACTGTAGACGAAGACAGAGATCGGAACGCATTCAGAAAATTTTGAGGACGTAGATTGTAAGTGCTACTCTGAGATGAAAATGTTGGCGCAGGACAGGTATCCGTGGCGGAGTGCATCAAACTACTCAGAACACTGACCTCTCAGCTTTCATATTTGTACAAATCCCAAGTCAGCGAGATAAACTTATGTAATGTTTAAATAAAGAATGATTTCCTGAATTAATTTTTTTCTGCAGCACGATATGAGTTGATTGGAACTTTCTGGAAGATCAAAGCTGTCTGCCAGATCAGGACTCGACCGGGGACCTTTGCCCTTCGCCGTGATAAGATTTGATTTGGGGGTGGAACAGCGGAAGCTCTGGCCACCGTCCGTAGTCAGCAAAGAAGGCGTCGGTTGAGGAAGACTGCCTGCAGCTGGTCGGTCTACATGGCGTGGAAACTGGCCAGTAAACATCTCCCACTACACTACTGTGGTCCATTCGATGGTTCGTCGTGCAGCACGGGGCTGTCATATAAAAGGGACGCTTGGACGGAGAGCCCGGTGTTAAGGTCTCGGCTCTGCCCACCTATCGAGTGGATAGTGTTAAATAATCGACTGACGCTGCTGGCTATCACGTGGCAGATTTACTTGTGGAGCGGATTTCCATTGCAGATAGCCTTGGGAGGCGGCGGTAGCATTTATCGAAGTAGGCCGGCGGAGGCGTCTCAACTAAGGCGACGCCTTGACACGAGCGGCGTTCGCAGAAGAACACAGCTCGAGAGCGTGGGGAGGCGGCGCTGTGGTAAACACGACGTGGGACGGCGCCTCCAGCCGTGGCACGGTTTCACCGGGCCCACGCGCCACGCACGCCACACATTCCCCACGCACCTGCGTGTTTAATGCCGCACTCTGGAACAGCAAGCAGCCATTGTTAAAGTCTCGGTTCTCCAGTGTTCCCAATACACATTTTTGGCGAAGCTATAGTTATTGTTTGGTGGCATGGTATGATGAACACCCAAGTGCCCAGTATGTGAATGACGTGTACCTCAGACTGGGGGAGAGCCTTAGGGTTAGGCGGCACTTCAGCTACCTGCGTATCGATGTTTACTTCCTCGAGCAGCTACAGTATATCTTTAGGTTGGTGGACACAGTTACAAACGTTACTTCACTACTAACGTCTACGATCATCATATGAATCTCTCTCGGGAGCCATCGAAACTACACACCATTGTACTTGAGAGATACACAGGGTGTATCAAAAAGGATACTGTGCTACTTGAGATATATACAGTGTGTATCAAAAGGATGGCGCAAACTTACACGGTTGAAAGTACACGATAAGAAGCACAAAAGTCAAGTAAATATGGGCTCTAAAACGCATACCTTAAGAGCTCTGAGCACATGTTCATTAGAGGAGTTGTGTTCCAAAGTACCGAAGATGAACAGGTGCTCTTAGCTGTTAAGGTATGCGTTGTAGAGCCCAACTTTACTGGACAATTTTTTCTTGTTTTGGTCCATACTACCACTTCCGAAAATATGGAAAGCAAGGATCTTGCCGTAGAAGAGATTTGTTTCACAATATTTAAAATCAAGGATATCTCATAGCTGTTAAGGTATGCGTTTTAGAGCCCATGTTTACTTGACATTTGTGCTCCTGTTATCGTGTACTTTCAGCCGTGTAAGTTTGCACCACCCTCTTTGATACACCCTGTATTCTTTGCCAAGTAGGGTAATTTCGATAGGTCCACAGCTTCCCTTGCTTCTATTTCATTAACGTAAAAGGAAGACTGTTGCCATTTAACCTGTTGTAAATAATTTTGTGCTATGAGGAAATAATAAAATGATCTAAACTCGAAATTAATAAAGATTTGTATATCAGCAACTCTTGGCGTTAATGAAATGTCCATAGTTCTGTGCCTGATGGAGTGAAGTTGTCGTGCGTCGTAGCAGTTGTTAGGTGTAACAAGGTATTTATTAAATAAAGGGAACGTGACTCAGTACTTTAACATGAAATTAAACAACAACAAAAAACCGTGGAAAGCAACCTTTACAGCAAAAAATAAAATACGAACTTGGGGAAATATTTACATTAAAAAAAAGTGGTTACTGGGAAATTGTATCTGACTTATCTGGCATTAGCCTATAGATTTGTAACTGCGGAGCTTCAATTAATAAACTTTTACCAGCTGTGGATTAGCAAATAAAATTCTTCTTCGAAACCAGTGTAAAAGATCATGAGCTTTTGAAGTTCGTTTACACCGAAAATGTCTAACCCCAATATCTCAGGAGTAGGGTCGTTAGCCGCATTTCGAACCGCATTTCACGTGAACAAGCTCGAGATATGACGCCGTGCGATATCTTGTTCTGGGGGACCGTATGCTAGACCCCAGCGGCCACTTTCTTGCAGTGACGGTCTTTTGCGAGAAGTCGTAAAACATCCTTCAGTTTATTGCGAGCTACGAGGGGACTTTTAAGAAAGTAAGTTACGCGTGATGTCCCCACCCTAAAAGCTTTGCACAACAGGAGTGGCACATTGTCAGAGTACGTGTTCTGATTTTCCTGATCACAATTCTGCTGCGATCTGGTTAATACGTGCGTCACAGTCTGGAAGTGAAACGGCACGGCAACTGGAAACGTACGCGCGACAGTAGCATTTTTGTGGACAAAAGGCCCAAATTGCCAGTTTACAGTGAAATGCTATCGGTACGTTGAGCAAATGCAATGTTGCGTCCAGCCGTAGTTACATGGTGCCAACAATATTTTATCAAGGCTACACAAACGTGGATGTCCGCAGCTTGTAGTCTTGAGGTAGCGTTCTCGCTTCCCGAGCACGGGGTCCAGGTTTCGATTCCCGGTGGGGTCAGGGATTTTCACCTGCCTCGAGATGACTGGGTGTTTGTGTTGTCCTCATCATTTTATCTTTATTCATGAAAGTAGTGAGATTGGGTTGAGCAACAGTTGGGAATTTGTATGGGCGCTGATAACCGCGCAGTTGAGCGCCCCACAAACCAAACATGGTCATCATCATCATCAAACGTGCATGATGCTGATCGGGAAGGAGGACCGATGACCTCGAACACAAACGAATATATCCAGGCAATAGAGGAACTAACCCACAGCATTCGCAGATTTTCCGAAGATAAAGGCCTCCACATAGCGGTTCTCCAATGGCCTCGTGACCAAGAAGCAGATTTTTATCGACGAGGAACTGAACGATTATTAGAACGTTCTGACCGTTAAGTACAGAAACTTGGTGGCTATATTGGAAAAGAGCGACATGTATCTGTTTCACTTTGAAGTCTGTGAAGCGTTCAGCAAAAGCCATTTGGTCTGCCACAGTAAAACATAATTTACATTTTCAAGTCCCCTTGTATATGGACAGTTGTTGGGAACGTTCGAACGGATATCCTTTTGGAAGACGACATATCTTGACAAGCCTATCGACTTATCGGGAGAGACAACTTGGTTCTATTGCCCCTCGATTCAAACTCAATTGTTCCATGCCCACAGCACTCGACATCTGACGCTGTTGTTAGATGAACAGCGGCGCTTATATGAGAGAGCTACATTTTCGGCAATGCCTCGGGGAACAGTCACGACGAAACACTTGAACCTGCCTTGACTATAGCAACCGCAGCCAGTTGCGCCAGAGATAGTCACTGGTTCTGCCATTAAGAGAGCGAGCAGGCTTCCAGCGTTCTGGAAAACCGGAATGTTTCTGCGTGTGGGGCTATCTTTCCTTAACTTCTCCAAAATCGGAATGTTTCTGTATAGTCTCTCCTGAAAAGTCAGTCTGTTTGTCTACAGCATCCCGTCACATGTAATTACGAGATCTAGATCTGTTCATTTCCACAAATGTTATCATAGCTGGCTATTTTAATGTCTTGTTATCCCTATTTTGTGTAATTCTCGCTATTGTAGTACGTGTGCCAGAAAGGGATGTTTACTGGAGTGATTTGTCATTGTCTTCGAAGCGGAGTCTTCGGTGCCCAGCAGATGATCACGATTTTCCGTAACTACTTGTTCATAATGTTCAAACACTTCTCAGCATTCTCGAACAACCTCTGAAAGCGTAGAGAATTTAAGGAGGTTGGTAGACGTCTCTTTCTGACCGTTCGGGCTTTTCTGTGGCATTACTACTTTAAAGGAGCGGCAAATGCGGAGCGGTGGTATGAGTTTTGTTCTCTCTACCGTGTTAGATTCGACTCGTATCACTCACCAAACGCCGTATATAAAAATAACGTAGATGATTTTGTGGAGAGCCGTCTGAGTTATTGCTTTGCTCTCATCTTGTTGAAAGGTATCGATGTTTCACCTATATTTACATACAGGCAAACAGAACAGTCTGTTAGAGCCCACTGCAGCCGTGCCCAAAACGTCGATACCTTTTATCGAAATTATGTCCCACAATAGCTGGCGTTACTTTGCCATTAACGATTTAATCTTTTAACTGCGGATGCTGTCGATTGTAATTTGTTTGCGCGGTGTTAGGTCACCTTAATGATTCTGTGGTTCCACTTCATCTCTTCTGGCGTGCATCAAAGGTTAGCCTCCATCTACGTTCACAAAGTGCATTACCGTAAAGTTTATGAATCGGTTCAATGCAGGAGCCGGTAGCCAAATTTTAATTTCTATTTACGCCAAGTTTTATGGGACATACTCATGATTAACACCATGTCGTAGGAATCGTGACCGGTTTATTATAATGAGCAGACAAACATCGTTGGATCACAACTTTTTATTTACCGACTACCGGTTTCAGTCTGAGTAGCAGATCATCTTCAGATCTGGTGTCGCAAAGTGCACTTTGTTGACAATTGTGGTGTACTGACGTTAAAAAAATTCAGACAACTGTTGACAAACTGCACTTTGCGGTTCCAGACCTGAGGGTCAGCAACGCAGATTGAAACCTGTTGTCGGTAAATAAAAAGTTATGACCCAAACGGTGTTGTGTATTCGTTACGAGATATGTCCACAGTGCAGAGCGATTGTGTTCAGTAATAAGATTGAAAAGCGCTGACGTATTTTTAAGAGCTACGACTGATGATGATCTCAGAGAAAATGTTTAGCTACGTAGTTAAGACAGTAGAAAACATATCGCACGCGCAGCCTGGTAAACGCTCATCGTATCTAGCGTCTGAGAGTAGGAAACTGTCAAGCACTGTGGACGAGACGTATCGCCGTGAAGAATGCGGAATTTTCACCTGCATTATTTCTCGTGTACTCGTTACAGTTTCCGCTTTCGCGTCATAAACATTTTCAAGTTAGTCAGTACTTCTACTAACTTGCCATCAGTGTTTTGGAACAGCTTTGTGTAATCACTGTACAAACTCGCCAACGGATATTGCCTCTCATGGTGGTCTGTAAACTGCGAGGACATACGAAAGGCTTGTTGATTTTTGTCTGAAGGCCGTATTTTTGCTCGTGACTGGACTGTTCCTCCTACAAAGTTTTTCTCGCCCTTATAACAGGTAATATGTGCAAGTACGTACTGTGAAACGGAAAATATGTCTAATGACTTATATTTCGACCGGAAACTTAAACGGCACTAACACCGCGTCGTTCTGAGTACCAGCGTTTCCACGTCCGGTTCCCATCTTCATTTCAGCTTTCAACTGTCAGAATTTTTACTGGCACCTATAAAAGTCTTGGGCGTTGAATGTATCTGCTTGTATTAAGTTTCCATATTATGCCATCGTTTACGTGGTGCGACGGACACAGCTTTGCATGTCTGTTGAATCTGACTCATTATTAGAGGTCCTGGTCCGAAAAGTTGACGTTTTAAACCTTTCCCATTTTTCTTTTTTTTTTTTTAACAATTTTTCCCCTGCAGGGTAGCAAAAAGGGTTAGTAGAAATGTGGAAGAAGTCGAGACATGAGAAATCATTCTTGAAGAATGAGATTCGGTCTGGACAGTCTTCGATAAAATATTTCTTATCCAGCCTTTGTATTCGGTGCCATGTTCGCTATTACACCTAGAAATACTTCCATCTCTGCTGCCGAACTTTTTCCCCATGAATGCTAAATGTCATGTTTTGTCAGTGAAGACACCTGCTGGTTTTTTCTCTTCTGCATACACATTTTTAGTGGTCACAATTTTGAGAATATGGTCGTCTGTAAAAATGAGCTGGAAATATTCGACACCGTTGTTGGCTAAGCAGATGAGAATCGGGGATCTCTGTTGACCGACTCACCTCTATCACGACAAACCTTCCATCTGCATGTAATGAAATCCCCATTGTAGTCACTTTCTGCTTCGTCACTAGCTTTAGGCCAACTGAGAGTGGTATGACTCGTCAGCAAACATCTTCAGTTCTCCTTCAATAACATCGTCACTGATACGGATTTTGTCTACCGTCGATCTTCAAGCAGAAACCTCGGGAAAGGTGTACGTTCGCGTGCACACTTGCAAGCAAAAGCGTGCTATTCCCGTGTACAGAAGACAACTTCTGCTCTCTGATAGAGGCAGAACTACGCGACGAAATACGCATTGGACTACTTGCGACAGAATGCCAGGCCAAGAAGAGATCAGAAATAGCATTCAAATGGTTCAAATGGCTCTGAGCACTATGGGACTTAACATCAGTCCTCTAGAACGTAGAGCTACTTAAACTTAACTAACCTGCGACCGTAGCAGTCGCGCGGATCCGGACTGAAGCGCCTAGAACTGCTCGGACACCGCGACCGGCCCAGAAACAGCGTGTCTGACGTCGTTCGACATCGTAGCCAAAGAGGAAATACAGTATGTCGGAAAATGTTCGTCTTTGATGCGGAGACTGAAACTAATTCATTAGGTTGCTTAGAAGATATGACGACCTTTGCTGCCGTGTTTGCCAACAGCATATTAGTGACGCCTAATATTCGTTTGTAGGCGGGTTAATGTTTATCGCCACAAGTAATGTCTGTCTAACATAAGAGGTCCCTGTTACGTTCAGCCACTTAGATGACACTTCAGAGAGCAAGCGAGCGCTGGGCATGGTGTGTGTGTGTGTGTGTGTGTGTGTGTGTGTGTGTGTGTGTGTGTGTGCGCGCGCGCGCATTGCCCAGGAATGTTAATGTGCGCTGCGCGCCTTTCACGGCCGGGCCCGGCTCGGCGCGATAGCATCGGGTCTCGCCACCTTGACAAGGGTCCCTGCTCTATATTTAGGGCGGCAGTCAGCGGGCAAGACCTGCAGCGCCAGGGGGTCACGGCAGAGGCGGTGGCGGTGGCCCACAGGATGCACGCGTCACCGCGTCAGCCTGTCTCGCTGCTGCACTCGACTGCATCTCACGGGGCGAGCCAGCTAACGCGGATGGGGATGAGAAATCCAGCGTAACCGGACACGGCGCCGCGTCACTTGGGACGTGCTGTAGACACTGCCGGAAAAAAAAAATTGTTCAGCTGTTAGAGGTTTCCAACTAGCTCAAGATTTGTTGATGCAACAGCGCGTGTGGTGGATTACAGTAAATGATTACCTTTACAGATCGATAGAACAAGCAGTTCAGAGGTACCGGCTATCGACCCATTCTGAAATATCCATATTACTAGACGGCGAATACTATTCGTGGGCTACGTTAAACCATGCCTGCTCGACCTGTACACGTAGTTCTGTAAGAGTCGCACGTGTCACTTTAGTCCTACCCACACGTGCTAGATTGGAGACAACTCTGGAAATCGTGCTAGTCAGGAAAGTTGCTGCACGTTTAGCAGAGCACGTTAAGTTTCACGAGCAGTGTGTGGGCGAGAATTATCCTGTTGGAGTAACATACCACCTTCCTGTCGCAAAATCGGCAAAAGAACGGATTTAACAACATTTTGCAGGCACCAAGCGCTAGTTAGCGTGCCCTCCAGAAGCAATGTATCAACGATATAGATACGTATTTTAGGCTACAATTTCTGCAGTACTTCGAAAAGTAGAAAAAATAACAACTTTCCTAAATCTGTACACCTTTAGGAATGACCAACGGACGGTGTTACTTGATGTCATTTTTAAAGTTTATGACGTATGTGGAATAAACGCAACAGAAAATAGTTTGACACAGAACTGGACTTCAGTTCTGCCAAGGAAACCCTATTAAAAAAAAATTACCTTTTGCTACGCCGCAGAGAGTGCGTTTTTTCGTATAGTGTCTTAGGTGTGCCGTAGCGCCTCGAGGGATTAGCCGAGCGGTCTCAGGAGCTGCAGTCATGGTCTGTGCGGCTGGTCGCGGCGGAGGTTCGAGTCCTCCCTCGGGCATGTATGTGTGTGTTTGTCCTTAGGATAATTTAGGTTAAGTAGTGTGTAAGCTTGGGGACTGATGACCTTCGCAGTTAAGTCCCGTAAGATTTCACACACATTTGAACTTATTTTTGTGTCGTAGCCTAATTGGAATATATTGTTAGTTGATGTTTGTGTGCTGGCACTACCGCGTTGCGTCAACGACCACGGCAGGTGTGTGTGTGTGTGTGTGTGTGTGTGTGTGTGTGTGTGTGTGTGTGTGTGTGTTGTCAGCTGACATTTCGCTATCTGAATGGAGGCTCTCAGTTGCAAGCGTCAAATGGAAACTGATACGTAATTTTACCCACATTGTGGTGCTCCTACCAACGGAACGTGGGTAGATGACAGTAGAAAAATTCAGGAGTTCCAAGGCGGACCCACAAACACTCAAATTAATTAGCAGCAAACTGCAAGGACATTCTCAAATTAAAAATTCGTGTCTCTAACGAATGATGCTCTGCAATTAAACTTCTATGAAGTGCATTCTGTAGCTACATGACTACTGTGCAATTCAGACTAAAGTGCCTTGCATACGGTAGGCCTATATAGAATCATTTTCAGACTATTTGTCGACCGTTACACCCTCGAATAGCACGTGGGGAAAAATGAACACCTAAATCTTTCCGTCCGAGCTCTGTTTCTCTTATTTCTTCATAATGGTTATTTCTCCCTATGTAAGACGGCATAAAAAGAAGTCTCTTTTCATATTCGGAGGAGAAAGTTGGTGATTGAAATTTCGTGAAAAGACCTCCCCCCACAACGAAAAACGCCTTGGTTTAATGATTGCCACCCCCACTCGCTTATCATATCCGTGACTCTCTCCCCTATTTCGCGATAATACAAAACGAGCTACCCTTGTTTGAAATTTATCGATGTCCTCCGTCTATCTTATTTGGTATTAATAATAATAATAATAATAATAATGATGATGATGATGATGATGATGATGATGATGTTGTATGGCTCACTGGCCTGGTGCAGATCTTTCAATTGGACGCCACTTCGGCGACTTGCATATCCCTTCCTACCCCAGTTATCCAACCGCGAAAAGGGACCAATAGTTTAACGTTGAATATGAACCACGTCTCGTTTCTAGCCATTCCTCACATCATTGAGAGATGAAGGCTGGGTTAAAATGCAGACTGAAATATCCAAGGTCCGATCGGGACTGGATCCCGCGACTTTTTGGTTTCCAGTCATACGCTTTGTCGCTAGACCACCAGGCTTGACATTCTATGTGCTGAGAATACCATGCCACGCACGAAGGGACAAGCATCATGTAGGCAGTCCCTTTAGTAGATCTGAGGGATCTTTTTAAGAGTTCTGCCAATAAAGCTGTCTTTGGTTCGCCTTCCTCACGACACTGAGTACGATATGGCATTTGGCTTACGGTGAAACTTTTTCCTGCTTAAATTTAATTTTTTTAAATTTAGGATGGCTCTTACTTCAGATCTTAAGGTCTAGGGTTCGATCCCTCATAGCTCTAAGATTTTTATTTGTCACTTACCACTTCTTTTGCCCTTGGCAATGTTTATTGTGAAAATGGTGGGATACACCGCGGTTTGCAGTCCACGTTAAGGGTAGTTCCCTCAGTAACTGGGTAAACTAGTTCGAAGGTCGGAGAAAGGCAAGTAGGTACCACCTCCAGTAGGAGCATGCCTAGAAAGCGCTGGAGTGCTCAAAAAAACGTTCAGATTGATGGCAGCTTTAGTACAGGAAAATTAACTCTATATGAATTTCAGCAGCCTGTATCTGGAGACGTCACTTACTCGATTTATGCATTCACGGCGAAGTGAAGGTGCTGTTAGCCGAGGTAAGGCAGGGATGGCGTCGTGGGGCAGTACCCCGGCCGCCTCCCTTGTTGACAGCGGCCCTCGAGCCGGGGGAGGCAGTGCCTTCCTTATCTGGAAAGGAGGCGCCTGGAAGGCTATCGGCCCAGCGCGGAGGGTCTGCGAAGGGCCTGGACTTGGTCCTCTGCTTATCTCCGAGACGCCCTCAGTTTGGGCACGGGCTGCCTCCGCCGCCCTTATCGCTCGCCTTTGTGGGCCCACGCCATCGGCACGCAGTGTCACACCTCTTCTTCGAAAGGGCCTCGGCCGGCTATCTCTGGACACTTTACTGATGGTCCGCAGTTGTCCCGCGGAATGTGAGGCTGTAGGGCTGAAAGATGTTGTGGCAGGAACTTTAAAAAAAATGCCACAACAGTAACGCATTACACTCCTTTTAGCAAGAAGGTCGACGTAATCAGGCGTCATTTCACTGTCGGGGACTTCCGACGGTCGTTTTTGTAGGTATAGTTTGTAAGGTGACGCGGTGATTAAAGACATTCTCCGGTTGGTTTGATTTAAATTTCACGTAAAATAGCTATTAATCCAAAAGTTGGTTGGAGTACTTGGAGCACGACACCAGGGATGGCCATCATTGATGGTGACATGTTTTTCCTTCCACTCTCCATATAGTTATCCGAACAGCAATTTACATTTTGTCCTGCAGCTGAAAATGAAATCCAAATCACCGTAGTTTCTGGTTTCAAGCTCATTTCCTGGTTAAAATATAATCTTCTTACGGCCGGAAATGTCACACTTATTAAAGTTTTCCGAACTTGTTCCCTGTGATCGAATGAAGCTTCAGCCAGTAGCATCCAAGTCGTAAACATTACTTTTGACAACGCCGGAATCTATGTGTAATTGACAGCGTGTTTCTACCCCTAAGGATCGAGCTCTCGACCGCATGTAAACCTCACCACAATGAAATGGTTCCTTAGGACGCACCTTTTTCCTTATCTTACTGGTAGTTTTCTTGTCAATTATTTGACGGCTGACGACTCGAGCGTTTCGTATCTCAGTGCTTGCGAAACTGAAAGGAGATAAAATTACTCCCGCAATACAAAGTTCTTACCGACGGGCAAATGATACTCGTGGGTGCAATTGAAGATCGATTCCAACATTCAGGTTGGCAAGTAAATCGATAACTGAGTTGTCAAGGACAGTCAAATGCCTTTAGCTCTTTTAGCTTTACTTTGGTATGACCGGTGTTAGAGATACCATCTAGTTTACATACCATAACGGATCGATTTTTTAAACGATAATCACTGTGCGATCCTTAAATGGGCTGTATTTTGAATTTAATGAATTTAACACTTTGCATGAGTCTGTGTGTTTTTTTTAATAATAATGAGTTGTTTGTGTTTAACAAACTACAGCAAATTGTTTACTGCGAGATATGTTGTATGCTGTAAAAATGTGTTCGTTTAACGGTTTTCAGCTTTGTTTTGTGACGCCACAGTTTCTGCGCTGCTCCATAAGCTCGTATTGCCCGGTATTCGTATACGCACGGTAACATTCAAACATAGACAGTGACGCAAACGTACTGCTGTTTACGATATGTCTGCTGTATTTACGTACATTCCTTCAGGAAATGGGTAGTCGACACGTAGACTCAATACTTTGAACTACGGCTAAACAGTCTTATTTGTTCAGGAGCTTGCGCAGTCTCTGTTCAACGTTCCTGTAATGAACTGTAGACTCGTTTCACACAGTGCAGGGTAGAAATACACACTGAATTCTCTTAAATCTTAAATCTATATAATACAAGTCAAAGAGATTAACGTGCTGAGTCATTTTGATATGGAGAGCAGGGGATAAGAATTGCTAAGCAAAGTAATTCACCGGGAGGAAGAATGATACTACCCTCCCAAGTATTGTTCTATTGGAACAATTTTGTGCGTTATAGTTGTCTCTGAATTGGTAGTTGAACAACAACGTTCGTATAAAAAATCGGCGCGAAGTGTTGTAGACATCAGAACAGTGGGTAAGACAGACCTCAACGGACGCCTTTTGTGTTTACGATGGGCGTGGCCCTGTTAAGCCCCCTGCTCATAACGCTTGTGCGCGGTGCGGTACGTTGCCTCCCTCCTCACGCACTCATAATGCCCCTGCTAGTAAGACACACGCTAATTTAGAGGAGTAATGGGGTTCGTGATTCGCTTATCCAAGGTTATCCAACAATTTTATCATCACTAATTACGTTTTATTGTATTTGTTAAGTAAGGTGTGTGTTTGTGTGTGTGTGTGTGCAGGTAAAAAGGGTTCTCACATCTATAACACCATAGATTATGCAATTCAGATAATAGTCAATATAGTCATCCAACGCTTGTGTAGGCGCATTGGTTAAGCCACTAGATTCACACAGTCACAGTGTACACCGCCATACTTAGTTTTCCCGTGGCTTCCGTAAACAGCTTAAGTCGGATGCTGGGATGTTTTCTTTGAAAAGGACCGTACCAGCTTCCATTCCGCCGCTTCCGTTTATGCTGAGCTTGCGATCTGTCTCTGATGACTTCGTTGTCGACGGAGCGCTAAACTCTAATCTTATCTCCTTGACATTACGTTTAATTGATGAAGACACTGATCATTTAATGGGTCACGTGCTAATTTTATTCGGCCATTATCCGTTAATAAAAAAGAAGCCCTGGAGACAGGACTGAAGTATTACAGGTTAAAACATTTCGCTAATGATATATCGAACGAAATGTTTGTTAATAATGCGCAGTACGAGAAAGTCCAATACCTCACCACCACTAGTGATGTTCATACTCATAAACTCCTCTGTTGGCTATCAGTGTTTAATTGTCGGATTTTATGGACATACGAGTATTTATTGATTAAGAAACTAGGCACTTATTCGGTACTTTAGCGCAGATTCCGACCGACTATTGGCTTTTCGTTGGTGCCCAGTAAAAATGTCAGCCGAATGATGGATGACATGTCTGTTCTACAATCGACATTAGAAAGTCAACTATTCTAAAGACAGCAGATGCACAAGTCGCTGTGAAGAAAAATTGACATGTAACAGACAGTTATAACCAGCAAATTCATCACAGTTATAAACGAGGTGTTATTGGGTAAAAAACAAAACGTCTGCTTAAAATAATATGTACTAACACATCCTGTAGTTACAGACTCGTATTTACCGAAACAGAATATACAGTGTTGTATTACGTTCTTCCCTTATTCGTTATCGAAGTGCAAATGTGATGTTAGAGTGAATTGATAAAAATAGTGTGATCTCTATGGCTTTTCATATTGGACTACTGTACTGCGGATACACCGAAAATGTGGTATTTCTACATGCCGCCCTTATGGAATGTGCGTAATAATAGGTCTTCGATGGCTCTTGTGACTGCTGCTCATAGTTGTCTGTTACACAGTACCGTTCCTGAACCATTTCTACTACTCTTGTCTTCAGGTTAGTTAATTTTCAGACTTATTTTGCACACAGATACCGAGTTTTATATATAAGTGACATTGAGGGGCTGTAGAACAGACATCTCCGTATTTTAAAACCACACTTGTTCGGTTTCAGGCTTCGATATTGTAGTGGACACGCGCACTATCTCGTCCAGTTGAAGCTAATGAAATTTCGCTACAAAGCGTTCCTGAAGAGTATGTTTTAGCATTTGCCTGCAAAAAGAAACCAACAACTGTGTCGGCTAATATTTGCGAGAAAATGTGATTTAGCGCAAGGTGCCCCGAAAGGCCCTGGTGGTGATCGTAGACCGTCAAGCAGCACAGTGAAGCTACCCTTGTCCACGATGCGCATCCGACCGCCACACCCCACCCCAATTAACGAGAGTCGCCGTCCCCGCCCACGGACAGTTGATTTATGGGCTGTACCGTCTTTATAAAACACTCCCCTTGCAGCCCCAGACACGAACGAGTCACGGCCCTGGGACAGCTGAACACTGTAATGTTTTGCTAAACACCGTCCTGTCGTATGAGCAAATTATTCGTGTCTGAGAAGGACGAGAGCCTTCAACTTTCAGTTGTAGATTAAATCCAGACTTCAGCACAAGCTCCTGTTTTCGCCATGAAATCGAAGTATGTAGACATCACATTAATTTGTCGTAAATTGCGGATTGAAGTCTGCATCTTCGAATTATCGATCCGAATCGTCACTAACATAGCTTAATAGGAACCATATGGGTACGTTCTTTTCAGAACGCAGCTTTTGTTAGTAATATTTGTGTTGACGAAGGGGATATGTGGTGTTTTTGTTAGAGGAAACGCCGAGAACATACAATCTGCTTTGTCTTAATTCGTAAACATTTATATCGAGTTGCAGATGTAACTGTAATAGAAGATCTAGGCTTACTTTGTACTATAAGACCCTGATATCAATCATGATAAAATAAAAGCAATACTTTCGTTTGTTTACACACTTCATTGCTATTCCGATGTTATAAATTGAGTGATGCATATTTAAAACTTTCCAATCGTCGTAAGACAGACCTCTTTTTCTTTTCAAAGTTTATTATTGAAATTGGAGACTGTTCTTCAGTGGCTAACTCAGAAACTGAAAACTTGAGCGCAATTGGAAAATAAAATTAGTCACACACACACACACACACACACACACACACACACACACACACACACACACTGTCTTCAGGCCACAAGTGGCCCATCGGGACCATCTGACCGCCGTGTCATCCTCATTGAGGATGCGGATAGGATGGGCGTGTGGTCAGCACACCGCACTCCCGGTAGGTATGATGGTTTTTCTTTGACCGGAGCCACTACTATTCGGTCGAGTAGCTCCTCAGTTGGCGTTTCGAGGCTGAGTGCACCCCGAAAATGGCAACAGCGCATGGCGGCCTGAATGGTCACCCATCCAAGTGCCGGCCACGCCCGGCAGCGCTTAATTTTGGTGACTTGACGGGAACCGGTGTATCCACTGCGGCAAGGCCGTTGCCAAGATAATAATAGCAATCATTATTGTAATAGACGAGATTACAGTACGCAAAAGTCTATTATTATTATTATTATTATATGGTAACCTAGTTGTGTGAATAAGAGTAAAGTACAAAGTCGATTTTTTTGAAATTGTATGTATTTATGGATAAAATATCTTGGTCACTTACATTTAGGTACGTTTTACGTGCTGTGCATGAATGATGCCAGGTGAACCCTGTAAATTGTGTTTGTCCTCTGTGTGTCACAAAACGCGAGCCATTGTCCTGTGTGATATTTATTCCGACGTGATGGTGCGCCGTAGCAAAAAAAACAAACGGAGTGACGAGTTTGTTTCAGGGATGCAAATTCAGTTACTTGCCTTGAAATCAAACTCCACATATATCGTCCTTGCGTGGCGTTTTCTGCAATGCCAGCCTGGATCTGACACACCAAACTGACATTCCTTACATTGAGTAACGTACACAGATGGAGGTAGACGTTTGTGTGAGGTACAAAGCAGAAGCGTGCTGTACCCGTCGTCGGCTGCCGGCACGGCGCCCCTGCTGCCTCTGAGTGGGTCGATGAGGCGACTGACGTCAGAGTATCCCACCGCTAAAATCACACTCGTCAGTCGCCTGGAATGACATAGTCCGGTCTCTGATGTCGACGACTACACAGGACGTTCACGTTTCCAATTTGTCTTAACCAAGTATAGCGCCTAGTTTCACCAGTCTATTTACATGAGTAGTAGTTTTGTAAATAAATCTGGTTTTAGAACACCACCTGATCTACACCGTGGAACCAAATCAGTATGACCACTGCCCACCGCGAGACTGAATGCCGCCTCTTGGAGGCGCGGGCGCGTGCCGCGGTATAGAAGGCATTTGAGAGAAGCAGCGGCGATAGGAAATGCACTGACGTAAACGACTAGGACAAATGGAGATTGTTATGGCCAGGCGCCTGGAAAAGAGCATCTAGGAAGGGGTGAAGCTATTCGCGTGCTACTGTCGTAACTATAGCAAGTGGTCAAAGGAGGGTGAAACTAAGAGCAGTCGCCAAGCGTAATCACAGAGCGTGGCGGTCTTGTAAAGCGGAATAAGCGGCGATCTGTGGCATATTTGACGCCAGATTAGAATGCTGGTGCAGACACAAGTGTTTCGCAGCACACAGTTCGGCAAACATTGTGTAACGTGGGGTTCTGCAGCAAACCATCCCCAAGTGTTCTCATGGTGACCGACCAACATCATCAGTTACGACTGCAGTGGGAAAAAATTTACTGAGATTGAACCGTGGATCAATAGAGACCTGTCACCTGGTCGGGTGAGTCAGATTTCTTGTTACACAAGGTTATCAATGCGAACGGTTGCCCGAAACATGCTCTGAGGCGCGGACGCAGGTTGGTAGCGTCCGTATTACGGTATGGGGGACATTCAGCTGAGCTTGTATGAGACTTGGGGTAGTAATCGAACGCACACAGAACCGTTGCTATATTGCATTCCAAAGGTGGACCAACACGCTATTACGCTGGTGGTCCTACTTTTATGATAGGTTGCACAATTAGAATGCCTCGATATAAATACAAATAATTACTCCTGCCATTCAATTCGAACGTAAAACTTCGTGGTAGATTAGAATGGTGTGCCGGAGCGAGGCTGGAATCGGGGCCCTTGCCTTTCGCGGGCAAGACAAAGGTCCCTAGTTCGAGTCACGGTCCGGCACGCGGTTTTAATCCTCCAGGAAGTTTCATGTCAGCGCTCACTCAGCTGCAGAGTGAAAACTTTATTCTGGAAACATCCTCCAGGCAGTGGCTTTCTTCCAGTAGTGCTAGTCTTGCAAGTCTCGCAGAGAACTGTGAAGTTTTGGAAGGTAGGATACGAGGTACTGGAGGAAGTAAAGCTGTGAATGGGACTCAGGGTAGCTCAGTTGTTAGAACTTTTCCCCGCGAAAGGCAAAGGTCTCGAGTTAGTCTCGGTCCGGGCGCACAGTTTTAATCTGTCAAGAAGTTTAATGTCATCGCACACTCCGCTTCAGAGTGAAAATTTCGTTCTGGAATTCAAACATTTCACCCTATCTTAAAAAATATACTCACAGTGGAAGCTGAACGTGTTCGCTGTTGTGTTCGAAGTTCTCGCCTCCGACATTCGCGAGGGAGTCGACTGACGTGAGGCACGGTTACTGGTAAAGGGAAAGTCGGTCGTTCTCGTTAGAAGCGCGTGATGTGTTGTGCGGGTACGCGATCGCTGCGTCGTCGCACAGGAAGCGTCTTTCTCTCGACTACACAGCCTCAACTAGATCCGGGAGTCCATGCCGCTCTCCCTGATAATCTGTTCCCATTTGATCGTATGTTGCCTGGTTGCTGCACAATATCGCGTTCATACTACCTCCCTGACAGACCAAAACTCCATGCTCACTAGGACTTGTAAGTCTCTCTCTCTCTCTCTCTCTCTCTCTCTCTCTCTCTCTCTCTCTCTCTCTCTCTCTCTCTTCTTTCTTTCGTATTCGCGAGTAGACGGGTCCACACAGTCACCCTCCAGATTTCCAGATCAAATTTTATTGTAGTTTCTTTAAATCACTGCAGGCCATCAGCGGCATGATTTGTCTGACAGCACCACGACTGATCCCACTTGCCCTCCTTGTACAGCTGAACTGCTGTTCGATCCCAAATGATTTCTAGACCGGTGGCAAATTGAACTGTAATTTCGTGCGGCGTTCCACTGTAGCGCTTCTGCCGAATAACTGATCGATCACTGCTACAGAAGTGAGAAACTTAGCTGGAGTATCACTCTTAGGCGAACTTAGCACCTCGTTGTCTTCGGTAAGACAGGCATCCGTGATTAAAGGTAAATTTGCCATCAACCGCAGCGCCCCAATAGACATGGACATAACAATAGAGGTGGTATACCCTTGCCTTACATCGACCTTTGAGCTGACGCACCCAGACATTTACAGGAGGATGTAAAATTCAATGTGAACACAAAACGGCGGTGGAACGATAATTTTTGCGTGTACAAATGATTGGCAGAGGTAAAAAAAGCTATAAGTGAATATGTAGTCTGAGACGGATCAAGCGTCTGTTTTTAATTGTCTGAAAAGATTTATTCGTTACACCAAGTTGTCTGCAGACTTTAAGTTCACTAAAAAAACACAGTATAAGAAAGTGGAGAATCTCGTTCATTAGATTTTGTATTTTCCAAGATCACATGTCCACTGATGCATATTTCAGAAAATAGTGAGCAGGTAGACTTAACATCATGGTGAGACTGGAATAATCATTGCCTATAGGAAATATCTTGTTTCTCTACCATCGCTGCTGGGCAAAAGATGTATGGGAAAACACCCCACGACATTCGATCACCTGTAGCGAATTGACCATTATCATGCGATTTTGTGCTTCGTTGCTAGTGATCTCGTGGTGCCGTGCAGTTTTTTATCACAGAGTGCACTCCAGGTGGCTGGTTTAAACTCCAAACGTCTCCGCAGTGCATCATGAAATGTGATAGTGTGGAAGAGAGGTGTGGATAACAGCGCAAAGTTCCAAGCAGCTGGAAGAAAAGCAGAGGCACTGCTGTTTGTAAGAAGGGTGAAAGAACGAACCCGCAAAATTACAAACAGATATCCGTAACATCGGTTTCCTCTAGAATTCTGGGACATATTCTAAGTTAGAATATAATTTCCTAGAGCCAAAAAAACATCTGCCTGCAAATCACCACGGATTTAAGAAACTCGGCTTGCCCATTTCTCGCACGATATCTTGCGAACCATGGATGAAGGTCAACGGGCAGATTCCTTATTTCTAGATTTCCGGAAAGTGTTGTATACAGAGTATTAACGAAGGTCGGGCATACGGAATAGTTCCTTAGATATGAGTTTCTCTAAGGTTTCTGAATAATAGAAGTCGGTACGTCGTCCTGGACGCGGAGAGTGTTAATCTGAGACAAGGGTATAGCCACGGGTACCCCGAGTAAATGAAATAGGACCGTTCTTGTTCTCTGTATATATAAACGGTCTGACGGATAGGGTGAGCAGCAACTTGCGGCTATTTGCCGATGACACTGTAGTGTAAGCGTAAGTGTTGTCGAGTTATTGTAGGATGATACAGGATGGCACGGATAGAATTTCTATTTAGAGTGATCGGTAGCAGCTTGTTCTAAACATAGAGAAACGTAAGTTAAAGCGAATGAATAAGAAAAACAAGCCTGTAATGTTTGAATACAATTTCAGTAGTGCGCTGCACGACACAGACCCAGAGATCAAATATCTAGGTGTAAGGTCGCAGTGCGATATGAAATTTAACGAGCGCATAAGGGCGGTAGTAGGCAAGTGGAATGTTCGTCTTATTGGGCGAATGTTAGGAAAATGTTGCTCACCTACAAAGAAGACCGCTAGTACGATCCATTCGAGGGTACTGTTAGAGGATTGGGATCCCCACGAGGCCGAATTAAAGCGAGACATTGAAGCAATCTGGAGGCGCGCTGCTGCGTTCGTTGCCTGTAGGTTCGATCAACACAATAGTATTACGGAGAATCCCTGGAGGGCAGACGATGTTCTTCTCGCGATACTCTATGGAGAAAATTTAGATAAGCGACATTTGCGGCTGACTGCAGAGCGATTCTACTGCCGCCAAGATATATTTGGCATAAGGACCACGAATGCGAGAGAAATTAGGGCTCATACGATGCCATATAGACAGTTGGATTTTCCTCTGTTCATTTACAAGTGAAATGGGAAAGCGAATGGCTAGTAGTGGTATAAGGTACTCTTCGCCATGAACCGTATCGTGGATTGCGATGTATGTATGTGTATGTTAACTCGACAGTCCTCTTGACACTATACGAGGGGAATAGGATATAGTTTCATTCTATTCCTTTCTTCCACCGACATGAACAGTAAGAAGACAAAACTACATTCTACAGAAATCAATCGCAATCTCCTTCGCTAAAACCATTGCACCCTCCCCGTGGTCTTTGTTAGAAAAGCTTTTATGGCGTCATTAACGAAATACAATAATGGCGATATCTATAAATGGAAGTTCAATTGTGCACCCTTTCCAAGTATGCAACGCCATGTTCCAACCTGAAAACCCATACCGTTCATACTAAAAGCAAGAAGCTAGCTTTGGTAAAATACGAAACTGAGTCTGGTATTTGAAGGGTACCTTAGTTACAGTAAATCCGGTTTCTGGTCATGTGTCCTTTGTTTTGGCAAGTTCTTAGGATACAATGAATTCCAAATGTTTTGTCGAACACAGTAGTCCGTACTACTGCGCACAACTCGTCGTACTGAACAGCTTTTTTGGCGCTATCGTGGATGGGCGTTTAACAGCGCAAATATGTCGCAACATCTCCAAAAGCACTGGGACGAGAAATTGCTTGTCACGCTGTGAGGTAAACATTGAATCGTCATCGCCGGTTCGGGCTGTAACGTCGCTGGCACTCCCCGCACGCACCTGTCGCGGCGGCTTGCTGCTGATAATGTAGTGTCCGTTTTGTTTGCAGACGACCAGCCCCCTGTTTGCAGACAGCTGCCTCGCAAAAGCTACCGCTGAGGCGTGTGTCCGCAAACAGCGTTCGGCAAGTAGTAGCAAGGCTACGCCTCTGCGCTTCGGGATTGCAGTTTACCTTTCCGTACAAAGTCCTCTTACCTTTGCAAGCGGCCTTGCTGTCTCCACGGAACTTTCACTTTCTGAACCTGATCTCGTTCCTGTCATATGGCTCTTTCTTGGTGTCCATAATTTTCTTTAATTGGGTCCTCGGAGGCCCAACTACTAAAGTTTCTGACCAGTTGCCATAGTATTTATTGAATTATTTTGTTACGAAATTTTCGTCCGTAATCAAATAACCCATACGTATCGGTAGGCGCAAATCGCACATTCAAAGTCTCAGATTTCGATCCCTTTTCGGTCCTAAGTCGTTTGTGTCACGTACGGCTACTTCCGCAGCTGATAATGCTGTTCTTACTTGTGACTATTGGGTCATGCCTATATTTGGGCCTCTACTAGGACTCGAGACGAACAGTGCGGCATGCGGTTGGTACATGTGCGTAAAGAAAGCGAACAGAACACCGACAATATTTGTTATGCACCTGTACTCTGTAGAGTATAGTTTATGATCACATACTCATCTGTAGTGTAGATCGAGGCTAGGTTGAGAAGTGACGGAGTGGTTGAGAGTTGGCGAAGTCATCGAATATAATGTCATGAATATTAATTAGTCTTATGGTGCGTTTGTTACACACATCGGATTTAGATTAGTCGTTTATCAGCTATTTTGTTAATTTAGGTGGAAACCGACAGGCGGAATCGAAGGCTTTAGTTAACCCAAATTGTGACAATAAGGCACAGTAACATTCGAGTCAGTTTCGGGGTTGATGACCGCTTTACTTTTCTTCGTCTCCAATAAGCGTGTAGTAGCGAGCCGAACGTAAGAGCGTCCGTTAACATATCACAGACACGATATCCTCCAGTTTACGTTACGGCAGTTTAATGGCTTCCAGATGTCTTTTGTCGAAACGATAAACTAAGTCCGAATGGAACTACACTCGACATCAGTTTTCACTCGTGGTCTTCATGTCCTTTCTCCCCGCTCAATCACTGACTGCAAGCGAGACCTGCCACCAACACTGTTATTCTGTAGATACCCCTGTCGAACGGTGGTTCGACACAGTTCTTAAATTAATCACAAATGTCTTTATTATGGTTTGTGTGTGAATGTTGCGACTGCTAATATGACTGAAAATATACCTGTTGAACTGTTTAATTTTATACTACGCGCCTTATCAGTTTGGAGCTTCCTCTTACAAAACTTCTTAGTAAGTGAAAGCAGCAATAATTCTTGTCCACTACGTGTACAACACTGATGCAAATCTAAGTACAAACTCATTTAAAACAAATGACGTCTTTGAGTCAGTTAAAGAGGATGCTTTCTTACTGCACAGGCTGGAATTCCCATCATTTGCATCTCTATCATTCTGTTGTCTTCTATCTGAGTAATAATCCGTGCCGTTCCTGACAACAGGCAAATGGTTTCATGTATTCTTGTGTTATCGAGGTTACAATTTTGAGCAGAATACAAGTAGTTAGGGATAGTCTTCTTACGTACGCCACCTGTGCCCGCCAGGCCATATGTACTTTCCTCCGCCGTGGCTCTGTTGTAACAAGAAGTGGGACGAAAGACGCTACTCGCCTTCGCTATTAAATTACTTACATACAGAGCGCTATTAAAATACTTACCTACAGAGCACCATGAATTGGAAGTGGAAGAAAGGAAGATTAGGCAATAGCGTCTTGTGGACGGTGCGGTCACTGGAGACGAATTACAAACTCGTATGAGGAAATAAATAGAACGGGCCCTTTTTTAAAGGAGCTGTCGAGGCATTTGCTTTAATGGATTTAGGGAAACAATGGAATTCTTAAATATGGATGATCAGACTGGGATTTGAATATTACTCCTCCTCCACCACCACCAGCGCGTGCGAGTCTAGCGTTCTAGCTGCGCCACCTCTCTCGGTTTGCAAAGGTTGTTTATGGCGTGTACAAGTCATGTTCCGATATTCGCCAAAAGCGCTCTACGGGGATAATGTAACATCAAAAACAGAATGACTGTACCAGTCTTTGAACTACACTCTTCGCGAATACGTATAGTTTATCTAAACATCCCAAATGACACGCCAGTGAAATTTCTTACTAATGTTCCATTATCTCGTTGGAAGGACGCTCTCGTTAGATTCACTTTCTTTCTTAGTCTCTGCATTATGTCTGCAGTACGTCACTGGATTAGAGTTCAAGTAGTGCAGTCGCCACGAGCGTCAAACATGATTCGTATCACCTCATCTTGAATCCTGTGAGGGCAATTGATCATCTTTATCTAATGACACTGCACACGTTAGCCTGTATACAACTAATAAAAGTCTTTAGTAGCGACTGCATGCGCAGGTATTTTCTTCAAATCATGTCTGAATTTTTGCTTTGGCTGCGTAACCGTTTTTGCTGTGTTGTTGATATCGTCGTACTTGTATTGATAATAGAAGAAGACTATTAAAAATGTTTTGAGTAACTAATGATCAACTTTTATAACACGCATTAGACACTTAGTCGTGTCTTCATAAGCAGTCTCTTTTGTTTATTTATTGCTAAAAACACAATGGTATTGGCAGGTATTTTTGAATATTTACTTAACGAATAGACGACTGTGGTATGGTAGTGAGAGAGTTTATTTTTATCGCCTGTCCCTGTAAAAGATAAACATTTCACTGAAATGTTGCCATGGGAATTGAGAATTTTGCCTAACAAGTTTGTTTCTATTGTTTCAGACGAACGAGATGCAATCCAGAAGAAAACGTTCACGAAGTGGGTCAACAAGCACCTCAAGAAGGTAACGCCAGCTGCACCGCCGTGTTGAATGTTAACCTACCAGCCCTTTCCTTTGTCTTAATTGCTGCTCAACGGAAACAGTCTATGCGCAGCAAAATTACTCATCATGCGGCCAAACCTGCTTTTGTTATGAATGTATATGTGTTCTAAAACGTCTTGTCTCGGTGGATGTGGACTTCAGGAGTTTTAAAACTAGTCGCATGGCCCTATTTTGTCATGGCGCGTACCTAGCGGTGATCCGATGCAAAATGGAAGACTACGCAGCTGTCGCTACGTACGGTGTCAGTCCGAAAGAGCTCTCATTTATTTCAGCTCGTCGGCAGTACGTAGCTCAGTGGAGTGGTAAATATTTTGCTGTTATGTTCTTACGAATCTTTATTCCCGCTCACAACCGAGTTTATAAGGATCATATTCTTCACATTTGATCAGTCTTAACACTACTTTCCGATCATCAGTGGCAACTTCCGGGTATGTTCTGGATAAGTTGTTGATAGACGAAGGTTTAGCTAATGTAATTAATATGTTTGATGTCCATTTGGACCAACAAGTAAGCTATTAAGTATAGTATTTCGAGACTGATAAAGTCGTCTTCGTCAGTACATATTTCAGGCAGGGAGCAAACGTAAACTAACCAATAGCAGACCCAGGCGCCAAAGTAAGGTGTACTGTAATACTGACACTGGTAGATTTAGTGGTACATCTTTTGTTGGAGAGAAAGATGCTAGTCTGCTTGTCTTCTTCCCTCCGATTGTTAGCCCAGCTACAAAACTAACCAGTGCAAAAAGGAATCTTCCCGCGAAATGGAACAGGTAGGAAAATTTTATAGAAACTCGAAGTCTATACATAGTAGTGATTCATAGAGCTGTGACGCTAAGGTTAGACCCGTTGTATTAAAGGTGTTTTCCGAAAGAACTTTAATACGATAATCAGTTATGATCAGAGAGGGGACTTTGCTCCAGGGTAAATAACTGAACATAAACAGAATACACGTGAGACTCGTTTACAATGGCCTGTACCTGCCGTCTTTCTGAGAGGAGGTTATTAGATGCCGTTGCAGAAGTATATTTTCGAAGGTCGCCCCCCCCCCCCCCCCTTATGACGGGAGAGAACCATTAGAATGACGACCCGACAATGTCCAGAATTTCTTTTGATGTTGAATTTTAACACCCTTGAGAATCAAGACGCTCATACGCGAACAGTGTTTTTGGTGCCTACATGGGGAGCTAACGTAACGTGAAGATGCCAAATCTAACATACATTGTTCGACATTAGTAGACAGAGATTTAAGTCAGCAGTAGTACCTAAAAGGACAAATATTTTGCTGTAACTTAAGCTCCTGCCAGTCTGACTATATCAGTGTTCCTTTACATTGAAGTGGAAGTGAAACTACACTGTGTCTGCTGACTTTTGGCTCAAAATTAACGCTCTTTCGCGGGAGTGTTAACTGCAGTTTTAGCTAAAACTGTTGTAGTTGTTAATGATAATATTACTGCGTTCATTAACCCCTAGATTAGTGTAATACTGTTCTCGATTGCTACCACTTGTTGTCTACTTTGTTAAATTCAGGACAAGCGTTGCAACCTGCGTCATTAGCAACCTCCTTTGTGTACGCACATGTAGGATTGCCGCGAATCAGTATAGAAAGTACATCATTCCATAAAAAAGTAATTGCTTAATAATACAAATACTAGTATCAAGTAATAGGTTTTTGTTCCTTAAGCCACAAAGCTATCGTTTCACCGGTGTGTCCTTCTAATCTACTCATTAAATTTTGCCTGTTACTATTGATTTTGTCATTTGATTTTTTTTGTTCTATTTCGGGAATATCCTGTAATGTCGCTATCTAATTCCACGCCTGTGCCTTGAGACCACGGAGGGCGGCGTTGTAGTTTTCTGAGGCGCTTGACGAAAGAGTGGAATGCTATCCACACAGCTAGATAGTTACCTTCTGGTGTATTATTAAATGCGAAAAACCTTGTGTTGATATATCACTCCGAATAGTAAGTACCCGTGAGTGACGTACGCAACTGTTTAGTGATCGTAATTTCATGACGTGAAGGGGCGGTCAGTTAGGAGTGGTTTCTTACTGAATGTACAGGGTGTTTCAAAAATGACCGGTATATTTGAAACGGCAATACAAACTAAACGAGCAGCGATAGAAATACGCCGTTTGTTGCAATATGCTTGGGACAACAGTACATTTTCAGGCAGACAAACTTTCGAAATTACAGTAGTTACAATTGTCAACAACAGATGGCGCTGCGGTCTGGGAAACTCTATAGTACGATATTTTCCACATATCCCCCATGCGTAGCAATAATATGGCGTAGTCTCTGAATGATATTACTCGAAACCTTTGACAACGTGTGTGGCGGAATGGCTTCACATGCAGATGAGATGTTAAATTGTTATTAATGCTGTTAAATTGTTTCTGGATTCTGGCGGTACACGTGGTCTATCAAGTGTCCCCACCGAAAGAAGTCACAGGGGTTCATGTCTGGCGAACAGGGAGGCCAATCCACGCCGCCTCCTGTATGTTTCGGATAGCCCAAAGCAATCACACGATCATCGAAATATTCATTCTGGAAATAAAAGACGTCGGCCGTGCGATGTGGCCGGGCACCATCTTGCATAAACCACGAGGTGTTCGCAGTGTCGTCTAAGGCAGTTTGTACCGCCACAAATTCACGAAGAATGTCCAGATAGCGTGATGCAGTAATCGTTTCGGATCTGAAAAATGGGCCAATGATTCCTTTGGAAGAAATGGCGGCCCAGACCAGTACTTTTTGAGGATGCAGGGACGATGGGACTGCAACATGGGGCTTTTCGGTTCCCCATATGCGCCAGTTCTGTTTATTGACGAAGCCGTCCAGGTAAAAATAAGCTTCGTCAGCAAACCAAATGCTGCCCACATGCATATCGCCGTCATCAATCCTGTGCACTATATCGTTAGCGAATGTCTCTCGTGCAGCAATGGTAGCGGCGCTGAGGGGTTGCCGCGTTTGAATTTTGTATGGATAGAGGTGGCGCATGAGACGATATGTGGACGTTGGCGTCATTTGGACCGCAGCTGCAACACGGCGAACGGAAACCAGAGGCCACTGTTGGATAACCTGCTGCACTAGCTGCGCGTTGCCCTCTGTGGTTGCTGTACGTGGTCGCCCTACCTTTCCAGCACGTTCATCCGTCACGTTCCCAGTCCGTTGAAATTTTTCAAACAGATCCTTTATTGTATCGCTTTTCGGTCCTTTGGTTACATTAAACCTCCGTTGAAAACTTCGTCTTGTTGCAACAACACTGTGTTCTAGGCGGTGGAATTCCAACACCAGAAAAATCCTCTGTTCTAAGGAATAAACCATGTTGTCCACAGCACACTTGCACGTTGTGAACAGCACACGCTTACAGCTGAAACACGACGTACAGAATGGCGCACCCACAGACTGCGTTGTCTTCTATATCTTTCACATCACTTGCAGCGCCATCTGTTGTTGAAAATTGTAACTACTGTAATTTCGAAAGTTTGTCCGCTTGAAAATGTACTGTTGTCCCAAGCATATTGCAACAAACGGTGTATTTCTATCGCTGCTCGTTTAGTTTTTATTGCAGTTTCAAATATACTGATGATTTTTGAAACACCCTGTATATGTAGCGTTTTCCTGTCGATGAGAGTGCGTTCGGCGGCAACATTTCGGCTGCGCATATTGGGGCCACAGTGACGCACCTTGGGCCGTGACGTAATGGTCTGAGCTAATTGTTAGAGCGGCGAGTAAACAGGCGCAGCCGGAGAAAGAGAGCGCATTCGGCGCGGGGATGAAGGCGGCGATTGTGTGCAAATGGCTGGCATGCTAATCCGCAGAACTGCGCGCCGTAATGAGGCGTGAGCATCCGGCGTCTGGCTGCGTGTGTAGCGCCCGGGCAAGGTGAGGGCAGCCGACACGGGGCGTATCGTTAGGAAAGCAGACACGATTAACAGCAGATTGTGGAAAAATAGACACAAGTAACTCGGCTTACCATGGAGGAAATTTCGGCAAATAAAGACTGTATTGTTGAAACAGCAGTAGTGTGTACCTGGGTGTAACAAGTTGCAGGGATACGAAATGAAACGGATCCACGTAGGCTTATTCTTGATAAAGCGGGTTGCAGACTTGGGTCTGTTGGTAGAGTACGAGGAAAATGTAATCAGTTTACAGAGGACATTGCTTGCAAAAAAAAAAAAAAAACCGTGCGGCCCGTCCCAGAATAATGCTCAAATATTTGCGACACGTACAAGATGCGACTAACAGGGGGTGCTGAACGTATACAAAGCAGGACAGGAGGAATGGTCACCCATTCGATAGCGTCACCGAGATGCTAAAAAACTGAATTTATTTATTTTTGAATGAGATATGTTTGAAAACACACAAAATATCCCTCGGAAGACTACATACAGAGTTTCAAGAACTAACTTTAAGTGAGGAATCTAGGAATATATTCATTCTATAACCCCATGCGCATCACTCGTGGGGTTGCGAAGATAAGATAAGATTAGATGAAATACAGCGTTCACAGTGGCGCTTAAGGAATCGTTGTCCCCGCGGATGAAACTGAAAAAAGCCCTTATAAAAATGGTACAGTGTGAAGTGTTATCTGCCGTGCAGTCACTGCGGTTTATAGTCTGTACACTTATAATTCGTGCAAAGAGACGCCCTAAAGAGCATTAAACCCCGTTCAGTCGATCGCCAGCGTCGAACGTTGCTTTTGAGTCGGGCGGAAAGGTCTACTAGCAAAGACCCTGGGAGAACGCATTTAAAGTTAAAGTCGTCACGAGTACAAAGGAAGTTAAAGGGCAAAGTTCTTCATAGTCAAAACGCGCGAAGTGGTTGCAAATGCCTACAAGTTTAATAAGAAAGGCGACGTGCTACATGCTCTGTTGAATCTAAAATCAACATTGAAAGGAGCGCCGAAGCAGCTGGTGTACCGTTCACTTCCGTTCGGCGAAATAATTACTTACTTACTTACTTACTTACTTAAATACTACGAATTGTTTAATTAAAAAGTATCCGAGAGTACAGACGTGAGTGCTGTCTAGTTGTCTATATGGAGGAGACATAGGTTCACACTTGTCACAGGACATGGATATCTCAAATTATGATTTGGGAAGAGGTAACTATCTAATCTACTACCTAAAACTGTCCTCATTGTATATAAAGGCACGTGGCACAATAAGCAACTGACTCGAGCTCCAACATCAAACCTCACGAGAAAAGAAATGATATCCTGGTTAACAGAAAAGGGAATTCCTTTCCACAAAGCATGCTGAGACCGCAGTTATATTCATTGTCCAAAATGGGAAAAAGGCCTTGTCGCTTATCAAAAATAGACTGTGTTTTAACCAAACATGGAAATAGTGTAAAAAGTTCCTCCATACCGCCCAGAATAGGATCCTTATCTGACATTCAGAACGATCACATTATTGAAACTTACAGATGAACAAATAGCTTGCATAACAAAAGAAGGGAAAATTGAAGAGCAATATATTTCAAATGAAGTTTACTGTACCAAGCGCTGGGGATAATCATAAACTTGGGGAGTGGTACAGACTCGAATAATGATAGTGCTGGAAGCAATACGGATTCTGCAAGTGAAGATGACAGTCAATCACTGACACAGCCAGTAGAAGTGAAACAGACGCGGCTAGTGAAAATGAAGATACTTTGGTTGGGACATTTTCTAAATGTGTTTTGTGTATGGCAATGGTGAAGATCCACAGCATTAGTCAAACGATGGACTGTGTTGTTTGTAATGTGCAGTCTATTCTGCGATTGCTCTAAAGATCTGTGGAGGGCTTCTTAACAGTGAAGCTACGTTCATGATCAGATTGTACGTTTCACTTGGCTGTGCTTGTAAAATAAACCCGCTTACATTTTCTCATGTACACTCGTGCCGCATCTAACGCCTTCGCTTGTTCGCGACACTGCAATACCTCTTCCCCTCCCTCGCCTTTCCCCTCCTGTGCATACGAGTGCCCTGTTTGCGTGAATTGTAGATGTAAACCAATGGCGTTGTAGCGAACATCCTTCGCCTGCTAATAAGACAGCTCCATTTTTGAGGAGGTCGGCAGATTGTGCTGTGAAGGCGAGACAGCTGGCATGGCCTGCTGGATCAAATTGCTCGAGACTGTCAATTTCGTGTAACCGGCACATTTTTAATTAGTCTGCCACGTAAGGGAGATTTAAACGGCGATGCAGGTCGCGTGGAAGTGATGCAGTTTGGGCTATAGTAAATTTTTCGGTTTTCAGTTACGATCTCTCAAAATTTCACAGCACTCAGCCAAGATAACGGTACTCATTACTTGACGTAGATGAAACGATAGGACGGTGGAGAGAACCTTTGATGTGCAAATAGACTTGTGTGTATAGTCCAGACACGGCCAGATTAGTGCTTGTACATTTCTTATCTTGTCGAAGTGCAATACCGTCCTCCCACCAAGCCACAGTAGATTCGCTGACCAGTGAACACCATTAGAAAACCATTTCATGTTTATATAGCTGCTGTTGCGCATAAAAATACAGGTCTCCCCATTTGCTAATAATCTTTAAAGAAAAAGCCTTTTTGTAGTGGGTGCACTTCAAATTGTCCATCGGGAAAGTATTTTTTGTGGTCACTGCAAACATCAATTTGATCCTCTGTACGAACATGAATTTCATATTCACACTGTGGCTTCAAACGGATGCTCGTGTGTAGGAAAAAAAAAAGGATAATGCTTTTATTGTTGTGACGACGAAGTGTCAGAGATGAATCCGTAGCTGCCCTACTGCCGCAGTGTGCTAATCTCCAGCGCTTTCGCTTCACATTGCAGGCTAAGGACGCATTAGACATGGTTTTGAACAATTATGCACAGATGTAACAGACAGATGGCGCTGTTAATGAAACGTTTGAAGTCATGTAATACAAACAGATTGTTGTTGTGTAACAAGAAGATAACGTAACTCTTCAGAAATCTGGTGAATAGACGTTAGCTATAGCCTTCCTTTGTATTACTGCGCACACGTATCGATACGTTACCACCTGGTGCTAGTGTTTCAGCGTACAGGGCCTTTGTGTTACCGGCGCGACTTCAGATTAAGACAAATTCGTGCCATCGTTTGCTACTACCACGTATTCACCCTTCAGAGTAAGAAGGTCTGTTTTTACGTGAAGTTAAACAGACCGCTAAGCGGAACATCTGGTGCGGGCTCGACTCAGGAAACTGTTATAACGACTAAATAGCATTTTAGAACAATTTTCGAATTAACAGCGCAAGATCCAGCACTTAAGGTTTCTTATACGCCGGGAGAAACTCAAGAATCGCAACTACTTAAAACGCATGCAACAACTATAACGTAACAACTAGCCGAAATCGTAGACCTGTTTATTAATGACTTAAGTGACGTGAAGACGTAGTCAGCGTGTGTGCCTCTTTTACGGTGAGGCGCGTCTTGACAAGTTCCCGACGCTACAGGCACTTGGACCCAGACGGCTGGCGGAGTAGCAATCATTGATGGAACGCATCAGGCGTGCCGGAGTTAAGGACTGTGAATCACGTCCTGTCCGGCGTGCGTCACGAGAGTACACCGTCGCCGTCCTGAATCATCAAGCAGGACCAGCACGTGCTGACTTCACTCCCAGGGTGAGGGCCGAATCGTTATATGTGGGGGTTTCCATTTGCAACCTTTCCTTGCGGCTGCAGGGGTTTACTTACTGAAATCGTACCCCAGGAAAGTTCGCTGAGGTTGCACACTTCCTGACTTGCAGCTCATTCAGTCAGTTGTGCTTGTCGGTTTTCCACATGATGTTCCTTCAGAGGATAGATACAAACTTGCTCTAGTATATTATTCGTGCCGACAAAATTTCTGAACGCTTGTTGAGCGGAACTATTTTCCGGTGTTTACGTTTCAAACCAAGGATTTCAGCTCGCCTAACTACAAATCCTGAAGCTATATTAAAACTGGAAGCTGTGCAATTTTCATATACAGCACGATTATGTTCCCCTTCAAAATGTGAAGGTTAATTCTGCAGTGTGACCGTTACGCAGTCCTGAGCTCGGCACGATTCGAGTATTTATAGAATTACTTACAGTAAGATGTAGATACAGTAGATCTACACATGATTATGAAACCATTGGCGGGCAGTAACTTCTAAGGACGCACTTCATGTCGGGAGCAAGCGAATCTTATATTGATGTGTGAAAAGCATAACATTTTCGGATGTAGTAAAACTTTTATCGAATTATAAAACGTCATTTTCCTAAGCAACAGACCTACAAATTGGAAGAATATCTAGAAATCCACTGAAACTTCGCCACTCTGTGAAGCCAGCGGGGTCATTAGTGTTCACACGACGATAGTACATTTTTCGAATTATCGAAAAAGTTGTTGTTTATACACAAATTTTCCTTTCGGCATTCCGCATCACAGTTATCGTCACATGTTGAAAATTAATGAGCGAAGTGCAGTATAATTCGGCTTGAATAACGGGCTCTCCCTTGCTATCATATCTTTCGTGTTTTATACTGACGCCACCCAGCAATCACATCACCCCTTGCCGCTTGCCGGCGCTATTAAGGCACCTTGACGTGGTAAAACTCTTACAGAGTGCAGCTCACTACAGCGAACATCACGCTGCAAAAATAATTAGGATGAAATTTTAGTGCCTTTTAGAAAAAAGGTGTGCTGTGACCAAGTATACATTACATAGTTTGTTTTTGTATACAGCACTATTACAAAAGTCGATTTCTGAATGTCCAGGCGATACGGAATTCACTCAATGTTTGTGAGCGTTTCCTTCGAAAATGCAGGGGGGAGGGGGCAGATTAAGCAGTTAACTTTTCTACCAGATGTGTAAAATAATGTAACGTACCGGTCGTGAAACTCAATAAGGTAAATGCTTAGCTAACTGTTGTTTGAAAACGAGCTCTATCACGAAACCAAATTAAGCTGTGACTGAGCGCGGTTCTAGGCGCTTGAATGAGAAACCGTGCTGCTGCTACGGTCGCAGGTTCGAATTCTGCCTAGGCCATGGATGTGTGTGATGTCCTTAGGTTAGGTTAGGTTTAAGTAATTGTAAGTCTAGGTGCCTGATGACCGCAGATGTTACGTCCCATAGTGCGTAGAGCCATTTGAACCAATCCAAGCACTCATTCCCACACACTTGCTTATGTAATAAAAAAAGTAGTGTATACTCGACGCTTTTTCTATCGTTACACAAAGAGAGGTGGCAGCCTTTGGACAGTTCATATGCTGCCCTCTTCTTTTACCTGGCCATCTAAGTTCAAACAAAATCTCCCGGCATATGCGTGAAGTTAAGCCAAACTTCTCTCGAATACAAAAGAAAAGGAAGTTAGTTTTTAACACCCTACCGAGGACGAAGTCATTAGAGTCGCAGCACAAGCTAGCGTTAAAGAAGAATGGTAAGGAAATCGGCCATGTTCTTCCAAAGCAACTGTCGTAAGCGAGTTAAGATGTCCAAGAAAAACCTGAATCTGGATGGCCAGATGGGAATTTTGATCTGCTGTCCTCCCGAATAAGAGTCCAGTGTATTTAACATGGCACCACGTCGCTCGGCACATTGTGTTTAGCATTGGCCTGAAAACGATATTTGATAGGAGGATAGAATATGCGGCTCCTAGATGTGCAATGACCCGCAAACTGTGCAGACGAAAAAATAGACGGCAGTAATGTGCCGTCCACTGCCGAGCCAGCCGATTCCGTACAAGGGCCGTGCGCAAGTGCCAGGGCTTGCCGGGTGTTGAGCCACCAGTCTTAATGTACGAAGTGTCGCCCAGCAGGTGGGCGTGGCGAACGCCCTGCTGTTGCCGCATTCCAGCTGCCGCCTCTCAGGCTCCCGCGTGTTGACAGGTGGCGGCCGAAGGCGAGCGCGTGGGCCGGAGACTTGAACGCCTGGCTAAGCAGCCCGAGCGTCCCACGTTCCGCTTCTGCGTGGCAGGCGACTCCGAGCCCCCTGGCCGCTCCGACCTCAGACTGCTCGCCCACTAGCTCGCGTCTCTACCGACCCGTACCTCCACATTCACAGGGGTTCTCGTACGATAACTGTTCGCAGCTTACCCTGCTGGGATAGGGGAAGTCTAGACGAACAAATTAATGTAGGAGACACGTGATCCATGAAGCTTGAACACAACCTCAGACTGGCCTACGATAGCTACCTGAGATCCAACGCAGACACGTCGTTCGACATCACCTTTCTGCGCCACCTGCTTAGTCGGTCTTAGCCGTTTCGAGCTCACTTTTTTTTTTCTCGCTAAAATCCTCCGTGAACATTAAACACACTTTGTCCTTGCAATTACAAATCGTAAAATGACGTTCCTGTACATATTACAACAAATTTTGTGAATTTTAAAAGCATAAAAAATGTTCAAATGTGTGTGAATTCATGAGGGATCAAACACCTTAGGCCATCGGTCCCTAGACTTACACAGTGCTGAAAGTAACTTAAACTAATCCATGATAACAGGGCAACCACCCTATCGCCCCCCCCCCCCCTCCCCAGATTCAGTTACAGGTTTACGCAGTGGATAGGTCTTGAAAAACTGAACACAGATCAATCGAGAAAACGGGAAGAAGTTGTGTGGAACTATGAAAAAAATAAGCAAAATATACGAACTGAGTAGTCTATACGAAAATAGGCAACATCAAGGATAGTGTGAGCTCAGGAGCGCCGTGGTCCAGTGGTTAGCGTGAGCAGCTGCGAAACGAGAGGTCCTTGGTTCAAATCTTCCCTCGAGTGAAAAGTTTACTTTCCTTATTTTCGCATAGTTGTGATCTGTCCGTTCGTTCATTGACGTGTCTGTGTTTTGCGACCGCACCGCAAAACCTTGCGATTAATACACAAAAGGACATGCCTTTCCAATGGGAACCGAAAACATTTGATCGCAGGGTCATAGGTCAACCGATTCCTCCACAGGAAAACACGTCTGATATATTCTATAAGACACTGGTGACGCCATGTGCGTCACATGACAGGAATATGTTGTCGACCCACCTAACCTGTACACTTTGCGAATGGGTAAAAAGTTTGTTCTACCTTGCCCGATTTAGGTTTTCTTGTGAATGTGATAATCACTCCCAAAGAAGTGATGAAAACATAAGAGTTTGTCACATGAGCTGCAACAAATGAAAGCAACTGTCATAGTCGCAGAGTTTACCCTGTGCTCCGTCAAAACATATGTTTTTTAACATTTTCAACTTTTTCCATGTGTAGACCGTCAAATTCTGCATATGTCCAAGCAAATCTGGACATTTCCTGGAATTTTGGAGAGCGAAGTTGATTGTGTGTGAGCGCCTGAACTTTGATAATTGTCTGAAAATAAAAAAATAACTTTTCACTCGAGGGAAGACTTGAACCAAATACCTCTCGTTCCGCAGCTGCTCACACTAACCACGGGACCACAGCGCTCCTGACCTCACATTATCCTTGATGTTGCACATGGACTACTCAGTTTGTATATTTTGCTTATTTTTTTCATAGTTCCACACAACTTCTTCTTGTTTTCTCGAGTGATCTTTGTTCAGTTTTTCAAGGCCTATCCACTGTGCCAACTTATAACTAAGTGTGAGGGGGGTGCGATGGGGAGGTTCCCTTGTAAGAACACACCACACACACACACACACACACACACACACACACACACACACACACGCCCGAGGGAGGACTCGAACCTCTGGCGGGAGGGGTCGCGCCCAGCATAAAATTAACAATTAAATAGTTTTGTTTTTCTCGCCTTCTTGCCACACTACTGTGCTTGTTAAGGATAAACGTCAGATCCAAATGTAAACTTAATTAGCTTTTGCATAATGTTTACAAAAGTAAACAATAACTATGTGAAAAAATTCAAATAGTTCACCGAGTCAGTGGCGTTAGAGGGCGAGAAAATATTCAAAACCTCGGCCGGTGCAGCTTAGGTGACTTCTGTAGCCTAGTTTGAGGTTTCCCGGTGTGATAAACCGAACCTGTCTTATGTAAAACTGTTCGTATCGACTTCCTCTACATCAGATGGTATGTGATAACATTTATCGCTGACACCTGGTATCTTTATACGCAGCAAGACATCGTACGGTGCAAGGCGGAGGTTACTTTGTTCCACTGCTAGTCAATGACTTTCCAGTTCCACTCCGTAATGGAGCGAACAAACGCCGACAGTTTGTATACTAAGAGATCTGATTTCTCGTAGTTCTAAGTGCTTCTTCACGAAGCATCTCCGCAATACTCGTGTTGTAACAAGCCCAGTAGCACGCCTTGCAATTGCTTCGCTGTTTTCCGTTAATACGATCTGGCGGTAACCCTGCACGCTTCGGTAGAGTGGGTCGCACAACGAGTTCTGCACATGGCACCCGTTGCAGATGAACTACACTTCCTTCCAATAAACCGAAGTCTACCGTTCGCCTTTGGTGCAAGTGACCACACGCGATCGTTCCATTTCATGACGCTTTGCGAGGGTGCGCCTAGATATTTGATCGACGTGACTGTATCAAGCTATACACCACTGATACTGTATTCGTACACTACAGGTCTGTTCTTCCTGCGTATCGGAATTAACTTACATTTTGCCGCATTTACGGCAAGCTATTGTTCATCACACAAAATATAAATTCCATCCAAGTCATCCTGTACCGTCATGTGTAGATAATGAACTATGTGAGCCGTGTTGGCTCTTGATACTGGTTAACAATTACGTAATATACGTCTTCGGCCTCATCGGACACGTAATTTTTGAGGCACGTGTTTGTACTAGATACATTACGTGGTGCCTTGGTAGGCTTGGATTTTATTATTATTATTATTATTATTATTATTATTATTATTATTGTTGTTGTTTGTATCTTGTTCTTCCCCACCACCACATATCGCAACCACCACAATCGTCAGCAATATCGGTAACACAACACGTTTCATTGTTGCCAGTATCATTATCATAACACTATGTTGAAACCCATAACTCTGTATCACTCATTGGGATACTTTACATACCAAAGTGTTTTGTATTTTCTACAATATTCGGTTGTCAGTTATGACAAACGCCATTATTGAACAAACTGACAAATGACATTATTGAACGTTCCTGAGTGCGGCCTTCGTTTGTATGGAAGAAAAGGATCTGAAACAGAGTCACAAATTGGTTTTTAACATCCGTAAGCGGGACATGTGGCAAGTGGCACACTAGTTCGGGACCCGAGCGTGAGGGAAACAGATGTGTGCGTTAACGAGGTACTAAGGTGGAAGCTATTATTTTCTTATGCACTATGTTTGCGAGGTAATGTGTTCTCGTTCGAAGCGCAAAAAACACTGACTGCAACATGCCACTGTTTAATAGCATCTGGTAGCAATTGCACTCACGCCACGTACAGAAGTGAGAAATTCGCAACGGTTTCTAGCGTACAGGAGTGAGTTATTACGCTATTTCAGTTACTGAGGTATGAATGAGTCACACTTCTACACATATCTGCAAAGCGCTGTCATATGTCGTGGAGAATGGCGTGTTAACGAGCCCACGGTATCCTGAAAAGGAAACTGACTGCATTACTGTTTTCGGAACGCTAATGTTGCTTTCTTTTCGACTAAGATTATTTTTACATCTTCATTACTGTTGCTATCAGTGTTAAACTGTTCAGTGACTTCCTCGATATGACGTAGCTCTTTTCGGGCAGTATCATTCGAAAACTTAGACGCTACACAACTAGAGATTTCGCAATGTTTCGATTTAGTTCGGCGAACTTCAGAAGATCTGCATACTTTGGAGCTTTCCCGCCGCTTGTGCTATTTCGGGTAGTGACTACATTGATGCACGCTTGTGAGCTAGAAGTTACTCATTTCGCTCTTTGAGGAACATCATCTGATTGTAGTTTTGCTTAGATCAAGCCTTCAGACAGTTGTTTCACGCCTTATATTTCTGTTGCTTCCGTAGGCTGCTTAGAGGTCGAAGAGGACGACGAAACAAACTAATTACATGCTTCGTTCTTCACGTTTCCCTTAGCTCATGCACAAAGCGATGACTCTGCAGTTTTCCTATTTTCATAACAGACAATAAAACAAATGACTGGTGTTACCAAGAGACCTATTTGTATACTAAACATGGTACAGAAAAAAATTAGTTTATCGTCGCGTCGATAGAAAGGCCACTGTAAATTGAACTCTGTATGGATGGACGAGTGGGGGGGGGGGGGGGGGGGGTCGATGGAGAAAGCATCAGTCCTGGTATTTTTAAACGGGACCAGCCGGCCATTTGTCTGAATTAATAAAACGAATTACGAAGATAATAAGGGGTTTGAAGCCCGCCTCTTGCCGAATGAAGTAAAGCGCTTCGCTATGTTGCTCGTTAGAAAATATGACAAACATGGGTGAACACTGACTCATTAGAACTTGAACTGGGTCTAGTGTTAGTCTTTCTGCGAGTCCAACATTGAAATTCGAAGCTCTGTTATCCACTGACATCATTTTATTGCAAGAAATCTCACCATAAACAACACTTTTTGCCCTTACATCAAAAGATATTTTCATATTTCGTAAGCTCTAATACAGAACCCACAAAATACGGAACCTGAGCCATAGTAAACTATGTAGCACTGCGGCATCTGCTAGTTTGAACCTCTGGCTTAAATGCGCTCTTGCATCGCTTTGGTTCGTGTTTTCGCGTTGCCGAAATGCGACACGTTGTGGTCTGCTGGCACGTGTTGGCGACTAGTGGAGCGGCTCGATGGTGGAGGTGGCTCGTTAAGAGGTGGTTGTAAAAGTGAAGGATGGAGCGGAGCGCTAATGAATGCAGCTTCAGTAGGCGCAGGCGAGGCCGGCTCGCAGAAGGGCCGCCCGCCTCCCCGGTTGCCCGCTCGCCCGCCACGCCCCACGCCTGCAGCCCCGGCGTGGGCGGCGCCGCACAGCACAGCGCGGCCCACGCCGGGCCTTGGAGTACTACGCTGCGCCACGCCTTATGCGGCCGATTTGCAGGTGTCCGCTCCGCGTCACTACAGCCAGGGAAACGTCGGGCCCCCCACGGCGCGGTACATTGCATTGCCCTGTACTCCAAACGACGACACCGACGCCTTGCATGGGTTAACGTGCGGGACAGAGAACTTCAAATAATGTGTTCCGTGAATTACCCCCCCCCCACACACACACACAAACATCCATGCCCGAGGCAGGATTCGAACCTGCGGCCGTAGCAGTCGCACGGTTCCGGACTGCGCGTCTAGAACCGCGAGACCACCGCGGCCGGCCACACACACACACACACACACACACACACACACACACACACACACACACACTCTGCAAGCCACCATACGGTGCATGGCGGTCGGTACCTCGTACCACTGTTGGTCATTCCCTTTCCGGTTCCACTCGCAAATGGAAACGACTGTCTGTATGCTTCCACTCGAGCCCAAATTTTTCTGTCTTTGCGGTTCTCACTTGAGACGTATGCCGGTGGCAGTAGGATCGTTCTGGAGGGTGCCAAAAATGTTGCTTCTCTGAAATAGTCTTTCAAGAAAAGAACGTCTACTTCCCCCCAAGGATGTCCATTTGAGTTCGCGGAGTATTACTTCAATCCGGCCTAGTGGTGATTCCAAACACTCGACTGGCACTCAAGCATGAGACGCTTAGTTGTTCTGCACTGAGGCGACTAGTGTCCCGGGCCAGCAGTGTGCACATACACGGATGGCAGTAGCATCGCGTACGCAAGGTATAAAAGAACGCCGGCTCGGTAGCTCTCCGTGTTCGCTGGTTGGCCTCTGAAATAAAAAAAAAAACTGAGTGAAAGGATCAATAACGAACTTGAACGGATGTCATGTGACGTCCGCAACGACCAAGCACAATGATCAACAACGAACAAAATGCAAAAACAAGGTGGATAGAGCTTCTGCCATCCAAGCAGGATGTCCTGGGCTCTAGTCTCGGTCGGGGTACACATTTAAACTAAAAGCCTGCCGGTATGGGTGAGCGGTTGTAGGCGCTTCAGTCTGGAACCGCGCGACCGCTACGGTCGCAGGTTCGAATCCTGCCTCGGGCATGGATGTGTGTGATGTCCTTAGGTTAGTTAGGTTTAATTAGTTCTAAGTTCTAGGCGACTGATGACCTCAGATGTTAAGTCTCATAGTGCTCAGAGCCATTTGAACCATTTTATAAAAGAACAGTGCATTGGAGGAGCTGTCATTTAAATTCAGGAGATTCATGGGAAAAGGTTTCTGACCTGGCCTGATTGTGGCCTTGCGACGGTAGTTGGAGCTTGATGCACTTAGGAAATCGTCAGGGAATTCAGTATTCCGAAATCCACAGCGTCAAGAGAGTGCTGAGAATACCAAATTTCAGGCAGTACCTCCCCACCACGGACAACGCAATGGCCGACGGCCTTCACCTAACGACCTACAGCAGCGGCGTTTGCGTAAGGTTGTCAGTTCTCACAGACAACCAACACTGCGTGAAATAACCGCAGCAATCAATGTGGGACGTACGACTAGTGTATCCGTTAGGACAGGGCGGTAAAATCGGCGTTAACCGGCTGTAGCAGCCGGCGACCTACTCGAGTGCCTTTGCTAACTGCACGACGTTGCCTGCAGCGCGTCTCCTGGGCTCGTGACCTTATCGATTGGATACTAAACGACTGAAAACCGTGGCCTGGCCAGGTGGGTCTCGATTTCAGTTGGTAAGAGCTGATGGTGGGGTTAGAGTGTGGCGCAGACCCCACGAAACTATCGGCCCGAGTAGTCAGCAAATCACTGTGCAAGCTGGTGGTGGTTGCATTATGGTTGGGATGTCTTCACATAGAATGGAATGGGTCCTTTGCCCTATCTGAACTGATCACTGACTGGAACTGGTTGTGTTCGGCTACTTCGAGACCATTTGCAGCCAATCTTGTTTGTTCTCGGGTTGGGGATTCTGTGTCCAGGTACTGGGGGTTTGTGTTTCCTTCATCATTTCATCATCATCATTCGTGACAGTGGCTAAATTTGACTGAGTAAAAAAATTGGACTATTTGAAAAATTGAGAATTCTATGGGCGCTGATGACCACACAGTGGAACGCCCAACAAAACCAATCATCATCATCATGTTTGTTCTCAAACAACGATGGAATTTATCTGGATGACACTGCGCCATGTCAGAACATTTCGGACAGTTCGAGCTGATGATATACTAGTATGGTTTCTTGAACAACTTCACGGCCACTGCTACTGCCAACCTTCTCGTATCCGAGGTAGTGTGTCTCGAGTGACAGCGACGTCGATGAGCTGTTAAACCCTTTACTTCGTCTCTGGTCTCTACAATCCGAATTACTGTAGTGCCCTTTGCTTTCTCTGGTCTTCGAAGATCCCAGCCAGTTACAGCGAGACCTACCGTATAGTGTGGGCGCGGAGCCACGGAGCATATTGGCGTTTTTGACAACAACGAATCATTTCCGTTGCTGAATGAAGCGGTGTAACGTACAGAAAAAATCGCTGGGGTGGCTCTGGTCTTTAGCTCTGTTGTCAGACAGTTACCTATTGAACCACGGAGACACCCAAATAATAAAACATATCCTGCAGGTGAAGCGGCTGCTGGTGTGATACTTGTATTGTGATTGATTTTATTTCGACATAATTCCAGTGGAGATGGAACCAGTTAAGCCAAGGGTTATATCGGTTAACGCAGAATCGCAGACACAGATTGCATGATTCTTTTTAACGTCTTTCAGAGTCTGCTAGAGATAAAAGTAATATTAAGTTGAAAAATGAAAACTGTTTCGAACACCGGATCCAAGAATGTAAGCTTTCCTCTAAAATGGCTAGGGTTTTTCGAAATTAGTATTACCTTATTAGGATGAGGAAGATGATGGTGGTGATGATATCCGGGATCGGGGAATATTCAGCATTCAATATTCCGAAAAAAGAATTTAGGTCGCTGTCTACCCACAGTGTCCTCCGCTCCACCCTCGCTCACAAATTTCGTGACTGGAACTGTCTGGGAAGCTCATGCGTCCTCTAGTTCAGAGGTCGTTTTTCCTGTTTCTGTTTACTGAAAATGGCAGAACGGCCATGTGGAGCAGGAGGCGTCGCGTAATGGCTAGCTTGTCGGCACGGGAAGTGCGTCGTTAGGCCGACTAATTAAAAGGCCATCGCTCCGACGAAAAAGCTTGTGCCGGTAGACAACAAAGGCAGCCGTGTGAACACAAGCGACTAAGTCCTAACGACCACGAACAAAAGCGACTGCGGCGAGGACAGCATTGCATCTGCTCGTAGTGTGGCGCGAGTACAAGTCGCCACACGTGTACTGCGTCAAACACGTCTTCCCTTTTGTCTTCTCTCATGCATCTAGTTGAACGATATCACACATTTCTCTCTCTTCGTTACATAACTGTCTCAGGACATTCACTGTAGCACTTTTTCACTAATGTGGTAACATATTTCAATAGGATCACAGAGGTTCTTTTTATTTATGAAGCGCTGATGATTGTTTCCTAAGAGAACCGAAACCGCTCATAAATAAAAAGATTGTTTGTAATCCAGTAACTGAAAAAAACTAATATATATTATGAGGATCGTGGATTCTAAGACATTATATCGAGGCTTAAAAACATTTTTTCGGATACTGCCTTTTTTCTGCGATGTTGCTCTCTTCTTCGTTTGAGTAACAAATCTTTAATTCAGTAGACCATGCATCAGCTTTAAAGATTTGGCGTATTTGGTGGTGTTTGGCGTATTGAGTTCTTTCTACATCACTCCCCTAAACGGTATAGTTACAAACAATGTTAGTTACCGCACGCTCTTTATACTATTAAAGATGTGCTCAAGCTGGAGGATGATTACAATGCCACAGGGTTTTACGAAGCTTGGAGCTATTGTATATGATATAGGTCCTCCTAACTTCGGTTTGACAAAATGGTTCAAATGGCTCTGAACATTATGGGACTTAACTTTTGAGGTCATCAGTCCCCTGAACTTATAACTACTTAAACCAAACTAACCTAAGGACATCACACACATCCATGCCGCCCGCAGCGGTCGCGCGGTTCCAGACTGAAGCGCCTAGAACCGCTCGGCCACACGACCGGCGCGGCTTGACAAATGACTTAACAGCTACAGAAGTGATCTACAGCTTATCTTGGAGTCTGAGCTCAAACAAAGGTCAGCTTTAGTTTTGTTAAAATACTGTAGCCGAAGAAGCAAAGCATTGCCTCTGTATACTTACTTTTTTTCTATCTCTTACCACCGTTTCGTTAGTAGTGTTTGGTGCCTATGACTTCCAGTACGTTAGTTTTAGTTCTCGCTTCCCACGCCCAGGTTCCCGGGTTCGAATCCCGGCGTAGTCAGGGATTTTCTCTGCCTCGTGATGACTGGGTGTTGTGTGCTGTCCTTAGGTTAGTTAGGTTTAAGTAGTTCTAAGTTCTAGTGGACTGATGACCATAGATTTTAAGTCCCATAGTGCTCAGAGCCATTTGAACGTTGGTTTTACCTTCTTTTTTTTTACCAGTTACTCCAGCCCAAATACATTTATTGGAAGTTGTATATCCATTAATTTTTATACCCCTTCCTCACTTAATTTCCTTGTTACACGAAGTCTGACCGGTCTTATTGGCGTTCATATATCCATTGTTAGTAGTGCTTCTTGTGTTTGTCTTCTTATTTGAATCGTTTTTAAATAAAACCTTTGCGACACCGCTGCAAAGCATGGCCGTATACAGCCTTGAGATACTGTAGCTGAAGACAAGACACCGAGAACGTGGCCCAGTGATTGAAGTTTGTAGGAACCGTTTTGGCGTAAAATTTGCTTCAAATGACGAACAGACCCCGCTTGTGCAGGTGGCTTCATTAGGTCAGGAAGAGGTAACCTCATACTTTGAACAAGAAAAGGACCGATTCTTTTCCCCATACTAATTCAACTGAACTGAAACATCATCAATACCTGATGGACGTGTCTAGCGTGTACGATACCCAGTTAATATCACATCGCCGCACTTCAGAATCAGATAAGCTATAGAACCCTAAGTCAGTTACTTAGTGAGCATATATGATCATTGCAGTCTGTCTCATTGAAGACTTAACGAGGAGCGTTGCCTAACATATGCGATACAGAAGATGGTAACCACACGATAAACAGCCTTTATGTCTGCTGTATGAGATCTAGCTTTTGTTAAAAAGGCGGTAGATTCATTCAAGATGTGGAAAGTAAAACACAGAGGAATTAACAGACATTGGCTGCGAGTGGGCATTGGCTTAAATCAATGAAGAAAGTCTAAAATTTGCGGCGGTCCGGGATTCGAATCGGAGTCTCTTCCTTACTAGGCAGTTGATCTGACCACTAAGCCATCCGAACACATTGATCATCGCAACTGCACGGACTACGCTATAGCACGCCTCCTGCCAGACCCAAATTCTCCACTTATCCACACTCTGCGGATATAGTGTCCCTTGCCCATTATCCTCATTGCTCGCGGCATTTTCCTAACTCCTGTAAGAGTTCGAGCCTGATGTGCATCCGTACTGAAGAGATCATTGGGCGTCCTTTCCTTAATTGTACATATCTGTGGTGTCTGTTCTTTCGGACAATTCCGTGCAGTTGCGATGACGGCTATGTCCGGGTGGCTTAGTGTCCAGAGCTTCTGCCTAGTAAGAAAAAGATCCGGATTCGACTCGGCTTCGGCACAAATTTGAAACTTCCTCCATTGATTTAAAAAATTCCAGCTGGCAGCCAATGTCAGTAATTCCTTCTTTTTGCATTTATAGTTACTTTGAAGCGATTGTCTCGTGAGGAAAAAAAGTGTGGCTCTAAATGAAGCCTACGTCTCGAAACAGTTAGCACATTACTCGAAGTTATTGCTATCGGAATTAGTCTCGTCTCCTCGTAAAGAATTGCATCCCCGGCTGTTACTGCAGACAAAAAATGGTTTGAATGTTTTCAGACGAGGGAAGAGAAATTAGTCCTTAACGTCTCGTTCATACTCGTGATCATAAGAGACAGCACAGGATTGGGAAGGAAATCGGTCATGCCCTTTTCAAAGAAACCATCCCGGCATTGCCCTTTAGTGATTAAATGAAAACTCAATTTTGATATCTGAGCGTGGATTTGAACCGCCTTTTTTTTTTTTTAGCAAGAGAGAGTAACTTTCCAAGTTACTTTAACGTCAGGTAAATGAAACTTATATTTCTGCGTTTTAGTGTTGTAGTGGTGGTGCACATTGGCAGACTGGTGATGCGTCCTGGGAAGGCCAGACGGTGGCGCCGTAGTTCTGTTTAACTTTCTAGATGGATCACAGAGCGCGCGCGTGCTGATTTTATATTGCCATGATGTAGTCGCTCCTTGCGAATGGAGACTGCGTATGGGTGCAGCGAGCGTGAAATAGCTTAGGAGTTCTTGCAATGTCACTACTGTGAGGGCAGTGGGTAACTACGTGGATTCATTCTGCTGAGGACACTGGAACGCAGGTTTACAGCAAAGACAGGGTACTTGTGATGTTGTTACGTTCTGAGCTCTCTCTCACTTGTATGTAAAGCTTAGCTTGGTCGATATGTAGATGGATTCGTGGGAGAACAATTTATATTGCTCGTTAACCTTCTGAGCATTTAAGTCTGATTTTAATTGATTGCAAAAGTATGTCATCTGATGGCAAGTAATGAATGAAACTAGCAGTATGTTGGATTATTGAGAAAGACTTCCTTTACTTATGAATTTATACCATTCATCATTTGCAGGATGCCACTACCTATTCGTTTTCAAAAAATGGTTCAAATGGCTCTGAGCACTATAGGACTTAACATCTTGGGTCATCAGTCCCCTAGAACTTAGAACTACTTAAACTTAACTAACCTAAGGACATCACACAACACCCAGCCATCACGAGGCAGAGAAAATCCCTGACCCGCCGGGATATTCGTTTTCATCATGCACGAGACTCCTTCGTATTAATACGTCGTAGTCCCACATTTTTTATATTTTAATTTTTGAGGTAATTTTGTTCATGCGCAGATTTTGCTTCAGTATTCGGAGAAACTACGTGACACTTTACACATTTACTATTTATTTCGAGGAATTGCTCCGACAATCAGCATTCGCTCCATGTAAACACTCTGCTTAAAGGGTTTGAGTCGTGATTGGATTGTCAGGTTGCTACGTGATTTTTAAAGTTATTATTTGAATGATTGTAAAGCTACAGGTACAGGTTAAGTCTTACAAAAAGTAAAAAAAAAAAGGAGCAACTAGCTAGCAGGCGATTTGAAGTCTAAAATAATTTTCCACGCGCGGTTCACTCGGAACTTTCTTGCGATCTAAGTATGTGTTGTGAAACAAGTTTCAGACGTCTTAAATAGTATCGATAAAATTTTTCAACATAATTTTGTGAATGATCTACTCCTTGTTAAAGAGGTCATTGCCATCCATTAAGAAATTATTAAAAAGAAACGCAGTTGCTCCAGTCTGTATGCCGTACGAGTTGTGGATAACCCTTGGCTCCTTGTAGCTTGTCTCTGCTACCTTCAGAGTTCCAAAGAGTTTTTGCTGTAAACATCGTCAAAAGTATTATCTAAATCTACAGATACTGTAAAAGCAACGATAAGAGTTGAAGTATGTGAAAGAGCGGAGGTAGTTAAGAAGGGAATGAGATAGTTTTCTAATCTATCACCGATGTTTTTCACTCCGTAAGCAGTAAAGGCAACCACTGAGAAATTTGGCAAGGAAACTAAGGTTCAGGGAGAAGGCTTTGAGTTTTGCCGTTGGCAGTAATTGTCAGAGACAGTGAAGAAGTCGAAGAGCAGTTGAATGAAGTGTTTAAAAAAAAGATGCATACCAACAAAGTAAAACAAGGGTGATGGAATGTAATCAAAATAAACCATATGATATCGCGGCAGTTGAATTACGAAATAGACAGTAATAGTAGTATATGAGTTCTGCTATTTGGCAGTAACCTAACAGACGATGGCATAAGTAGAGAGGATGTAAAATGCAGACTGGCAGTAGCAAAAAATCTGTTTCTGAAGAAATTTATCAACATCTAGTATAAATTCAAAGGGTAGGAAGATTTGTCTAGAGTGTAGTCTTGTACGGAAGTTACACGTGGTCACTAAACAGCTGTGTATAATAAAGAACAGCAGATTTGTAAAGATGATATGGGTAGATCGAGGGACTATTGGAGAGGTGCTGAGTTGAACTGGGGCGAAAAGAAATTCACTTTATTTAAAAAAAATCACTTGGTATGACATACGCTGAGCCACCAAGAAATCGCCAATTTCGTAATAGAAGAAAGTGTGGAGGGTGATCCTGCGGAGATGAAGAGGCATGCACGGGATATGTTAACGTGGAGAGCGGCATCAAACTAGTACTAGGGCTGAGAACAACAATCGTACGGAGAAGCTTACTTCATTGTGCTGACGAAATGGTTGGAGCAGATTTAGATACCGTTGGACCAAGGCAGATGATGATCGGAAAATTGATATTTGATCGCGCTGGCAAAACCAATTCGTGCCTATCGTAAAACTCGACAGCGAAAATCGGTTTCCGGGAATGGATTTTCACCTCCCGAAAGTTGTTGCGTATTGATTGCGGCAGGTGAGGCAATATAGAGATGGCCGGGACGCGGCTCCGCAGATTGCCGTCCTTGCCGGAGGAATGCGGCCGCTCCCCGTTGCCTTACGTGCCTCCTCGCCATCGTCCCTCTCCTCTCCTCTCCTCTCCTCTCTCCTACGACTGCTTTGCCTCCTCGCGGAGCCCGTGCCCCAGACTGGATGCCGAAGCCGGCGCCGGCTCAAGCACGCGCTGGTTGGGCAACGCCGCATCGCAGCCACGACGCCGCAGGGCCATCTCAATGGGCAGAAAGGCATTCCGCAGACCTCTGCCAGCGACTCCGATACACGGCCAGTGAGCGACCGCGTTAACCGCGTTACCGCTAGCAAAAAAAGCTCCATTTCTGGCGGCATCGACGAAATTGCTGCAGGGACTGGCAGCTTGTCCCGAACGTAAAGCGAAGATATTCATTACTGTTAGGTTACACTATTGGAAGCAATCGCATCGAGTTGTAGAAAATGGAATGTCCACATGCCTTCTAAAATGGAATATCCACATAAAACTAATTTTAGAAAAAACGGAACTCAGACTGAGATTCGTTGGAAGAATCTGACGGAGTTCATCGAAAAAGTTCAGAAAAAGGCAGCTCGTTTTGTATTATCGCGAAATATGGAAGAGAGCGTCTCAGAAATAATACAGGATTTGGACTGGACATCATTAAAAGATAGGTGTTTTCCGTTGCGACGGAATCTTCTCACGAAATTCCAATCACCAACTTTCTCCTCCGAATGCAAAAATATTTTGTTGACATCAACCTACCTACATAGGGAGAAACAATCACCACGACAAATTAAGGGAAATCAGACCTCTTACGGAAAGATATAGGTGTTCATTCTTTCCGCGCGCTATACGAGATTGGAATAATAGAGAATTGTGAAGGTGGTTCGATGAACCCTCTGCCAGGTACTTAAATGTGATTTGCAGAGCATCCATGTAGATGTAGATATAGATGTAGATCTTATGAAGATATAATTCATCTTAAAAGAAGTGCTTTTCAAGACACTTACTCGATCAGTGCTTGAGTATTGCTCATTAGTCTGGGACTGTCAATAGAAGGGAGAGGGAGAAGATCCAACGAGGCGTGGCGCGTTTTGACACGGATCGTTTAGTTGGTGCGAGAGCGTTACGGCGATGCTCAACAAATTCTACTGCCAGTCTCTACAAGGGAGGCGTTGTGTGTCAGGGACAGCTTCGTTGTTGAAATTCCGGGACCTTACGCTCGGAGAGGGGTCGGGCAAGATATTTCCCCCTCTTACATATCTGTCGAAATGACAACAATGGAAAAAAAGAGAAAGTAATGCTCATTCGGAAGTTCATTGACAGCCGTTCTTCCTGCACACTAGTTGATAATGGAACAGGGAACAGGCTGAATAATCAAGGTACCACAAGCACAACGAGGTGTTTAGAATCGTTCTGGAGAGATGCATTGAACCACGAATCTTGCAGTGCTTATCCTAGTTTTTCTTATACAGTTGGTGCTGGGCCCGTAGTGCGTACACGGGTATCGATACCATGACACCTATGAGTGTGTGTGGCGGGGGGGGGGGGGGGGGGGCAGAAAAGAATAAGAAGGGCGATGACGCGTCGCATTGCCTTGTTGAAACACGACTTCTTCATGAAGATACTCTAATGCAGAATTGGCAAGACATTCCACGGAACGTACCTCTGTCTTTGGTTCCTGTAGTCGAACAGTGGGGGTCCACTTGGGACCGTATGAATACAGTGTAGACCGTAACTGAGACACCTGTCACACAATTACCTATAGCTTCGTCGGGCGTATGTAAGACTCCCTTCGCATCCATCAGCGTAACACAAAGCCGATATTAATCGGACACGCCGCCACTGTTCCATGCTCCAGCGACGATGTTTGCAGGCCCATGTCAGCTGTTGAGCTCCGTGTCGAGGAATCAGATGAAGGGACATGACTCGGTCACTGGCTGGTGAAGCCTATGTGGTGCATTTTTGTTACATACACGTCTGTTAGAAATGCGTTCCTCACCCCCTGTATTCAAATATGACTGACGGTATATCGTCGATATCTTCGTATGGCTCTGCGGAAGCGACGCGACGTCTGTTCGCTTCGCTTAACACTTGGCGTCCTCCTCCTGTGAGCATTGTATCGGCTATATTGAAGACGCACCTTAGGCGCTGATGACCTCGGCAAGCCAAATTCTTTTGTAATCTGCGATATGCCACGACTCGTGTGCCTTGCACCGTTTATCGTCCAATGTTCAAAGTTGCTCAGCTAGCGACATGCGGCCGTGTTCACTGCGCACCAGACTGGACTGCTCCGATATCGTTGGTACACTCGGTACTTACGCCCCGTCTACCGTACCATACATCTTCAAATGGGGCAACCCTTCCCTTCCCTTCACTTTTGGCCAGTCAGTTTAATAGGTCTATTGCTGTACACAGAACTCAAGGCTGTTTCTTCTTAATCTAACAGTCTGCTAGCGAACTACATTTGAAACTAATTTATTAGTTTCAGCAATATACACCATGCTTTCCTCTTTCTTAAAGATACGTTACGAACACTTATCGTATACAGCTATCTCAGATTCACGATGACTATGTATTCAAACCCGAAGCCACAAAACAAGACTAGGGAAGCAAAATACTCGGAAACCTAACCTGGTACTCCGTCAAACCGGTATCTCAAGTGTCTTAGTCTCTATTTCACTTTTCCACGCCATTGCCCGCTAGGTGAAATCTGTGCTCCTTGCTGCGGAACTACAGCGTAGCAATTGTCTTGGCGATTAAACAACACAGTCAAAGGAGGCAAAATGAAAAGCGTTGACCGTCATTAGAATGGCTGCGGGCGGACGGTCATCCCGTTTGCGTGCGGCGCCTCTTAGTTTCGCGTCACGGCCATTCCTCGTAAAGCTTTCGCAAGTAATACTCGTAGGCCTAGGCGCCTGCTTTGGCGGTTGTGTCATGCATCTCTGCTTACCCATCTACGGAAGAGTCTCGCCGGTAGTTGCGGTTCTGCGGTTTTAGTCACACAGGATTCCGATGACGTAAGTTTCCAGAGAAGCGCTTCCTACATAGCGAAGGAATGCTTCTGCCACGTTTCTCATTAAAACCTCGACAGCCCGGCAGTACTCAAGAGGGCAATATTTCCAAGTGAAAACATATTCATGTGCTGAAGAACTATAATAAAATCGTACATGCAACAGTGAGTGGAAGAGAGAACGCACTCTCCGTTAGAATCATGCAAAGAATAGAGAATTCGGAACGCTGGTATCAGCGAAACACGAGGCATGTGGTTTTCTTCTTCTGAAGGGAGTGTCTTGACAAAATAAAAAACAAAACTTGATCTCTCGGAAACACGCACACGGACATCTCTTTGGGACTTCCGTGTTGCTCAAATTGATGGAGGTGCCTCAATTGATAGTGGTTTCTTAAGGCTATTGAAATACACCGATACGTTTTAGTAAACCTTTATTGAAGCACATTTGCCATAGCGAGAAGAGGCTTCCGTTTTATCTTTACGTAACAGTTTTGCTGGTTATCCCCACTGCAGTAATAGAAACATGTATTTTCCAGACAGCACAAAATGCGCCATCGTATAAACAAGAAGAATCAGTACAGTTGTGTGAAGTTTTGCTCTAAGGGCACGGCACAGGGACCACATCATTTCCGATGCAGTTGCGCATTTTTTTTCATCCAACACGATACCCACTTTATACAAAATTCAATCTCAGTGCTAAGTAGCCATATTAGAAGTTTATGTCTCAACGTAGAGTCCGTGCAATTACGTTTTGCGTGTACCGCAAGCGGAAAGCAAACGTTTATCGAGATGAACAAATCGTAAGAATATTTCCTTTGATTTTCTTATATAGGTATTAGGCTGTGGACCAAACCGTGTTACTGTAGCTAAAGTTTAGTCTCATATTGTTGGAGACACCCCCAAAAGCTAGTAGGGAGTTAATATTCAAACCTTTAGGCATATTTAAATTCGAATATTAGCATATTGTGTATTTTAATTCTTGAGGTTTCCCCCGACAGTATGGGGGCAAGACATAAGGCAAATAAATATGCCTCTGATCATGGCCTAATGCCCTCATAACAATTGGCAGTGGTGTAAATAACATGGTTAAAAGCATGCATTGTTTGATCATAGAAATATTTCCCGAGACCTGGTAGCCAAAGGATTGCCTCCTATACCTTCTCATCGCGTGGTATGATGATGAGTTGTCTGCGGTTTGGTCGAAATTAAAAATCGGTCGTAGTTTCCGCGTCTGGCGAAAGCAGAACACATGCTAGATACAACATTGAACGTGTTTCATTTCTGCCCGAAGCTTCCATTGTAGCTCATTGTAAAATAGACACATGGTCCAAAACTACATTGCCCTTGCCATCATTGAAATAATCATGAAAACATACTTCACGTTAGGTCGTAATGAATAAGCAAAGTCTTGCCGCAATAAAACTCGCTCCCTTGTCACCACATTTGTTCCCCTTTGTAATTGCCACGTACTTCTCTCGCGTGACTTGGGTGGATGAAAGAATAACTAGACTGACCTTGGGTGGAATGAATGAGAGGCGAAGAGAGAATTTGCGTGAGCTCGCCCGCCAGGTGAAAGGCGGCGTTTCATTCAAGCTAAAGGCAGGCGCTGCCTGAGTCATCCTTGCGGTTGCGCTTGCCAGCAATGCTCGGCGCTCTAAGGACGAAAAAAGCTGGTGTGTGCTTTCCGTTGTGTTCTGCTAGCTGGATTGAGTCCATTATCTTGAGAAGCACCTTAATCGCGGCATTGCGCCACAATTTAAACTGCGCGAAAGTGTAACAGAAATGCTCGGGGAGATCAAAAGTGGAATCAGTGGAAGAAAGACGATGTAGTGGTCGCGAAAATGTGTTGAATAGATCAGGAGAACGTATATTAAACGATCATGCGACCATTTTTCTAACACCATCGAGTTTCTGACGAAGTGGTTATGAAAATAAGGAAGCGAGATTAGGGCACGTTCAGATTCATATAGATAGTCATTTTTCCTCCACTGTGCATTGTAGCAGAGACTGCAGAATACATATGTATAAATATTATTTCACGCTGCTTTATACCCGAAAATAAACCCTCTACTAAGTACATTACAGTTTCCATGCAGTCTCCTCATTCCGGCGCCTTCACCTGAAATCGTTTGAGAAATTCATAAAGAATTGTCTCGCTGCCGTGGTAACTGGAAGCTGTTCTCTATAATGTCGTAAGTACGTCTAAAATCTGTTTTTAATTTTAGTTTGGACCAGATACCGTTTCTCTTGAAATAGGTGAAAGTTTCACGTACGGAATAGTTTCTCACATGAGCACTGGCACTCACAGTGCTTTGCACGGCGGAATTTAGTAAAGTTGGTAGTGCCAAGCTGCAATCGATTTGTAGATGTCGGTCCGCTCTCTGTCAAATGCCAGCTGACGAGGCACACTGCCTGAAGGCGTCGTCTCATTGGACGTGAAAGCGTTCGTGGACGAGGAACTGGTAGGGTTTTATGACGTCACAGTGTGGAATTTCACGTTCCACTCCATCGCGAAAACTGAGAGGAAAGATCCGCCTAGTTGGTTTTTGTTGCGTGGAGAGGAACTTGACCAGTGAGATGCAACATGGGTTTTATATGACGGGCAGAACTTGAGACTATATATTGGATTAGGTTATATGGAGTTAAACTCTGTATAAGTGACGGATTTCATAAAACATCTGCTTTGAATATAAGGCGTTTCAAAGTACCGGCTCGTTGAGGATATTTTGAATATGCGTCATTTGGTACGATTTGTTATAATAAAATAACGGGAAATTACACATCGCTAGTTAAAGTTTCTCGTTTTTGATAGATTTCGTACTATTTCGTCCATCCTACAAAAGTGTGCCGTTTCAGTGCCATGACACAAAAATGGTTCAGATGGCTCTGAGCACTATGGGACTTAACATCTGAGGTCATCAGTCGCCTAGACTTAGAACTACTTAAACCTAACTAACCTAAGGACATCACACACATCCATGCCCGAGGAAGGATTCGAACGTGCGACCGTTGCGGTCGCGCGGTTCCAGACTGAAGCGCCTAGAACCGCTCAGCCACACCGGCCGGCCTGTTCGTTTCGACCGAATGTCACCTGCTTGTTTCGATCCTCGTTCCCCTGTGTTTGCTTAGCAGTTCTTTGTCGTATGTCGCTGGCTGATTCCTTTCTTCTTCGACGGTAGCTATTAGAGTTAACGCAGCTATTTTACACGTTTCCAGTTTCGTAAACAAACTGTGTTATTTGCGCGCCAGATGGCAGCTGACATCCGCGCAGGAGAGCGCTGCGTTGGCAAATCAAGATCAGGAGCACGCTGTGTGAGATGTAGCAGATCGTTTCAAACCATGCGCCAACTACGACGGATACCATGTCTCGTGCTTCGCAGAGAGCAGTACGTCCCGTATGAGGGCCGCTTCATGGAAACAGAGGCTGTCTCGTAAAATTTCTTTGTTGTTCTCTTTATCCTCGAGTCATTCGATTGGCCTGATGCTGAAATAAATTATTTAAAAAAATGACAGCTAATTTGAACAAGTGTGTCGATTCCACGGAAGCAAAACAAATCGGGATGGCCCAGTGGGGATTTAAATGTGATCCTTCCATGTACGAGTCGTGTGTCTTAAACTGTTCCCCCCGGACACTTCCTCCTTGGCTAGGGTTTCGGTCTGCAGAGTTTTCTGTAGACCCCTTTACACCGTTCACTAACGGCAACGGTACGGCGGGCGAAGGGAGGGGGACTTGGAAATGTCAGTAGTTTCTAGAGCAGTTGAAGATGCAGTCGTGCGGAATCACGTAATTCGTGGCGCGATGGAGCAGGCAGCAGCGTGTCGGGATTTGGCGGCATCGCAGGATGGGAGTGCCGCCATGACCAGGGAAAAGCGCAGACTGGCGCCAGCTATCTAGTCGTCCGGGCGAGCACGACGGTTTCGTAACCGGAAGCTGGCCGCGTGCCGCTCTGGGCCACGCGGGCTTCCCGCTGTGGTTACCGTCTGCAACGCCGGAAGTCTGCAGCTAGAGTGTGTGTGTGTGTGTGTGTGTGTGTGTGTGTGTGTGTGTGTGTGTGTGTGTGAAGCTAGCACGTGTTGCGACCATCTGGCCGTGTGGTCTGTCTGGTGGAGGTGAGATGTCAAAGGGCAAAGGCTTACTTACGGGGCAGGTGCCAGGTTGCATGTTGGTTCGTATTTCCCATTGCGCTGCTGCTGTCCCCAAATTTCTGGCAGGGCACACTGGTTCATAGCTTGTGGAAAGATACGCAGCGCCCGAAACAGAACCACAACACAAATCGTGTTGTTCAAACTAAAATTCAGTTTGAAAACTACTCGCAACTTAGGATTAGCTGATACTGCGGAGATTTGATCACCATGGGCGTCGAGGTGTTGTCGCCTTTGATTTCAAGTAGACAATTTGAATTCTCGTGAAGGGAGAAATTATGATGGACACAGTTCCGTAGAAAAGGAACGGAGATATGGCGACTTAAGATTCCTTTTCACGGAATTGCCGTCGGCGCTTCTCGATTAAATCGTCCTTGTCTTGAGGTGTGAAGGTCGAAGAACTTCTGTTGCTGCCGATTGCCCTCCCGCAGTGCGAAGTATAGCTGCACTACGAACGGTGACAGTATTGAGAATGAGAAATGAACGTAAATCATAGTGGGACCACCAAGCAATATGGCTCTTTCAGCAAGCTTACCCCAAATTCTGTACTTGCTCAGTTCAACTACCACTCTGTCTATGTCTAATGTTTTCTATAACGTCTGTTATAAACACACGATGCTTTTAATTTTAATACTTTGTAATCAGTCGTCTGGACCTTTGGTACAAACTCGCCACATGAAATGCATTCAAAGCAAGAAAGAGAGTATCTTATTAGAAGTATTTTGTCGTTACCAAAAGGAATAAGGCGTACAGTTCTTAGTGGGCTGGCTCCTCGAATTCGTTTCGTAGAGCCTGTCCCATTTATCTTGACAACAGCAAACAACGTTTTGTCCAGAAGCAAAATGAAACTATATAGCACGTTTGTTTAGCTACCACGGGGGGAGGGGGGGGGGGGGGAGATAGAAAATTAAGCAACATGACGAATTATTCTCGGGTTATCAGCCAACCGATGGCGTCGTCTTGTCGCAACGTTACAATGAGTTTCGTACCCATCATTGGCTGATAACCCGAGAAGAATTCATCAGTGGAATACACCGAGAAAGACTGCAGTCGCATATTTAAGCAACTTGGGTTACTTCAATGATACATCGTGATTAGTTTTTCAGAAGCTCTTTACCAGAGGAAGTGGTTACCGAATGAAACAAATATAGTGTATTATTGAAAAAGTGAAGTATTGCTGTTTGTATTTTCGTAACGAACAAAGTTACGAGAATGGCAGTCATGCTAGTTTATGTCCACCAGATAGCTAAACAACATTTGCTTGATAATTTTTTTATTTTACTTATGGACGAAGTGTTGTAAGGTACATGGGACACTCTGTACATTAGAACTAAAACATTGGCGGTGAGATAAAGGCAGGAGGTACAACATTCATTTTTCGCGTTTGATGCCCGCGGCTGTCTCAGATTACTAACGTACTGTTCAACGCACTGACTGATCAGTCTACTTGGCTCAATAATGTCATCGCTTTTGAGTCTTGTATCTCGAGCGTTTTTGGAAATAAAAAATGTAGCAGATCCTTGACACTGATGTTCCATGGTGCTTCCATATTGAGTCGAATGCATTCTCCCGCAACACGAATACTTGCCTAGCACAGTTAATTAGTTATCTATAAATCAACCGCAGAGAAATGATATTTCTCATATTAAAAAATGGCTCTGAGCACTATGGGACTTCTGAGGTTATCAGTCCCCTAGAACGTAGAACTACTTCAACCTAAACTAACCTAAGGACATCACACACATCCATGCCCGAGGCAGGATTCGAACCTGCGACCGTAGCGGTCGCATATTAAAGCCACTGAACATTGTCCATACAGAGAATGATCGATCATACTAGATGGTGTTGACTCTGCACTCTGTACATTTAAGAAGATAAATTTTGACCATGCAAGCGGTCTTGTGTGCTTAAGTAAAAGTAATCGCCAGATACAAACGGCAAATTCCATTTCTGGGAAGTGCAAAAGATCCTAGAATTTTGTCATCATTAAGAGTTGGAACGACAAAGCGAAAAGGCGCGATCCAAATCTCCAGAATTCTCCATTTGGGCGTAGTAGTATACGCTTTCCCGCACTGTGAAAATGTTTAGCAGATATGAAATTCTACCAGTGTAATAAAATACGGAAATTAGTGGGAATAAAGTCGGCATCAATAGAATGACTTGTCACAGTCTTCATGTTAAGCCACTACAGCTGGGATACAAAAACATTCGGCAGCTGGCACATTTTATAACCACCAGCTGCATCTCTGAAATATGTACGCTCACCTATCTAAACGCTTGGTTTGCCAACTTTTAACGATTCGGAATTCTTACTTCGCGGGATTCGGTGTTGTTGGGTTTGACGAATTTCCTGCCGTCTTATCGTATTGTGGAATCACGAAATATATCTACAGTGCGGCCTTACAGTCAGTTTTCGCAGCTGTGTAGATGCGAATATTGCCGCACCTCAGACATGAAGCTTTTTGTCTTGAAGTTGCCCACAGCAGTGGAAGTCGTTAGTGAGAACTCCAACCCGAACACCACCTAAGAGCTGGAGCAATGGCACCCACACGATAGTTTGTGTGCGAGGACGGGTGCGGTACACCTGGGGCTATGGAGTATTTTTGGTATTTTGGAAGACGATTGGCAACTTGCAGTAGACATAAAAAAAGTTCCAATTTCGACCCTCTTAAAACTGCTTTTTAAATCATTTTCTTGAAAGAAAAACAGCTGACTACACTATATCATTTATTTCCTTCCGTTAGAGCTAGGAAGGGGGGAGGGGAGGCGTGCCCCCTCTTCCCCCCCCCCCAGGTATGGGCGCCCACGTGTCAGAACAAGCCAGCCCCGCCGCGTTGAGTGAATCGCAGAGCGCCTGCAGGCAGCCGGGGCGGACACCCGCTCGACAGTAGCGGAGGCGCGCTGGCCGCCGTAGAAAGCCGGCGAGAGCCCGGCTGGGAAGGCTGGGGCCTTGACATACTGCACAAAAGGGCTGTTCTCCGCAAACTGCCGGCGGCCCACAAAGCCTCCTGTTCTCCATCCTCACGTCACCCTCCGAGGCACGGCAAATCCTCATCCAGAAGGCCTGAGACTGACCTTCTAAATGCACATGAATAACGCGAGTACTTCTCTCGTAGTGCTCTGATTATCCCTTGGGCTGTGAGCTTTCACGTATAAAAGCTATTTACAGGGGATATTTTTTTTTAAAAAAAAGAGAGAAATCATTTCTTTTTTTAAAAAAAAGAGAGAAATCGTTTCTCTCAGTCATCTATCATGTTATATATGCTGGTGAAGTACCGAACAAGGGTAGAATGCATTTAAAACGAGCGAGAGGGGCATTTACGACTGAAATTAGCATGCACTTAGAAGCCTAGAATAGAGGCGGAGAGGAGAATTAGGATTAAGGAAAATTGAAAACCGGTATAAATCGCTAAGGAGCTTAAGGGAGGAGACATGGAACAGTCATACTAAATCAGATTACTTCGGAAATGGATTCCACTCAGTGTGATCAAAAGGCTCCTTAATTCTAGCCCTCGTCAGTTATTTGTTACTATGGTAAATGAGAGTATTTATGAATATAACGGGCTTGAAACAAGGCGATGAACTCTGCCCATTGTCGTGCATTAGAAAAAATAATCCAAGAAGGAGAAAATTAAAATGGGTGCTTAAAATTGATGGTCCAATGACGTAAGAAGAAGAAAAGGTTAGAATAGATCGCTTAAGTACGTAGACGACATGCGATGCAATGTCAGGACATGTAAACAACATAAAAACAAATAGAAATTGATAAACAGAAAGATTATGTCTTTAAGAACCATTTGTGAGGGGGGCGGGGGGAGTAAATATCTTGCAACAACTTGGTACCCACGTCTCTAAAAGCTAAATACGAGAAAATACCAGAAGAGTTAGGAAATATTTTGCTTCCTCCTACATACGTCTTGCAAAAATATCACAACGAGAAAATGAGGGGAAATTCGAGCTCGTTTGGACCTTTATAGACAGCCATTCTTCCCGCGCACTATTCTTGAATGGGAATGGAAATTGGGGGGGTGGGTAGGGGGTAGTGGTTAGTGGTAAAATACCAGAAGTCCCTTCCGCCATACACGGTAAGGTGGCCAGCGTAGTGTAGATGTATCATGCAACTTCATAGAAGCAGATTAAAACTGTGTGCCGGACCGAGACTCGATCTCTGTAAAGTTTGGAAGGTAGGAGACGAGGTACTGCCAGAAGCGAAGCTGTGAGGACGGGGCGTGAGTCGTGCTTAGGTAGCTGATGTTGCACTTTATTTATTTGATATTCGGCAGAAGCCGATCGGTGAGAGTGCAGGGGCGAGTTGACTCTGCTAAATACGACGCGGCCCAGCCTCGCCACTCGCGACTTGTGTATACCTCTGTCCTGTCCTGTCCTACCCTTCGCTGCAGTCGTTGTGACCGTTTGTAGTGGACAGTTGCCAGACAGTATTGTAAAATGTCAGTCGATTCTAATGCCGCACCCAAGTCGCTGTTCCATTAACTGTTTCCTGTTAGCACAGAATGTACACCACATCGACTTAAAGAGGGTACTTACTGGGCCACAGATGCAGAGTGAGTGTCAGAAGCTCCGTGGTGTTTGTGGTTCGAGTCTCCAAGTTCACGCATCAGTTCGTGTACTTGATACACAACAAGGAATCAAAGGGGGTCAGTCCTGGCATTTTATTAGTTGTTGATCTCCCTTTCCTCTCTGGCAGTGTTGATTAATGTAAAAAATGGCGAACTGTACTGTAATTCGAAGACCACTTTACACTGTTAGGTCCCCTGTAGATGGCTGGGTAACCAACCTCACATCAGCTCCAATAGGACCGTGCCTAGTAAAGCACGGCGGTGTTTAGAAGTGATGACTAATATCGTGGTTACACTGTACCAGTGTTAGTGGATTTCCGTTGATATTTGCTGAACGGGACGGCGCAATAATGGATTTTTTCTTTATTTTTTTCGTTCTGCAGTTTGAATCGTAAATTTTCGCCTTAGCTTAAGGTTTATTTATTCACTTTTGAATCGCATGTTCAAAATCGTCAAGCAAACTTGTAGCGTTGTTACATACAATGACTGAACATTCGTCTTTACACTTCGTGAAAAACTCTCGCTTAAAGTGGTGACATTGTAAGAATGGTTACAATCTTAATAAGTATGAGCAATTTTATCGTGCTGGTCGGGTCTGCGCTATTTCGGATGGAGCCCATTGAATCAGACTTTCACGATGATTACCTATGGTTACTAGATAGGTAGTTTGAGAAAGAATCATATTCTGTAGATAGGTAGGAAGCTAGGAGACGAGGTACTGGCAGAATTAAAGCTGTGAGAAAGGGGCGTGAGTCGTGCTTCGGTAGCTCAGTTGGTAGAGCACTTGCCCGCGAAAGGCAAAGGTCCCAAGTTCGAGTCTCGGTCCGGCACACAGTTTTAATCTGCCAGGAAGTTTCATATTCTGTAGATGTTGAAAATGCCTCTTGAACATATGTTTTTGTAAAACAACAGAAAAAGGAAAGGAACTGAAATAGTCTCGTTTGCACGAGTAACAAGTGAAACGCTTTTCTGGTCATGCGGATCTCAGCATTTTGTCGCTTCTCCGAATCTGGTCTGGTGAATGCGGCCATTTTGTCGTAAGGATAGCGTTGTGTAACGTACCAGATCATTTTTAATTAGGTTGTTGCTTAGACACTGACATACGTAACTGGAATAGAATAAAGACCTAAGTAGTCAGAGGCATATGGTGCCAATGTCCAACGTTCAGGCCAGTGTTCGCATGCACAATCTGCGGAATCTTGGGCCGGTGCCAACTTCCACTCAGTCCGACGAAAGTATTTAGATTCAGACAAGCCTATTTTGTGCTCAGATAGGTTTTAAACTTCATTCACTCACCCGTATCTGTGATGTCATTGCTGATTGTATATTAGTATTACTTGAGACTGCTTAGAACCTGTCAGAGGAGGCGTCGTATCAGTATAATTAAACCTCTTTCGACTTACAGGTCGTTAATATAGCGAGGTATACTCTGCTCCTTATTGCCACAAAACACTACCTAACCTTTCTTCCATTTATGCTCCATGAAAAATGGTTGAGAGCATGCAAAAGCAACCCGTAGAATTTTGTTCGCTGCTTGAATGTGTGTTTGAACACTGCAAATAAAAATTTTCGTGGTTCGGTATCCTTGTACTCAAAAGCTGTTCCTCAGTTAGCATAAAAAAATTCGGCCAAGGGTTTGCAGTGCATACGTGAAGAAAAAAGGCCAAGTTCTATTGAGTTTTGGATTCAAAGTTAAACAGTTTATCTTCCCATATCTACTTGAAGATCACAGAGGAAAACAACGACATACTTTCAAAAATGGTTCGAATGGCTCTAAGCATTATGAGACTTAACATCTGAGATATCACACACATCCATGCCCACGGCAGGATTCGAACGTGTGACCTTAGCAGCAGCGCCTAGAACCGCTCGGCCACAGCGGCTGGCCGACATTCTTTCTCTGATGGGACTTCGCCTAGTAAATCACTTGTGGTTGACAACGCCCTTCTTTTGATCTGATTTCAGCCCAGTGAATCAGTGATTAAATGGTGACTGGATTAGAATTCTTGACTGTATGTGGGGAGTAACCTTGTATCTACAATGTCGCAGGATTTTTGACAACCGTAAAACCAGTCAGTGACTGGAAGCTGGCGTTTGCGATTCTGTTTAAAGTTGGTCGCGTGGGATTGAAAATATCCAGCACCAGTCGTGTGTGGGTTGCAAGAGAGAGAGAGAGAGAGAGAGAGAGAGAGAGAGAGAGAGAGAGAGAGAGAGAGAAAGCGTCCTTTCCCGGCCGTGTCCTTTCTGAATATACGGGCGCATTGTGTAACGCGCAGGGTGGCCGCCTCGCTTTATTTAGCGGCGCGCCTTGTTTATGCCGGAGAAGGGTGGGCGGGGCTCGCCTGGCGCCGCGGGATGCTGCCACTGTCGGTAAAAAACGGACAAGGCTACACTGATAGAGCCGGCGGGCCAGTCCAATTCCTCGAATACGTAATGAGCTGCTCTGGGCTGCACTCTGGTGGTTGTTCCTATACATACCCAGAAATATTACTTGTCATCTTAAGAAACTACCATACCGACTGCGAAAGAACAGGAGACTATGGTGTCCCGCTATGTCCTAATCGTGACCACGGCTGGAATCCAAAGGATGTGAGCAGCGCGAGACATTTCACGCGACGTACTGCCCCGCAGAATTGTTCTGAATACATGCTGATAAATTACTAATCCTATATCGCTAAGCCGGCCACTGGAGGCCGAGCGGTTCTGGCGCTACAGTCTGGAACCGCGCGACCGCTACGGTCGCAGGTTCGAATCCTGCCTCGGGCATGGATGTGTGTGTTGTCCTTAGGTTAGCTAGGTTGAAGTAGTTCTAAGTTCCAGGGGACTTATGACGTCAGCAGTTGAGTCCCATAGTGCTCAGAGCCATTTGAACCATCTATATCGCTAATAAATGGCTCATAGCAAATCAACTACTTTCAGATCTGACCACTGGATTGCAGAGGGGGCACCACAAAGAGTCACTACTCCGTCCTCAGCTGGTAGCTAGCAGAGCTAGCAGCTTCCGCCAGTAATGTCCATCATAAACAAATTTCTAATGTGAAAAAGGACCACGACAGAATCAAAAGCACGAAACTTAAAAGTTTCCACGAGAACAAACGGAATTTGTCTTCTCTTAGACCTGGCCGAGCCGACCTAGAAAACCCGTACTTTCAAATATATCCGTACCAGCAGAACAACTGTATTGACCGCTCTCGACCTACTCTTGCAACGCCGGCCGGTGTGGCTGTGCGGTTCTAGGCACTTCAGTCAGGAACCGCATGGCCGCTACGGTCGCAGGTTCGAATCTTGCCTCGGGCATGGATGTGTGTGATGTCCTTAGGTTAGTTAGGTTTAAGTAGTTCCAAGTTCTAGGTCGACTGATGACCTCAGGTTTTGAGTCCCATAGTGCTCAGAGCCATTCGAACCATTTTTTTACTCTTGCAACACCAGTTTCGCTGCAGAGAGCCCACGACCGCCCTCGCCAGGACTGCCGGACGAGTGCTCGTTTGGTCAGCTCCAAAAACGCTCTGCCAGTTTGTTTTGACATTCATCCCTCCAGTCAGCCTTAGGAACGCTATCATGACCTTTCCACAGGCCCTTTCGTGCTCCCGTTAATAGCAGCCTTAAGTACAGCTTCTTGCCAGAACTTCCGGGAATCTTCTTTCCAAAGGATGCTGATAAACACCTACCATCACGGAGAATCATCAGCCTTTTATCTGCTTTACCTGAACAGGACCAATGTTATAATGTAGAACGAAATTGCTGAATTATTTTTTTCCGCGGAAACAGAGCGCTGGCAAAAAAATGTAGTCTATAGTGCCACCGGCACTTAAAAAGAAAAAAAAAGTAAAATTCAAAGTGACTGAAATCCCAATTGACAGTATTAACGTGTCAGCGTCGCAAAGAAATTGTTGAACGAGCGTTGTTAAACTATTTTGTCATAAAAATCTGTGTCGACGGAAAGAACGAACTGTTTGCTGTCAGAAATTTGAAACTATTTATTTAATTGTTTCGCATTCATGACGACGATTTTATTGAAACATGGAACTGTTTTTTTTGAAAGTAGGGCGCTAATTTTCACCACGGACCAGTGAGGCGTTAGGGAGAATTTAAACGTCCAGCGATCATTAGCTACTCACATTGGTCGCATGTAGTGATGCACGTTCCCAATTAGACAGCCTTGCAGTTCTCCTAATAAGCAGTGTCCGTCGTAAAGGTAATTAGCTTCGCAGCCTAGCAACTGCATTCCTTCTTGTTGTGTTAAGAGAATGAGTGTATCCGTATGTGATTAGCAACTGTTTGTCAGCTAGGTGGCAAAGACTTCCGTCAGAACTACATCTAGCCATGGTGCAGGCGGTAGAGCTAAGGAGCCGTTCAAACATTAAGGCAAAGAGCATCCGAAACGCTGAAGGACTAACTAATGTTCTTAATATTAAAAAAAACCTTAAGTCGGGGAAAACTTCGTTTCTCGTTTCGCACACGGTTGCTTTAGATGGAAGAGATCACACACTTTCCAATAGCTCTTTTGTTATAGTTGAAACGTAATAAAAATTCCGATTAGGCAGTGTCCATTTCATCCAGGTTATAAAATAGTTTTCTCCTACAGTTCCGATAAAATAGATTTAGTGTATAAAAAGGGCCAGTAGAAATTATTGTATAATTATATAAATGGTACGAAATGTTTCACTCTCACTACAGATCTAAAGATTCAAAAATCAGCTCACAGATGGTTTCAGGATTTTTCCTTCAGTAACTTATTCATCTCTGACAACGATATGTATACATGGAAAAATGCCGATTTCTCCTGTAACTGGTTGAGAAACTTTGTTCAAAGTTCTTAGGGTGGTAATGACGTACCGCTTCCAGTATGACAACACCAAGTAAACCACGGTGGAGATTAAATCTGCTGTTGGTCTGGGACAGCTTTAGTTACGTGCCACTCCGAGGGGGCAGTCAAAATTTTGTTTCAGGAGTTAATTAAATATTTTCGTTGCCAAATCGTCATTGATACGTATTTATTGGTAGAAGCCGACCTCGGCGAAGATCAGTTTGGATACCGTAGAAATATTTGACAATGTTGACTGGAATACTCTCTTTCAAATTGTAAAGGTGGCAGGGGTAAAATACAGGGAGCGAAAGGCTATTTACAATTTGTACAGAAACCAGATGGCAGTTATAAGAATCGAGGGGCATGAAAGGGAAGCAGTGGTTGGGAAGGGAGTGAGACAGGGTTGTAGCCTCTCCCCGATGTTATTCAATCTGTATATTGAGCAAGCAGTAAAGGAATCAAAAGAAAAATTCGGAGTAGGTATTAAAGTCCATGGAGAAGAAATAAAAACTTTGCGGTTCGCCGATGACATTGTAATTCTGTCAGACAGCAAAGGACTTGGAAGAGCAGTTGAACGGAATGGACGGTGTCTTGAAAGGAGGATGTAAGATGAAGATCAACAAAAGCAAAACGATGATAATGGAATGTAGTCGAATTAAGTCGGGTGATGCCGAGGGAATTAGATTAGGAAATGAGACACTTAAAGTAGTAAAGGAGTTTTGCTATTTGGGGAGCAAAATAACTGATGGTGGTCGAAGTAGAGAGGATATCAAATGTAGACTGCCAATGGCAAGGAAAGCGTTTCTGAAGAAGAGAAATTTGTTAACATCGAGTATAGATTTAGGTGTCAGGAAGTCATTTCTGAAAGTATTTGTATGGAGTGTAGCCATGTATGGAAGTGAAACATGGACGATTACTAGTTTGGACAAGAAGAGAATAGAAGCTTTCGAAATGTGGTGCTACAGAAGAATGCTGAAGATTAGATGGGTAGATCACGTAACTAATGAGGGGACACTGAGCAGAATTAGGGAGAAGAGGAATTTGTGGCACAACTTGACCAGAAGAAGGGATCGGTTGGTAGGACGCGTTCTGAGGCATCGAGGGATCACCAATTTGGTACTGGAGGGTAAAAATCGTATAGGGAGACCAAGAGATGAATACAATAAGCAGATCAGAAGGATGTAGGTTGCAGTAGGTACTGGGAGATGGAGCTTGCACAGGATAGATTAGCATGGAGAGCTGCATCAAACCAGTCTCAGGACTGAAGACCACAACAACACAACTATTTATTCTTCTGGTGCTCCAGTCAACCACAGTAACTCTTTTTATTAGTAACTCCAACACTTTAGTGAGAAAGGTATCTGAGATAAGTAAAATAAAGACTGAAGAGTATAAACAAACACATTATCCTGCAGTAAAATTCTATACTAACTCTCGAAATATAACCCTTATAGACGGGAGAAAGAAGCAGATGTGTTCAAAAATCTAAAATACATTGTTTGGATGAAGAAGTTTGTTTTTAAACATATTTATTTTAAGTCTCAGTTTCACATTGCCACAAATAATTAGTTAATATCACTTAATGATCATCTTCAGATTTATCTATGAAAAACATTAATAAATATGTATATAAGTAAATAACATGGATTTAAATTATTTAACGTTCTTAAAATTCTACCAGATTTCGAGCTATATGGTCTGCTTGAGTAGATACTTCTTAATGTTTTATTTTTACTTTTAGATCTGAAGATCAATAAGTGATCGACATTATTTATCATTTGTGACAATTTACAGCTTGAGATTGCTACAATAAAAACGGTTCAAATGGCTCTGAGCACTATGGGACTTAACGTCTGAGGTCATCAGTCCCCTAGAACTTAGAACTACTTAAACCTAACTAACCTAAGGACATCACACACATCCATGCCCGAGGCAGGATTCGTAGCGGTCGCGCGGTTCCAGACTGAAGCGCCTAGAACAGCTGCTCGGCCACACTGGCCGGCACTTATACAATAATTTTTTTTAAAAAAATAACGTATTTTTTAGAGTGCTATGTAGGTAGAATACTTTGGACACGTGCTAATGAATCTGTTGTGAAATCGAAAGTCAACGTGGCATGCGGCCTACACACATGTATTCGAATATGTTGTTACGGTGTAGCCGAATTGTTGCAACTATTATGGTAGGACTAAGCTGACAGTCAATGTTCCGTGGCCTCGCGTTCACCCCTGTCTTCATAAAAGCCCAGCAGCTGGGCCGTGTGTGGCGTTGAGCTGTCACTATTGTAGGCCGCCTGACCGAAAACTCACGGTGACGGTGAGCGTGCTGAGCAATTTCGCCTCTCGCTGGATGACTTCACAGTCGCTCGTACAACAGGTTCGCCGGATGCTTGCCCCGCTGGCGAGAGATTTGCCGGAAAGATTGCGCGACAGCGGTTGCAGTTACGCGACAGAGCGGCGAGAATAGTACTGCGCACACCGAAAAAGGCAAGCGCCGTGGCACGCCGCCGGTTGTGGCGGGCTCTCCACCGCAAGTAGTCCTCACTCCCCTCTGACGCATAGCGTCGCTTACAACCGTTGCTTCATGTGGAGTTGACGTGTTCAACGTATATTAGAATCTGAGCAATGGGCAGGGGAAGTAGTAAAATGAAAGACCTCCACATATAAAAATGGTGTAAGACAGCTACACTACTGACCATTAAAATTGCTGCACCAAGAAGAAATGCTGATGATAAACGGTTATTCATTGGGCAAATATATTACACTAGAACTGACATGTGATTACATTTTCACGCAATTTGGGTGCATGGATCCTGAGAAATCAGTACCCAGAACAACCACCTCTGGCCGTAATAACGGCCTTCCTACTCCTGGATATTGAGTGAAACAGAGCTTGGATGGCGTGTACAGGTACAGCTGCCCATGCAGCTTCAACGCGATACCACAGTTCATCAAGAGTAGTGACTGGCGTTTTGTGTCGAGCCAGTTGCTCGGCCACCATTGACCAGACGTTTTCAGTTGGTGAGAGATCTGGAGAATGTGCTGGCCAGGGCAGCAGTCGAACGTTTTCTGTATCCAGAAAGTCCCGTACAGGACCTGCAACATGCGGTTGTGCATTTTCCTGCTGACATGTAGGGTTTCGCAGGGATCGAATGAAGGGCAGAGCAACAGGTCGTAACACATCTGAAATGTAACGTCCACTGTTCAGAGTGCCGTCAATGCGAACAAGAGCTGACAGAGACGTGTAACCAATGACACCCCATACCATCACCCCGGGTGATACGCCAGTATGGTGATGACGAATACACGCTTCCAATGTGCGTTCACCGCGATGTCACCAAACACGGATGCGACTATCATGATGCTGTAAACAGAACCTGGATTCATCCGAAAAAATGACGTTTTGCCGTTTGAGCACCCAGGTTCGTCGTTGAGTACACCATCACAGGCGCTTCTGTCTGTGATGCAGGGTCAAAGGTAACCGCAGCTATGGTCTACGAGCTGATAGTCCAAGCTGCTGCAAACGACGTCGAACTGTTCGTGCAGATGGTTGTTATCTTGTAAACGTCCCCAACTGTTGACTCAGGGATCGAGACGTGGCTGCACGGTCCGTTACAGCCATGCGGATAAGATGCCTGTCATCTCGACTGCTAGTGATACGAGGCCGTTGGGATGCAGCACGGCGTTCCATATTATCCTCGTGAACCCACCTATTCCAAATTCTACTAACAGTCATTGGATCTCGACCAACGTGAGCAGCAATGTCGCGATACGATAAACCACGATCGCGATATTCTACAATCCGACCTTTATCAAAGTCGGAAACGTAATGATACGCATTTCTCCTCCATACAGGAGGCATCACAACAACGTTTCACCAAGCAACGCCGGTCAGCTGATGTTTGTGTATGAGAAATCGGTTGGAAACTTTCCTCATGTCAGCACGTTGTAGGTATCGCTACCGGCGTGAACGTTGTGTGACTGCTCTGAAAAGCTAATCATTTGCATATCACAGCATCTTCTTCCTGTACGTTAAATTTCGCGTCTGTAGCACGTCATCTTCGTGGTGTAGCAATTTTAATGGCCAGTAGTGTATTTCGTGTCTATATTGTTCTTTCATTTGCATACTGAGATGCCATTGTATAAACTGAAACACAGGATTGTAACAGCTAGAAAATGTGGATTAGGAAAGAGCAGTGGACAATCTCTTCCGACTGAAAATCTGAAACACAGTAATGAGTTGTCAATTGGAATACGCAAAGAAGTGTTAGTGAAGACAATGAAAATCGAAGGAGAAGTAGTGACACCAACATCGAAACAGTAATATTGCATCTTGGAAGGATTGGCGCTTAGATTAGGCATCCGCGCTACAAACCCAGCGAGATGACGCGGTAATCAGACACTGGACTCGTTTTCTGCAGGACGGCTGAAATACCCAGATTTAGGTTTTCCGTGAGTATCCCAACTCGCTTAAGACAAATGCCGACGTGGTTCGCATGAAAAGGTATGGCCTAGTCTTTTCTCATCCTTCCTCTATCCGAACTTGTACTCAGTCCCTCGAGTCCTCATTCGTTTTTATCGTTATATTTATGGACGGACGATGAAGCGGTCGTCGCTTACGCAAGAAAAATCCCGGCGTTCGTCTGAGGGTAGCCGAACAGCGCATTTCGTGCAGACTTAAATATATCCGCCCGAATTCCTGTGCCTGGCCAGCAATCAATTGTTTGGTGTGTGAGCATGTTAATGGCGGCTGGAAAACTGCAGAGAACAACAATGCGGCTACCGCGGCGCGTGACTCGCCACAGAACATCGAAACAGTAAAGCAGTCATTGGGATCCCTTCGGCTCTCGGAATGCTATCATGCAGCGGGCATACGACTATCTGATCGTTCTGTGAGGCACATTCTTCATGACGGCTTCCATTCACATCCATACAAGTTGCCTGTGCTGCTGTAACTCTGTGAACGCGATTTTGTTGTCCGGCAAAATGCGTACGAATTGCATGGGAAGATGCCTCATGACAAATTGGTGTTCTTTAGTGGCGATGCACACTGTAATCGGTGTGGATGCGTGAATAAACGGAACATGTGCCTCTGGATTGCTAACTGACCCAGAAAACTTCACGAGAGGAGCCTTCGTTCACAACGTGTAACTTCTTGGTGTCCATTGTCGATAACAGCTTTCATTAGTCCTTACTTTTTCTGAAGATAACGAGCGGCCAGGAAATTTGAAACCTTGGCAACTTTTCAGCGCTATCGAGGACTTATTTTTTGCCCAGTCTTGTACAAATTTATGTTGAAAATGAGTGATTTCACCACACACAGACGCAGCGGGATCTCCAGTGCGGTTTTTTTTTTTTTTTTTCCGGGAAAAGTTCCCTGGGCGCCTGATTTCGATGAGGTTTACACCGATCGCGTAGAGACCCCTGCACACATAGAGGAGAACATTAGCTAAATAATGACCCGCATACTCATTGCTTGAGAAAGCCTACTGGAAATTCAAAATTAGAGTAAATGTGTGTGTGTTAACAATAAGGGCCGTTCTGTTGCTGTTCTTATTGTTCTTACCGTTATCTTCACTCTGAAAACTGGTTTCATGCAGCTCTCCCAGCTAGTCTTTCGTGTGAAAGCATCTTCACCTCTTCATAACTACTGCAACCTACGCCCCTTTTGACATGCATAGCTATAGTCAGGCCGTGCTCCCCCTCTACAATTTTTAACCCCAGACATCCCGCTATTAGCAAATTGATAGTTCCTTAACGCCTCATTAAGTGTCCTATCAATCGATCCTTCCTTTTTGCCAATTTGTGCAGTAAAATTCCTTTCTTCGTAATGCGATTAAGTACGTCAGTAGTTATCCATTGTCGGCCGTGGTGGCCGTGCGGTTCTGGTGCTGCAGTCCGGAGCCGCGAGGCTGCTACGGTCGCAGGTTCGAATCCTGTCTCGGGCATGGGTGGTGTGATGTCCTGAGGTTAGTTAGGTTTAAGTAGTTCTAGGGGACTTATGACCTAAGATGTTTAGTGCTCAGAGCCATTTGAACCATTTAGTTATCCATTCTACCAGAGTAATCTTCAGCATTCTTATGTAGCGTCACAATTCAAATTTTCCGTTCGCTAACACAAAATTTTAATGAGATGTAACTAATCACAACGAAGGACACATTATTTCGCTGTATAAATCTTGTAGAATGCATGAAACTGGTCACAACATAAAAACAGTGTTATAATAATAATCAGGTATAGCTATTACCCTAAACTAGTAGCTAAGATTGGTACCACCAAAAGATGTAAAATAGTAATTAAACTGATAAATACAGTTCACCTGTAGTGTAAAGTTACCGTCAGCATAGTCAATTTTCATATATTGCAATAGATTAGAATGACCGACATATATGACGCTCGTAAACTGAAAGAAAAAAAAAAAAAAAAACAATTGCGATCAAAGATTGTATTATGTTCTCAAAGTAGTAGAATTTCAATTTCCAAGTGTGCAGCAACATAAGAATATACCTTGTTTCATTCTGTTGAAAGCTGAAATGAGCAAATTTCGTTGGCACACCGTATATTTGACAAAAGTACAGGTTTTAATTAAAATGGAGTATTATCTGCCCGTCGACCCTGGAAGCGCAGGCGCAATTGACATTTAAAGACACGGCAGCTGTCTATTCTGAGCCTCACGGCCTACGTCGAGCGCTCCCAGTCAGACACTTCTCCGGACGAGGAACGGGTTGGTTGGATCGTGGGCGACACCCGGCGGTCACCGTCCAGTTTTGCAGACAGGACGCGCCCAGGAGGTAATGGGCGTGATGTCACCGGCCAATGACGTCACTGCTGCGGACACCTCGCATTACGGGCAACGAGCGCCAATCGCGGCGCGCTGGCCGAGACCGATTGCGTCACCAGGTTTCCGTCTGGACGGCGGAAGCGGTCGCGGGCACGGCTTGACCCCAATTTGTGATTGTGCGCAGGCGCGTGTTAGCATGAGGCGCCGTGACGGTAGGGTTCTCGCCGCGATCGCGTTTTAGAATCCGGGCTGGGGCTCTCTGGACGTCGCCCTGGCTGCTGACGGAACTTGGGCCGTAAACAGCCATAATTCTAGCAGTATACTTAGATCAAAATAACGAAGTGATTGACAGTTGAGCGTGGGAGTGGTCAGTGTTGTCGTTTAGTCATATGCAGTCGTGGCAGCAGCAACAACAAGGCTGTTCCGTTGTCGATACGTTTCATACGCTCCTTGTTAATGCATGGTACTGAGTTTGATTTACAGCATTGTAATATTCTTGTCACTCTAATAAGCAGACTTCTGGCACCGAATAAAAGAAGCTGTACACGTCTAGTACATATCTATGATAGTCGCCATCGTAGTGGTGGTGGTTGTCTTTGTCGTAGTCCTCGTCTTGTACAATCCCAAAACTGGTTTGACACGGCTCTTCAGCTGGTCTGTCTTGCGCAAGCCGCCTCCTCTCCAAACCTACACCTTTTTGAAACTGCTTGGTCTCCCACGAAAACTTTTGCCCCCCATCCTTCCTTGCTCCAATACCAAATTGATTTCTTGATGCTTCAGAACTACCCTACCAACGAACCCCTTCTTTTAGTCAAGTTAAACCATAAATTTGTTTTCCCTCAGTTAGATTCTACCCCATTATTAGTTACTCCATCTACACATCTCATCTTCAGCATTATTCTTAGCACTACATTTCAAGAACTTACATTCTCTTAGTGTCAAAATCGCTTATCACCCATGTTTCCACACGAACTGGGCTACAGTCCAGACACAAACCATGGAAGGAGACTACCTTACATCTAAATTTATATTCGATATTAGCGAATTCCTCTATTTCAAAAATGCTTTTCTTGCTATTGCCAGTCTACATTTTATATCCTCTCTACTTTGGCCATCATCAATTGTTTTGTGCCCAAATACCAAAACCTGTCTACTACTTTCAGTTTTTCATATCTTAATCTAATTCTGTCAGTGTCAGCTGTTTTAATTCGACCACATTCAGTTACCCTTGTTTTACTTTTATTGATGTTCACCTTATAACCTCTTTTCAGGTCATTATCCATACCATTCAACTGCTCTTGAAAGTCCTTTGCCGTCTCTGACAGAATTACACTATCGTTGGCAAACCTAAAAGTTTTTATTTGTTCTGCCATTCCAAATTACTCCATGATTTCCTTACTGCTCGCTCCATGTACAGTTGAATTATATCGAGGAGAGGCCATAATGTTGCCTCACACCCCTCTGAGTTACTGCTTTACTTGTACGTCCTCTGATTCTGCAGTTTGATTTCTGTACAACTCTGCGTAATTATTCACGCCCCATCTTTTATCCCAGCTACGTTCGCAATTTAAAAGACTATATTCCAATCAACATTTCAAAAGCTTTCTCTAGATCTACAAATGCTATTGATCTAGAGTTGCCTTTCTGTAACCTCTGTTCCAACCTAAGTGATATGGACCGTATGGCCTCGCGTGTTCCTACGTTTATCCAAAACTGAAACTGATCTCAGAGCTCGACTTTTACTAGTTGTCCCCTTTTTATGTAAATAATTCACCTTAATATATTACAATAATGATTTTATTAAACTAATGGTTTGCGAATATTCATACCTGTCAGCTGTCTTTGGAATTTAAATTATTATGAGAAAATGGCGTCTTTAAGGAAGGTGCGTTCCAAGTACAGCCAAAAGAATGTATTGGAATCCTGAATAAAACCAAGCTACTTTCAGAAAAAATGTTTTGCATTACTTATTACGTTGTTTTTGAAGTCTGAGGATACTTCGCATGTCAAAGGTACCTTGCGTACCCGGTGGAATAGTTTTTTTTGTGGCTGGCTCTCCCAATGATCTTTCTAACTCCAAGGGAATGTCATGTGCTCTATGAACTTGTCTCGGCTTAGGTTTTCTGGATCCTTGTCTGATTTTTCTCCCAGTTTCATACCACCCACGTCATCATTTACTTACTGGTCCTTTTGTGTAAACTCTTACTAATGCAAATCATAAAACTTGCAATGTTGTATATTGAAAATATTTTAATAAATACGTGCAAAACACAGAAAGCAGTCGAGAGCGAGAGACATGTTGACTGATTACATAAGGTGGCGGAACCGATAACCACCTCTGTAGGAATGAATGTGATACGTGAAAACAACGGTCGTGTGAAACACTGCTCGCTGTTTGTCCACGAGACCCAGAAGGCGGTGGATACTGGCGCCCAGCTAGATGCACTGCTTTTTGACAGTCCCGCCCTGTCGCCTAATGTACAAAATAAGAGCGTACGGAATATCCGATTTGATTAAGTTTGTAGCTAACAGAACACAGCACGTCGTTCTCAATGGAGAGAAGGCTTCAGGCGTGACTTCCCGCATACCGCAAGCGAGGGAGTTACAAGGCCCTTACTTTTCACAGTACATATAAATGACACTTCAGAAGTTCCATGAGGATTTCCGCGGATGGTCTGTTGTATAGAGAAATCACTACGCTAGGAAATTGTACCGAAACGCAGGAAGATCTGCAGAGGTTTGATACGTGGTCCAGGTAGTGGCAGTTGACCCACATCATTAATAGGCAAAAAGAGCCATTATTTTAAGATTGCACTATTGCACAAGAATCAAAGGATATACTTACTTCCATAAAATAACTAAGAGTATGCGCAACAAAGGAGGTAGCGAACGAAACGCTGCTTCGACCAATATTTGGATAATGCTCGTTACTATAGGACCCGTATCAAATAGGATTGATAGAGGATATAGAGACTAAAAAAAACTGCATGTTTCGTTACGGGTTAATTTAGTAAGCACGAAAGCGTCACGGAGATGATCAAACAACCCCAGCGGCAGACGCTGTAAGTAAGGCATCTGGGTGTGGTTTTCTGTTAAAAATCCAAGAACGGACGTTCCAAGGAGAGTCAACAAATATATTACTTCCTCCTACATATATCTCGCGAAAAGTCTGTGAATATGACATTAGATTGAGTCAAGCCCCCGCAATCTTTGCTTCCGCGAACCATTCGCGCCTGGGACAGGAAAGGAGTGCAGTGACAGTGACACACAAAATACTCTCCGCCACACACCGCAAGCGTATAACCGTTGCTTGCAGGGAGATAAACGGCGGCATAGTGAAATACAAATATGCGTGACGTGATAGAGAGCGGAATGTGCAAAAGTACATCGTTATTGAGTTGCTGTTCCTCATCCCGTGATGTCCACTCTAGTAGCCCAAAGGATCAAATTATGTTATTACCCTTCTGAAGCACATTATTTATGAGAACTCGGCGTTTCCCCGTATCGCTTACGATGACGAAGCGAGCACGTGTCTTGCGTTACGTGCTTTCGGCTTTCGGCTGTGGAGTGGCCAGCACGCAGCACTCGCTGTGAGGAGTGCAGCGACGTCGAGCTGCTGTCCTCGAAGCGGCGCGTGGGCATCGCGCGGTGGTCGGCTCAGGACCACCGTGGGCCCTTTAGCCGGACTTGCTCGTTCCTCAGCCAGGCCGGCACCGTTGTATTCGGTTTCCCGCCCACCGCTGCTGGCCGTGTCCAGCTATACAGGGCGTTCTTCAGCTGAGCCTCGCGGGCCGCGTTTGTCTGGCACTGCATCGAGTCTGCTTGTAACTATGGAGAAAACACTTCAGGGTGTACCGGCTTGCGGAACAGCAGACCTTAAGGGCCCCCACACCCGATCGACTGATTGTAGCAACAAGTAGGTAGTTCGTGCGACCTGTCCATAGGACGTGTGGGATTAGATCGCAGCGGTCGGTCGCTGACCGCTCGTGATTCCCAAGCAATCTGATGAGTCTTACACGACGTATCGACAGTGTCTGGCAATATGGTTGCTAGACTCCTCTCGTTTCTTTCTTTACTAAGCTTGGTCGTGTGGTTTTGTTTCGTTTCGCTAGGACCACGTGAAGTTAGAACTTCTCTTTGGAATTTATAGTTATTCATGGAGCACGAACCACTACGAAGAGAGAGGCTGAAGTCCGATTTGACACTTAACATTAAGAAAGAATACGAATATGAAACATTGCACTCCTACATTTTTCTGTAGTGAGAAACATTTCGAAGCTTGTTATGTAGAAATGGAAGTTCATACTAAGAGTTTCAACAAACAGGTGGCTTGGAGTTAATACGTCTAGTTGTTTCATATATTAAGGTTCTAACTGTTAAACAGATAGGATGTAATATTAAGCGACGATGTTAATTTAAATATTTAGTTTGTTCGTATTCCACAGAATTACGTAGGTCCCCTACAGTTTCATGTAATTCAACTCCCCCCACTCACCATACAATTAATGCAACAGTTACGGAACCCAGCAATGCTTCTATTGGTAATATTTCTATAAACACTTCTAGAATGCAAAGCCAATAAGTGCCATTAAGTAACCATTTGTACTTAAATTGCAAGACTAACATACGAAAAAACGACTTAACGCTATCCCAGTGTCACATTGTTGCATCACACTCTCTCTGCCTGGAGACGTAAACTCATTCCGCATAAGTTTGCGAGGATGGAGAGACATAGGCAGTTTGTTAGTCATCGATTTTGTTAACGTAATACCGTAGGCGTTTTCCCTGCGACCAGTTGGGATATGGTGATTTACATTGCTGCCGTTCACATCCACCGAGAAAGATGCTGCAGCGCTCAGTGTGTGGTGAACTGTATGTCTTTGGGTGGTGGCCTTGTCTAATGCTATTTCTTTCTGTGTCTTCTTTTTTACATGCCTTTCCAAATCCACACGAACGAACTCAACAGCACTGGAATTATATAAAGGTTAGTAAGGGAAAAACATTACTTGTCCATTACAGTACGATCGTGTGTGTGTGTGTGTGTGTGTGTGTGTGTGTGTGTGTGTGTGTGTGTGTGTGTGTGTGTGTGTGGTGTGTGTGTGTGTGTGTGTGTGTGTGTGTGTGTGTGTGAATGTGCTAGAAATCAAACAAAATTGGTTTTGTGTGGAGGAATAATAGTCATCACGACCAGTATAGCAACATATCGTCGCGCATCATAGGAACAAATAATGAAAGATACGCGAGGCAATTCAAAATATCTTAGCGAACACAAATTTTAAATTGCTGCACGGTCCGTAAGAGAGATGTGACGTAAGTGGTTGTTCGAAGCTCTTTATTTTCCCGTAATAGAACTCACACCAGGATTGATATTCTTATGTTAGATCGAGTGTCTCAAGTTTTTAATATTATGATAGGAAAACCGTGTGAGTAAACTGCAGGAAGACCATGACGAATATTGTTCGTTTTTAGAGGCATCAGAAAAAGATTTCGGTGTCCTGTTATATATCATGCTATGTCATAAGATACAATTCTTACACGTGGAAAGTTATTAGAACCAATTTGCAACCTACCTACACTAATGCCATCGAAATAGATCCATTATTCTCTTTCACACTCCCTTCCTCGTCCAGGTCTTTGGCCGAGCTCCGCTCTTAGAAGCTCGTTATGATAAACTACCTTGTTTCTGTCTGGACAGTCATACCCTCAATTGTGACTGGTGAAAAAGTTGATCTCCAAGGCAGCTCTCATATGTTTACAGGGTTGGCTTTCAGTTTACACTCAATAAGTTAACAAAACTAACGTAAGTATCAGGTACTAGATGGACACGTGAAGTGATGAATCAAGTACAGTATTGAACCTGTAGCCGAGGATACTGCTCGTAATTTAAACTTGTATTTGGTTTCTACAGGAGTCACTTCGTGGATGTGCCACATGTGAAACGAGCTACCGAGAGTCGCGTTAATCTGGCGAAGGCGACGTTACCTTTAGAATTGAAAGTGATTTCCAAGTACCGCTTCCTTAAGTAGGAATTTTACCACAATCTCAGAAAAGTTTAAATTTGCCTTGCTGTGCTGGGAGAGGTTAAAGAGTGACAATTAGTCTTAAGTGATAATGAGGAGTTTTGCTGAATTTGACTGAGTTATTTTATCTGCAGTGCAGTTTAAAAAGTTTTTATCACGTAACGATATTTGTAGTTATCTATTCCCATGAGTCGTGTAATATCAAGAAGCTCATAAGATAGCTGCCAACAAAGTAATGAAGGGTCTGTGTTTTTGAAAATCTGAATAAAAACTTTCACGGATACAGTTATGCCACTTAAAGTTTCTCGCTGTTTCATATAAACTCACCAGTCTTGTCAAACAGCTCCCCTGATGCGGAGACCATGTTATGATAAGAGACCCTCCTATATTTGTTATACGCATTCAGTAAGGCTATGGACCGCTTCAGTTTTTGTATCACTTGCAACCCTTGATGAAGAAATCTGTCACTGGACACCACATTTTTCAGCAGCACAATTCTCTGCGTCATATGGACACAATAGTGCTACATTATTCAGTTCATATTCGACTCCAAATTCGCCAGACATGACAGTATCCGCGCTGTCATGGAGCTGCCAGATCCTCTGTAAACTATTTTGGGTGGACGTCAGCGTGAACAGGTGTTTCCTTTAGAGTCGTAGAATTATGGACCTTATGCATGCTAAAGAAAGCTGAGCCAGCGAGCTGTTTTGAAATTTATGATCACCTCCGTGATCTACTGGTCGGCGTCGGGTCCCCAGTTCTATTCTCGGATTTTTATGATGCAGCAATGTCCAGATCCGTATCCTGGGTCTCGTGAGGTGCTTATAGATTCGCTGTGTGGGTGCTCTCTAGTGTTCTGTCCGGTGGCCGTGTGTGTGCTTCTGAGTTCTACGATTGCGAGCAGTGGGCGTCAGACAGGCGAGTCCCTGGGCTCCGGGGCGAGACAGGACAGGACAGGACAGGCCGTGTCTGTGGCCGGGCGCGTGTTAACTCAATGGCCGCATTGTGAGGGACCTATCACTGGGGAGGGCCCACACGACATTCCTTAACCCTCTCGTCGCTGCAGCTCACTTCACGAGCGCCACTCCTTAAAGAAAAAAGAAAGGGCCCCAGCCGTTTTCTTTGAGCTCTGGCTTCGGCCCCACGCTGTGGCAAGCTGTGGGAAGGGGGGCGGCCTGGGGATCGTAGTTATACATGAGGTAAGAAATCACAAAAAGAGTACTTGATCAGAGGAGCTAATGATAAGAAATCGTAAGTTATAGTGTTGTTGAGAGAGAGAGAACTGAGCACTGATAGCAACAATCCAATCTGCTTTATTATTGTCCACAGCGAAGACCACCAGCCTCAATCCCTTACAACAGCGCAAAAAAACCACATATTTTGTCTGTTGGGGAAACTGTCACACTCGAATCAGTTGCTTCAAAAAGACCACCATTCTTACTCAATCAGAGATTATACTGACATTCCGAGCACGACGTCGACGGCTGGTTACACCCGCGTCCTTTTTTCCCGAATGCCGGCTCTGTTAAAGTCGTTGTTCAGTTTTTGAGAAGACATATGTGTGCCAATGTCTCGGAGGATTAACAGATAGAGAAGTATTGACCGTAGACGAAAATACTGGCATCTCTGGTGTAGATTTACTCTCCATGTTTTGAATAATTTTTTTCACGTGTCATCTGAGTGGTTGATGCAGGCTTTCTGGACCTCCTCTCATATGCCAACATCTCAGGTTGGCAGCTACACCTAACATTCTCAATTATTTGTTCTATATATTCCCACCTCTGCAATCCTTACGGCTCCCTCTAGCGCCAAGGAAGTTACTCCCCGATATCTTAATACCTGTCCTATTATCGTCTTCCTTCTTTTAGTCATGTTTCTCATATATTCTCTTCCTCGCCGATACGTCAGAGGATTTCTCATTTCTGGTCGATCCGCTAAATTTTCAGCGTCGTTCTGTAACACCACTTCTCAAACGCTGAGTGTCATTTCTTTCTCGTTTTTTCTACAGCCATAATTCACTTCCATACTGTGCTGTGCTCGACATGTACGCTCTCAGAAGATTTTCCCTCAAACTAAGGACTTTCTTTGATACTAGGAGACTTCTTTTATCGAGGAATTCCCTCTTTATTAATTTCTTTCGCCTTTCTTTGATTTATTCTGTTTCCTGTAGTTCTTCCTGAGTTCCACTGACGACACCAGTATTGTCAGCGAATCTTACCATTGATTTCTTTTCACCCTCCAATCTCTCTCCTAAACCTTTCATTTATTTTCGTTCATTATTTCTTTGATATGAGGGTGAACGTTAGGAGAGAGACTCTTCCCTTCCTTACGAGCTTTTTATTCCATACGCTTCTCTCTTACTATTCTATTCTTACATTTCTCTCTGGTTTCTTGTACATCTATTTTTCTTAAGATTTCAAATATCTTGTCCCATGCTACGTCTTTGAACGTCATGTATAAAATATTTTTCATGTACACCATACGCAGGGGAGTTCTCATAGTTGACAGAATGACTTACTGTACTGCGTGAGGTATGGCGCAGATTTCCGTACACGACGTATAAAACGGCAGTCCATTGACGGAACTGTTATTTGTAATTAGGTGATCCATGTGAAAAGGCTTACGACGTGATAATGGCCGCACGACGGGAATTAAGACTATGAACGCGGAATGACAGTTGGAGCTAGACGCAAGGACACTACACTTCGAAAATCGTTAGGGAATTAAATATTCCTAGATCCACAATGTCAAGTGTGTGCTGAGAATATCACATTTCAGCCATTACCTCTCACCACGGAGAACGCAGTGGGCGATGGCCTTCAGTTAACGACTGAGAGCAGCGGCGATTTCGTCGTTGTCAGTGCTAACAGACAAGCAACACTGCGTGAAATGACAGGAATCAATGTGGGACGTACGACGAACGTATCCGCCGGGACAGTGGCGAAATTTGGCGTTAATCGGCTATGGCGCCTTTGCTAAGAGCACGACATCGCCTGGAGCGCCTGTCCTTGCCTCGTGACCCCATCGCTCTGACCCTAAACGATTTGGAAACTGTGGCCTGGTCAGATGAATCCCTATTTCAGTTGGTAAGAGCTGATGGGAAGTCATGGATCCAAGTTGTCAACAATGCCCTGTGCAAGCTGGTGGTGGCTCCATAATGGTGTGAGCTATGTTTACGTGGAATGGAGTGGATCCTCTGGTGCAAATAAACCGACCATTGACTGGGAATGGTTGTGTTCGCCTACTAGTAAAGGCTATTTTCAACCGTTCATTGACTTCATGTTTCCAAACAACGATGGAATTTTTATGGACGACTGTGCACCGTGTCACCTGGCCAGCATTGTTCGCGATTGGTTAAAAGAACATTATGGATAATGCGAGCGAATGTTTCGGCCAACTGGATCGCCCGACATGAATCCCATCGAACATTTATGGAACATAATCGAGAGGTCAGTTGGTGCACAAAATTCGCACCTGCAACACTTTCGCAGTTGGCGGCTATGGAGGCAGCGTGCAGCGTGGTTCAGCATTTCTGCATGGACGTAGAGTTGCTCCAGCCGGGCAGGAGGAGATCTGACAAGATATTAGGAGGTATCCCCGGACTTTCGTCACCTCAGAGTAATTACGCGCGTTGAGGGCTTCAAGCGTATGTATTACATCGAGACAGTTGAGCGTCTCATTGCGAAGGTGCGAGTTCGCGGCGCGAAAGGAAATGAAAGTTCAGGGACTACATACAACAGGTGCTGCCAAGAGCTGAAGCATTTCTTGGCCAAGCGTTATTAATAGACAGTTCACTCAGAAGTGTGGTGCGAACAGAATCATTGTGACCGCAAACGGCGACCGGGACCGGAAATAGGCAGACAGCCAAAGGTTGGCGGCCGCGAAATCCTCAGGGTCAGTGAACGGCCGCCGGGAGAGGCAGCCCAAAAAAAGAACGCCAGCTGTGTGTATGCGGCTGGCTCCTTTAGCTTCAGCACACCCACGGTTCCAGAGTCCGTGCCACTGTCGCTACGGTACTGTGCAGGTGACCGCGTTTTACAGCAGAACTACAGACTTACTCAGCTTACTAAAACGTCTGTGCAGCTACAGTTACGGCATTTTTTCCTCCCCTCGCTTCCTAGCAGAGATTAAGCTTATCTTTAGTGCCCCGTATAGCGTACCGAACGGCTTAAACGTGCATGCTCTGTCTTCACGTCCTCGAGGTGTCAACTGCTATCAGAACTCAGCAGATTAGGCATCTTATCTTTCGACTGGTGTGATCCACGCAGATTTCACTATATAATTTAGCACTGTTCGAATTCCGAACTGTTACCTGGACCGTGAGGAGGTCGGAATGTGAAACAGCTATTTTTAATTTATTTTCTATCCTTTAAACCGTGTGACAGGTGCTAGGTCTTAACGACTAACCTTGTAATCGGATCCTCCCGGCTTGTTTATCTTTGTTACGAGCGAGCGTTCTGTGCCGTTTGGACACAGTATAACTAGTATATTCTGTTCCTATTCCGCTCACGTAAAGCACTCGAAAAGATTTTCTATCGGTAGGACGTCGAATATCTAACTTTACTATGATAATCATTACGCGTAAACTTCGTGGCTTCTTTTGTACCGGCAGCAGTCGAAATTTCAGTAGCGAAATATAACCGTGATGGACAAAGCATTATCGTTGCGGCGTTTACTGGAGTTGGTCAAGCACTTGTGTGGCTTATTGCATCTAACTAAAGAAACCAGTGACCATTCGATAGGTGCTCTTTCTTCACAGTATTGAATAGTCAGTCTGCCTAGAATTCTAAAAGGATCTTTTTCTTGCACGAATAACGCTTCCTCCGGACGTCTGCATCACCGTATGTACTCCGGAAGCAACTTTGTAGTGAATGGCAGAATGTTCTTTGTACTACTGCCAGTGATTCCTCTCCCTGTTACACGTGGAAACTGAGGAATTATGGCCAGTACGCCTATATAAGTTCTCGAATGTTGCTTAATCTGTCCGTAAGGACTTAGTGTGAGAGGGACGTCCGTCTATCGCAAGTGCTGATTCTCTAAAGTTCCTCAATAGCGTTTCGCGTTTCCATTACTTGACTATCTGCTGCCGCGTCAGGATGTATACCATCAACAGATCCCTTCATTTAGTACAGCTGTAAAATTTATTTTCTCCGCGATTAGAGTCGGCGCTCCATCAGTTGTCTTAAGAGGAGGTGATGAAAAGCAATGCCTACGAATTTTTAATGTGAAAACGCGTAAAACTTCCTAATTAAACGAACGTCAGTAACATTCTACATCTTTATTCTTCATGTCTACATATTTATTTCTTTACGTAATCACCCTGGCGATGAACTTACTTCCCCCAACGATAGACCAGTTTAGTGATACCGTCATTTTAGAATGTTTGACTTTATTCACGGAGCCACATCAACCCCTGCTTTTACCGCTTTCAAACTGAAGTCCAAGACGGTGTTGTTTAAGGTTGGAAGCAGACGAGTATCGGATGGTGCCGAGGCGGGACTTGTGCAGCATGATCGATGACAGTGAACCCAACACGTCAGATTGTCGCAGTGCTCGTGTGTCGTCTGGTATAGTTCTGCGGCAGGACAGTTTCGAAACTCGGTCACGTTACACACCGCCATCTTACACCCTACAGTTCGGAGCTGTATAGCAGCAGAGGACTGCAAATTTGTAGACATAAGAATAAAGATGGCGATTGCCACTAACATTTGTTTTATTTAAAAGCTCTAAGAGTTTTCACATAAAAAATTGGAAGGCTTTACTTGTTAGCACGCTCTCGTAATACAGTACCTAATAGTCAGTATTGGTCTCCAGAACCACATTTAAAAAGCTTCTACCCTCCTCTTATCTCTGTTATTTATCGTCCACATCCCCTTCCGTGCAATGCTACACTCCAAATACTCTCAGGAAAGTCTCCCAAAAACTTAAATTTATACGTTCTACGTTAAAATATTTATCTTCTTCAGCAACTATTATCTTTCTGTTGCCAGTCTACATTTTATATGCCCTCTACTTTTGCCATAGTCAGTAAATTTACTTTCCAAATACCAAACCTGTCTAGGTTTTTTTTTTTTTCATTCTAGAAACATTCCCCAGGCTGTGGCTAAGCCATGTCTCCGCAGTATTCTATCTTTCAGGAGTGCTAGTTCTGCAAGGTTCGCAGGAGAGCTTCTGTGAAGTTTGGAGGGTAGGAGACGAGGTACTGGCAGAAGTAAAGCTGTGAGGACAGGGCATGAGTCGTGCTTTGGTAGCTCAGTTGGTAGAGCACTTGCCCGCGAAAGGCAAAGGTCCCGAGTTCGAGTCTCGGTCCGGCACGCAGTTTTAATCTACCAGGAAGTTTCATATCAGCTCACACTCTGCTGTAGAGTGAGAATTTCATTCTTAAAACCTCTCTAGTGTTTATAGTATCTCAGTATCTAACTCAATTTTCTCGGCATCGCCTGATCTAATTCGACTGCACACCATTACCACCTTTCTTGTACTTATGTTGATATTCGTCTTACACTTCCGTTGATATTTGTCTTATAACCTCTTTTCAAGACAGTACCTATTTTCATTCAACGGATCATCAAAGTCCTTTGCCGTCTTTGGCATAATTGTAGTGTCATACGCAAACGTTAATGGTATTGTTCTGTAATTTTTGGCGCCCTTTCCAATAAATCACAACAGATCAATTAACGTGGTTGCCTCAGGGTGCAAGTGTTTGCCTTTAGAGCGTAGATATCCCCTGCGCTATTTGACGGTTGCGTCTGATTTCTCTGGTTTATAGCCGACTGCAATCAAACATTGTAGGATCTTTTATTCACGAATATTACCTTAGGTCTGTTTAGGTGTAGGTTCACCACCCCGCTTGTTATCCAAACATTAGTCATTTGCTAGATTTTCGTCCATTTCAGAGTACAAATGCACATTTAGTGGATTTTACTACAGAGATTTGTGGCGCATTTAATACGTAACGAGAACATGTTTAGTAGATGTGAAAGAGGAAACGAAGGTATAGTAATTCTGCTAAGAGTGCTTTCGTATTAATGCTTCCAATTAGTCTTCTTGACACTTCAGTTTTGTATGTTTTTGGACACGTCAGTATAACTGTTGCTAGTGTCATATTGAATCACCCTTTTCTATAGTCTGTGCGCACTTTGAGTTGCTCGATGCTCTCCATGATTGATTGTCATCTCGATGTATGAGAATGGAGTTGCACTACTCCGAGAGCGATAGCGTAATGTACGAACTTCGTAAATAAAAACAACTGAGTGGATTATTTCAAACATATTATTGGAAATAGCGGTATATCTGTTTCAAATAAGTGCACGCGCCTTGGCGAGGTTTACAGTAGTACCTTTCGCAATACTTGACGAGTGGACGGGGCGCACACAGCCCTTGTGAGACGAATTGAGGAGCTACTTGATTGAGAAGTAGCAGTTCCGGTCACGAAAACTGACAACGGCAAGAGAGCAGTGTGCTGGCCACATGCCCCTCCATATCCGATTGAAGTGACGCGTGTCGGCCGAGGATGACACGGCGGTCGTCCGTACCGGTGGGCCTCCGAGGCCTATTCTGGCGGAGTTAAGTTCAGTTCGGATTTTTAGAGTAGAGCAGGAAGGAGTAAGTAGCCGTATGGAGCGTAGCTTCTTCCACGTGGACCAGTGAGCAAGACGAGTGGAGAACCAATGCATAGCAGCGCGGCCTGCCGACATTTACATAGTCGCTCCGTGAGGCGGGCTGCCAATGAGACGTTGGCGCCGGCACTTTTTTCCCGTGTGACGTGGGACTTTGAACCGCTGCCCAGAATGCCGTTCCCTGCTGGGCGCGTGCGCACGTAGGATGCCGAGCGCCGTGCGCCGTGCGGCCGGTCACATCGCACGGTGCGCCCGCCGCTCCAGCTAACGTTACAAAACTGGGTGCCCCAGCTGCTGGAGTCCATAAATTGTGCCCTATCCGGGAGTCCCATAAAATTTGTGGCAGTTGGCTCGATCCCAACTCCAACATTGCAGCCTTCACGGGACTCTGTCGTCTGGTTCTTAGCTCCAGAGGCGTTTTTAATTTCCTTCTTTACAGCCCTTACTCGGTATTTAAGTAGGTCAGCGCCGCTTATTAACAATACAGCGAGCACGGCAGTAAAGTGAAAATGAATAGCCAAACTGTTGGAAGTTCGCTCGTCGTAAATACACAGCATCGCGCTGACTAAGACTTGCGTTCATTACAGTTTTATGCTAAATCATTTGTTGCAAGCTGTAAAACTACTGCAAATATATACGACTCTCTGTTATCCCTGTTTTCAATATAGCCGACAAAATCCCTACAATAAAATCAAGTGAGAAGGTCGTGATGAGATTTCAAAGTTAGTTTAGTTAGTTAGTTAATTACAAACATGCTGCGATACAACTTCTTTTGTAACACTACGTGTATGCATTGTATTTAGTGCAGTTTTATGTTTGCCTTGTATGATGCTCGTTACGAGGAGAGAAAGGAGAGGCTGAAACCTGGTGCCGTCACATAGCCTACTCCTGGCGAATAGCACCAAGGGGGCCGTCAAGCTTAAGGTCCCCGTCCGACAGAGAGATCACCAGTTTCACATGGCCTCACTTCAGGAGACCCTGCGGAGAGGTTTGTTATTTAAGTCAGGACACTGGATTCGAACTGAAGGTGCCACAAAAGTAGTATTCCGATTGTACTTGGAGTGGGGGGGGGGGGGGGGTGTGACGTTGTGAATGGAATAACAAGATTTCCGGTATCAAGCAATAGTACACCAGTTGCGTTTCTTCACATCGGCTTTCTTCAAAAACAGTTGCTGAAAATGGTGAACAAAAATCTGAATGACAAGATTGGTCTTTGCGGTGGACGTAGACACACAGTAAAGCATTGCACCATAAAGTCAGCCATAGCCACGACTTAGATATTACTAGATGAAAATGTTGAATCTGATATCGCACGATATATCTAACCGAAACTGATCTAAATATACGCGATGGATAACACTAACTCTCTACTAGTACGTCTAGGTTATCATTATTAAGACGTAGAATATTCCAGACATACCAACCCAGTCGTCTACCAATATTTGTAGTTGTTAACGTAAATGACACCGTCAGGCGTGGTTATAGATGAAGTAATTGTCATCAAACTGTAGGGCGATTTCAGTATCACAGTGTCATTACTTGTCGTCCTGTCTGAGGTGGTCTTTCCTTTGCTTTCGTCGGGCCCTAGAACTGACTTGCCCGGCCACTTACAGGGGTATCTAAACTTTAGTGTGGACTCCGAACCACGGCGCAGTTCGGCGTTTTTTCACGCTAACAAACATTGTCCGACGTGAAAGAACAGATAAGTGATACACAAAAATCGTAGGAATGGACTGGGACTCGAACCCCCACCACTTCGGATCCGTTTTGTGGCGTGTTACCATGGAGCCACACAGAGATACCTTTTCGTTGATACTATAATAATTAATAATAAAAAGAAGAAAGTGGAAGAAAAAGTACTTGACTCCTTCATTAAGATTTGTGCTCCAACGTTTTTGGCAAAAGTATGGTAATTTTACGTGCGGTGAAACACTATGGCTAAAGTGAAAAGGGTATGCAAGAGGGGCGTCGAAGACTGGAGTGTACTGCAGTGCACGCTAACTACTCCAGACACGGTGTTGCGCTCGAGTCCACAAGAGTTTATCGGCTTGTTGAGTTCGGAGTCCGCGATAAGGCTCGCAGCCGCCGCTTGCGCACTTCCTGTTCCGTGCTCGCGAGTCAGACCCCTCTGCAGCGGTTCTTTTATCGGACAGTACCACGCATGGCCCCATTACCTCTTGATGCACCCATAAATTTGTACAATTCCCATCGGTCATCAGCCTTCTCAATATTGTTACATCTCCATCGCACTGGGGAGTGCGCTGCAATAGATCAAAAAGATACAAATGGAGCAATATACTTTCATATGTCATATAGTTGTTTAGCGGTTGGGTGACATGAAAAAATTAATTTTTTTCTAGTCCTGCTAATTTTTTATTCTCTTCGGCGTACCACGATTGCACCACCCTATCCATATAAACGTCATAAGAAGTTTCAGGTTGCTTCAGTATGTTTTATGTAAAGCTGATTTTTTTTTTATTTACTCGTGTCCATCTGATGTGTAGCTGATAACTACAGGTGATGTGCACTGGTGTGCAAAACCTAAGGACGAAAGTAACTTGCGCATGATGTATCAATGCCAAGTAACATAGCGCGATGAAACTTTGGACCATATATAGGAAGAGCTGCTAAAGTATGGTGCAGAAGGCAACTGAAAGAGATACGCAACGAGACGAACGGAAATGACACTTTTATTTTTCAAAGACAATAATTACATTGAATTCAACGGGATTTATGAGGGTCTCCGGGCATGACAATTTCAGGAGGATGTCCTGTCACATATTGTCACGAAATTTGTGCATCAGCAGAAATGTGGCCTGGAAGAATGCGTATTATTCAGTTTTGCGTAATGGGATATACGAAAATCTCTACAGTAATGGAGCACTACGTTCTTGCCGGTAGATGAACTAGGCAATATGAGTGGCTGCTAGAAGCAGCATTGCAATCGATACTCGGCGACTGTCTTTAGTTGCACTAAAGTATGACATTAAATCTTGTGGTGGAGACGTTACATCAGATTAGTTCGGTGTGTTTGAATCATTGGTAAATTACGTAGTGTTTCGTAATGAGCAGGCTGCAAGTCATGTTAGATAAAAGCGTTTCAGAGATTTTTATGTCTTCACCTCAAGTGGCGACTGTCTACGATATTATATTTGTTGTATCATTATATTTGTGCACACGAACTTCTTTATCTAGAAGGTTTCAAATGCTTTGAGACTTCTCTCGGAATAGAGGTGTTACATCATATGTGATCACCACTGAAAATTGAGACGCGAGTCTCCTGAAATAAGCAAAAAATAAACACGAACTGACTTGTAGCTTATTTATTACAGAACAATGTAAGCTAATATCAAAGCTCCCTTGCGGAAATGGGCAACGAAGTGATGTTGCAAATGGGAAACTGACGTGTGCGACATGTCAGTAGATATATTTTGTAGGCACAAAAAGGAAGAGATTTAACTTTCAGAACGCGTACGCTCGCATCATTGTTCATAAAACTGGGAGACTTTAAAAATGTGAAAGCTATCGGATACGTACCACTACAAGTGTAACTGTCGAGTAAGGTTTTAATTGTAAACGTGAACTAGCCTTCGGAGTCGAAGTAGTAACACCACTGTTGATCTTTTCATCAGTTTCACTAAAGATTTGACGTTGGCAGCTCGTGGAAAAGTTTCTGTGCAATCTAAAATCTTCTCGTAGTCGAAGCTAGAAGTCGATTCCCCGAGTACTCGAATGTTGTGGACACGTGTGTGTGTGTGTGTGTGTGTGTGTGTGTGTGTGTGTGTGTGTGTGTGTGTGTGTGTGTGTGTGTGTGTGTGTGTAGCTGGTGTTTGTTTGTTTTGCCTGGCTGTCTTGTGGTGCTACACGTGTGCGGGCTGTTCTCTTGCAGACGTACACGTGTCTTCACGTGTGCTCCAACCCGACTGGGACAGGCCAGTGCTGCTCACCATCTGTAAGTCCCGACGACCGCCCGTGTCCGCCTGTTGTTTGTATTCCTAGGTTTTCGCCTGATGCATGGCCTACTGCAGCGCTTGCTTAATCTTATCTAGTTTATTCTTGATTGCTGTGTTGCTGATGTTTTCTGTATTTGCACCTGCTTGCATAAGCATTTTGTCTTTTATCGGCAACTAGTGTAAATTTTACTCACAGGCACTTTTGTTAAATTTGTCTTTAGTGTGGAATAATAGTGCATTGTTAGCGTTATCATTTCATGTAGTCAGTAAAAGAGTGTAGCTTATGTAGCTACACAATTCTAAGTGTCGGCAGTATTCAGAATGCATTTCCACTTTCAAATGGAGTGTGCGTAGAAAGTCAAAGATCCAGACACAGTTTTAATTTGCCATGAAGTTTCATATCGGCATTGTATTTAAACGTTGTTTGTTATGAGGGACACCGAATGCGTCACGGCATTTAATGTTATTAGCCATGTATAAAATGACTACACTCGACGAAAGAGCCAGCTTGATCATATGCGATTTCGCAATTTAGTTTATCAAATAGCTACAGCACCCTCAACGTGTCATCTATTAACAACATACCTTTCAGAGATTAGTGTATGTTGATGCCCTGGCTTGCTGTGCGACAGAAATGAAAAGTTATTTATTTTTTTCTTCTCACTAAAAATGAGTTTACAGAAAATATTTGGAGAAATATTAACGTCGTGCAAGGTTAAGATACCTGCCTAGGACCATACAGTTTGTTGAAAATCCACCAACGTGTACATATGATTTTGATATCAAAGGCTGCAAAACCCGTCATGGACAGCCATAATGCAGTGACTGGTTTACTCGTACGCCATTAAACGTTCACAGTAGGACACGCCCCATTACTTCAGAAGCTTTAATTAGTTTCTCCTTACGCTTTGCACATTTGATAACGAGGAAACTTAAAATTTCCTTGCCGTTGCGCTGTGCAGTGCTAAGGTCACTAGGCTACTTAGATGGTGGACTGGTAAAGTTATTAAGTAAGATGTAGTGCTACTAGGTCTGCAACGATCCAGAATAAGCAAAATGCGACCGTATGTCGTAAGTTTGTAGGAACAGTCTTCTGGCACATGAAAGGTGACATTAGTCTCAATATTTCCATAGCAAAGCGTCGCAGTTACTGCCGAGCAGTAGTCCATAGTGCGCAATGCAGCGGGAAGAAATGTTATTTGATGGATAAGACCCGAAACACTCTAGGGGCACGTCCTCCGTTCTGTTAACCACGGCAAACGCGCTTTCGGCATTCGCTGGACACTTTCAAACCACTTCATTTTATTACTTCCGTGGTAGACTGTTGTTAGGAAACTGCAGCTAAATGCAAATTGGAAGAATTATGTACGTCATTCACTTTTAATTTGTTGCGCGGCGCCTTGAGAGGCCTCTAGCCCGTCGTCTGCGTTACATTTGACTTCGAAGATATTCCAACAAACAGCACAGTGCAGCCCTTTATATGTAGCGAACACAAACGCGAAACCAAAACAATGTGCTTATTTTCGATGTACAACGCCCTGCAATAAGCTTCTTCGAAATGAGACTTAGGCAGACGATTGGATAAATCCAGGAAAGGAAATACACATATCCACATGACGATCATGTCACAACCCCTCGAAACACGTCGTGGTAGTAAATTGACTGATCAAGATAATGTTCATTTATTGTTCCGTCTCAGTTGCACATACCAGAATACAGTACTCTGATGTGTGGTTTTGAGTGGACAAGACAGGTTGCTGACGCATCTACTTAGATCTGAATATGGTCCTTAATGATCGAAACGTGTAATGTAATTTAAAATGTACAACTGACTGTTGCTTGGCGAAGACAGGTTGCTGACGCAACTACTTAGATCTCAAGATGATCCTTAGTGATCGAAACATGTAATCTAATTTAAACTGTACAACTGAAGGAGAATAATAAATGAGAATTATCTAAAGTACCAATATAGTTCCTGAATCCCTCCAGACGAATATGTCGGCTGTAGTGAAAACTGACTGTCGCAGATAATTTTCTGAGTTTCTTTTATTCAAAGCGCTAAAGCTGTGCTCTCAGAAAATCTTCTCCAGAGGATTTAATTTTTTTTTTCCAAGTGGTTGTGTTTCGAAATCTGTCGTTCGTAGTCTTGTTTTATGTTTCAATTCTAAATCTCATTTCTGTTGCTTGACTATGACTTTGTGTTTCCTTCCTAACTGTCCAAGGTTCGCACCACCGTGATTAGTAACCGGGGTATATTCGTCGATCACAGAGCTGTGAGCGGCAACCACCCCTCGTTAATTCGACAAAACTTGGATTTTGTGATTTTCACGAGAGTTTTGGCCGCTGCTTCGGGAATGGCAGTTTCAGTCGGCCACACTATAAAAGAATAGTAACTAGTTAGTGTATGTGAGACGGATGGACGGCGGGGGAGTGCTGTGTGGCCAGGCCACGTGCTGGTTGTTTATCAGGCGACGCGGCCAATGACAAGCAGCAGGTAGGCTGGCCGTTGCGACACGGACAGCAGAACGGGTTCAGTGTAAAGCGGCCGCCGCAGGACATAAATCGCTCGCCCTGCTGGAGTTTCGCCGCACGGGTAGCGACGTCCTCAAGCACGGGGGAAAGCGGCGGACGGACATCTCTGTCGTAATATGCCGGCCGCGTCATCTCTCTAGCGTTTGGAAACCCTCCACTTCCTAGCTTACGCACCGCACAGAAAGGGGCTGGTTGCATCACACACTCCACGATTGTGACGATTCGCAGATACGTTTGCATTATTCCTTTGGAGTACGTGTAATTGATGTAGTGAGATGTACCGGGTGATCAAAAAGTCAGTATAAATTTGAGAACTTAATAAACCACGGAATACTGTAGATAGACAGGTAATAATTGACACACATGCTTGGAATCACAAGAGATTTTATTAGAACAAAAAGAAAAAAAAAATATTGCTAGACACGTGAAAGATCTCTTGCGCGCGTCGTTTGGTGGTGATCGTGTGCTCAGCCGCCACTTTCGTCATGCTTGGCCTCCCAGGTCCCCAGACCTCAGTCCGTGCTATTATTGGCTTTGGGGTTACCTGAAGTCGCAAGTGTATCGTGATCGACCGACATCTCTAGGAATGCTGAAAGACAACATCCGACGCCAATGCCTCACCATAACTGCGGCCATGCTTTACAGTGCTGTTCGCAACATTATTCCTCGACTACAGCTATTGTTGAGGAATGATGGTGGACATATTGAGCATTTCCTGTAAAGAACATCATCTTTGCTTTGTCTTACTTTGTTATGCTAATTATTGCTATTCTGATCAGATGAAGCGCCATTTGTCGGACATTTTTTGAACTTTTGTCTATTTTTGGTTCTAATAAAACCCCGTGTCATTCCAAGCATGTGTCTATGTATACCTCTCTGTCTACATTATTCCGTGATTTATTCAGTTTTCAAATTAACTAACTTTGATCACCCGGTATCATTCCTGTACGTGGATCAAGACCGAATGAAGGAAGATTAGAATGTAATATGGCATTGCAGTGCCTGGTTTGTTCAGAAATACCATGGAATGTTTATTCGAACATGCATGTGTATCCGAAGGAACAGGCACTGCGGAGACTACAGCCGTTAGAAATACATGAAATGTATTCGCAGTTGAGAATATGGACAATCAGCAGATGCATAATGGAACGCATGTCCGAAGGAACTGGCATCGTATTTCTGAACAACATAGGCACTACAATAAAGTACCGGTTAAGCGAGTTTACGTATATTTTTGCACAAGCGAGACATTTTAGTTTAATGGATGTGAGAGTACAGGATGTAGACACATGGATGACGACGTATGGAAATTTAGGTCTGGCCGTGAGTTGTGTTCGGATAGCGTACGTCCGCTCGCTATAAGTGGGAAATCTGGGCTCGACACAAATTTCAATTGTCGTCATTCCATTCGACAGCTGTTGGTTGTCCATATTCGCAACTGCGAATACATTTTATGTGTTAGAGTTTAATGTCCCGTCGACAGCGCGGTCATTAGCGAAGGGAATAAGACAGATAGTTACTGTGGTCCACGTGATCAGGATCCGGGCGTTATGTGGCGCAATTAACTCAGCAATGGCCAGCGATGTGGGGTGTAGTTATCCCACCAGTGGTAAAGATAGCAACTCCAATAAATCGTGACTTCCATCCCCTGGTCTGGTAAATAAAGCTGCCAATGTAATGAAACATCTTGGCAGATGAAAACTGCGGACTAGTCTGGGGATAGAACCCGGACCATTGCTCCTTTGCGGGCAATACTCTTACAAACTGAGCTGTCCGGGCACCGACTCACGACCAGCCTGCACAGCCTCACTTCTGTCACTTCTGTCACTTTCCAAACTTCTCATGAATTTTACTGCTAGAAGAAAGCGTATACGGGAGGAATGGCTTAGCCATAACCTAGGGTATTGTTCCAAGAATTGATTGTGGAAGGCGCTAACATAAGAACAAGCAGCACTTTCCCTTTAGAAGAAAGTTTGGGAGCGAGTAGTGAGGCTCCAATTACAGATTAAGACACGCAAGCTCAGTGTAAAGAATTTCAGTAGTAATTATCGTTTTAATGGGTGCAAAAGTAACCCGCCAGGTTGCATTCCTAACAACATTATTAAATAACCACCATTCGCTGAAAACACATATAAACATATGCCTGTTTTGCCTTTTTTTAAATCTAAGTTTGCTTATTTCGTTCCTGTTCCGTCACGCTCGATATTCAGTCTCAGGTAAAGAATAAAATAAACATTTGTAGCTACGGTTCTGTTTAATTATCTTACAAACTGTATTTTCGTTACAGTTCACTTCGTTCGAGTGCTATCTGTCGAAAAAAGAAATAAACGTTTAGTACGGATTATAATTAACATCGCTTCAATAATAACAAAGACAACTTGTAAGTTGAAGAACAGTAAAAACGGAAATCAACCTAATCACATCTACCACTTGATCGATATAGATTCCATTTCAGGTTTCAGCTCCACTGCTCTATGTAGATCGCAAATAATTAAGTTGTGCCCTACACCCAACTTCCTTTCTTGTCAGATGTGTGGGAGATAACACGGTTTGTATCGTAGATTTCGGTTCTTCACTACAGGTTCGGCATTCGCCATTGTTTCCTTAAATCTGACATCCTTTTAGTCGTGTAGCATGACGAATTTATCATCATTGCGGCTGCCAGTTGATATCTTTTCTCTCTCTTCATCTTGGCCCATTCACAGCACCTTAATGCTTTGTGCTATCTTCGTTATCGAATGCGTGTACTCTTCGTGATCTGTGGGGTTTTATCGTCGCGGTTGATTGATGGAGTACTTCGCGGTGTTACCGGAGTCGATCTTCCTATTTTATGGAATGGAAACAACTCGGGAAACATGCTGGAGTACACCATCAGTGCATTTACTACTGACGATCATTAATTACAGCCTTTCTTCTTTCTAACTTTTCAATAGCTCCTGGTATTTTATTATATCTTTCCAGTCCACACAAGGTGTTTACCTCGAAGCACGCTCTTTGGAAGGCTTCTAAATATTGCTCTTGGCGTCTTTTCAATGTCATGCGAGCTACGCCATCTGAAATTCGGTGATCCGAACTTCCGAATTAACGTAGAAAAGGAGGCCAGTTAATGTCAGACGGGGGACTAAGAAGGGAGAGAAGAACGGTTAAGATGGGTTGCGGGAAGTGAGATCGCCTGCCCTGTAACCAGAAGCTGTGCCGTGGAGGCGGGACGGGCTGCAAGTGAAGGTGTCTGCTAGTGGAACGTTTCCCGGTACTGTATTATCACTAATGGGACCGCCGGCAGGAGAGTCGCCCTCCTGCGCGCAATTTCCGGCGCGGCGCAGCAGACGGACAGGTGTAGTAATTGCGGCCGGTGACGGTGCTGTCTGAGCGCCGTGTTGCGCAACGGCAGCGCGGTATCTGAGGCGAGGTGACAGCTCGTCGCGGGTCCCAGATGCCACGAGCGCCCTGCCCCAGGGCCGACCACCTCTGGCCTCTGCGTTCGTGCAACTCCGCTCGCGTTCCCTGTTAGCGAATCTCCCAAAAGTTACGGCTGTTCAAATACCATACTGAAATTCCGTAGATACCTCGACAAAGTCAGATAAAAAAAATATCGATACCGACATTATCGCTTAAGTATATTTAAGAATTTCTTAAACACAAAAGGACCAATACGGAAATAATGTTATGTAAAAGTTCCTAGTAGCTATCTCTAACAGTGTTTATACTCCGCTGCAGAGTGGAAATCTCATTCTGGAAACATCTGCCAGGCTGTGCCTAAGCCATGTCTCCGCAATATCCTTTCTTTCAGGAGTGCTAGTTCTGCAAGATTTCGCAGGAGAGCTTCTGTAAAGTTTGGAAGGTAGGAGACGAGGTACTGGCAGAAGTAAAGCTGTGAGGACAGGGAATGAGTTGTGCTTGGGTAGCTCCGTTGGTAGAGCACTTGCCCGCGAAAGGCAAAGGTCCCGAGTTCAAGTCTCGGTCCGGCACACAGTTTTAATCTTCCAGAAAGTTTCATATCAGCTCACACTCCGCTGTAGAGTGAAAATCTCATTCCAGTGTTTATACAGTTGATGACAGATGGCCTGTATCCATAAAATTATTTCATTCCATTGGAACACAACTGCTTTTCACCTTCTTGGACACTAGCTAGTGCAGAACAACGGGGAGTTACATTACAGACTACGAATGTGTTCCACATAGTCACGTATCTAAATAATCGAGTAACTCGAATGTGTTTGTCACGACAGTACTAACTAAAAGTTAAACTCTAGTGGTAAAACTGCATCGCTGAACTATCGATAAATGGTGACATATCGTGTAAATATGAAGACAATCGTTAAGTGTGGCAATTGAGACACACAACAGTTTGGTTTCTTCTCTTCCTCCATCTTAAATGTTTTCAATCATTTGAGATACTACATTCCATACCACATCTTTCTTAATTTGGACACAATACAGAATTTTAGTCTATGATTTACTTCTGGTTACTTATTTATTTGCTAATGTTTGTTACTGAAAAAAATAACACTCTTAGGCACCCGTTACAGTAAGAGACAGCACACAAAATATGCTCAGCTTCAGCCAGTGGACTGATAACATCATAACAAAGCTCTAAATTACTATGAAACAAATAATTCATTGGGTCATTGTAAGTTTCTTGGATAGAGTTACACTCCTGAGGAAAATCACTAATTCACATACAAAAATATATGAAAAAATATATTTTTTTTCCTCAGACTTTCCTTGTTCCTACTTCTCCTTAGAAATGACACCAAAGCTAGTGCCATCTGGAATTCATCGACAAGAAGTCTTGTAACACTGCTTATTTAGGTCCAGCTACATCCCCTTACTTAGTCTTTTTTTTATTTTACATCACTTATTGAGTGAAGACATGTAGAAGATCAGCTATTCATGCAGGGACCGGCAGTCGATTGTGAATGTAAACCAATGTAATGTATTGGACTTCAGAGACCCACTGCTGTTAGATTACACCATTAGTGACAGATCACTGGAAATAGTAAGCACCACAAAATACCTAGGAATACCACTGGGAGTGACCTAAAGTGTAATGCCCACATAATAGAAACTGTAGGAAAAGCAGAACATGTAACTCATCCATGAAAAAAGTGGCTTACAACACACTCGTTCAGCCGATTCTTAAGTATTATTCACTACTGTGGGAACCTTACTAAGCGGAATTAATAAGAGAAAGAGATAATACAGTGAAAAGTGACTGCTTTGTCATAGAATTATTTATTCAGTGCAGAACTGTTATGGAGACGTTTGACAAACTTCCAGTGGAAGACTGTATAAGACAGGCATACATTATGGGTAGGATTACTATTTAAATTTCGAGAGAGGATGTTCCAATAAGAGCGAGGCATTATATTACTTACTCCTGCATACAAGTATGTCCAAGATGATCACAACAAGAAAGTTGGAGGTATTAATGTCACTTGGACCTTACACACAATCATTCTGTCCTTGTGCCATTAGTGAATGGAAAGAGATAAAGAAGGGGGGGGGGCATATTATAATTATCCCTCATCACACCATTTAGGGTGGCTTGTGGGGTGAAGATGTACGTGTCACTCTGCCCTTGTCACTAGTGAAGGAAACAGGATAAAGGAGAGGGGGGGGGGCTTTATTATAATTATCCTTCATCACATTCTGTAGGTTGGCTTGTCAGGTTCCAACATTGTCTCTGAGAATCTTTGCAATCTGTTTCTTCATTTACTTCAAATGTTTATATCAAAACCTGTGATCCTGCAAGTTCTTACAGTTGCTACTCCTCAAACAATATGCATTACCTTTATGGCCTTATCATCTACCATAAGAGGTAAATTTCTGTGTGTTTCACTTGTCATCATGTATTCATTTAGTCCTGATCATGTGTGTTTATTGTTCATTTAGTGCATGTTGTTTAGTGTGCACTGTTGTTTAGTTATTATTTTTCTTGTAACTTGCAAGTAATTTTGCTCACATACTTACAGAAAACTTTCAAATTGTGTGACCATTAGATGTAGACTAGCACATGAGAAGTGTGTTTATACTCACTTGCATTAGCATGCGATTGTAGTTATTCAATTAGATATTGCATCTCTCACAAATATACTGAATATTTGTTTGCTTTTTCAGGCGAGTCGTCACGTTGGTGACCTATTCGAAGATCTCCGTGATGGCCACAATCTTATCTCCCTGCTGGAAGTCCTTTCTGGGGAGCATTTGGTGAGTAAATATGGTCACATTCACAGCTCATTCAAACTGAAACTAAACTTGAAATTATTGTAAGGTAATTATCTTTTTAGCAGTTCGATGCATGGAGCACAGAAACACACAACAGAAAATAGTTTTTACACTAGCTTTGCTACTTAAATGCCATTTTGCGTTGTGTGTTGAAAGCTAGTAAGAACACTGTTTTCTGCTATGTGTTCCTGTGCCATGCTTATCGATCCGCTGTAGGTGAGGGTTACCTTTCCCATATTTTATGCATTGCTCCATCTATAAATTTCCATTAGTGCTATAATTATCTTTTTACCATTATATAAACCTAGTATTCTCATAAAATTGTACATTTCAATGTTTTCCTTCTATGTGGATAATATTTTTTATTTGCTAATGAGTGTAATACCAGTTCAGCTTTAATGGGAGATTTTGTGGATCTTTCTGTTTAAATCCATTATTCATATGACCATTGTCATCATCATTATTTTTCCCTTTGTTGTGAGTAAAGATGTGTTCTAGTATTTAAATGTAACTACAGTCTTCAGCTTTGCGTATCCTGATTTGTTCTAGCCGTTTTTTTGACATTGTGGGCACACACACACACACACACACACACACACACACACACACACACACACACACACTGGGTTTGCTTTAATTACTAATTCCTTACTTCACCAAGATGTACTTGTGATTGCCCAGTTACATTCCAGTCACACTATGAATTTCCTTTTGGGTCTCTTACTATAATAAATTCGTAAGCCATTCATGTTTCCATGTTTATTTCTTTCATAGTTCATCTGTCCACCATTTTACATTTTCCAAAGTTGACAGAAACATTAGTTTCTTTAATATTGTACACAATAAGTTTTACTATTTTTATTTCAGCAATATAAACAAATGTACCTTTTTTGTCATTCAAGTAGAGTGTGTGTGTGTGTGTGTGTGTGTGTGTGTGTGTGTGTGTGTGTGTGTGTGTGTGTGTGTGTCATATTTTTTAACCCAATACTAACTGAATATTTTTTTGTGCTTTTTATATTTTCACAGCCAAGAGAACGTGGCCGCATGCGTTTCCATATGCTGCAAAATGTTCAGATCGCACTTGACTTCTTACGATACAGAAAGGTTAGTATGAAGGAATAATTTCTTGTTGGCAAACAGATGTATATCACTGGAAACCCCAGACTTAAGAAGTAAGCCAATTCTGAACTTTTTATTTCCAAATGAATATTAATTTGTTACTGGCACTGTCTTATTTTATATAGCAAAGTACCTGTGTTGACAAAATTATTGTAACATTACCTTCCTAGTGAAAGTAAAGCACTTTGATTATCAGCACTGACTAAAATAAGATTTACAGACTGCAAATAATAGGTAGTAAATGTATAAAAAAATCATCTATCAGTTCAAGTGCTGCTTTCATTTTCCAATTTAGTTGTCATACTCTGGAGTCAGATGATTTACTAAAACTAATTACATTTAATTGTATACCGTGTATGTTTGCAATGTAGCTCATTGTAAACATCCATTTTTGGTATGAGAGTGCTTTAAATGTCCAACCAGCCATCCAGGTTTAGGTTTTCCCTAAATTTCTGTAATGTGAAAGCTAGGATATTCTCTTTAAGAGATCACATCCAGGTTCCTTAACTATACTTCCCCAAGTCAAGCTTGTGCTCGCTTTTTAGAGACCTCATATTTGATGATGGGGTATTAATCTTTAATCTTCATTCCTTTCTACAGTACTTTCTAATACGTAGAAGAATATCACAAAAAGGATAGATAGCTACTCGCCACACAGAGGAGTCACTGAATTGCAGAGAGGCACAATTTCAAGACTGCTAAAATATTTACTCCTGAACTTTTGGACAAATTCTGAAGAAAGTTTTTGTCTGAAAACTAACAAGCAAATATTTTAGCAGTCTTTCTCATAGTGTTATTTTGTGAATCACTTTGATAGTTAATCTTTCCATAAAACTGTTGTTATTCCATACTGGACTTTCCAGTGTTTAAACATAATGTCCTCAGAAATGGAAGAAAATACTCAGAGCGACTTTATGTGTAACATGTTGATTTATACTTCGCATCCGAGTCAGTACCCAACTTTGTTGAAGTCCTTGGTTCTCTTATTTGTTGTTCAGTAGAAATTCTTGATGCTTTTAGGATTTGTGATGGCAGTTCCATTGGCATTGTGAATGTAGTAAGCCACTGAGTTCAAAATAAATAGTGAAGGCAGCTTGGAAGACTCTATTTTTGACAAGTAAATATGCAGTGACTCATAAAGTGGAATTCTCTTTCATTGATAAGTTAAAGAAGAATGGAGGAAAAGTGGAAAAGTGCAGAGAGGAAGAAAGGAAACCTGAAGTTGTTCTGTATCTTGTCACTAGACTTAATATTAGGGCATATATGAAAAGAGCAGTTAATTAGCTACGCTAAATTTTAATTTAGTTGTTCTTGCTGATATCTGTACCATAAAGGAGTTTTTGAAGATAAATTTTTAATTACTCTTGTAACTAGTGGCCCGCCAAAATCGTTACTAGCTGATGCTCCTTGGATAAATTGTGTGTCAGATTTCTTAGCTGAATCTGTTTCCTATTGATGTCTTTGATATCTCGTATTTGAATACATCCGAGTGGTATTCTGATTTTGTGTAAGTGGTGGTGGTAGTGCTCATGGCAAGGTGAAACCTTGTGCAGACACAGCCTATTCCTTAAGTAGCACAAAGGGAGCCACTGATTTCAATGTGTCTAACGATGGAATGTATCTCTTCAAAGTCTGATAACCAGAAGATTTATGCTGTCACATATCCATCTCTTATTGCAAAAATAGTGAAAATGGACATTTTTTTCAGTAGCAAAATTCAAAGTGGGTACTTCAAACAGGGTCCAAATTCACAGTCATTCACTTGTGACCTCAGCTAAGAAGAAACTTTGAATGGAATTGAGGTGTGGGATGAGCTATACAATTGAGAAGTTACTCATTGAACAGGTGTATTTGCTTAAGAGCACTGGTAGAAGCATTTGTTGAGCAGCCTCTTCTGGCCTTCTGCAAAACCATTTCTGCAATTGCATATTAATGTGTGGTGGAGAATGAAACAAATAAACAATTTGTGCATATAGGAATAACCCTTGCACAACAAAGGATAGTCATAATGTTAAGTGTATGAAATTTTGATATGATAGTAAAACTTAAAACAATAAAAGAACAGTTAACAGAGTTATAAGCTAAACATCTCTTCCAGAGATGCAAATATGTTTCTGAAGTATATTATTAATTTACTACTTACTCACAGTAATGCACTTTATCCCATCAATGTCAGACTGTGCCTGACACACTATCTGAGATTCCACTGACCTTCTTGAAGTGTTCATTATTTTTAATAATTTATTTCTGTCACAATTTTATGCTACATGATTGCCTCCAAGTTTCTTGGTGTTGTAAGTCAAAATTATGCTTTGTAGCAGTGGTTCTCAAATTTTTTGGTCAATGGCTCCGTTGCCCTGAACATACACAGCTTTGGCTCCTTTCGCACATGACATCAGACTTTGGGGGGGGGGGGGGGGTGATAAGAGTAAATTTCTTTATTCACTGTTAAGGCATTTCAATCAACTTTCCTTATGAAAAGGAAAGTTAAGGCCGAAAGCTTTATTTGTGACAGTCTTTTAGTTGTGTCTATCCGTGACTCAGCATCTCCGGTATATGGTGAGTGGCAACTTTCGTTTTCATAATGTTACATTCCATCCTGTATTTTCCTTGTTCAATCAACTTATAGTATTATTTCATCATATTCTTACATCGATATCAGTGGGAAGAATTACCCTTCTTCTTCTTCTCCATTCTAAATCTTGACACAAGATTGGAAATTGCAACTCAAGTGTCTTTCTCGACATTCATTCACCATTTGTATTTCATGTTGTTGATTGTCAATGCTGAAGAACCTACCCTAGGGAAGTAGAATGTGGCAAAATGTATGAAACTTGTAGGATGTTGTTACCTAGTTGTGGATGCTTCTGCTTCACCAAGATTCCAAAACTCTAGCAGCGAGGAAACAATCGAAGATTTCAGTGTGGAGTCTAAAGAAATATAAATAAATTGCTCTTTTTCTTCAACGCTTTGTATCGAAGGAAGTTTTGGACTGATGAGATCTTTGACCCTTTGGTGTGAATCAGCTTCTTCTGGAAAGTACTTCAGACAGTAATCACTGAATTCACTTAACTTACCCAGAAACACAGATTTAGAGGGGGAAAAAAGAATGCAGCCCATATGTTTATCATCTGACAATTTCTTCATCAGTATTAGTTTCTTATGGATGAAAAAATCTCAGTGTATGTGGCCGACTTTTATTACATTGATCACTTATTAAAGAACCTTGTGAAGAACAGGTGTCATACTGTTTGGTGCTAGTGCTTCTCAGCAAAGAAAAAAGTGTATATGGGTGGGAAATTAGGTGCTCATACTGTTTTCAATAATGATCAGTAAAAATTCAAAGGTTATATTCTTTAATGATGTATCAGTATATTTCTCTTATCACCGGCATTTTAAATAGTAATGGGAAGGTAATAAATCCTAAGTAGAGCAGGTGACTACTGGAGAAGCAGTTCCCATTCATTTTAAATGAAATGAGCTTGTGAGACTTCCTCCTTACAGAACTAGTGATTCTATGTATTTCTCTACAGTCTTCTAAGTTACTACCAATAACAACACTATCTGAAATATGAGGAAACATGTTTGTTGTCTGTAAAACTGTGTCAAAGAGTCACATTTCTGCAAAAATTTGAAACTATATAACTTCCATTGTGTCACAGAAAGTTTCTCAGGGAAACAAACCAATCAGTTCAGCCCAGTGTGCCTGACATAGACTGGTTGAACTACCATCCCCAAATATTGAAGACTGTGATTGAAACTGTTGTATTGATTTCTAACTCAAACGTTCTCTACAAATTGGTGCACTACTGATATCCTAGCAACCATAAATCCTAAAGTTATCAAAAATTTTTAATGTACAATGAATGGAAGCATTAATAACTTCAATGAAGTTGGGTTAGTATCTTACATGTGTAGTTAAATTGTGTTTTTATAAAAGAAACATATGTTAAACAAAAAAGTCCCTTATTTATTTTCTTCATTTCTGACACATTATATATTTGACTTTCTGCTACACATTAGGAAGGAGATAACATTATGGTTTAACATCTTACTAATTACAAGGGTTCTCAAGTGCGAACACAAACTTTCTTTAGGGAACGATGGGAAAGGAAATGGGCTGTGGCCTTTTAAAAGGAGCATCTCAGCATTACCTTTAGCAGCCAAACAAAAATTTCAACCATGATGTGCCCAAAAGTGAGTTGAATTTACCTCCCCACCTCATCTAATATATGTTACAATCTGTGATGATTGTGTGTTCCTAATTTGTTGGAAAACGCTCAGGTTCTGAAGCAAATTGACTGAAATTACCCTGAAAATGGTAAAACCATCATCAGTACGAGAATTGAGTACACTGCGTTAATAAAGACTTAATGTAAAGAAATATAGTTAGGAAGATAAATTCAGATTGAGTCATCAGATTTATCATTAATTAAAATTTGAATTTTAGAGGAATCTCAATTGTGTAATTAAGTAATTTGATCACCATTCCGGAAGCAAACAATTTAATCACAACACAATGCAATAATGACATAGTGTAACCTCAGTATCATCTTTAGTGCTAAGAATTTTCATAGACAAATAGGTAAAAAAATTCTCTCCTTATGACTTTTATCAGTTTGGATTCCGTAGAAATGTTGGAACATGTGAGGCAATACTGACCATACAACTCACCTTGAAAGAAAGGCAAACCTTCATTTCTAGCATTTGTAGACTTAGAGAAAGCTTTTGACCATGTTGACTGGAATACTCTCTTTCAAATTCTGAAGGTAGCAGGGGTAAAATACAGGGAGCGAAAGGCTATTTACAATTTGTACAGAAAGCAGATGGCAGTCATAAGAGTCGAGGGGCATGAAAGGGAAGCAGTGGTTGGGAAAGGAGTGAGACAGGGTTGTAGCCTCTCCCCGATGTTATTCAATCTGTATATTGAGCAAGCAGTAAAGGAAACAAAAGAAAAATTTGGAGTAGGTATTAAAGTCCATGGAGAAGAAATAAAAACATTGAGGTTCGCCGATGACATTGTAATTCTGTCAGAGACAGCAAAGGACTTGGAAGAGCAGTTGAACGGAATGGATAGTGTCTTGAAAGGAGGATATAAGATGAACATCAACAAAAGCAAAACGAGGATAATGGAATGTAGTCAAATTAAATCGGGTGATGCTGAGGGAATTAGATTAGGAAATGAGACAATTAAAGTAGTAAAGAAGTTTTGCTGTTTGGGGAGCAAAATAACTGATGATCGTCGAAGTAGAGAGGATATAAAATGTAGACTGGCAATGGCAAGGAAAGCGTTTCTGAAGAAAAGAAATTTGTTAACATCGAGTATAGATTTAAGTGTCAGGAAGTCGTTTCTGAAAGTATTTGTATGGAGTGTAGCCATGTATGGAAGTGAAATATGGACGATAAATAGTTTGGACAAGAAGAGAATAGAAGCTTTCAAAATTTGGAGCTACAGATGAATGCTGAAGATTAGATGGGTAGATCACATAACTAATGAGGAGGTATTGAATAGAATTGGGGAGAAGAGAAGTTTGTGGCACAACTTGACAAGAAGAAGGGATCGGGTGGTAGGGCATTTTTCTGAGGCATCAAGGGATCACAAATTTAGCATTGGAGGGGCAGCATGGAGGGTAGAAATCGTGGAGGGAGACCAAGAGATGAATACACTAAGCAGATTCAGAAGGACGTAGGTTGCAGTAAGTACTGGGAGATGAAGAAGCTTGCACAGGATAGAGTAGTATGGAGAGCTGCATCAAACCAGTCTCAGGACTGAAGACCACAACAACAACAATGTCTTTATGTAAATGCTAATCATTTTAAAGAACTGTAAAACTCTGGAATATGACAACCAAGTCTTCAAACAGTGGGAAGTCCATTGAAGTCTGAACTATATTGTGTGCAGGATAGATTGCTGCTCACCATACAGATGATATGTTGAGCTGCAGGACTTTGATGCTAAAATTCTCAAAATTGCAGAAAATTTAATTAATATAGTTCAGTGAGAACTTAAATGTGCTTTATTTTCCACATTCAGTGGTATCAACAGTACTTTTAACTATTAACTTCAAACGCTTGTAGTTACTGTTGTTGCTCAAATTAAATTCATGACGTTTATTAATTAGAAACAATGTGTACTTTAGAACATAGTTTTACTTTCTGGCCAAGTTATAATCCTCAGCCATTATCAAATTTCACATTCAGTATGTGATGATTGGCATATATGGCAGTAGTACATCGATCCTGTTCTATGAAATAATGACTAGAAATTAATATTTAAAAAATCATCTTGTCTAAAACACTCAAAACACTTGGGAAGCCTTTTACAATGCTAAAAAATTCCAAATTTAAGATCTCATCCTCTGATACGAATATCTTTTAGACCTGCTGTGGCCAAACAGTACTTTTCTTTTTATTGCACTGTAGCAACATTGTGAGTAACCAATGTTATGCGGACCTTGTAACAACCAAAATAATCATTGGGCACACATTCACTGTGTCAGATCCACTCGTACTTTTTCCCTTTAATCACCTGCAGCTATATCACTTCTCACTTAGGCTTATTCTTGGCAAAGACAATCTATACTCCAAAAATCTCAGTGTAACTTCTTAGACAGTTTCAGTTACTTGATAAAATACAAACTCCCTGACTTTTTCTATGTTTACTGTAAGGATTTTTTAAAAATTTGTTTCATTTATAAAAATTGCATTTCTCATATTTAGAGGGCAATGTTTGCGCAATAGTGAAATGGACTGTGAATTTTCTTAATTTTTTATTAAATACATTCTAGAAAAAAACATCAATATTTCACTAGTAATCCTATGTTATAGTGTCATGTACTGTGCTGCAGTGGCAAACAGCATCTTACCATTGTGCCTGCATGCAAACACGCAGTAGATTCATTGTGGTTACAAAAGTTATGGGGTACCTCCTAATAATGTGTTGGACCACCTCCTCCTCGGCGTAGTGCGGCAACTCGACATGGCATGGACTCCAGTTGTTGGAAGTCCCCTGCAGAAATATTAAGCCATATTGCCTTAACAGCCATCAGTTTCTATGAAAATGTTCCAGTGCGGCATTTTGTGCACGAACTGACCACTCGATTGTGTCCCACAAATTTTCCATTGGGTTCTTGTCAGACAATCTGGGTCCCCAAATGATCCCTCGAATTGTTCAGAATGTTCTTCAAACCAGTCATGAACAGTTGTGGCCTGGTGACATGGGTGCATTGTCACCCATAAAAATGAATGGCTTCAAATGGTCTCCAAGGAACTGAACATACATTGATCAGTTCAGTTGGATCAGAGGACTCAGTCCATTACATGTAAACACAGCCTACACCATCATGGAGGCACCACCAGCTTTCACATTGCCTTGTTGTCGGCTTGGATTCATGGCTTCTTGGGGTCTGCACCACAATCGAACCCTACCATCAGCTCTTACCAACTAAAATTGAGACTTGTCGCATTGGGCCACAGCTTTCCAGTCATATGGGGTCCAACCGATTTGGTCACAAGCCAGGAGAGGCATTGTATGCGATATCCTGCTGTTAGCAAAGTCATTCACAGTGGTCATCTGCTGCTATAGCCCATTAATGCCAGATTTAGCCATACTGTCCTAACGGATACATTCATCATTTGTCCCACATTGCTTTCTGCACTTATTTTATGCAGTGGTGCTTGTCTGTTAGCACTGACAGCTCTATACAAATGCCGCTGCTATTGGTTGTTAAGTGAAGACTATCGGTCACTGTATTGACCATGGTGAGAGAGAATGACTGAAATTTGGTGTTCTTAGTGCACTCTTGACACTGGTATTGAATTGCTGAAGGATTTCCAAAATGGAATGTCCCATGTGTGTAGCTACACGTACCATACTGCTTTCAGAATCTGTTCATTCCCATTGTGTGGCCTTAATCAAGTCGGAAACCTTTCCACGTGAATCTGCTGAGTACAAACGATAGCTCTGCCAGTGGTTTATACCTTGTGTACGTGATACTACTGTCATCTGTATGTGTGCAGATTGCTGTCCGATGACTTTTGTCACCTCAGTGTACAACAGCATTTGAAACAATTATTTTTGGTATGTGCATTGTAATCAGTTAGCCTCAGAGTACGACAGTTACATTAGAAAACAAAACCAATGCTTAACTGATTAGTGCTGTTTTTTTATAAATGCACTATTCTCCAGTCAGAGATTTCACATAAACTTGTTTCATTGAGAGCACATAGTCAGCTTCATGTATTTGTTTTGAGTTAAAATTTGTGGTACACTGAAATCAAATTATGATTTGTTTGTCAATAGGTAATATATAATTTCTCTAAAGTAGGCTTCTGATAATGTAGGTTGTGGGTAATTAATAGTTGGCTTCTTGAATAATTTTGGGTTTGTGTTACATACACATCAAACAGAGCAATGTTGTACATATTGAGCAATTGTAGGTGTAGTGTAAGGAGACTATAAAACCATACCTTTCATAAAGTACTTAATTCTGTTATAAATTCATCATACTGTGATTTTTTTTTTGTGGTTTAGTTGACTCAATAGATGTTACCATATTATGCTATGTTATACGATGTCATAATTCAGCTTGCCATAAAAATATGTAATTATCTGAACTGTGACTTGATTGTGCGAATGTCATATTTAGAGGGACTATTTTATATTTTCAGATTAAACTTGTAAATATACGTGCAGACGATATTGTGGATGGAAACCCCAAACTTATCCTGGGCCTCATATGGACAATCATTCTGCACTTCCAGGTATGTAATGACATCACATACCAATTTTGCAGCTCTCTCTTGTGTAGGAGTAGTTTTTAATTCATACTTTCACTTGAATGGTGTAAGTAAGAGAAATAGGTACTATTATGACTGTCATTTCTGCAATTTGTCAGCACAGAAATACCATTTAGTAGCATTTACTGTCATCTGCAGGTACTCATAATTTTTCTTTCTGTCTGAATTTATTAGAATAGAACAATTTGTTGACGATTCCTGAAGCTCATAGAAAAGATTTTATCTTCCTCATAGGGTACAGAGTAAAAGATACCTTTTTTTTTTTTTTTTTTTTAATATCTGTCACCAGTCTTCATTAACAAGAGCCCATAATGGAAGCATTCACAATTAATTCTCTTAGCCAGACTTGCATTTGTATTCAGTGCTGTTTAGTGGTTCCTACAAACTTTAGCAACCACTCTCTCTTCTGATTAAGAAAGGTTACATTCTCATGAAGTATTGTACATGTTTTCAAGTTATCCATTTAAATGAACTGCTCCATTAAAATAACTGCTTCTGAAGCTTATAAAATTCTGTAAACTCATGTTATAAATAAACTTCTGTTATTGAAATGTGATTTTCCAAATTGACTGTCATTAATTGATGATGGGGGTTCAACATTCACGTAACTGCATGTTGTTATTTTTGGGCACGATTTTCCTACATGCAGATGTTGGCTAAAATGCATTCCTAAATTCATTACTGAATTTTTGTTGTCTTCAAATTGTTTCTTTTAAGTTTTTTATAAATATTTTCATAATAAATCAGCTTGGCACTTGCTTATGCATAGAGCATGCCTTGCACACACCATTTAGAAACTGGGTAGATACTACCCAGTAAAAATGCACTGATTGTCTGGAGTGAACTCCTCTGAAATAGCATTATGAGAGTGTGTGTGACAATTCTTGCTGCACATGGACAGTTCTTCGTGTGGTTGCAATAGCATTTGATAAATTCTTTGGCTCCTTCTACCAGGTTTCAAAGCAGTTATGCATATTACAGAAGCTTTGAATATTACCAACTTTTATTTTACCTCAGTATAATGATGTAGTTGAATATACTCCCTGTATAAAATTCAGTCTTCGCTTACATATTTTTGTCTTTTGCTTAATTGCGGCCAAATAATGCCACCTCATCAGGGACGGAAGGTAAGAGCCCAAGAAACTCATAACTGTCAGAAGCGTATGTAAATGAAGACTATGCTTGCATAGAACAGCTTCTGTCTCTGGCCACGCAAAGAACTATCCAAAGTAATTGTAAGAGGTACCAGTTGATTGCAGCAAACAGACTGCCCAATCTTTCTAAAATCATTATTGCAGATTTGAAAATAATGTAAAGAATACAGCTTTGATGTAAATAGCATAACATTAAAAAGAAATAATTCGTACTTAAAATTGTGCACCGACAACTTGTTAATTACATACTGCAATTATATCCCTGCCTTGGTGGCAGTTTAAATATTTGCTTGCTTGCATTACTTTGAGATATATATTTAATTCATTTTAAAAGTATAAGAATACATCTTGTTTCAGTCAATTGTATTGAGTGCTGATAAGTATGCTTTTAGGAATTGCTCTCTCATGAACTATATTTTTTGGATTTCTTGAAGTGCTGGGTACAGGTTTGTTTTTTTTGTCTACTTTGTCAGATCCCAACTGCACACATTTATATTCAGGTTATGAAAAGTGTCAATTCACAAACACAACTACTCAGGTGTTCATGAAAATCTATAGGTATTTTAATGCATGCAGCCATATCTCAAAGAAAAGCTAGCCCCTCCCATTGCAAAGTGTTATCATTCTCTTTATATTTATGCGTCATAGATTATTACCTTCACTGTTTCCAAACGTTTTTTCAGGCCAAGTTGTTCTTCAGGCTATGGAAAACTGATGTGCATCTCTGTTCTCTTGTCTTTATATATCAATAATGACCTTTTTCAGCCATTCAACATTACATTGTGTCATAATGGCTCAAAGCAACAGATGGTCATATGACTAGTGAATTCTTTGAGAGATATGGCAGCTTAAAAATGAAAACTTCTATAATGTCAAGGAAAACCAATAATTTCTCCTAGCAAGATCCCTGTGACATTGTTTTCTAAGTAGTTATGCAAAAGGCCTGCAGTTGGTCTTTGGTTTGAAGAAACATACTGATGATTAAGGAACAATTTATATTTCAGCAAGTTTCAGAGTCATGTCTGTAGAATAGGGTTAATGTTCAAACAGTTGGGAATGCTAATTACTAATTTTTACTGGAGTATGAAATAATAGTATCATTCCCCACGTCTTTCCGTACTCGAAGACAGTGTTCATTTGGGGTAGTGCAAATCCACAATTCACTGCTCAGCACAATGTGATGCCATTCATCACCGGCCCATACGTCTTGGTCACAGCACCTCTCCAAAGACATTTGTTTGCGTTATAGCGTTAACGGCAGTCTACTCGTGGGACGGCGATACCCTAGCTGGGTTGCTGCTGGTCATTGCCCCATCTAAGTGACTGCCCAGTTCGATCAACTGAAAAATTGGAGACCCACAATGAGTCCCTTTTCAAACTGTCAGGTGCCAAATAACACTGTTTTGAATGAGTAAACAGCATCTTTGTTTCCTTTACAATGATCACTGAACATCTGACGCTGTTTGTAACTCTTACGGCCTACAAGGACTGGTCACAACACTAAATACGAACAAAACTTTCCCACTCTGGTGGCCGTTCTCCCTGTCGCGGAGAACTGCAGCCGATGGTGTGTACATATACAAAGTTACTTTGACATCCGACCGTCTCTTCTGGACACTCCACTTTTTTGTCAGGCAGTATAGTTGGTATGTTAACACACTTGGAGTGGTTATTTTAGTGAAATCAATAGTACATTCACCTTCCCATGATTACTGAGTCATTATTTCATTACTGTATTGGTTTTGCATGTATTTAGGTGAACAATGAAGTTGGCTGCATTGAAATACAGACTGAACAAACTGCCATCTTTATGCTGCTGTTCACAAAGTATTTCTTTTATTTTGTGTGTGTGAAGAGGCAGTGACATAGGCTAATTTATTTGATGTTATTGGATAAATTAACCCTTTTTTCTCTCTAACAATTTATTAGATCACATGGAAAACTTGAAAGTTTACACTTTTTCTTGTTTTTGGTTAATCCTATATATCATTTCTTCTCTCTGTAGTCAATCGTAATAGAACTACACCGGATTTGACAAAACTTAGACCTATGTTCTTTCAGGAATTAGAAACTGAAGTGCAATAAACATGTGTCTGGACAAAATGTTTGATGAGATAAGTCATTTGTCTTCTTGACATTACAGATGGTGGTCATGGTGGTTACTGTTTATTCATATATGTTGTAAGGGATCCACAATCCTTCAGTCAGTGTTATTACATGTTTAGTTTTACAGGTCGAGGGTGTGTGTAGGTCTTGGTTACTGAAGTTAAAGTGCCAAGAGTGCTGTGTCAGTGAAATTAGTTCAGTAGTAGTTGTGGTGAACAACTTGGTGGTGGTTGAAAGTAGGGATTGAAAGCTTCACACTCCCTGTGGATAGAGTCTCAACAACTAGGGGAATCGCAATGACTATTGAGAAATTGTATTTTTGATAAGAATATATGTAAAAGAGAATTGTGTGAATAGTATGTATGACTGAATGTTATAGCAGTGTTCATTTACCATATCAGTTATTATTGGATTGCAGTGTTGAAGATATACAGGGTGTTTGAAAGTCTTTGCCTCAAACGTGTAGGTGTGGTGGATCACTTCATGACAACAACTTCTGCTGGAGACAAAGTGTTAGTTGACACTTTACAGTGCCACAAGGCATCTTTCTTTTGAATTTTGCCAGCCCTGGGATGACAAAATTTCACCAAAGTAGCAGGACCTATGAACCAGGTGTGCTGCATCTATTTGTTACCTCCTCCAGTAAACTGATACTGTGATTTTCAATGAAAAACCTTAAGAATGAGTTATCCCTATGTTACCTGAATTATCAGAAACACATTGATTTCTCTCTTTCATTCTCTTGCAAATGTGGTATCTTTTAGCACTTTCTTTAGTACTTTCTCGTTGTCCAGTGCACTGCTAACCAACAGTTCTTAATACAGTACAAAGTAGTGAACATTACGAAGTTATTGCATCTTACCAAATGTAATTCAGCAAACGTATTTTTATTTTCATTTTGACAGAGAAATACTTCACAAAATAAACATTTTGTGTTTTATCTTGATTGAATCTTCCTTTTACTACATGCCTCACAACTACCCCTGTTTGCTACGAAAGTTGCAAAATGAACATTTCTATTTCCAAATCTCACGTCCTTCAACATTAATTTCTTCCATGTGATGTATGTATTGTTTTCTGTCTGAACTTACTTGCAGCTCTGGGATTGATATGTTTTACATTCATCTGGTCCATCAGTCCCTGAACAAAATTTATTCTAAACTACGCAATGGAATCTTTCCATACAGCCCACAGTACATATCATGAACATAATGCTTTTTGGGTCTTCTTCCCAGCCGATAAGCAGATCAAAGTCAGACAGCAACTCACACCTCCCTTACAAGAACTGTAGTCCTTTACTGCTGAAGGATACTGAATATTGATTTTAGTGCTGTGCTTCTGCTTCCTAACCATAAATGTTAGTTCTGTTCCATGGTAATTAGAACCCCCACCTCCCCCCCCCCCCCCCCCACACACACACACTCTTTTGTTGGCTTTTTATAAAAAAAATACCCCAATTGCATAGAGTTACGTCCTACAGCCAAAGTTAACTCTTTTTATTTCACTCGAAGGTGAAAGGCCTGACATGAAACTGCTACAAGGAGGATTTCTCTACTTTTAGCCTTCTGGGCAGGGTAAAGTAAGAAAAACATTTATAACAGTCCAGTCTCTTCAATGGAAAATCCAGGATGTAATGTAAAAATATTATGAGAAGGAAACTTGCCATTCACCATATAGCGAAGATGCTGAGTCGCAGATAGGCAGAACAAAGAGATTTTCACACTTCACACTTCAAGCTTTTGGGCAATAGCCTTTATCAACAACAGACACACGTGCACATGCAAACACAACTCACACACACGACTGCAGTCTCTGGCAACAGAAACCACACTGCCAGAGAGAGAGAGAGAGAGAGAGTGTGTGTGTGTGTGTGTGTGTGTGTGTGTGTGTGTGTGTGTGTGTGTGTGTGTGTGTGTGAAAGGCCATTGGGCAAAATCTGTAAGTGTGAAAATCTTTTTGTTGTGCCTATCTGTGACTCAGCATCTTCGCTATATAGTCCAGTTTCTTGTCCCCCACCCCCACGCTAAACTTCTTTGATAAAGCTGAAATTACCCTTTCTCCTAACTCACAATTATCGAATTCCCACTTCAGAGTTTCATTTTTTCCTTGATAAATATGAAAGCCAAGAATTTAGTCTTTCTGGTCTTGGATGACTCTGTGAAACAGTATTTACAATAATGAGATTACTAACACTAAAAGGCGCTTGACCTTTATGCAATTAGATCAGTGAAGCTAGGAAAACATAACAAAAAATAAATAAAAAGAAATTTACAAACAACACATGTGCAGCAGTACACAAGAAATGCACATGAGGCCAGGTGGTTCTCCAAAGCACCACATGTTTTCTGGTTTTTTTCATAAATCAAAATTACAGGTTTAATAACAAAGGTGCACATGAAGAAAATAGGACATAATCATCATTGTGTCCATGGTAACAAACACAGAAATTGTTAACATTTGTATGATTGTAAGGAAATCAAATATGCTCTCCAAAGCAAACCTTCATCTTTCACTGGAAAATATACAAACACACTTTTTGAATAGATAATGATATCTGGAAGTCCATTGAAGTGTTTTCAACTCAAGATAAATGTGTATTACACCTACCACCAGCCCAATATGTGGGGACCATGTGAGTGGTCAAAATAACCAAGACTCGAAAGTGATAGAAGTACAAACAGGCAAAAGAAGTTAGATAACCAAGAATTTCGCTTGCCCTACCTACTTTCATATGGAGCAGATAGCTGGATTATAGGCAAACATAGTACATATGCATGCTGCAGATTGCCTATACCTTGCAACATCTCAGAGGAATAACCAAAAATAAGACACCTGGTGTTGGCTGTGAAGTTTTGGTGAACATTTTGTCTCTAACAGAAGTTGTTCCCCAAGACATTAGCTGTCACTGTAAGATACTTGATGGTAAAACTTTGAAACACCCTCTATATATGTGTGTCATCTAAATGGCATTGTGAAGATTAATATTTCAATTTTGGACTATTAGTTTCTGAGACAGATGGGTAACTTTCTCATATTTGAGTCTGAAAAAACTACATTTGTCTTTTGAAACTAAACGGTAACTTTTATCACTTTGTAACCTAAATTCACTTCAGTATTAGCATGCAGCGTTTAAGTCTTGTTGTAACATCTTCCACTGTAACCTGGTAACACTTGTCCATTAGGTGAGGTTGGTAACACACACATTTGGAGTGGCACTCAGTTGGAGGTAAAAGTGAATTCAAATACTGGTGATGGATGAAACATTTGCACCTAGTATTTTGCAAGCAAGGGGAGGAGAGCTGACAGCCTAAAGCCCTGGTCACCAGTCTTTGCACCAGTGTCCTGGATTCAGTTTCAAGCCTCTTGGCAGTGTCTCATGAAATTAGGACATATGGCACTGCTGTCCTCAGATGGGGATGTTAAGCTCAGTGCGCACCCCATGTTACTAAGTAGGCTGTGTCCTGGCACTTGGTTTCACTCTGTCCCTTCTGTCATTATCATCAACAACAAAATCCATCATCATTCAACACAAAAATTATGCTACACACACTTCACATGTATCCGCAAGGAAAGGGGCCAATGTGTGCAGAGGAAGGACACAGTTTCCATGAGATATTCCAGCCAACAATGACATACTACATTTACATTTTTATGGTCCCAAACTAATTCAGGCTGCTTTTCTTTATGCCAATGAACAGTTTTGGCAGTCTGATTTCGGAGTGTTCAGTCCTCCTTTGGTTCTGCTCCTCAAAGAATCATAAGCTCTTGTGAATGCACCTGGATGCTGTCAGATTGGTCATGTGCGTGGGGGCGCACATTCCTGTAACATATGCGCGTTGGTGATGGTTGTAAAATACACCAGTGCCCTGTAAGTGTCCACATAATGAAAACTGTCAGTGATTAATACTAGGTGAACATGGAGGGCATCTAGACCTTTGGCAAACCCCTCACCCGTTTCAGTTGCATAATGCCTCATTGTTAACAAACCATATCAGTTGTCTTTGTGCAATGCTAACTCCCTGCAATAGCATAGATTGTGTGTTTCACATAAAATGGTAATAAATAACACCAGTTACTTTGACTGTTAAAATATGTGGCCCTAAATATATTTTTTCTCAAATTCCTGGCCATAGATTGAAAACAAAGAGAAACTGATGCAACAGTTGTAGGATCAAGGAATTGGTCGACGTGTTGTTAATGTGGTAATTTATCAGGCTTGGAACTTAAATAGTGGCAACTATTTTATCACAACCAATACCAAAGAGTTACATGTTTACACCTGTTACTGTCCTTCAAAGTAGTCACCAGCGTTGTGTAGAACCCGTTGCCAGCGACGTGGATGGTGTGTATACCGATAGCAGAGCCTGTTGTGCTGATAGTGCGAATGGAGCAGTCTACTGCCTGTCGAATCTCTAGGAACAGTTCTGAAGCGAATGCCACAAAGTGGTTCCTTCATCTTTGGAATCAAATCAAAGTCACAAGGACTTAAGACTGGGGAGTAAGGTGGATGGTACAGTGCTTGCCAGTCCCATCAACCGAACAGAGAAGCCAAGCTTGTGCTGTATGCGCCCGTGCATTGTCATGCAAAATGATGGGTGGGTTGTGCAGGAAGGGTCGCTGCCTCTTTCTCAAAGCTGGTCACAGGTGATGCTCCAAAAAGGAACAGTAATACTGTGCATTGACGGTCTGCCGTGGAGGAACGTAATGCGTTAGGATAACACCATCACAGTGGTACACGAAAATCACCATGACTTTAGATCGCTCCATTTGCACCGTCAACAGAACAGGCTCTGCTATTGGTATACTACACCTTCCACATCGCTGGCAGTGGGTTCTACACAACGCTGGTGATTACTTTGAAGGACAGTAATAGGTGCAAACGTGTAACTCTTTTGTAATGGTTGTGATAAAATTGTTGCCACTATTTAAGTTCCAACCCTCGTATTATTGGAGTCTGTGTAAATCCCACTTCATCCATAAATATAATGCAAGCTGTCAACTATTGGTATATAGTGCACCACATTAGGGGGGAAAAACTGTAATCTGGCATGGCAATCTTGTGGCTTGAGAACGTCCTTATTTTGGAAGTGATGTGATAAAATGTCAACTTGTGCAGAATTGAATACACAAGAGCCTATCTGTACTTCTGGCAGCTCTGATTCTTGGCCCACCTGTTTCAATATAATTTTCTGCTCATTGCAAGAAACAATCCTCTGCAACTAGCATGCAAATGGTACAAGGCCTTCTGTGTCCCTTGTCCTTGTGAATGATCCTGTGTCTACAAGTTGCCCATCCAATACAATGTCTCTATTTCCCCCTGAATATTAGGACTCCATATCACCATTTGTATTGTTCTCAGCTTGTTGAATCATTAATCTTGCTCTTATGCCATCACAACCCCAAAACTGTACATTTGGAGTGGCTGATACAGGAGACCATTGTAAGACTTGTGACTGACAGTGGCATCACAGTCGAAGGACTAAGAGCAGAGACAAATACAAGCAGTAAGAAAAGAGTGATAAACCTCAACAGGAAGACTGTCTACTCCACTGAGTACTTTAGTTCTTGTCAATAGTAAAATGGTCTATAACTCGACAAGTATTTGTTTCTGGACATATGTTTACAGTACTTTCTTCCCTATTTCGCCCACTACTACTCCTATAAGAACACTGGCCACTTTTTTTGTTTAAACACGATTGTGGATTAATTTAGTTTTAAGTGGTAGCATATGTTGCAAGTCTTGAAAACTGGGCATGGTGGAGAAGCAGGAGTTGTGGAGGAAATACTAATTATTGAAGGTTCTACTTTTAGCACATTTACTGTGTGTAACTGTTGGCAGTATCACAACTGTACATGTCAAGAACAGTAACAAGTCTTGAAGCCACTTCAGCCTCAGTAAAGGACTTGTCTTGGCAGTGCTGTTGTTGTTGGTCTTTAATATTTGCTCATATTAAGTGAAAATGTTTGTTCGTGACATGCAGCCCTAGGAAATGCTTTCCTATCTGACTGTAGAAGAAAATTTGACTCTGAGGTGGAGAATACTAAAAAGTAATCATTTCATACTTAAAGCATACTGTAAGTCAGTGTTCATCAAGGGCTCATTCTCTTCACCAGGATGGGGGTGGGGTGTGTAGCAATGTACTCCAACACACAGCTCCTGGAATGTGTTTTGTGATGGACTTTGCCTTTTTCCTTTCAAATGAAAGTTCAGTCATTCATTGATAGAGAAAATTACTAACAATGGAGGGGTTACTGACTTCTTTTTTCCAAACAATGTGAAAAAAGAGGATTAACTATTTAATGCCGAAGGTGAGATGCTTGTCAAAATCACGAATCACGTGGAGCTACTCTATTTTTACGAACTGCCATTAACTTGGTGCAGAATTTGGCTCTCTGTATCAAAATGACAGCAAAATGGGAACTAGGTCACCCTGCTGATGACTGAGAGTTTTTGTTGAGTTCATTCCAGTGCAAATGCGAAATTGTTATTTGTAGCCCCAAACATAATGAAACTCAACATTTGTGCCAAGGTGAGATTTGTTCTCATTGCGGGAGAGTGGCAAGTCTTGTTGCAATGGTTTGTACTATCAATAAAATCAAAACTGCCAGAAACAATTTGCTGGTCACACATTTATGTTCAAAGGGTGGCGGAGCAACTACATTAGAACCATTTACTTTTATGTGGTTTTTTAGAAAAGATTCTTTACAAAAACATTGAATTGATTTCTTTCTTTCACTGATTAAATGCAGTATCCTTTCTGCTATGCTCTTGCAATGCTTGCTAAGCACACGTAGCTTGTGTATTATGATTTGTTGTAACGTCTCAGCAGTGTCCACTCTTGTATCTGCACTAAGCCACTTTCAAGATTTTGTTGTCAGTAAATTATCTTTCCCCGATTACTTCAAGAACTTGGTTAGTTTGAAGAATGTGCGAGATGTTGTAGTTATATAGGTTAGCTGAAATAAATTGGTTTTGGTCTGAGCCTCGTTTGATTCTTCAAAGCAGGTGGGTTATACATTATTGGCTTGCTGGGCCTAATGTAGCTTCACCAGAGCCTCATTTGCCATCACTTCTGGGGTTTTCTGTGTGGCCTTCACAGCTAGCGTGGCAGACTTGGGACGCACACAGTCCCCTACATCATGCTGTTGCCTGTCTCCTACAATGTGGACAAAGGATGAACTTGTGGGCCCGAAAGACTTCCAGGAAGAGTCCTAGAATATGGACAGAATCTGGACAAAGACCAATTGGAAGACCATGAACAATATGGAGAGATCAGGACTGCAGTCAGACGTACTAAATGATAGACTGTGAGAGATAAGAGAAGTTTGAAAATGGCTCTGTGAATGACCTGCATATGCAGAAACATTTCTACGTCTAAGTCTACATCTACATCTACATCTACATCTAGACTCCGCAAGCCACCTGACGGTGTGTGGCGGAGGGTACCTTGAGTACTTCTGTCGGTTCTCCCTTCTATTCTAGTCTCGTATTGTTCATGGAAAGAAGGATTGTCGGTATGCCTCTGTGTGGGCTCTAATCTCTCTGATTTTATTCTCGTGGTCTCTTCGCGAGATATTCGTAGGAGGGAGCAATATACTGCTTGACTCCTCGGTGAAGGTATGTTGTCGAAATGTTAACAAAAGCCCATACCGAGCTACTGAGCGTCTCTCCTGCAGAGTCTTCCCCTGGAGTTTATCTGCCATCTCCGTAACGCTTTTGTGATTACTAAATGATCCTCTAATGAAGCGCATTGCACTCCGTTGGATCATCTCTCTCTCTTCTATCAACTCCATCTGGTACGGATCCCACACTGCTGAGCAGTATTCAAGCAGTGCGCGAACAAGTGTACTGTAACCTACTTCCTTTGTTTTCAGATTGCATTTCCTTAGGATTCTTCCAATGAGTCTCAGTCTGGCATTTGCTTTACCAACGATCAACTTTATATGATCATTCCATTTTAAATCACTCCTAATGCGTACTTCCAGATAATTTATGGAATTAACTGCTTCCAGTTGCTGACCTGCTAAATTGTAGCTAAATGATAAGGGACCTTTCTTTCTATGTATTTGCAGCACATTATACTTGTCTACATTGAGATTCAATTGCCACTCCCTGCACCATGTGTCAATTCGCTGCAGATCCTCCTGCATTTCAGTACAATTTTCCATTGTTTCAACCTCTCGATATACCACAGCATCATCTGCAAAAAGCCTCAGTGAACTTCCGATGTCATCCACAAGGTGAGAAGTTGGTCCACGGTTATGATGTTAAGACCAAGGTCCAGTCATCACAGTGGAAAAGAAAGGTTCTCCTAGACCATTAAAAGCTCGTCAGGTGAAATGTCGAAGCCGTGGTGATAGTTTTCTTTGACTTTGACGGATTAGTTCTTCATGAATTCGTACCACAGGGACAAACTTACAGTCGACGGTACGATAGGGACGTGCGGCGACGTCTGCAATAAAATGTGAGCATGAGATGGCTTGAAATGTGGCGAGACAATCCATATCTGTTGCGTCACCATAACGCACCTCCTGTTGGTGCGTGACACAGAATCACTAAGCTGCCTCATCCTGCACACTCTCCAGACCTGGACCCTGCGGACTGTTCTTTTGTTTCCAAAGTTGGAAACCCCTTTTAAAGGACGAAGATGAGCAACGATGGACGAGGTAAAAGAAAATTCGCAGACGGCGCTTTGCGCGATCCAGTAAGCGCCGTACCAAGACTGCTTCCGGAAGTGAAAACGGCTTTGGGAGCGGTGGAGGAGAGTATTTCGAAGGAGATCGTGCACAATAAGTAAAAGGTAAACGTGGGCGAAGTTTCGGAATATTATGAACATATATGTAGAAAGTTTGTAACGTTTGTTTTATGTAAAAAGCTTTTGAGTTTTTATATAAAAAAATTAGGAAGCATTACTTTCAGCACACGCTTTTAAATCTTACAGGTGCGTATTCTTGTTATCTCGGGACACAGTTGATTAACGCTGAAATTGAAAAACGTGTGTTTTTACAATGTTGCGTAACATCGCTTCATCAAATTTTTAAAGTTTAAGTTATGAAAAAAAAAAAAGATCACCGTAAAATAGGGAAGTTAATCACATATTCAAAGGAATATTGTCGCCACGGAAATCGAGGAGGGGCGTAGCATAAACATTAAGATTCTCAACGTACATATTGAACGGAATAAAATTTTTATTGTTAGTAACAAAAAGAGACGCTGAATTTTATTATAACGTAACGAACTGATCAAAAGAAAAAAATGTTTGACCGAAGTGTCTACAATGCAAGTTCGTCGTGGATCACGGGCTTCGACGGAGCAGCATCAGCATCTTTGGGGGGTGGGGGGGGGGGGGGGGGGAAGAATGTGTGGGAAAAAGACGTGCCCTTACGAAGGCGATTATTTGCATAACAAAGTTTTTGTGAGAGACATAAGGAATCACTGGCGTGAAGGAAAACGTATTTCTCAGGTGACGTGGTGGTGGTATTTTTCGTACCACATTGATAGGAGAAGAGTTAAATGCGTCTATGTGGCATTATCTGCAACGCTCTTTCATTCCAGATGTATAGTTTAGTATCACTCTCCTGCAGAATTAGACTAATTACAGCGTACACGTAACGACATTCTTAGTGACATGGGTTTATTATTACTTAGATAGTATTTGGAATATACTCGTGAGTTAGGAAAATTTCTGGTGATTTTGGTACCGGAACACAATTCCATGGAGTTAACGTTGGAGTAAATTAAACCTGCGAGGCCGTATCGGCAGTACCCCATGATACAAGGGATGACAGCTGACAGGATGCTATAGGGCTTCAACGCTCGGGTCACGGATAGTAGTTCTTCTGTCGAGCGATCCGCTGCATGTTGTTTGATTCTCCGTGTACGTGAGGAAAATACGTGTTGTCGACTTCCGCTTTCTGGGGCGATTCTTTCCGCCTTGTTTGTGTGGTCGACTGCAGACTTCATAAATCATTAAAGCCTGCATGCGAAAACTGGCCTCGTAGGGTGCCACGTACCTCTCTCATCCATTAGCGAAGCCGGTTTCTTTCTTTCTGGGTCGCCTTTACCAAGCTTCGTCTTTTCATATCGAAACTGTGACCTGCAGTCATGTAGTACTCTGTTGTTAAAGTTGGTTTTATCTTAAGTAGGTTCTGATAAGGCTCTTACAAAATGAACGTACGCTCTGACGCCACCACCAGCTGTGTTGAATAATTTGTAAACACGTTTGCAGAGGGAAGTTTCAGCTTAGCGCTCGGTGTGCGCCGTTTTAGTATTACAAGCTCTGCGATTATCCCCATAGTTCCTAAATTAAAAGGCAACTACAGTTACCTCTAAAGCGGTCCTTCTAATTCACGAAATTTGAGGATAGTTACTTACAATAGGGCGCGAATGCCTCCTTTCCCCATACTTCTCCGGCTGAAATTGGCATTCGCCTTTAATGTTGCATATTTCGTTGGCACGCCAAATTGTAACATTCCTCTAGTTCAGGTATGAGCATGCCTTGCGAACGAATAACTTTGATGTAGATGAACTACCTAAAACGATATACGAAAATGTGTGCCGAACGGAGATTCGAACCAGAATTTCCCGCTTATCGCGAGCGGACGCCTTACCAATTGAGCTATCAGAGTTCGCTCCTCGAATTAATAATCTATGTGAAGAAATATATAGGTGTGTGACATTTGGAAGCTTGGGTTGGTCCGGAGGACGTGGTCGGATAACCCAAGTGGTAAAGCCACCACTCGCGATAAGCGAGAAATCGGGGTTCGATACCCCGGTCCATCGTAGATTTTTCATGTGTCGCTTTATGTTGTCCATTAATAACCACAGTTAAGTTGAATTTCAGGAATACATTTCAGTATTGGAAACTTTAATTCGTCATTAAGTATACAGCTTTATTTTAATCGCTGCGCTTGTGATTTCGACTGTTGGTAATTTAAAAAGTGGAATAGATGGAGTCGCGAACGATGGCGGTCGAGTTCAAGCTTGTTCTGCGCAGCTACGTCACGTATCCTTCGACAGCCAATGATCGCTCTGCTATTACGATCAACAAACGTGATCGTAACGAATTGTTTAGTGAATTTCGGTTCCATTTGTTGCGAGTCGTCATCGCTGATTGTGCTGGCAAGTGATAAATTCTGCATAAGCAAGCGAGAGCACATACATTGCAGGCTTTCTTCAAGAGGAGAGCACCCGCAAGCGCGAAGTGCAACCATCACTGAGAATCGTCAACCATGCAGTCCCCGTCCATGCCTCGGCATGCGCGGACCACCATCGTTCGTGGATCGGACTACACGCACGTGATAAAACTTGAATATCCACTGGCATCCGTAAACATTTAATACCGTAGCCAAAACAAATCAAACAAACAATCCAATATTTACATCCTAACCACAAATCTCAGCAAACCATCTGTTGCAATATGAAATATTACACTGAGATTCGTGGATATGCTGCGAAAGTGTTACTGGATTCATCAGCGTGAACTACGTTGACTGTGGCATGAAATGACTGTGGCATGAAATGTCTGTGTCATGAAAAGTCTGTGTATTCCGGAGTATAAATAATTTTTTTACTTGTTTGTGGACACCAAATTTTCCACTTAAGAAAGGACCAACGTTCCATGACGCAGTGGCGGCGGTTGAAATGAAATTTACAAAGACGAAAAAAATTTCCTCCAAACAATTACTTCTCTCAATTTTAATTTACATTCAGTGCTGCTAACGGGCCGGCACAATATAAGAGCACACCTGTTGCTTCAGTATTACAATAGTTCTAATGGTAGATTTTAGATTATTTTCTCGCGAAATGCAGAATACGCCGTTTAGGCTAGTTTTGTTTTGGAAACCCAGCATTTATCGTGAAAATAAAGGACCTATTACACTTCTGGAGTGTCTGGAGCTACGTTCTACATGTGGAGTAGTATTCCGTATATAAAGATCTCTCCGTCTACGAGTCGAGGTGTTAGCTTTCTTGTTTAGTAACAGATTGAGTAGTGAGCGATTTCAGAGCCACCATGGGAAAATTGGTGTTTTCTGGCTCGTCTTAACAGGCTTGCACTACACGCATAACATAGATCAATAGTACAGCTCGAAAATTCATAAACTTTACTCATCATCCGATGTTTAAAAAAGCACAAAAAAGGTGCATGCCTGGAAACGGAGAGGTCGCGGGATTGAATCTCGGTCGATCTACGGATTTTTCAGTCATCGATTCAACCTTGCCGTCACCTCTGAACGATGTGAGGAGTCGCTGGAAATCACACGTGGTTCGGATTCCACGCTAAACTGTAGGACCCCATTCCTTAATTGGATAACTGGGGGTAGGTTAGACACACGCCGAAGTGGCGTCTAATTGAAAGACTTGCACGAGGCCATTCACCCACGAAATTACTATTATATCGCGACATCGAAGCAGAAAAAAAGAGGAGAGGGAAGGACGGCAACAAGACAAGCCGCGAACTTGGTGGTGGTGGTGGTGGTGGTTCTTCTCTATTTCTTTACGCTTCAGTGACACATTTTTCTCAACAGTGGATGCCTTGACGGAGACGTTGTTGTAGAAGTTTACATTTTGGCTGTCGAGGAAACGTTCTAGTTAGATATCCCAGAGAAACAGGTAGTGCCAGTGTGTCCTGTGCTGCATGAGCTTGGACGTTGTTGAGCGAAAACACTATTCGACTTTCTGCAACCTTTAGTCTTCAGTCTCGTTCGTTTGGAAATTTCGGTAGTGTGCTTCGGTTACGATTTGCCCGAGCATAATCTGTTAGCATTGCCGTATCCGATAATGGTCGGGTCTTCACCTCTTTCGGGAACGGCGAATCCACGCGTTCCATTGCTTGCTTTGATCATCTGTCTAGGGGTAATAGTGATGAACACCCAGCACTCATTCATGGGGAGTAGGCGCCTACAAAAGTCATCCGGATGGTCGTAACTCAGGTTTAAAATCCACATACTGCCTCGCTTCGGCGATCTTTCTGAGTGGGTGTGTACCGTTGTGGAACCTGCTATTTTCAAAATGTCATGCAAACTGTTGAAAAATGATCCTGATCGATTTTTAATTTTCTCATTATCTCCTGAATTGTGAGACGCTGGTTTTAAATCTGAAAGTCCTCCACTTCATTTCCGATTTCTGGTTCTTCGCAGAGATGTGATCTGCCTCTGTCGTACGTCGTTCAGACATGTTTGACCGCTGGAAGCGCCTGTGTCACCGAGCCAGTGTGCATTGTTGCCGTATACTATCACATCCATCGTACGTCTATATTGCGAACTATATACGAACAACAGCTGGTTGGCTGGAAGTGGTGGCTGTCTGAGCAGTTGAATGCCAGGTAAAGTAACAAAGGTCCTTATGTGTGCAGTAGCAGACGAGTGGTGTAGCCCATTCTTTCTGAAAACGGGCAAGGGCGACTGTTGATTGCGATGCGCGCCGCTGAGTCGCGTGGGTTGACCTCGGAGGCGTCGTGAAGTAGGCCGCGCCCCCGTCCAGCTCCAGCGCGGCTTGCACAAGAGGTGAGACTGGAGTCGCCGGCAGATTGTGGAGGCGCGTGCGCTGACGTCACGCTGATGTAAGGCCGCCTAGCGACGGCCCCTAATACAGCGCCAGCGGCCGCACCTATTGTCCCAGGCAGCGTGCGTGGGCCCCCGCCGCTGGACCCGAGCTCCAGAAGACGTCGTCACATCGGGGTTGGAGCCCAGTGGGGGCTGTATGGAAAGAGACACGGGTGGCCTACATCTGTCGTCATATAGTGTTGTTGTGGTATATGGTCCGAAGATTGGTTTAGTGTTGCTTTCCATGTCCACGGCTCTTCAGCTCCGTAGGTCCGTGTGCTTTTTGCTTCCCATACTTCCTTCCATTATCAAACTGACAATTTTCTGAGGCCTCGGGATGAGTCCTATCAACCGATCCCTTCTTTTAATTGAGTTCTGCTATAGTTTTTTTTCCCCCAATTCGATTCAGTACCTCCGCATTTGTTATTCAATCTGTCTAATCTTCAGCATTCTTCCGTAGCACATAATTCAAAAGCTTCTGCTTTCTGTCCTTTTTGTCTGAGTCACTTATCTTTAGAGGTCTGCGCGGATAAGAAACGTGAAATCCGCATCCGGAAGTTCGTTATCCGCATCCGCATATATTTAAGTTTTGAATGAGTGAGTAACAGTAAAAGACAGCAGTGCTTAGAATTATCGTATTTAATGACATAGTTATTGTTAGGGTGCCATTTCTGCGACAACTTAACTACTTTTTATATATACTAAGATGGTATCTGTTCATTCGGACATGTCTGAAAGAACAGATACCATCGGTGACCATGCAGCTCGTTAGGATCAAATTACCATGAAATGAACACCCTTAGTTGCTCACAGGCGTTGACATACGCCAACGGGGACAGATGAAAATGTGAGCCCCGACCGGGACTCGAACCCAGGATCTCCTGCTTACATGGCAGACGCTCTATCCATCTGATGGTAGACAGTGGGCAGGTTTGTCACCCACAGAGCACTTCACAGACAACACAAAAGACACGGTCGCGGAAACGGATTAGGCGCAGGTCTCTCGGGTACAGCTACGTCGGTCGTAGCCAGGGGCTGAGGACAACAGACATCCGCTCTACCCGGGCCCTGCGAGATTCCAAGAATGTCAACAGACTTGAAGTTTTCAACTAACATTGCAACAAACGTACTGGGCAGATGCCTTGTTCATTATTCGCAGATGACCCGCGGATATCCGCGCCGGTTGCGATTTTATCCGCCAAGTAACAAATACCGCGGATATCCGCATCCGCGCAGACCTCTACTTATCTTCTACATTTCACTTCTGTACAAGATTACACTCGAGGCAGATACTTCAGAAAAAACTTCTTAAAAGTTAAACTTGTTTACTTGCATGTCTGTATTAACAGACGTTGTTGACAAAAGGCGGCTGTCCGAAATTACAGCCATAAATAGGTAAAACATCTATACCTGGCACAGCTGAAGCCAAGCTATTCGCATTCGGCAAATTTATTTCGAAGTAATTTCGGACGACTGTCTTTCGTCAGCAATCTGTTCATCCAGACATGCAGGTAAATGTTACATGCCGAGGCGGGCAAAAGATAACATCGTAGGTTTCTTTTGCTCATAGAATCCTTATCACTGGTGAGGGAATACAGAGTATAGCTGCCAGTCTACATTTTATATCCCCTCTACTTTGGTGATAGTCACTTATTTTTCTGCAGAAATAGCGATTCTTTTAGAATCTCATTCCATAAAGTGTTCCCCTCGACATCACCTGATATAATTTGGCTACATACCATTACTCTTGTTTTTGCTTTTGGTGATATCCATCTTTCACCCTCTTTTCAAGACGCTATCTATCGGAACACCTGCACTTACAAGTCATTTGCCGTCTGTGGCAGCTTTTCAGTGAATATCGATAAACCCCAAAATTTATGTAATCTTTCTGGACTTTCATTGCCTTTCCAAATTTCTCTTTAGTTTCCTTCTCTTCCAGCTCAGTGTACAGATCGAATAATATAGATTATAGGCTACTGTCTCTTTTCAGCTATTGCTTCCCTTTCATGTTGTTCGATTATTATGAAGTGTGTCTTACATGGTGCACTTAGCAATAAACGAAGTAATACAACGGAACAGCGAGAACACATTAGGCGGAGTTTCATAGCCCACTGCCTACGTTAGAATACCACAATGACCCCTAATGCTACGGCTTCCATTATACTTGCCAGAATAGGGGGAAACTCAGAATCGAAAGAGCAGTCAGGCGACGGGATCCTATCTCTCCAAAACTATTCTGAGCGGTTCTAGAGGACGTCTTTTTGATCTCTAAATTGGTAACCACGATAAGACTTCCTAGTGGAACGTATTTGAAGCTCTTTCATTTTGCCGGTGATGTACTGTTTGTCTCTAGTGCGGATAAACTTTCACAAATAATGAATGTTCTTAATAGAGTATGTTTAGAAGCTGACTGCAAAATCGAGTAAGAATTAAGTCCAAAATGATGTGTAACCTATCGAAGAAAAAAAAGTGTAAACCCTTAATGAGGTGATAGAACCAGTCGGTAAGTTTTCTGTTTGCTTATTTCACTGGCCAGCCAGCCAGTGTCAGCTGCCATGCATACAAGGATGAAGAAAAAGGAAAAAAAAAAGGTCCGCTATGGTTTTGGTATAAACAGGATTTTCAAAACGAAGCTCCCTTTGTGCATCAAAAAGGAAGTTCGCAGTCGATGTACGTTACCAGTTTTGTCTTATGACTGTGACATGTGCACTACAATGAAACCTTAATAGATGTAGCCGGGATATATAGCTATGCGAATGCAAGGTAGGTAGACCAAACAAGTTCTGTTGTGGATAAGACAAGACAGAGGCGACAACCGGATGGAAGGTGGGTGGACAACATTAGAAAACTTTTAGGAGCAAGTAGTGCGCATGTAGGTGAAGATCGCAATGAATATTAACGCTGAGAGGAGGCGGTTATTAGTGTGGACGTCGAACGGTTAATCTCCGTTTTCAGCAAATCCTTACCTTGGTCATCTACCATCCATGCACCGAGAAATGGAATATGCGTAATTTTCATCGCGCGATTGTTTGAGAGGGTTTCCATAGAAGCTGGACAGGCGAGGACGCCACAGCCAGCAGTGTTCGCTCCGTTTCTTATCTGACAGGGTCCGTTAGAATTTGAGGACACTGGCGTTACTGACAATATTGCGGAATGCTATTTATTGACGAATCGGTATGACGAAACTTGAAAAAAATTCTTGGTCGCGAGCCCAGTAGCGACGAAAAAGCTTTAAAAAACGTGCGTCTGTGTTTTAGTAGTAGTATCTGTACGGACACTCCTATGTAAAGTGGAATACACCACTAGGTGCCACCCGAGTCCGACTGCCAGAATGAAAGGCGGGGGGAGTATTTTGCTGTCAGTAGAGAAGCAATAACGGCAGAATGGCTGGATCAGGAGAGCTCAGTGGCATCGTACGTAGATTAGTCATTGGATGTCACCTACGTAACAAGTCCATCAGGGACACTTCAACGCTTCTAAGGTCGATTGTGAACGTCGATTTCACTCAGGACCCCAGCGTCAGTCACTACCTGCCCAGGTTTCGGCTCTTACGAAAGGGCTGCTATTCCTCCACAGACATTGTTCCATAAAAACACCAGAGAACTGCCGGATATCAGTAACTTCCTGCCACGATATTTCGGCGCAGAGTCTTCTGGCCATCTTCAGGTGAGTGCCACTGTAGTAGTATGGAACAATCAGTACGCCGGGAAAGCTTTAAACTCCACAGACATTCATTGGAAGTGTCCCAAGCAAAGTTCAAGCTGTTATAAGGATGGAAACACGCCTTATTCATGTCCACTGACAGGTGTCCGGGTACTTTCGATCAGGTAGAGTATACCTCTATATAGGGCGCTTGAATATGTTTGTTCATCAACTCCAGAAAACTGGTCAAATTACCGAACGCAGTCGTGTCTCGATTAAAGCAGTCTTCATCCAAGTCTAAAAATCCTAGTCTACATCTACATCTACATTCATACTCCGCAAGCCACCCAACGGTGTGTGGAGGAGGGCACTTTACGTGCCACTGTCATTACCTCCCTTTTCTGTTCCAGTCGCGTATGGTTCGCGTGAAGAACGACTGTCTGAAAGCCTCCGTGCGCGCACGAATCTCTCTAATTTTACATTCGTGGTCTCCTCGGGAGATATAAGTAGGGGGAAGCAGTATATTCGATACCTCATCCAGAAACGCACCCTCTCGAAACATGGCGAGCAATCTAAACCGCGATGCAGAGCGCCTCTCTTGCAGACTCTACCACTTGAGTTTGCTAAACATCTCTGTAACGCTATCACGGTTACCAAATAACCCTGTGACGAAACGCGCCGCTCTTCTTTGGATCTTCTCTATCTCCTCCCGATCTGGTACGGATCCCACACTGATGAGCAACACTCAAGTATAGGTCGAACGAGTGTTTTGTAAGCCACCTCCTTTGTTGATGGACTACATTTTCTAAGGACTCTCCCAATGAATCTCAACCTGGTATCCGCCTTACCAATAATTAATTTTATATGATCATTCAATTTCAAACCGTTCCGCACGCATACTCCCAGATATTTAACAGAAGTAACTGCTACCAGTGTTTGTTCCGCTATCATATAATCGTACAATAAAGGATCCTTCTTTCTCTGTATTCGCAATACATTACATTTGTCTATGTTAAGGGTCAGTTGCCACTCCCTGCACCAAGTGCCTATCCGCTGCAGATCTTCCTGCATTTCGCTACAATTTTCTAATGCTGCAACTTCTCTGTATACTACAGCATCATCCGCGAAAAGCCGCATGGAACTTCCGACACTATCTACTAGGTCATTTATATATATTGCGAAAAGCAATGGTCCCACAACACTCCCCTGTGGCACGCCAGAGGTTACTTTGTCTGTAGACGTCTCTCCATTGATAACAACATGCTGTGTTCTGTTTGCTGAAAACTCTTCAATCCAGCCACACAGTTGATCTGATATTCCGTAGGCTCTTACTTTGTTTATCAAGCGACAGTGTGGAACTGTATCGAACGCCTTCCGGAAGTCTAGGAAAATAGCATCTACCTGGGAGCCTGTTTCTAATAATTTCTGCATTTTGCGTTATTTAATCATTAAATAGAGGGCCACGACCAATTTACTCAACTGATATTGTCACACAATACGTGCTTCTTCGTACAAATTGATTCGTTCGTTATACTTCTGAATCGAAAAAAGAACGTCTCATTCTTCGAACGAGTGTCAGGATACTGAACAGTTGAACGACATAGTATTTCAAAACTGTTAAGGCTTCCATGGCCAATTGGACATATTGTGTGTTGCTTCTGTTTCAGGTGCTTTGGGTGACGTTTGTTTTATAATTTTTCTGACATTTCGCCAGCATGAGTGGCTTCACGCCCGATTGTTAGTCGTGGGCTGGACAGTGTTGTTAGAGAGACGGGGAGGGATGTTTGGTTGGGGGTATTCCTTTCTTGGAAAGTGTTCATCGTGGTGTGCGAACAACGTACTCATTGAAAATGCAGTTCACGGTTGTGAATAAAATTTGTGGAACTGACTGGCGCGACCTTTCGCCTTACGACTTAAGTGGCTACCCCCGAATACTGCGAAACCATTCCAGAGGCATGGCGGCCAGCCAGATGCGTGCTTATACGTGCGTGTGTGTTGGAAGGGAGGGGGGGGGGGGGTGGCGGCTCTAGCGACCTCGCTTCCCAGGAAGATTGCCAAACATGGCGCACAGCTCCACGGAGACGGGCGATGAGGAATGCAGGATACCTGACACACGAACTGCTGTCCAAGAAAATGCTATGGTCGGCGCCATCCTCTGCAGCATTTACATCGAGTTTTATCTCCCTAATGCTAATGTTAAGTATTATCTCAGCTGCAGACATTTCAGGAGAAAGACTTTACTTGACAGAATTGTAAGTCGTGAGGAACAGTACGTACAAGTTGAGGCGTCAAGTATGGTTCGTTCTTGTCCATTTGCAGTATTGCCTCTCATGTATTTCCTTCTGCGTATTGAATACTTGAAGGGAACCCAGTTCCCCTTGTGTTAGTAACTTCCTAAGGGACTCCTGTCATTGGATGGTATGTGCGTATGCAAATCGTTGAAGAACCATCGTTGAGTTTAACTAGAGGTAATGAAGAAATAGAGGGGAAAGGTCATATTTCATGCAGGCGTGACCTACCAAAAAGTGACGCTTCCGCTTCTTAATACCCTGTGTGGAAGATGATGGAAAACTCTCATACCTCAAACTTCATTATCCTGCGTTCATATATTGGATCTGTAGCGTCAGTTAAAAATTTGTTCCGGGCCGGGATTCGAACCCGGCGCTCAGTTATTGCGCGCAGACATCGCGACCAGTAGACAACCTGAGCACGCGTACGTACGTGACTCAACATCTTATTGTCACCTCCGATTTGGCTAGAAGTCTAGATTGCGTATAAATGAGAATGTGGTTTCTTACCTCGTAACGTTCTACTTCATAAATTTCTCATCGTAACACACTCTTATTTTGAATGTTCTCCTTGCAGATGTATGCTTAGAGAGAGCGCGTGGTAGTTTGGTCTGGAACAAATGTGTAAACTTGTGATTCTCTCACCCACGTCCACTGAGTGAAACACGGATAGTAATGTACTGATGATTACAACATGTATATCCAAATGATAAATGTTGAAAAAGTCCCAAGAGACCTAACAGTATTCGTGTGCCACTTGATGTCCTCTCGATGGGCCTTACCTCGTTTAGCTGCAAATACCAAGCGACGTGATGCAAATTAAAGCGCTAGATTCTCTTTCGGGAAGACAGCAATTCAAATCCTTGCATAGATTTTCGTGGTTGCCGTAAATCGCTTGAGAGCAACCGCCGGTCTAGTTCCTTTGACAAGAACGCGGTATGTACCTATCCCAAGCTTTTATTCAGACTGTAATGACCTCGTCGTCAACGGGATGTTAAGCCGTAATCTTCTTTTCTTTTGATTACCATGATAATTACACTCCTGGAAATTGAAATAAGAACACCGTGAATTCATTGTCCCAGGAAGGGGAAACTTTATTGACACATTCCTAGGGTCAGATACATCACATGATCACACTGACAGAACCACAGGCACATAGACACAGGCAACAGAGCATGCACAGTGTCGGCACTAGTGCAGTGTGTATCCACCTTTCGCAGCAATGCAGGCTGCTATTCTCCCATGGAGACGATCGTAGAGATGCTGGATGTAGTCCTGTGGATCGGCTTGCCATGCCATTTCCACCTGACGCCTCAGTTGGACCAGCGTTCGTGCTGGACGTGCAGACCGCGTGAGACGACGCTTCATCCAGTCCCAAACAGGCTCAATGGGGGACAGATCCGGAGATCTTGCTGGCCAGGGTAGTTCACTTACACCTTCTAGAGCACGTTGGGTGGCACGGGATACATGCGGACGTGCATTGTCCTGTTGGAACAGCAAGTTCCCTTGCCGGTCTAGGAATGGTAGAACGATGGGTTCGATGACGGTTTGGATGTACCGTGCACTATTCAGTGTCCCCTCGACGATCACCAGAGGTGTACGGCCAGTGTAGGAGATCGCTCCCCACACCATGATGCCGGGTGTTGGCCCAGTGTGCCTCGGTCGTATGCAGTCCTGATTGTGGCGCTCACCTGCACGGCGCCAAACACGCATACGACCATCATTGGCACCAAGGCAGAAGCGACTCTCATCGCTGAAGACGACACGTCTCCATTCGTCCCTCCATTCACGCCTGTCGCGACACCACTGGAGGCGGGCTGCACAATGTTGGGGCGTGAGCGGAAGACGGCCTAACGGTGTGCGGGACCGTAGCCCAGCTTCATGGAGACGGAAGCGAATGGTCCGCGCCGATACCCCAGGAGTGTCCCTAATTTGCTGGGAAGTGGCGGTGCGGTCCCCTACGGCACTGCGTAAGATCCTACGGTCTTGGCGTGCATCCGTGCGTCGCTGCGGTCCGGTCCCAGGTCGACGGGCACGTGCACCTTCCGCCGACCACTGGCGACAACATCGATGTACTGTGGAGACCTCACGCCCCACGTGTTGAGCAATTCGGCGGTACGTCCACCCGGCCTCCCGCATGCCCACTATACGCCCTCGCTCAAAGTCCGTCAACTGCACATACGGTTCACGTCGACGCTGTCGCGGCATGCTACCAGTGTTAAAGACTGCGATGGAGCTACGTATGCCACGGCAAACTGGCTGACACTGACGGCGGCGGTGCACAAATGCTGCGCAGCTAGCGCCATTCGACGGCCAACACCGCGGTTCCTGGTGTGTCCGCTGTGCCGTGCGTGTGATCATTGCTTGTACAGCCCTCTCGCAGTGTCCGGAGCAAGTATGGTGGGTCTGACACACCGGTGTCAATGTGTTCTTTTTTCCATTTCCAGAAGTGTATTATGTCTTTGCAAATTACTACCGGTCCTTCAGCAGATGCAGAAGAGGAGAACGCATTGTTTTGCATGCTATTGTTTTAGACCGGAAGATGAACGAAGATCTGGCGCGCTCTTTCACATCCTAGGACTAATAAGGATTTAGAAACACATTGCACCAGAATAAAAAAGTAAAACATATGCTTGAAAATGGCACCGTCTAGCTACGGCTCTTCACTTGCCACAAACTCGTAGCAGCACAAACGCTACTTATTAATGATCTCTTTGTTTTGCTCTGTCGAACAACATTCTTGGCTTTCGCACGATAAAGTGTTTGTTCATCATCATTCTGTCTCGTTTGGCAATAGACATTGTTGCACAGCGTTAATTGTCAGTGGTTGTGCACAACATCTGCGTACTTTCCTAACTAGAACGAAGGGGTATATTGGGCATGCTGACACTGCACCGTTAATTCTGTTCCTCAGAAGTAAAGGTGACATAAATCCAATTTCTGCCAAATACAAGAGTATTTGTAATGACAAAACACCCCTCCATTTATGGAAGAATGGCGGCAATGAGGCATGCGCCTTTTAACGATCTCTCTCTCTCTCTCTCTCTCTCTCTCTCTCTCTCTCTCTCTCTTACACACACACACACACACACACACACACACACACACACACACACACACGTGAGGAGACGAAATTCTGAAGAGAATGTGGACTCGCGGTTCCGCGCTTTCCCTATATCTCCTCAGGCGAATACTGGGAGTATTCCCCCGACAAGACCACGACAGGTTTCCTCCCACATCCTTATATAACTACGGTATCACTGCATCTGTACCGACCTTGATGTCGGCGGGATAATTTTAATCCTTCCTGCCATTGGCGTGAAGGCACTTCTTTCGCCTTATGTACACAAGCGATCAAGCCGTCTAGTTATTAAGAGCTCGGCCTACATTGAACTCCAACCTTCCGTCATGTTTCGTATTAGTCTTTGTGCATCTACAAAGTAGTTATTTAGCAAAATAGTGAACGGCTTCGCTGTGTCTGCTACATAGCAGGTCGAGAGTCTGCCGCGCGACTGCTACGGTCGCAGGTTAGGATCCTGCCTCGGGCATGAATGTGTGTGCTGTCCTTAGGTTAGTTAGGTTTAAGTAGTTCTAAGTTCTAGGGAACTGATGACCACAGATGTTGAGTCCCATAGTGCTCAGAGCCATTTGACCCATTTTTTTGAACCAGGTCGAGAGTCTACTTAGCAAAGAAAACAATTCATTTGCGTGACACCGTGATAATGCACTTAGTTACGCTGTTAACGAAAATAGTCTCTCACGAACGCGAGTACCAACTACACCTAGTACGTGGTATCCGTAGTGGAAGTCGCGTACCGCAAGTAATTTGTTGTACCGACTCTGATGTTTCCATTTTTTCGCTAATAAACCACTCTGATCACCAGCGAAGTTTTTCCATATTAGAAAAAAAAGTGTGAAATGATGATTACGAACAGTCTTGCTGGAAGTAACAGCGGGTTAAACATAATCAATATCATTTCTCGCTGACAGAATTAGGTAGGAAACCGATGTTTCTGCAGTATTTTCATGTTCCAACGCCCCCGTCTTTATGTCGGCCGGTGTGGCCGAGCGGTTCTAGGCGCTTCAGTCCGGAACCGCGCGACTGCTACGGTCGCAGGTTCGAATCCTGGCTCAGGCATGGATGTGTGTGATGTCCTTAGGTTAGTTAGGTTTAAGTAGTTGTAAGTTCTAGGGTACTGATGACTGATGACCTCAGCAGTTAAGTCCCATAGTGCTCGGAGCTATTTGAACCATTTTAACAATATTTTTAAGTTTGTTTGTGCCATTAACTAAACATAAAGCAACAGATATACATGGGCTGATGATCACAAGTAAAAGGATTGTTTTTGTTTTCTCCTTTCTCATTTTTAGGATAAGGAAGTTTTTTTTTGGGGGGGGGGGGAGGAAATGTGCCCTTGTTCATCTGTTCATTACCAACTACCGGTGTCAGTACGTCGTATTTCTGGAACCACTGGCCGTAGAAAATTATAGGCTGGTCATGACGAGAGGCAGAGGATAGGAAGGTGGCTATTCGTGGAGTATCCGGGTTGTCAGTGATTGTTACCTGTCTGCTCCTGGTGTGCATGTTTCCTTACGTTTCCTATGTGGTGTGCGCGAAAACACACTACGTAAATATTTGTGTAGGCTGTTTGTGGCCTGCCAATTTCATCCTGTTTCCGAGAAGCTTAGTTTTTGAGCTACTTTATTCTCGGAAAGCTTACCAGAAATTTTCAGGAACCGCACTTGACCACAATCTTCCCTTTTTTTACGTGATGCATTTCTTGCCTATAAATTAATGGACTTGTAAATAAGTAAAGTAGTTTATGCTGCTATAATCTAGTTGTTTACGGAGTTTCAACTGGCTGATATTATTAGTGCCAGGTCAACGTTCTTGTAAAGATTTTACGTTGCTGATTCATGTTGGTGGCATTGCCCGGCGTGTATTTTGCCGTTTAGAGTACTAGTTTCTAAAGGATCAAGTGTTTTTCACTGGCGTGGTAATATGTTGTGAGCCGATGAGGTAAATACGACGGAGAATACTCTGCGTGTGTAACGCACGCGCCGGTCGGATACGATGACGATGGCGCAGCCCGCTGCCGGCAGAGGCGCTGCCGTCGGCCTCGGCTGGGAGCGCACGCGGCTGTCAGTCGAGCACGGACCGCGACGCGAGCAGGTGCGGCCGCACGTACTGTGCGCTGTTACGTGAGGCTCCGCCGCGCCTTGCTGTGACCTCGGCAGCCGTCCCGTGTCTGCTTTGCTCTGCTGTGCTGCTGCTGCTGCGCGCGTGAACAGCCCACCCAGTCCGTTTTAAGCGTTCCCTGTCGTCGGCTCCCTCTCCGAAACACTCAGGTGCAGCGCCGGTACAGAGACACGCACACACCCAGCCGCACGCTGCGAATGCTAACTCAACTTGTTAGTCCCAATTGTCCCTCGGCGCTGTGCAAGACGCCGCTGTTTGGCTAGAAATAGCGACTGACGTGTGTGCGCTCGCACCAGTTGGCGTGCCAACTGTTGCGCTGTCCTCGTAACCCACCCAGTGAATGGTGTGCTGCGATTTTGTTAAGTGCACTGCGGCGCCAGGTGCGGAAGAAGAGAAATAGTCACCTTACAACGAAAACATAGTGTTTTGAACGAGTGGTGTTGAAATCCGTGAAACCGTTTCGTACTAATCTGGCGGCTCAACTGGAAGAATATCAGTGCAAACGAACTGACGCATCCGTATGAGGGACAGCTGTTTGTCAGACGCCGGCGAAGAGCGAGACGGGATTACACAGCTGAGCGTGCAACAGACTGCCCCTATGCACCGTGAATGGCAGCGCTTGTTCAGAAGCCAGGGCTGCCGCGTACCAGTTTTCTCGCTACTGGGCGGAGGAAGATGAGGCTTTAGCTGTCAGAATGCCAACCTAGTCCACACTGGTAGCTTAACTGTCTGTCCAGCTTGTGACACATATTCTGTGTTCCGTTCTGTGTTCGGCGGTGCTGCAGGCATCAGAGATTTGCTGCGGTCGCATATGAGAAAAGTGCCGTTATTAGCAATGCTTGTGACTGAAAAACCAGCAGCTTTACCTCAGCACCTCGTGGCTCTTGCGTGAGTTATTTTTTAGTTGTCTTCACTACGCTGAAATAAAAGGTGAATCATTAATGTCCAGGAAGTGACGCTGTTTTACTTAGTGCCGAAGGACGTCTGGCTGTGGCTCGTTAAGAGTAAATTACTGGTCGTGAGAGATAGGAGAGAGGTGCGAAGGCTACGTAAGAACAGTTTCTGTAATTGAAAAGCGTCGAGAAGGGCGCTCAAGATTCTGCTGTCGCAATTTGCCTCGGATGCTCTGAATGGTAGATGTAAATTTGCCAAATGGGCCTTAATGTGAGTGACGTGTGACTCGGCGACCTTCCAGAGCCGCCCACACGACTGGCCGTAGCCTGTATTAGGAAGGCGAGCCTTTTGCGGAGAACTGCGGGCGGAAGTGGGAGGGGGAGGCAGGCCTCCAAAGGCGGCGGCCCGTAGCCTGCAGTGCGGCGCTCTCACCGGCAGCTGCGCGCGTTGTGAGCGACTGGTGCTCCGAGGTTAAATATACGCCGAGTGCTACTGAACGTCCGGACACCTGTTGAACGCCGGGGCTATTCGAGAGTGACTGCACGTGCGACGCAGCGACTGAAGCGGTGGATATCGAATGAGGATTGCGCGGTAGATAAACGTGCCCGTGTGCGTACGTGAGAGTGTGCGCGATGTCGCTGTACCGGTTCGTGCGCGGCGGCCGCCTGTTCGTGGAGGCGACTCGCGAAGGTGGCGACCGCGACGACGTGGCGGCCGGGGGCGGCGCCGGCGCCGACGGCCGCTGCGAGGAGCTGTCCGCCGTGGAGACGCGGCGCCGGCTGCGCTCCGAGGTGACGGGCCGCACCGAGAGCGTGGAGCGCGAGGCGCGCCGGCACGGCGTCCGCCGCGTCACGACGCGCGTGCTGCGCCGCACGACGACGCTGAGCCGCGCCGAGGAGCTGTCGAGCGCGGAGCGCAGCCTGCTGAGCAGGGCCGCGCCCGCCGCCGCGCGCGCGCCGCCGCTGCACGCCGCCCCGCACTTTGCCGTCACCCGTCCCCACAAGGTACACCGTGTACTCCAGCACCGCCGCTCCACCTACTCCCTAGTGCGACAAATGCAGCTTTCGTCTTCGTATATAAGAACCGAGATCGTCCTCCACCGGAAGCTGGGGAGGTCTTTTGCCAGGAGCTGGGGAGGTCTTTTGCCAGGAGCTGGGGAGGTCTTTTGCCAGGAGCTGGGGAGGTCTTTTGCCAGGAGCTGGGGAGGTCTTTTGCCAGGAGCTGGGGAGGTCTTTTGCCAGGAGCTGGGGAGGTCTTTTGCCAGGAGCTGGGGAGGTCTTTTGCCAGGAGCTGGGGAGGTCTTTTGCCAGGAGCTGGGGAGGTCTTTTGCCAGGAGCTGGGGAGGTCTTTTGCCAGGAGCTGGGGAGGTCTTTTGCCAGGAGCTGGGGAGGTCTTTTGCCAGGAGCTGGGGAGGTCTTTTGCCAGGAGCTGGGGAGGTCTTTTGCCAGGAGCTGGGGAGGTCTTTTGCCAGGAGCTGGGGAGGTCTTTTGCCAGGAGCTGGGGAGGTCTTTTGCCAGGAGCTGGGGAGGTCTTTTGCCAGGAGCTGGGGAGGTCTTTTGCCAGGAGCTGGGGAGGTCTTTTGCCAGGAGCTGGGGAGGTCTTTTGCCAGGAGCTGGGGAGGTCTTTTGCCAGGAGCTGGGGAGGTCTTTTGCCAGGAGCTGGGGAGGTCTTTTGCCAGGAGCTGGGGAGGTCTTTTGCCAGGAGCTGGGGAGGTCTTTTGCCAGGAGCTGGGGAGGTCTTTTGCCAGGAGCTGGGGAGGTCTTTTGCCAGGAGCTGGGGAGGTCTTTTGCCAGGAGCTGGGGAGGTCTTTTGCCAGGAGCTGGGGAGGTCTTTTGCCAGGAGCTGGGGAGGTCTTTCGCCAGGAGCTGGGGAGGTCTTTCGCCAGGAGCTGGGGAGGTCTTTCGCCAGGAGCTGGGGAGGTCTTTCGCCAGGAGCTGGGGAGGTCTTTTGCCAGGAGCTGGGGAGGTTTCTCTGTGAGAAGCTGGGGAGATCTTTCTACCAGACTCTGGGACAGTCCTTCACTACAAACTGCGGATGGCCTCTACCACAAGCTAGGATTTTCGTAGACCCATCCACAGCCTCAGCTGGACAGTCGGCCAACAGCCGATGAATATTTGAGATGTAATTGATTACACCTTCAGCCTTATATCTGTGAGCTCCAATCGTCACACGCCCCTCTATTGGCAGATAGTGGCTCTGTAACCAACTGTACCCAGTGCCATAAAAGAGAATAAAAATCTGCGTATACGAATAAGTTTCTTGCGTTGGTGTTGCGTTATCGTTTTAAAAAAAATTAATCCATTTGTAAACACCCTGTTTCCATGCTACAGGGTGTTCAAACGAAGACACAATTATATAAGGTGTTATAAAAGGTGTTGAAGGTAGTCTAGGTAGCCTCCATTATAGGATTACAACTGTATATGACATTCCGTTTTCTTAAACATACAACGTTCACTAGCGAATTTCAGTTCTTACTCATTCTCTCTTTGCAGTTTGGGAGTAGCGTGACCAAGATTCTCACAGTGTTGATTTCTTGCTGTAGGATGATCAAGTTTTTGCGCTAAATGCACGTTTTTGCCTAGCACTAATCCGCGTGCTATTTTGAGAGCTGCCACCAAGGAATCACAATGAGCGACAGGTATATACAAACATAAAAAAAAAGTTTTGCATCACCCAGGTTCCCAGAACTCCTGAAGATAGACGTAGACTGTGGATATTGTGCCATAGACACAGTCCCCTTGACTGTTCAGAGATGGTACTAAACCTTCCCAAAGATATAAAGAGCCATGCACGAGCAGCGCCTATTAGACGGAGGGGGTTAGACAGCCGATCAGTTCCAGTCATTCCACCAGGAAGGAGCTACACGGCTCGTGTTGCCTGTAGTTCAACCGTGCGTAGACAGTCAATATCGTCGTTCGATCGCATCCGCGTTGTTACTTTGTGTCAGGAAGGGCTCTCAACAAGGAAAGTGTCCAGACGTCTCGGAATGAACCAAAGCGATGCTGTTTAGACATGGAGGAGATACAGAGAGACAGGAACTGTCGATGACGTGCCTTGCTTAGGCCGCCCAAAGACTACTATTGCAGTGCATGACCGCTACCTACGGATTGTGGCTCGGAGGAACCCTGACAGCAATGCCACCATGTTGAATAATGCTTTTTATGCAGCCACAGGACGCCGTGTTACGACTCAAACTGTGTGCAATAGGGCGGAAATGATGTTTATGTTCCAACGCCGGTAGAAACTGAAGAATCACAGCGATGTTTATGTTTATCTCTATTCCAATTTTCTGTACAGGTTCCGGAACTCCTGGAACCGAGGTGATACAAAACTTTTTTGGTGTCTGTTTTGTTACTAGGCAATTACGTATTCCTGTGTTAGTGGCAGTAATTATGCCAGTGCAGCATTCGGCTACATTAAATTTGCTTGGAACCATGAAATCTCTCTCTTCCCCTCTATCTATCTAATTACATTTCTGCATTTCTCGTGACTGGACAACGTCCTTATTTCTTTTAGAACCAAGCAACACTTCGTGGCAGTAAGACATCGTATTTGTGTACAGTGCATGACTGAGTTACTGCCCACTAATCGCTATGTTCTTTCCGATTGGCGTATGGACCTAGGGAAAAATGACTGTTCACATGCCTCAGTGGAAGCCATCTCTCATTCTTATTCTCATGATTGTCGCAAATCTTCCTCAAATATCGGTCCTCTTTAATGTACTCAACAGGGTTAAGCGAGAACAATATCGCCTTGCAAAGATTTCCTTTTAAGGTCGCTCAGCATTTCTGTTACTCTTCCATATTTGCTACATCGACCTATTGCAGAAGCGTCTATAAATTCGTTTGTTGTCTATCGTCGTTAACTGCCTCTGGTCGCACAGGCGGTATTGATCTAATACTAAATCCTACACAAGGTAATACATTTGTAGAGCTTTCGTTTCAAAGAAGGTTCCATGTTTGAACAACGATTTATAATTTACAAGTATCCTTTCTTAACGTTGATAAGAACGAAGTGACAGTGGAAGGAACTAAATAATAACCTTGATGTTGAGAAGAAGGAAATACATTCAGGGTTTAATATCTCCTAGACGACCTCACTAGAAGCAAAGGACAAACTCTGAAAAATTGGTTGAGAAAACTGGCCCTGTCCTTTTCAAGGGAACCCATCTTGATATTTGCCTTAAGCGCTTTAGGGAAATCACAGAAAACGCAAAACTGGATGGTCGGACGGTCGATTTCAACATCGATTCTTCAGAATGTGTCTAACTAGTGCCTTAACCAAAGCACCACCTCACTCGATTTCGGTTGAAGCTAAATGTGTTAGCTCCCTGAAACAAGGATCATCTTCTCAATTTGCTGGTACCACAAGATCACTCATCTTGTGCACGTTAGCTCTAATTCTTCACAACTGGTAATGCGTCTGACACTATCGCAAAAGTTTTTTTTCAGTCGTTTAGCTGTTGACCAACGGTTGTCGTTTCATTCATCGACTAGTGTGCTCCCATCCGCAGAAAAGCTACTCTAGCAGAACGTATGCCTCAGTGATTTCCGGATAGAAATCGTGAAAAATTAGTCTTGTGATTCATAGTGTATATTCCTGCCGACATAAGGATCTCATTTGTATCAAATTGACTTAAGCCGTTTCCTCTCTTATAGCTCGGCGCCCAATGGCGGGTAATTGAAAATTTGGCCTTATTCCACTGTAACTCGCAATGTTCAGTTTCATTCAGTGTTGCGAATGTTGCGCAACTTAAAAGGGCAGGACGCAGTAGTAGTATCATGTCCACCTTTGCGTTATCGGATTTGTGAAATTTCAGAATGCGCCTTGTTGTGCTTTTCGTGCAGACGATGGGAAAAATGTAGCGAAGCAGTTGAGAAGTGGGAAAATAGAAACGCTGACGTCGCGGGAATGAATCCTCCCGACGGCCGCATCAGCTGCACCCCAGCGTTGCTCCCCTGCGTTCGGTGCCTGTCTCATTTCTATTTTCAGCGCGCCCTTCGCTAGTGATATTTACGGCACTTGGTTCCGACGTGTTCGGCACACAGATGTACAGTATAAATTCTGAGAGATGGAAGGCTGCGAATGAACAGTTTGTGACGCCAGAACGTAATGTGTCACTGTGTACTCTTCTTTTAGAGGACATGGGATGGTTTCGATAGTTGTATGTCATTTTTATTTGAATACTTAATCTTCTAATTCTGACTGTAGTCTTGTTGCTGATGTGTATATAAAGTCATCGACTTTTTATTTGCTAATTATTTAATTATGTGTGTGTTTGACAGGCTATCCAGTTGACGCCATTTCGTCCTCTTCGCATGAGGCGTCTTTAATTATTTCGGCTTTGTGGCTGTGACGAATGTGTGAATTGCATAATGTCGTGTATGAGCCGCGGCAACAAACGCGTGATCCAACATGCTTTGGACACTATATTGGTGTTTGATAGTAATTAAGTCTTGTAACACTGATTTTTCTTCCGTTCTCAGTTGAGGCGAATAGCAGGATGAACTCTTCTGTAAAGTCCGCAGCGAATCCTCTGACTTTCTCCTCCTGAGGCGGTGCTCGTATCTCGTAATCGCCTGGATATAGGCGATGTAGGCAGCACTGGGAATCTAGTAGTGGCCTTCCACTGGCCAGTCGGGCGCTCTGACCATTCTGCCAAGATACCAACTCGAGATGTAGCAGCTTGTAGGCATGTCAGCTGGCGCGGACGTCAAGGCAAAGCTACGAATACTGCCTGCGGGACACACTGAGACAGCTGACGTTTGAGAGGTTCCGTGCCCTCTTTTGCATGTCGCCTCTCCTTTTCATCATTTTTATTAATGTTTTACGGCATTGCACAATGGCAACAGGCCGAATAAGGTTATTGTGATGAGAGTATTTGTACTGAGAGCTCAGAAATGCTTTTCACTTATTCCTATACATGTTGCGTTACTTCTCTGGGTGGCTTGTGTGAGGCGAGCACCGGAGGACGCGGCCCACTGCGTTTCTGGTTGGTGGCTTCACTTCTGCGAATACTCAGAGAATGGGCTTAAGCGCCTAGCGCAACGACCGACGTCGGTCAAGTTTCGCCTATTGCGTGCCGGGCGAAACGACCTGCGAGGCGTCTGAGTGTCACCGCAGTTTGTGTTTACCGTTCCGGCGCGTCCGGAACGAAGACTGCTGGCACTGACTGACTGCATTGCCCTCTTGATTCTGACAATACTTGCGGAAAGTGGAGTGCCCTGCTGGGGGCGACTGTCTGGCGCCGGATGGCCGGTGGTGGTCTAGGCAGGTTGTTTTCGTAGCCGGTCAAACGGCAAGAAATTGGACGGTACGGTCGTTATTCGCGCGAATGATTTTGTGAGACAGTGTGGGGGAATTTTGGAATCAGCACCGAATGCTGATTCGCGGTTTTCGAGGATAGTACGAAGTTGAGCAATGTGTTATGCGAGTGCGGCGGTTCGGGATCTGATCTTTGTCGGAGACGGACGGTCTTGCGACTTAGTCGCACGTTTTCGGCAGAGCTTAGAATTCTCGGACAGCCTTCGAGGTTGAAACAGGGTTGCTAGACAACAGAAGTCTGCGCCTACATCATCCATGTGATTCCATTTGAGCTCTCACTACTAATCGCGATACCGCAATATATCCGGAGAGTAATATTTCATTCATTAGGACCTCCAGCCATTATCGTCAATCTATTGTGTCACAGAGACTAGCAGCCCCTTGTTCTCGAGCCAACTCTTATTCTCATAATAATTCAGTATGCCCTATCCTTTAATCTACTGTTTGTGTCGATAATCATGTGCTTTATCTTCTGATGTGCAATAAATCTCATTGTAATATTTAATCATTTCGTAGATATATGCAGAATCCCTTTTCCTGTTGTTTATTATGACAGTTACGGTTTTTTTTTTCTGAGTAGTTTACGATTTTTTAAATTATTGAGTGTGTGCACTCCTTATTTTACCAACTAGCAGGGTCCACCATCATTTCTTTTCGTTACCGTTGTGCGCATAATTAATTAGGTGGCAGGTAAGGAGGGTCGAGTGCATGTCTCGTTCCCATGTAGAATTCGTTAGAACTAAAGCGGTACGAACGCTTCTTCTCCCCGTCACCTCGCACATTGACCAGTGGGACTTGACGCTCAACGGCGGACTTCTCACGGCACACAGGCGGACGGAATTCAGAAATAAGAGTTCATTATTACATCTTGGCAAAAGCCTTGAATATACGGAGTACCAATTGTTACTACTTTTTACGTAGTTCTATCGAAATGAGTGCTAATCACTTTGTCATGATTACACGATTACGAAAGCCGCTCCGACTCCTGCTCTCGTTAGGTATCCGGAGATCATTTCGCACTCGAATGAGTAGGGCGGGCAGTTCCACAACTTCCTTAATTTGTGCAAAATCCGGAACCCCATTCCCTACTCATGGGAATAGGGCGGGCAGTTCTAGAACATCATTCCTTTGTGCCAAATGTATACTGCCATACCTTTTGGGTAATAACTCCAAACTTTGAATTACTGCTCTAGAACTCGTTGTACTAGCGTCTTGTATGCGATTATATTCACAGACGCATCACACTTTTCCAGAACCCTTCCAACGAATCTAAGACTTCTGTTCGGCTTCCTTAATAACTGGCCATACGTAATCGTCCCCTTTTTAATAGCTTCCTTAGCATTATCCCTAAATATTTTTATGATGTAACGTGCTCAAGATGTTAAAAACTTTCCTTATAATTAGTGACATGGTGTTCTACAATTTCTTTGTAGGCATTATGCATTTATTGGCATGTAAAGAGAGCTGCCCGTTCATTACATGAAATGCAAATTTTGCCCAAGTGTTTCTGCAATTCCTTACGACGCTAGGGTACTTCCCTGTGCACAACAGCATCGTCAGCGAACAATTGTGTTGTATTGCTAGTCCTGTCTGATAAATCGTTTGAGGGTATGAGAGGTCCTATTATGCTGACTTGGAGCACGCCCAATATTACTTCCATGTGACACTTCTGTGAAATCCAGTTGTGATTTTACAATTAATATAATGCCTTTGTTTCCCTAATTTGATAAGAATCATTCATGTAGTAACCTCATACGAACATGGATAGGTAAATGGAAGTAATAAAAAAGTAAATAAAAAAAATTGGGAGCAAAATTAAAAAGCCGCTACGCCAATCACTGAGCCGCCATTTCGTCAGGGGACATCGCATGGTAAAAGGCTCATGAAATAGTCGAAAAAAGCTCGAAGACTTTGACATCTTTAACTTTTGTGTTCCTGCCTTCATCAGTTGCGTGTAATATTACGGAATATTGATAACTTTTACTTATGGACCGTTTGACAGCAAATGAATAAAACAATTTTAGTGCTATACGCTTCGCCTTTATTTTATGCCATGCATCATCAGTGGCCTGGAATATGTACAAATGTTAGCTATTTAATTTACATTTTTGTCACTGTGCCTATAGGTTATAAACAGTTCTGCTGGTTGGTATTTCCTATTAAGTAGTAATGTTTTGAACTGTACTTACAGGTTGCGTGGACAATTTCTTACATATTACGCTCCTGTTGCATTTTTGGTGTTCTTCTTCTTATGAATGCCAATATACGGTTTTTCCCCACAGGCATGTAAGCCTGGGCAAACCCTCCAATCACACTTAAGCGAGCAAGCTACCGAGAGGGACAAATTCCAACAATCGGGAATATGTCAACTTGAATGTCAAAGTTGTGATGCCGTATACATAGACATGACATGTTGGAATTATGAAACACGATACAAAGAACATATCAAATGTTGGAAGTATGAAACAAACCATTCCACATTTGCAGAGCGTTTAAAACACCATAACCATCATCCTACAAACATGGAACAAGAAATGAAAGTAATGAGAATAAGCAACCATGACAAATATCTTATACAAACGCAAGAAAACTTCCACATCCAGAAAGCCATAGCAGAAAACAAACATGTGATAAATGAACACACACACATCAGCACAGGCTCCCTACTACACTTAATAAAGGAAATAACATAAAACAAAAAAAAAAAAAAAAAAAAAAACTCTTACGCACGCCATCTGGACACACACGCACACACGAACAGATCACAGATACCGCAAATTGGCATTCATAAGAAGAAGAACACCAAAAAGGCAACAGGAGCTTAATATGTAAGAAATTGTCCGCGCAACCTATAAGTACAGTTCAAAACATTACTACTTAATAAGAAATACCAACCACCAGAACTGTTTATAATCTATACGCACAGTGACAAAAATGTAAATTAAATAGCTAACATATGTACACATTCCAGGCCACTGATGATGCCTTGCATAAAATAAAGGCGAAACGCGTATGGCACTAAAATTGTATTTTATTCAGTTGCTGTCAGACGGTCCATAAGTAAAAATTATCAATATACCGAAGACTTTGACTTCAGTTGTTTCACAAATGGTCGATTGTTTACCGATAAACGGATAAACATGTTCACTTATTTGGACTTAGTGAAGTTCCTGGGAAAGTGGGTTATGGCACATGCCGTGTTCTCCTCGCCAGTTGTGCTTGGAAACAGTGAAACGCAGCCTTCAAAAGAAGGGCGAAGGGGTGCAGTGCTTCTCCTGACAGCGGAATGAGTGCGACAATGGAAATTCATCGAAGAACGGCACAAGTTCGAACACTGCGTGTTCTTTGAAATTCCGACCTTTGCGGCAATGGCTGTTAGCGTAACACGCCGGTCTAAATAAAGAGGGCACCCACTTGCTGGCCAGCGGTGCGGCGTTCCAGACCGTGCCGCGTCGGCCAACATCTGCCCTTCACTGAATCGCTTGTGCCACGCCTTGACCCTCGCAACGGACGTGCACTGCTGTCCCATTCTTCGACGAATTTCCATTCTCCACACTCCTTCCGCTGCGAGCAATCGCACTGCACCCCTCTTCTCTTCTTTTGAAGCCCTCGATTCACTGTATTCACGACTGACGGCAGTGGAGAAATCGTGCGCGCTGTCGCTCGGTGCGCCGGTGCACCTCTGGCGGCGAGTTGTGGACTCGGCGCTCTTTCAGCAATCACGCCTTCTTCCGCAGGGAATTATATTACGAACTTCTCAGCGGTTTTTCTTTTATAGCCTTTCAGAATGTACCATAAGCCCATCTCACACGGAGCAAGATTCTCTGTAAGTTTCCTTGCTGGCTCACACGACGGCTACCTTACGGGCTCCGTCGTCTGCTAGCGGGCTACCTTGCTGGGAACCTTCCAAGATTTCTGGTAAGGCTCCCTGCGTGCTACCTGCGTTGGCCAATCATGAGACGTTTCGTTTGTGACGTCAGACGCGGAAAGCTTGGGCGGGAAGCCTTTGTTGATAGTCGCTTTTCTGCTGTTGTGAGATGCAGTAGGAAGCTCTTATAATTATTAAATAATGGCACCGCAGTGGTCCAAGGAAGCGATTGAAGTATTGATATCTTACAGTGAAGAACAGTGTCTGTACGTCGTGAAAAGCTCAAACTATTATAATAAACACTTGCGTGCAGAAGCACTCGAAAGAGTTGCAAAGGATGTACGATCTTCTATCCTATAAAATAAAGTCGTATATAACAGTCATTATTGGTATATTTATAAAGTCCAACTGTTATGAAATGGTGATACTTTTCAAACCAAAGTAGGTGTTATGCGAACTAACCTCAACTCTTTATGAAGCATGGAGAGCACATCTTTTCCAGCGTTTCTCCTCTTAATCCAGTTTTTCGTCCATTCTTTTTCTTCTTTTTCTTCTTCTTCTCCTCTCATTAGCATGCCTTTCTTCATCGTTTAGCACCAAAACAGCTAATAACGCCAGTTCTCTCTGAACATCTGTACCTGAAGCAGACATCTTCGTTCGATACAACATGCAGCCGATCACAACACAACTAGCTGCCGGTGTTGCACCGTGGGAGAGCTTCGGCACGGAAGATAGCCGGCTCCTTTCGCTGCAATCCGGCAGGCATGCACGCAATCTCGCAAACTTGGCGGCGAACCTCGCTCCGTGTGAGACTGGCTATACTGACTGCCGCGTGCTGGCTAGCATGCGTCTCTGAAACGCTCACCGGAGCAAATGGGATTAGAAATGCGACCGAAGCAGCGGATGGAACAGCTGCGGTGAAGCTATTTCGCTGGCGGCAGTGGGCGCGACGTTTCCGCCCTTGCAGCATGCTTGCGGCAGAGGGCACGTCGCTCACACGGCGGCGGCGTCGCCTGCGGGGGCGGCAGGACGCCGAGCTGACTCGCGGAACCGGTTCCCACCACGGCCTCTCCCACCTCTCCTCTACTTGCTGCACTCATCACTCGCTTTTGCACACGCAGAAACTCTGCCGACACTGGAGCCGAGCCTGCTGCGCAGTCCTGTACGGATCGAAGATCTCCATTGTCCACGACGAGGTGGATTAAATTAAATTCAGACATATTACAGCACTTACGGACGATGTGGTTCGTGTGATTACGTAGCTAGGTGGCTCAGTCGTAAGACACTGCGCTCATACTCCGAAGGACAGTGGCTCAAATCCCCTGCAAGCCATCTAATTTAGGTTTTACCGTGATTCTGCTACATAGCTTTATGTGAATGCTCGGATGTTTCCTTAAAAAGGCACGACCTACTTGATTCCCAAGTCGTCCCCGATCAGCAATCATACTCGGTTCCTCTTGATCTTGGCTGGCCAGAGTGGCCGAGCGGTTCTAGGCGTTACAGTCTGGAACCAGGCGACCGCTACGGTCGCAGGTTCGAATCCTGCCTTGGGCATGGATGTGTGTGATGTCCTTAGGTTAGTTAGGTTTAAGTAGTTCTAAGTTCTAGGAGACTGATGACCTTAGAAGTTAAGTCCCATACTGCTCAGAGCCATTTGAACCTCTTGATCTTGTCAACAGGACATTAAACCCAAATTTTCCTTCCTTCCTATGACGTCACACGTATTTCACATTCTCTATCGAATCAGCGAACGTCGCTTCTACTACTATTGTACAGGCTACTTATTGATAAGAGAACGCCCTGATCGTACGCTTAACTTGGCCACTCTCTGATCGGTGAGCCGTCTGGCACAGTGCCACTCCAAACTGGTTATGATCGCTTCCACCCTTAACTACATAACAGTATTCTGTACCGTAGCAATGAGTAGCTACTGTGAATATAGTTTTGATTCCTGTGTGGTGTTTCCCATAGTGATTGTTAATGTTATTTACAGAATTTTACTGGATGGTTCAAAATGGTTCAAATGGCTCTGAGCACTATGCGACTTAACTTCTGAAGTCATCAGTCGCCTAGAACATAGAACTAATTAAACCTAACTAACGTAAGCACTTCACAAACATCCATGCCCGAGGCGTGGCCGAGCGGTTGTAGACGCTAGAGACTGGAACCGCTCGACCGCTACGGTCGCAGGTTCGAATCCTGCCTCGGGTGTGGGTGTGTGTGATGTCCTTAAGTTATTTAGGTTTAAGTAGCTCTAAGTTCTAGGGGACTTATGACATCAGCAGTTGAGTCCCATAGTGCTCAGAGCCATTTGAACCATGCCCGAGGCAGGATTCATACCTGCGACTGTAGCGGTCGCTCGGCTCCAGACTGTAGCGCCTAGAACTGCACGGCCACTCCAGTCGGATTTTACTGGATCTTTCGTGCCACATTAACCCATTCGGTGTTCGTTTAGTTACTTTCCCACCAACCAATGCACTACTACCTTGTGGCAAGCGTTCTCTCCCTGCATCGTCCGTATAGGAGCAAAGTTTAAGTATGCGATTAATACCGTACCCGCTCCGGGGGAAATCTCGGCGTATTGTCAGTTGCTGCCGAGGCTGTCGTTAATTTTAGGTTATTTCAGTAACAGCTGTCATCATCCCGAGTATTGGTTTCTACGTCATCGTGTTTTACATTACGTGGTCGTCAGACCTGCGAACTGAGTTACTATCGTAGGGGGACTTGTAGCTTAACGTAGACTACCAAGGACAGTGCAACTCAGAATTTTTACTGATAGTTCTGCGTTGGGGCCCGACCGACAGCCGTGTCGTCATCCCCCAATGAAGTCATCGTATGAGGTATGGAAGGGTCGTTGTCGGCTTTCTTGACCTTGGAACCGCTACTGATCGATCGAGTAGCTCCTCAGTTGGCATCACGAGACTGGCAGTTGGCAACACGAGGCTGGATGTACGTTGTACCACTCCTTCCACCAAGAAAAATCCCGGCAGTATCGGGTTCGAACCCGGGTCCTCTGCATGGCAATCAGCCATGCTGAGCACTCGACTACGGAGGAGCACACTCATAACACTACAATACAAATGATGTACAGTCACAGAACCTACAGTTAACCACGGCTTTACCACAGGCGCATATGTGTGTGTGTGTATGGGGGGGGGGGGGGCGTTTGACACGGAAGAGAGCAGTTAACCGGCTTCAGGGGTAAGTGGCTTTTGTTCCTCGAGCTTCGAGTCTCGGTCTCGTTAAACAATCGCACCTGCACAAGGCGGAGGCGGAGACGGCTCGTGGCACCGCTAGGCGGCAGGTGCGTGCTTCCGCTCACCCGCCGGCGCCGCGCCCTCTGCTTCCGGTGAACGCCCGACTCTTGCACGCTCCCATTGTGCTCCACAACTACCTGTCGCTCCCTTTCGTCTCCAGCGGCACGCTTGCTTTCAGCAAGAACGCCGCCACCTGCCGTCAACCATGTGGACTTCATTGTCGTCTCAGCCTCATCCTGTTGTGGACTTTTTTGAGAGACCATTGTCGTCGCCTTTGACTGTTAAAATTATTTGTACACCCAACTGTTGCCAGTGGAGTATTTTATCAATCATTAAGGGGATGATACTCTTCCTGTCGGCACTCGCCGTTTACCTCATTTGGGGGGGGGGGGGGGGGGGGGGAGCGGGGAGTCGTGTGCGTCATCTGTGAATCGTATAAACTTTGTTCTAGATGTCATAGTATAATTGTGTTTTCCTACCATAGTCAACGAATATATAGCTTCCTCCAGTGAAGATAAAAGTTGAGAGACTGGACCCCAGGAAGAAGCTTACTAGTAATAGTACGGGAAGAGCAGAAGTGGGTACACAAAGCACCGTCCGTTACGTACACGCAGACTGTGTACGTAGATGTAAACTGTGTATCTTAGTCTCTGAGGCGGAATTTGCTTAAACGCCCCAAAGCCATATTGAAATTGGCCCATGTGCCGGACTTCGATTCCATCCGGATCTCATTTACTCCCTCTGTTCAAGCTAGCTGTTCGTTGGGCCAAGAAGGTTGATAGCAACCAAAAACAAGTGAACGTCAGTCAAAAGTCGCACATCTCTTACGACTTTTGTCTATTCTGGTTCCGCCATGAGTCACTGATCATAGATTTTCTTGGAGTGCGCTATTATGTTATCATCACATGAATAGACGGAGTATTTTGAATTGTTGGCATTTTTTGGATAAATAACGTCTAACTGCTGCACATGTTCAGTATTTGATGTTAACTGAGGCTGTTCAAACTGTAAACAACTGAATAGTTTTATTTTATTTATGTAAAAGATTAAAACAGTGTTAAATGCTCGACCTATGAATGTGATGATGAACCGACGGAAAACTCAGTCTGCATAGCCAGACAAGGGTTGAATCTCCATCCTTTCGAATGAGAGTTCAATGTCGTAACCACAGCGTCATTTCGCTCGGTTTCTTAAACGATGCTAATTCTCTGGGAATTTTGTAGAAAGTATTACCGGGTCCATTAGCTGTATAACTACAGTATATCTCCTGAATCTCGAAATGGATAGAGGTGATTTATTCATGTTCTTGGAGGAGGGCAGCAGCGAGCAAAATTTTTCAACAAGAAACTTTGCTGCATTTAAATACTAGCGTAAAACAATTCTAGCCGGGCCAGTAGACTGGCCCGCTTGGCAAGAGGTCACTACATGTGGTGACCCTCAAAGTATATCGGATGCAGCCTTACGTTAATAAGCATTCTATACGCTGTAGAAAATGCCTGTTCAAATGTGTGTAGGATCCTAAGGGACCAAAATACTGAGATCATCGGTCTCTAGACTTAGACACTACATAAACTAACTTATGCTAAGAAAAACACACACACACACACACACACACACACACACACACACACACACACACACACACCCGGGGGAGGACTCGAACCTCAGGCGGGAGGGGGGAGGGGGGTCACGCAGTCCGTGACGTGGCGCCTCAAACCACGCGGCCACTCCGCGCGGCTAGACTGTTAACCAGTAAAAACATAGAAATATCGTGTCAGTGACTGATATATGCAATAAGACTAAGAAGAGGCGTGAAACGGCCTTGGTTTTTATATTATTTATTTGCGTTATTCAGTTAAAGGGAAACCACAGTGAACCTACATTTGGACGTTGGGGTGGGGATTTGTTGCCTGTTGTGTACAGCTCGAATACATTCCTCACACGAATAACATGTTCTCCGCGGAAGCGCTATTACTGCACTATACAGATCACTATTACTGCGGCGACAGGAAAAGGTGCAGGTGAACCCTTCCGCGGCATGAAGGCGCCAGCCGTGGAGAAGGGTGGTCAGCGACAAGCGCCTTTGCGTCTAATGGGGCACAGGAACCGGTTTCCGCGGCACGGGAATTCGCCGCTAGTCGGCTGATGCGTTCTGCGTCTGCTTCATCCTCAGCTCAAGGTGGCCGCACCTGTTGAACATCACATGTTAAACTGATGGCGCGAATAAGTGTTAATGTTGCAGAGGGTACTTCTTATCGTACCATATATATATGTCCAAAGGAAAAAAAATTAAAATCGGAATATAATTTTAAAAATTACGACAGCTTGAAATGGTCGCCCTACACTTGATATTTTTGTGCTCGTGACCTCACGTACAAATTCATGTCACGCAGAACTCTAAAAAACATAGATTGTTTCAACGCTGGAGCGCATTTTTTTCAGTTGGTCTAGAGTTTTATAGTTATTTTCTCAAACTATTCCTTTTCCACTTTTCCTGTAGATTGAAATCACAAGTAGACGATTCCAGCTAGCGAGGTTGTCACGACTTTTGCCTGTTTTGCTTTCTTCTGTCATATCACATCAGTCCTACGAAGTGTCTCCACCCCCCCACTATGTAAATAATAGAAATAACATTTACCCCTCTGATGCTTTTGATATGATCATTTTCATTAGTGTGCATTATCTTTGACAGGTTGCTCTATTGTTCTACATACATTCTTGTGTCTTGACCTCCATCTGAAGATAGGCTTGCGTGATACCGAAATTAATAATGTAATTGGAATATATTAAGTAAGACAGCTGAGAGTAAATTTGCTGGTTGTGCGGATAAAACATGCCGTAAGGAACAGTTTTGTTGCGGGGTTTCTTTGACATTTTGTGTGTAGCGCAGTAAGAATAAAGTTCTCACGTCACCAAGAGCAGTACGGGAAATTATTCCTTTTCTTTCACTTTTGAAAGTTTAGTAAAGCCACTCGACTTATAATTCAGACAGAGAAAATTTGTTCCATTGGTAAGTAAATTTTTCGAATGCAGAAAAACTGCCATATGAAATTAATCCTTCCTTCTTCGTAATTCCTCTGTGCCCTGTCCAAAAGGAAACAAATTTCTCGTAAATGCAGTCGCGCACCTTTCACTGCAGTACTATCCAATTGACAGTATTGTAACAGCTTAGGACGAGATTTTATGTAATACAGTTGAAGAAATTGGTCGCCCGTGTCTTTATCGATTCCCTCTTACCACTGAGTGCGTTTGAATAGCAGTCAAGGTACTGGACTTGCATTCTGGAGGACGGCGATTCAGAATCATTTCCGGTCATCGGTCATCTAAATTTTAGAGTTTTTCCAGAATTAAGGCGAATACCGAGATGCTTGCTTTAAAAACGCTATTTTCTTCCCTACTCTGAGCTTCTGCTCCGTCTTTCGTGACCTCTTCGTCGACGACACATTAAACCACGTAATCAACGTAACTTTCTGACGGAACATTTCTAAGATCGCGTCGGCAGCCGCCTCTAGTGTTCAGGTGAACTGCAGGAACTTATCAGTCATTGCCTTTAGAGTGTTGTCTCCTGGTGTAACGGGCCCGGTGTTTGGAATGCATGCCGGCGTCTGGCTTCGGACGCTGACCCTTTGTCTCGGTTCTGGAGGAGTGCCTTGGGATTCTGCCACAGCGAGCATCAGGGCCAAGCCGTTGCGGTGCTCTCTCCAGGTTCTGGAGCCTGGAACAAACCTTCTACACAAACAGCGTCTCGCTTGACACGTGAATAAGATAAAGACGGGCGTTCATAGGTATGCAGACAGTTAAAAACTTACATTTTCAGTGACAGAAGTCCGGGGAACAAGGTTGAAAATAATATCGTTTGTCCATTAAAAAAAAAAAATCAGTTCCTCTCGACATACGTGCCCCTGGAGAACAATGTCCAGTGATAAAGAGTTTCGTTATCCAGTGGCTTTAAACCGGCCCAGTTGTACTGTAGAATGTTGAAACTGTTTGTTGAGCAGTGCTTAAGATATTAAGTGTTAAAGACACGGGAACTTGTGTAAGAGTATTGTAGTTTAAATGAGACAGGACAAGCGTCACCTCTATCCATCGCACTGGATGACCTGTTGGAGCCTCGACCAATGCGCTATGCGGTATTCTACTATCGGCTACCACGTCCATGCCATTTGTTAGCCATGCTCATTGTTCACTGGAGTCTCTTGCTCAGCCGATTGTAGCACCCTACTCGCAATCGACCCTAAAATGCGGGGCTACTTGCACATTTCCTCTAGTGTGGGGAACGACACCTTCTCTGGAAACGCCATCTCTAGTCGATACGTAGATTTTTCCAGACATTCTTTTCGTTCGTTACTCGTTCCTCGTAGGAACAATGTTATAGAACAGTATATACGTCTGGCTCCTTCCGATTATGCTGTTGGTGATTAACGTTTTCGATTAAATTTGTCTGTGTGAACAGTTTCCCTTGACCGTGCCTTAACCCACCGAGATGGCCCTTTGGCAAATTCACCGACCACCAATTCCAGAAGAGATGCTGGGTTTCATTCTTTCCCTGGAATTCAGATTTAGTCTTTTCGTAGTATCCCTAAATCACTAGGGATGATTGCCGGACTTATTTACCGATTCTTTTCTAGTCTATGCACTCAGTCTATGGGTCGTTAAATCTTATTTCGGGGACATTAGAATTGGTTTAGTAGGCTCGATATTCTTGCTTTCATCACAACTGCTTCCATTACTGCATGCTGCTATTTGTGCTGCCCTCGCGGAAGACTTTTTCTTTACCACCATCACCGAACATTGTCCTTGCTTAATTCCTTCTTCTCTCATGTTTTAAGACATTTTCAGAGCGCTTCAGTGAGCGCGCCTTCATTAGGGGCTAATTGCAGAAAATTTTTATAATTATACTAGTCATTGTCAACTTAAAATGTAGCGCACGTTGTATCAGCAGTCATTTTCCAAAACCAAAGATGATCGCATTGATAAAAAGATCGGCTGACCTAAATCTGCATATAACCTTTAGTTAAATAGTCATCAAAGCCGATGTAAAAGATAATTCTTCGTTACAGTGAAGACTGTAACAGTGCACTGACGGACAGCATTATTGGAGGAACACTGAAAGTAAGCAAACATTTTACGGTCAGCTTCTGAGATAATTGAGTACGGGGGGACAAGCTCGCGTTGAATTATGAAGTTGAAATGGGCCGTTATATTTTTAATTCATTTGTAGTTAGTCAGTTTGAGGATACTGTGAAAAACTATTTCTGGATGGCCGTGAGGAAATTGATCCCCATTCCTCCCTAATTTGAGCCTGGTGCGTTAATCTTCAGCCATCTTGCTCGGTAACAACTTTGCTTGGAATGGGTGGAATGAAAAAGGGAAAGAACAGGAAGCATATCGGTTAGTGCTGTACATTACATCGTTCGGTATGCCTAGGATAGTACTAACGACGAGGTAGCGAAGTAACAAAGACGCCGGATTCGTATTCACGGCTTCAGACATTTTTCAAGCCGTCTTGGCGCTCGTAAGTCACTTTCCCTTGAGTTGGCTGGTTGGTTGGTTGGTTGGTTTAAAAAGGGAGGGAAGGGACCAAACTGCGAGGTCATCGGTCCCTTTCGCTTGAGTTAAAGACGACCGTAGAGCGGTTGTTGATAAGATGACTCATACAGTCCACGGAGTCCACCGCCTTCAGAGTGAAAGTGGGGGAGCAGAAAATTTCGAATTAAATACAAATAGTGGAACGATTGAACAAACACACACACACACACACACACACACACACACACACACACACACACACACACACACGACGCGCGCGCGACGGAAGGGGCGGGGGAGAGAGAGAGAGAGAGAGAGAGAGAGAGAGAGAGAGAGAGAGCCCATATGCAAGGCATTCTCGGACTGACATCACGTACTTAACTGCCACGCCTCTGTGCAACGAATACGAGTTTCCTCAATGGCGAGTTACCAGTGAATATGGTAACATAAGACATTAATGACTGAAAATAATAAAAGTGAATCAACTAATTTTTCACCTCCAAAATCTGATATCCATAGCGCAAAATTTGCGCAGCTTAGGCGTTAGTCGTTAAAGATGATCTGTAACACGTAACTTCCAAGTTCAAACATGACGTTATTCCAGTCGACGTAGAAGCACAAAATTTGCGCAGCCGACTGACCAGTACCCCTGTGTCCTCGGTGTCTACCAGTAGAACGTCAGATGATACTAGAATTGGAAGGAAGCTGATCTCCCTCTCTCCCCCCCCCCCCCCCCCCCAACAAGAAGGCCTCTGCCACATGTTACGTTGCTGTATTAACCGTTGCGTTTCAGTGCCTTAGAAATGGAGTGTCTGGAGAGTCCCTTACATGTAGTGTATCTGAAGTTGCAGAGCGCAGGAAGCACTTCAAGTTTGCGTATAGAAAAAAAGGCCGTTATCGGGCAACGAAACGAGCCACGCATAACACAGCGGTGTGTGTTATCTAGGTCACCAGACTCTACTGTGACACCGTATGTATTTGCCTTAAGACACGAGACAATGCAACAAATTGGCTACAAACACAGTTAGTAGCGACCGCAGAAATCCTGTCTCGCCTAAAGCAAATTGGAAATAGAAAACCTCAGATCAAAGGCTTTGGAAGCGCACCGTGGCACTCTCACTAGAAAATAATATATGACTTGTCGCAATATAAATTAATTTCAGGTAATTACAGAACTTAATTGAGCGCCGATGCCATTTTAAATATAGCGATTTAGACAAATCTGATTATGATTGAGGAAATAGACACCTGCCTACTGCAATTGTCATCAGAGTCGGACTGTTTGCAATCAAAGCGTGTAGCAACTACTTTTACCGAGGCATTGGCCACCATCTAACGAAATAAATACTATCTCTGGTAGCATATGGAAGTTCCTTGACTCCTTGGCTTCTCAGTTTGGTAATTCTACCATCTAAAGTACCTAACAGCTTACTGAGATATGACGATTACGCCAGAGGAAGTCGTCGAAAGTCTGGGACTGGCAAATCTGATGAAATCCGTGGAGCATTTACTCAAGAATTTTGCCAAAAAAATAAAAGTTCTCAGCGAGAATGGTTGTTGGCATAATAAGCGGACCTTAACAGAGTTTAGTCTACTGTTAACCCCTTAACTACAACCACTCGTGGCCCGGGCCAAATGTGATGATCACGACCCTTGACCATAGTACGGCGGTCGGGCAAAATGTAAACTGCAGGGGCCGGCTTGTGGTCCGTCAGTCGTGTAAAGTTTGCACGAAAAATTAAAAAAAGTTGTGAAACGACGTGGAATTGCAAGAGATACAAAGTTCCGTTAAATGCACGCGTTGTGTTTCGAACGATATCACACCCTTGAAGGTTATTAATTTGTTTTGTTGCTGTTTGTTAGCGTGCTAATTACGTGAATTATGTTTTTGGGAATTGGAGGAAAAAGGTACTGATTTGTACTGTTGATTGATGATTAAATTTTTTGTGGTGTTTCTAACACAATTATTTATTACATGAGTTTGTGATTACGTAACAGATATGTCACAAAATTAAACCAACTTTATCCCGTGTAGTTAAAGTCGTGCGCGATTGGTACAACGTCAGATCGATTTGCCGAACCGTGGAAGGGGCCGAGGGCCGGGCGATCGTGCATATGTTTTGGGTCCAGGCCGTTGGAACGTAATCGTAGTTTATGCTTAAAAACCAAATGATGATAAATGAGATCAATGGCGGCTCGTGGTTTCGATACTGGGGAAGGCTGTGAATCCGTTACCCATTCGGCCAAGTACATGAGTGCTACCGGCATTTGTCCCATTCAATTAGGCTACAAACTGCGTGTTTTTGGTAGTTCCGTCTAATGCACACATCGCGAACGCTGTCGACATGCATCTTCTCAAGAAAGAAGAAAATTACGCACTTCACCAAGGAAACAAGTAACAAACTTGTTAGCAAATGAAAGCACTGGCACGTATTTGTCGCCAATATTTCATATAATCGTTCGTGAAACTCTCTCCCAGTGGTGAACCTTATCTGTGCATTCTTGCGAGGCGTTTACAAACTTACCAACGTCAGAAACAAAACGCTGTCTTTAAGACAGTCAAAATATTTAATATTAAACATCGATTATTGACGTTAAAGTCGTAACGAAAAAATGGAGACATAGGGATTTAAGTGATTGTTTGGTGGAACGTGAAAATCATACGTATTATATTATTACCGTATCGTCTTTCTGAGCTCAACATCTCGCTCGCTTTAGAGGCATTCTGATTCAGTTTTTCAGGCTAGCAAATGGGAAGTTGCGGTACACAAAATGGTCCTGACACCAGCTGATAGAGTGTGTAGTGTTATGAAACCATGTGTGTAGTGTGTGCAGTGACTGGGGAGTGATAAATCTATAAACAGTGTAGGATTAGCCGTTTTCATAACTTGCGTGTAAGACGTTATCGTATATTAGGGGTAAAACTAACGATGTAGCACAGTTTCAAACAGAGTGGCCGTATTTTCTACATCTTCATCTATATGTACACTCTGCAAATCACTTTCAGATGGCTGGCAGAGGGTTCATCGAACCATCTTCACAATTCTCTATTATTCCAATCTCGTATAGCGCTCGGAAGGAATGAACACCTATATCTTTCCTTACGGGCTGTAATTCCCCTTATTTTATCTTGGTGATTGTTTCTTCCTATGTAGGTCGGTGTCAACAAAATATTTTTGCATTCGGGGGAGAAAGTTGGTGATTGGAATTTCGTGAGAAGATTCCGTCGCAACGAAAAACGCCTTTCTTTTAATGATTTCCAGTCCAAATCCTGTATGATTTCTGTGACTCTCCCATATTTCGCGATAATACAAAACGTGCTGCCTTTTTGTGAACGTTTTCAATGTACTCCGTCAGTCCTATCTGGTAAGGATCCCACACCGCGCAGCAGTATTCTAAAAGAGGACGGACAAGCGTGATGTAGACAGTCTCCATAGTAGATTGTTACATTTTCTAAGTGTCCTGCCAATAAAACGCAGTCTTTGGTTAGCCTTCCCCACAACATTTTCTATGTGTTACTTCCAATTTAAGTTGTTCGTAATTGTAATACCTAGGTATTTAGTTGAATTTACGGCTTTCAGATTAGACTGATTTATTGTGTAACCGAAGTTTAACGAATTCGTTTTAGCACTCATGTGGATGACCTCACACTTTTCGTTTTTAGGGTCAATTGCCACTTTTCGCACCATTCAGATATCTTTTCTAAATCGTATTGCAGTTTGTTCTGATCTTTTGATGACGTTATTAGTCGATAAACGACAGCGTCATTAGCAAACAACCGAAGACGGCTGCTCAGATTGCCTCCAAAATCGTTTATAGAGATAAGGATCAGCAAAGGGCCTATAACACTACCTTGGGGAACGCCAGAAATCACTCCTGTTCTACTCGATGACTTTCCGTCAATTACTACGAACTGTGACCTCTCTGACAGGAAATCACAAATCCAGTCACATAACTGAGGCGATATTCCATAAGCACGCAGTTTCGCTGCGAGCTGGTTGTGTGGTACAGTGTCAATTCGGGAGGGTGGAGGTTCCAGTCTTCATCATTAAGTTTTCCTTAATTAATTCAGGCAAATGTCTGGATGGTTCCAATCATAAGACCGCGGCTGTTGTTCTTAAGTTGAAATACCAAGACTTGCAGAATATCCTTGTAAAACAGGTGAACTGAATAAAACTTGCTACTACTAACACTATTACCTCTGATACTGCATGGAGCGTGCTACGACTCCTTTAGGCTCAACTACAAAGCTACAAGAGCCTTATAGAAGTTCATCAGAGCAGTACTCTGTGGAAGTCACGCTACTAAACATGTGCTAAATGGAAGCTAACAGGTATTTCAAGACGCAGCCACTACCTGTTTGGAAAACATCACTCGAATACCAATTTCTTTAAAACTGCACTGTAATTCGCGTCCGTATGGAAAACATTCGAAATGTACTTATTGGTAATTTAAATCTGTGATATTTTAATCAATCTGAGAGGCGTCAAACACGAGCCACGCCGGAGTGAGATGTAGTTTGAGTGAATGGACGGCGAGGACGTCGACCTCTAAGGGAGAAACGGTTCGCGGTCACAGCTCGGGCAACGCGCCCTTCTGGGTTCCGCAGCAGACGAGCGCTGCCTCGGCGACGTCACGTAGCGGCTTCCATTCAGGTTTTGCGTCTTCTCTGCTGCGGCACACCTTGCCCTGCCCTGCCCTTCGCATTTCACGTGTTTCTCAAACGTTACGGGGGTCATTAAGAGCGAGCGTTTGGAAACAAATTAATCGGTTCGTAAGTACTAGGAGAAGACTGCCTGACGCCCTTTTGAAATATGAATGCACTTAAAGCGCTTCCGGAATTGATTTAGAGTCCTTGGCAGCTGCTGTATGCATAGTGTGGAAATCAGTGTCCTGTGCGTGGTAGATGCCACTTTGTACACTGTTCTGAATCATTGGAATTACAAGCCGGTTTCGCGTACGGTGAACGACATATGCAGCGGAACGGACATGAATTCACTTGTAGCGAAGACGACTGGCATATTAAGATTTGTTTTAAGGAACTTGCGTGCAAGGCTCTTGTTCCATTAGTCGCGGCAGGCGTGACTGGGGATTATGAAAGAATTTTGCTGTTATTGCGTCATAACAGGTGTAGCCCTTACGAAAGTGTAACAGATATGCCCCCCACAAACCTATGTAAGGCAATGTACTCGTTAGATCTTTATGGATGAATGTAAAGAAGCAGTATTAGATGTATAGGGTGTAAAAGTTCTACTGCCTGTATCACAGATGTCACGGAGAAGTCACGATAATAAGCTAAGAGTTCAAGGGGCTTCTACAACATTTTTCGTTTCGTCTGCCCAAGCGCAAATGGAGTTAAGACAGGGAGGTGGCGGGATAGGTGGCTTATTCAGTACGGGTATTCTTTTTGCGTGAGATAATGTAGTTCCAGAATATTTTTGTGACTTCCCCGTAACTGTTCTTCAGAGAGCCGTTACGTTGCTGCACTGGAGTACGCAAGGCATTGTCGGGCCGAGAAAGGCGCGGGCAAGACTGGTTTGATGAGGGACCGCAATTTGCAGTCGTACCTGACAGCCAGTGGGGTCAGAACGCGGGTAGCGAGCGAGTGACCTTGAGGTGAGCGCTTGCGAAAGTACTTGGTCGCAGCATGACATCAGAACCTGGGGACTGCATCACCTTGGAGACGGGCACATTTTCCCACCTGCCTGCAGAATCTCTCCGGCTTGCTCTATTGTTTGCTGTGGCCCGATCTTCGCAATCTAAACTTTGTTAAATTGATTTCCCAGGAGGCTGCTAGAAATGAGCTTAGATATCGTGGTAGCTGCGTGCGTACGAACTATTCATTATTCGCTCCGGAGTGAACAGAAATGAAAGAGCATCAGTGAAGGAGCATTATCTCATATGTAGTCACTAGGAGAGCGCGACGAAAGAGCATTTGGTCACGTTCGGTTGGTATTCGCAGGTTTGAGCTCGAGCACCACTTTTCGTATTTCAGCGAACCATCAAAGGAAGATCGCGTACTTCCTGCTTCGGCGCTCGCAGCATAGGGACCATTCGTGCTGTTTTACGGGCGAACTACCATCGTTCTTAACGTGAGATGCGTGAGTGAAAGTTGACTGGAGGGTGGGCGATAGAGTTGACAGAAGAGAATGTAGTGTGGCTAACAGGAGAACATAACTAATACCTGTGGCGTCTTGCCCTCTCGTCGCTAATTAAACAAACAACATATGTTAACCAGGGACCTAGAAACGACGGAGAGGCTCCGTCCCCGCCGCAGACGCAGTACTCCACAACCCCACGACGAATACCGCAGTCCACTTCACCCCTTCGCCGCCCCACACCGGACCCAGCGTTATTGTGCGGTAAAGTAATGATGGTGTATGCGTACGTGGAGAACTTGTTTGCGCAGCAATCGCCGACATAGTGTAACTGAGGCGGAATAAGGGGAAATAGCCGGCATTAGCCGAGGCAGATGGGAAACCGCCCAAAAACAATCCACAGACTGGCCCGTTCACCGGACCTCGACACAGATCCACCGGGCGGATTCGTGCAGGGGGCAGGCGCTCCTTTCCGCCCGGAAAAATCGACAATACTTGAATTTACTACATCAAATGTCGCTAGCGAGAGGCGGCATGAAAACAACACAGTTCTTACTATACACCAAGTCCAAGGAGCCACTTGTTGCGAATCTGTACAGCGGAGCTATAATCACGTTGCAGACTCGGGCCGATCTTGTGCGGCCAGGGTTAGCATGAGCTGCGTTTATGTGCAGCTGTTGCATGTGACGCTCCTGCCGCAGCGCGGTCCCATTCCGCGCACCATTGGCCGCCGATTCTTCACTGCCTGCTCTGGTCTTTCGTTTCGCCCCTTCGTTCCGGCGTTCGTAGTTAGGCCAGAACATTGTAGGTGCTTGTGTGACCTAAGAGATCCGTAGCACGAAAACAGTCGAATAGGGGAGAAAATAATGTAGTCACCAATATTTCTACAGCTGTAGGAGAGTGTGTCATGAACAACAACTAAAAATTTCGCTACTGTGGAGTGTGGGATAGGTGGGTTGGTTAAATGACACTTTCACTTGATTAGCTCGAAAACCACCGCTTCTAGCGGAAACGTGTCTCCTTCAAAGGTCTGCAGACTGAAGAGCGAGCACATGAGTCTCCACTCTATCCATCTAATTTCACCATAAGAAGCAATTACAGGGTGTTTCACAAAGTTATGCCGATCTTCGCCAGTGCGCCTCGTGGATCACTGACGATGCAGTGGCGGATGTTTGTTTTACACAAAGTGCATTAATACTATACGGAAGCCGGCCGAGCGGTTCTAGGCGCTACAGTCTGGAACCGCGCGACCGCTACGGTCGCAGGTTCGAATCCTGCCTCGGGCATGGATGTGTGTGATGTCCTTAGGTTAGTTAGGTTTAAGTAGTTCTAAGTTCTAGGGGACTTATGACCTCAGAAGTTAAGTCCCATAGTGCTCAGAGCCATTTGAACAATTTTTTTTACTACACGGAGTGCAGATACGAGTTACTACTAATACTAACGCAAGAAAAGACAGAACCTACGTAAATCTATGCACAATGTTACAGGGGGAAATTGGCTCTTCTTCAGGGAAATGCAACTTAGCTCACCGCGTGCACTGCCCGCATTTTGTTTTGCAGGCCCACCAGCGTTTCTTGACTGGTTTCTTTTGTGTGAGTAGATGAAATAACTTCTTAAGGTTCGTGTTAATATTGTGTAATTATTTTTAATGGGGCTATTAGATAAAAAAGTTAAACAGCTGGAGCTGTCAGCTATCTACCACACCGAAGAGCCTATCCCAAGTGTAACATGCTGTCAACATGTATTCGACAGTTTCGATTTCATTGCCTCTTCTGCCATTGGCGGGAATACTTGTCAGTGCATGACGTTTATCAAATGCATCACCCCAGCCTCAGCTCCTCCAACATCTGAAGAGGCCCAGAGGCTTAAATTGCCTCCCTTTGCAAAGGTAGGTCGTCATCTGGCCGTCACAGAACTTCAGTCGTTTCAACGTAAGTCAAGTAATGCACTGCAGCAGATTACTGTTCTAGATTTAACATGACCAAATCCATTCCAGCACACACATTCACACCCCTCGTGGAAGATACAGTGTCGGTGTGTGGTAAGTGGTTCCATTCATTGCATTTCACTCAACAAGTGCCAGCAATTTCTGAATGAAAAACATTTATGCAGCCTATCAATAACACAGTTAATGGTGAGAGAAGTGCAGTAACTTTTTGGTCATTCAGTAATACACCATCACTTCAGATTGTACATTTCTCACCTGTTGTTTACAGGTATTTATTTTTAATTAGAGCTGACTTAACAACTGCAAATCAGTATTCGTTTAATAAACTGAAGTTAACTGCGCTATATAAAAACAAACTCGGCAAAGTTATTTTATCTATTCACATAAAAGAATTGGGCAGGAAATGCTGGAGAGATAGTCTGAAGAGTGAGCAATGCTTGTGCTGGGGAAGTTGCCTTTCTCTGAACAAAGCTGCAGTTGCCTTACAGGATGACGAAGTTCGAATTTCCTCTCTAGGAGTATGAACAGTGTGCGGAAATTTACGTAGATTCTGCCCGTATGCGTTTCCTGCGTTATTTTTATTAGTAACTCACATCTGCATTCCATGCAGTGTTAACGCTTTTTTTTTTTTTTTTTTTTTTTTTGGCGTCTCTGCGCACCACTACGCCAGTGATCCACCAGGCGCACTGTGGAGGGTCGGTACAACTTTGAGAAAAACCCTGTATTTCCTTGAAACGTGGGGAACCACCCGTTCGCTCTTCAGTTTGCAGGCCTTTGAAGGAGGGACGCGCGTGATCGCAATCCGGCGACACATCTTCCCTTGGACCCCAATCCCTCCCAGCTTGAAGCGCTACTGCACTACACGTGGTACACACATTTAATATATGTTTCTTAAGCCAGAGTAAACATTAATTTTAAACCACTAAAACACTGTTTTTAATAACTGCGGTTTTTCCATACCTTGCAACTCGAAAACAGTTAATCTGCTGGATGTAGGAGGGGAAAGATAATAAATTTTGTGGGGACGCTTTCACTCTAGCATAATAGGAAGTCACTTCACATTGCTGTCGTTGCAGATTAAAATTGTGTGCCGGACCGGGGTTCGAACCTAGGACCTTTGCCTTTCGCGGGCAAGTGATCGACTAGGGTTATCCATGCAGAACTCACGATCCGCACTAACAGCCCTACTTCCGCCAGTACATAATCTCCTATACCTCCCAAACTTCACAGGTGTTCTCCTGCCCCAGGCAAATGTCTCCGCCATATTACTTCTTCCAATAGTAGTAGTCCCGCAAAGTATACACAAGATCTTTTGTGAAGTTTGGAAGATGAGGTACTGGCGGAATATGTGAGGGCAGGTCACGGGACATGCTTGCATAGCTGAGTCGGTAGAGCATTTTTTCACGAAAGGCGAAGGACTTAAGTTCGAGCCCTGATCCAGTAGATAGTTTTCGTCTCCCAGGAAATTTAAGATGAAGACACGCTCCGCTGCAAAGTGAAAATTCGATCTGGAGCGGCACATCTTTTCAAAGTTTTCAGCCCACATCACTTCCGATATAGAATATACGAATTGTTGAAATGACTGAATTACGTGTGCGAAATCCACAATAATTCTGGTCAGAATCTGCCTACACTAGCGATGAAAACATATTCAAAACAGTATGCAAGGCGCCTGTGTGCACACATTAAGCCGCACAAGTCATATGACTTGGAATTATACACGGCGCTGTTTTTCACGTCTCCCCCCTCCCCCCCCCCCCCCCCTCTTAGCTAATATCTCCACCAGTTCATAAATTTGCACGCTATGCTTGTTCTCTTGTGTTCTCTTCGGTTCCCACCAATGTAAACGCCATGTTCACATGTTAAAAAAAATGACAATGATGAATGACGAATCGTTTGCGAATGTTCGTGATTTCCATTCTGCTAAAAGCTGTGTTTAAGCATGTTATTCCACATGTTTGGCAAACGAGATCCGCCCTTAAAGGGAGAAGCAAGGGATAAAGTTACTGACACCTCGATGTAATCCGTCTGCAAACAAGTGCTTCAGATATGACACATCTGACTGTTAGTATGAATGATCTGTACCAATTGTCCACTCAACGAAGACCGCTGTGGCCAACGTGGGGGCAGGTATTTGACAAGCACAACAGCGACTAAAATTCATGTTTGGGACTGAAGACTTTTTTGGGGGATGTGCTCGAATACATTATGGAACACGTGAAGTTTTTCACTACCCTAACTCCCAAATAATGTGAGAAAATTTGTACACCAAATACCTCTATTGCGATTACAGGTTGTTTAGTGCGTGAGGGGAAAGAAAGGAAGAAAGAAAGGAATTGTTTTCCTTTGTAAGACGCGTGTACGTTTATTCCTGACGTTAGCACTCCTTACATACCAACAACAATCAGTAAGAGGTTTGCCTTCCTATACTCAACCACTTATGAAGCAAGAGCAACTTGTACTGTGAACTCCCTCGTTCAAATCTACAAAACAAGTTACAACAATGAATCTCCCAGAATGCAGTGTACTGTTATACAATTTGCTTGCAGTGTTGAGTTACGTTCACTACACTGTTTGACTGTGTCCACGTGCAAATTCGTGATGGGACCTAATCCTAAATACGAACATTACAGGCAGGTTTAGGGATCATATCCTCAATTTAAAGAGTGGTTACGCTCTGTTGAAAATGACACCACAAGAGCTCACTGTACCCATTGCAAGCGCGAAAGTTAACACAGCAAATTTTTCAAAAATTTTCGAAATTAAAATAAATGCCAATAAATTTTCGGAAGCAGATATCTGTATGTTCATTGTTGAACACACTTCATTTGCTACGTGTAGTCACTTGTCAGAATTATGCAAAAAACAATTTTCAGATAGTAAATTTTAGACAACCCAAGTTATATAGAACTATGGGCAGTGAAATTGCCGTAACGTGTTAGCTCCACACTTTTCGGAAATGTCGCGTCAAGATACACTGAGAATGAATTCGGCTTAATTTTAGTTTAATCAGCAGATAAATCCGTCACAAAATTACTCGCGTTTGTATACGCTGTTTCAGCGTCTCAATGCAGAAAATAATGTGCACGTTCTTAGCTTTGGTGGAATCAGAATCTGGTACAGCTGAAGCCATTAATAATTCAATAAAAGCTTTGTTGGGGTGTCAAACTTAATTCAGAAAATATGATTGGAGTCGGGATTGAAAATGCTTCCGAAAACACAGGAATAACCAATGGTAAACTTGAAAGGCTGAAACTAGATTTAAACTTAACGTACTTGATTATGTGTTTGTCACATATTGCAGTTTCTCTTGGAAGAGATGAGACACTGCCAAGACATACCCACTTTCTGGTTTCGGCACTCTTGTAAGCGCCAAGCAATGTATAGGGTCATTTATAAAACATTAACAGAAGGTGAGGAACCTCCGAAAATGCCTGCTGTGTGACGCGATGACTTTCTGTTGAGATAGTTAACAAGAATATTATCACAGTGGGAAGAAATGTAACTTCACTTTCAGATTGTTAGATCTATAAAAATATGCTGTAGACATGTTTTGCGATCCTGTGAATAAGTTATATTTGTGTCACTTCAAACGAATAGCACAGGAAGCGCAAAGTACAACAAACGCTTTTGAAAGTGAGAACATTGACTCTACAAAATTACTTCAGTATTTGAGAACTCTCATTAGATTAACTAAATTCTTCCATTTTGCGCTCTGCTACTGTTATTCTTTTGTTTATTCTTAGGGTAGCTAAAATATTAACTGCTTATTCACCTGAAAAATAAGCACAGATATTATTCGTAGGTGAACATTGCTCGAAATTCACGGTTTGACGGGCACCACCCTCCACAGTTACCTACCACTTGACTTGTAAATGCAATGTAATACAGCCACGTTAATTATCCCGATCATTTTATGCATTAATTTCGTACACTGCCTGGACATTAATCAACACACACAGCGCCTATTCCAGTAATAATAATAGTAATAATAATAATAGTGTATTTAACCTTGCCCAGTAATCCTACCGGAAAAACGGGACCTACTAGTTAACGTGGCCTCCTGGTGAATTTTCCATCATTGAGATGCGAAGACTAGGTTAAAGGCAGACTGAAAATTCCTTGGTCCATTCGGGATTAGATTCCGCGATGTGTGTAATGCCAACTAGACCTTTACATATGTAAAGTATCTTTTCTTCCTTTATTGAATGTCTGTTCTATCTGCAGCAGCGAAAGTTCAGCACCACTATTGGCAATAAATGTGTGTGGAAACGGAACAAATCTCTGTGCAATATTAACGCTTCGATCAATATTAACGCTTCGATCTTAAACAAAAGTATACTACCACGTATAATAACTATTAGCAATTATTCGCTTTCATGTTGGTCGTATGCGTAGTATGCTATGCTTGTTGTGTTGTTGTGGTCTTCAGTCCTGAGACTGGTTTGATGCAGCTCTCCATGCTACTCTATCCTGTGCAAGCTTCTTCATCTCCCAGTACCTACTGCAACCTACATCCTTCTGAATCTGCTTAGTGTACTCATCTCTCGGTCTCCCTCTACGATTTTTACCCTCCACACTGCCCTCCAATGCTAAATTTGTGATCCCTTGATGCCTCAAAACATGTCCCACCAACCGATCCCTTCTTCTAGTCAAGTTGTGCCACAAACTTCTCTTCTCCCCAATCCTATTCAATACCTCCTCATTAGTTACGTGATCTATCCACCTTATGCTTACTCCATTGATATTCCTACTGTATGACAACAATCAAGCGTTTTGAAAAGTGTGAGGCGTCCCCCTCAGCTTGGCGCCCACAAGCGGCGGCTTCTGCCGCTTGGGCCTAAAACCGGCCTTACTTGTATTCTCTCTTGATTTTCTGGAAATCGATTTACCTGTTTCTAACAAGATGGAAACTGGATGTTACAGTTTTCAATTAAATAAATATTAAAAATATAACGAGCATACTTTGTGTTAAACTTCTCAAACTTTGGACGAATTCCGTTTCGAGACCAACTGACCAAAAACTAATAATCTTGTATTGTTTCGTACCGATCGATAGTTAATTTTTTTCCCCCATTCCGGATAGCGTAGCTGGTTCCTACAATTGATCAGAAATTGTTTCTTACCCATTTAACGACAAACATAACCAGTACAGTACACAGAATATAACGGCTGCGACAGTGGACTACTACAAACGTACACCGTATTGTTTGCTTTTGTTGGCAGTGACTGGAAACTAAACATTACCGGCAGGAGTCTTAGTTTCCTACTTCAACATGTGTAGAAGCCCAGAGTTTCAAGAAAATATCGATGGATTAGAAATGCGCCGAATCTTCAGTATTACTTTTGTTGAATCGCTTTGAATGTGCATTGAAGAACATTAAGCGTAGACTAGTTTATGGCAAATTACTCCCTCGGTATCGCCAGAAAAATTTAAGAAGTAAAAGATGTAAGTAAATATGTATCTTTTTTATCAGAATACCAAATATGCTTTAGTAGGTGTAATGGTTTGATTTGCTGGTCACTGACAGTTCACGATGTGGTAACTGTGAAAATTTATATGGTCTTTAGCTTGAATTGACAGTGCGTTACTGAGTTGCCTCGGATAAGGAAGCTAGTAAAAAAGACTGGGGAGGTGAATTGGTATCTTCCATATTTGGCGGGGCTAACTCGGGCGTACGCCAAACTAAGTTGGGATGAAAAAGATGAGATAGCTTTCAGCGCTGTTCTCGCTTTCGGGCGGCTTAGGGAGCAATTTTTGGTCTTTTGGCTTGAAATTGTGAAAAACATGAAACATGCTCCTCAGATCTCTATGGCCATCGGGTGAACGTAATGTTACCAAAATCTAAACTAACGTGAAAGAAACCGTAACTCGGCGCATGCCTGCCGTGCAGTGCGTTCGACTCGAGTTAGTAATAATCTCAACTCAAATTAGCACGTTTTAAAAACCAAGCTGATTACCCTAAGCTCGCTCAGATCGAGTTGGCAGGAAAATCTAAATTATCTTCGACGCCGTTTGCCACGTTCATGCCTGTTCCGGTTGTAACTTCTCTCAAGATACGGTAACCAAACCGAGTATGTCGAAACATTCTAAAAGAGTTAATTTCTCTCATTAGCCTCTGCGAGGCTTGTGAACAGGTTTGATTGCAATTTTTTTTGTTATATGAAATCGGCGATCAAACTTAACACTTTTTTTTTTTTTTTTTTTTTTTTTTTGTCTGACATACAAATATCTGACATCATAGCAATATTTCCACCTATTGCCATGTTTCCTCACAAGCCATATACTAAGTATTATATATATCTCTTTAACCTATCAGTAAGCCGGTGAGAGTGGCCGTGCGGTTCTAGACGCTACAGTCTGGAACCGACCGACCACTGCGGTCACAGGTTCGAATCCTGCCTCGGGCATGGATGTGTGTGCTGTCCGTAGGTTAGTTAGGTTTAATTAGTTCTAAGTTCTAGGCGACTGATGACCTCAGAAGTTAAGTCGCATAGTACTAAGAGCCATTTGGACCTATCAGTAATATTTTTTTCTTCAGGGCATTTCATAAACGGCGATTTAGTGGCCAAATGCCTCGCCGCGAGCAATAATGGATGCCACTCTACAGTCTGAGATTACTGCTCATGGGACACCCTGAATTTGCTGAGAGATTTCGCTATAGGTCGTAATTCGAAAACACTCTCATGAGACATTCGGAATTTGCTGCAAGGATTTTGGCGACGATATTAAGGCAGCCAACTACCGTGGCTCGAGCATCAGTGGTGTAAAGTTATCGCTTCCTTATCGTTTCCCTCAGTTTGCATTCTGAATTTTAATATGTGCATATATTTCCGAGTTGCCATGATGTTAATATTCCGTGTGGACTAGCTTGTAAGTTACACTTAACAAATGCTTCACGAATTTCGATCAAACAAAATAATTCACAATAAGCGACTAGATCCCTAAAGACCACAGTGAGTGACGTCCCGTTGAGTAAGCACAGATTAAACTCGAGTTCGGTCGGCGCAACGGCGGTAAACTCCAACCTCGCTCTAAACCGTCATCGATAACGGCGACCGCCGCGCAGCGTGTGAACACAACTCGAATTATTAACAATCTTACTTGGGTTGACTAGAAATCGTCTCAACCAAGAGTTAACCCGATTTTGTAACTCGAGTTGATCCATCCCCAGAGACCAGCAACACTAATCAAAGGTGAAAGTTGCACTGGCCGCGCGGACGATCCAGTCGTTAGGCGGCCCTCTTATCTGGAAGACCGGAAATTGAGAATGGAAATTGTTCGACGGGACAAAAGAGATGAAAGCCGATGTGCGCTGTAGACTGTGTGGTGGGGCTGGACCTCATTTGATTCCCAGTGTTCTGCTCGGCAGCTCCCTGTAACTATGGGTGCTCGCTCGTTCGTGCGACATCTGCGTTTTAGAAACTTTTTGTGGTAGTCTGTGTTTAATTTCCGGACCGTAGGTGACTCACTGTATAATACAGTCCCCAAGTACATTATATGTCACAATTCTAGAACTTAGTTCTCCCAGTTCATTTCATCAATCAATCAATCCATTCAGTCATCCTTCCATTGTGTTCCTTAGGGCCTATTGAGATGTAGAACCTTCAGGGATATGTAGAGTGTCAAGATTAACAAAAGACAAGCAATCACAGACGGTTCACATATTGAGAATCTGCATACAATATTCAAAATAAACTACTACTACACTGCTGTCATTTTCTAAGAAGGTATGGCCCCAAGTTTTACTTCATATGTGAAGGTCTATTTTTTTTTATTTGTACATGTTACAAGAAAAACAAAATAGATTGTTTTAATTCTGGAACTAATATTGATATTTCTTGCACTAGGAACTGTTACTACTAAAACTAATTGCAGTGGTGGCCACCAAGCTTGTATCTGGTCAATAAGTAATGACACTGAGTGGAGTATACTTAGTTTATGTAAGTGTCATTGTTACTGCACTTTTAACTCGTGCAGCTGTGTGTTCCTCCAACCATGCAGCTCGTCATCTGGACCCACAAGGAAAAGTCCACCGGAGTCAAGTCTGGGGGTGTTCAGTTGCCAGTATCGGAATGAGTTGCCAGTATCGGAATGAGTTACCAGCATAGGCTACCAAGCAATTAAGAAACTCACTACATTTTGCAATCTCTTAACTGCTGCTTTTTGGGATGTTGTTGTAATCATTCTGCTTATTTCTACAACACATTGGTGAAAAACAAATTTAATGTTCTAATATTGAAATATATTTATTTTAAGATTTAATTATGTAAACACACAATGTGGTATTTTAAATCTCCATTTCAAGTTGTTTGCTGTGTGCCTGGATAGAACTAAATGACGTGGTACATCTATTGAAGCATACTGACACAATTAAGATTGTGGAGCTCTCTTTCTTCCATGAGTGAAGTGACTGCTATTCACTGTAATCTGTTAAAATTGTGCCTCCAGTACTCTGAATATTAGCAAATTATTAGTTTCTTTGTAGTGAACTGTTGTTTTCTAATAAGATTCTTTAAGGTATAAATTATCAAATATTTTCAAAAAATGATGTCCAAATATCGAAATATGCTGTGCTATTGTGCTTCTGAGGAAGTTTCATATGAAGCATGCCCTTTCTGTTTTGGAATCATTTACATTTATTACCAATGGTTTTGTGAGCCTAAAATGGATTGCAAAAAGTTGCTAGTGTAAAGGCTCTTGAAATTGGTTTTCCACAATTTGACAGAAAGTGTTAAAACTTATGGATGATGGGTGTGGAAAATCAAATGTGTCTCTTTTGTGCCGACAGATATCCGACATTGTAGTGGGCCAGGAGACAAACATTTCGGCGAGAGATGCACTGCTGAGATGGGCACGCAGATCGACGGCAAAATATCCAGGCGTCCGCGTCTCCGACTTTACATCCTCCTGGAGGGACGGGCTGGCATTCAATGCTCTCATTCACCGCAACAGGTAATGGGTTAAATGCTTTCCTGTGAAGTATTTTTCAACCATTGATAGTGATATGTGGCATCTCGTATGTTGCAAGGAAAATACTGCCTTCTTATTTACTGTAATACTAACAGCAGGAAAACAATTTTTGTCTGTGAAAAATTGGTTAAGTACTGGTATAAAAACAATCCAGTGACAGAAATGTCGGTTTGGGGGTTGTCAATTACTGTTTCTTTTTGTGAGTGAATCTTTTGTTCTGTAGTGCAACTATTACAACAACAATCATAACTTACAGATATGAGGAGATATTAACCCACAGAATTATTAAAAAATAAAGTTCTTGTGTGCACTGGAAGAGTGTATGTGTTTATAACGAATTGGTGGTGGGACACATTTGATAATGAATTGGTGGTGGAATACATCACTACAACCAATCTGTTCTTCTATGGGACAGCATTTCAGAAATAAAACCCAGATAGTATGGAAGCAGATAACTGTGGGCTGAAGAGTTGGACCACAATAATTGATGCAGTCTTTTTGTAATTAGCAGGAAGCATGATTAGTATTTGACTTTGTGTGTTAATTAAATTCTTAGGTATCAAAATATCATCTATTGTGGTCTGTTTTTGGATTTTATCTTTTATGCTCATGATATTGTACTAAAATATAGTTTTGGCCATCCATCAGTGGCACACGTTGTAAATATGTGCTATTAAGTTGTCCTTATTCTTGATGTTTTCTGGTCACTTGAAAACTAAAATTAAGAACGAACCACACTAGATTGCCATTTTGTTTAAATCTGATGCCCCCCTCCCCCATTGTAACCTTGTTGTTAATAGGAGTTTTGGACCATATTGTTCAATCAATTCTTTCTGTTTTAGGCCAGACCTTATTGATTGGCGCTCAATTCGTTCAAGAGTTGTGAGAGAACGTCTCGAAACTGCTTTCACTGTAGCCGAGAGGGAGTATGGCGTAACAAGACTTCTTGATCCTGAAGGTAAATTTAGCTAGTAATTTCACAAACTTTTGTGCTTCTAGTGTAAGAGAAAAATATTAGTGCATTTAAAATCTTTAAATGTATGACAGTGAAACACTCATTTCACTTAAATACTCTTACTATGTATTGTGTAGACAAGCATATAAAATGAAAGCCTTGGTGTCTTCTTGTATTAAATTGTTACGTTTATAGTTTTTGTTGTTTGGTGATGTCTCCTTTACGCAGAATAGGACTTCTCCCAGTATTTTGATTATTTACTTTTGATTTTGTTAGAGGATTGCTTAAACAGCATTTCTACTTGAAACTAAGTATTAGGCAAATTATCATAAAGTTATGTTGCACTGTTTCTGAACTTGGTGTTAGGAGCAAAGGAGACATTATATTTATTGTTTATTAATATTTGAAAATGGAAAATATTTGGAAAAAATACTCATCAGAATACTGTTTTCTTTTGCTACACAAGTGGTTCAAATTTTGATGAAAGCCTGTTGAATATGAGTAAAAATGTTGGATGGTAAGCTAACAAAGTTTCTGTTACTTAATTACTTATAGAACCTTTGTATAACAGTGGTCATATATGCTTGTAGGGCTGTAGGCTAACTGTCTTCGTACAAATCAATACAGTGTCATAAGTACACAAACAGAAAAAAATCTCATTGTATCACCAGAAACTGATTTACTGGCTCGCAAAGGGTAAATAAATTTGTCTTGGAGAGGAATTTATGAAGCTGTGATTTGTTGTTAACATTACTTTTTTTTCTTTTACAGATGTTGACACACCTGAGCCAGATGAGAAGTCTCTCATCACATACATATCATCACTTTATGATGTGTTCCCAGAACCACCCCCAATTCATCCACTTTATGATTCGGTAAGTGGCATTGAGATTAATTCATTTTGTAATGCAATAATTTATTTATTTTGTTCTTAATCTCAACCTATAATATTTGTTAGAAGTCATAAGAGCAAATAATAACATCAAAACTAAAGTGAGTAACGGTAAACCCACCAGTTGGGCATGTGTTTTGAAATAATTTCTGTTTTAACAGGAATCTCAACAGAGGCTATCTGAATATCGTGAACTGGCCAGCAGTCTGCATTTATGGATGAGAGAAAAAATTTCAGTGATGTTGGATCGCACATTTCCAAGCACTCTCATAGAAATGAAGAAACTTGCCGCTGAATCGAATCGATTCCGATCAGATGAAATTCCACCTAGACAGCGAGATAAACAGAAACTGCACTTAATCTACAGAGAACTTGAGGTAAGATGCAAGTAATGCACAGGGAACCCAGAAATATGTTTCAGATATTAGTTTCTTCTTCTTCTTCTTCTTCGTCCATTTGGCCACCTTAGGACCACGTTAATTCACTTCAGCTTTGTTTCTTCTGGTATTTCTTATTTCTCAATATTATTTCATTCTCATACTTTGAAAACTTCTTCGTTCTTCCATCCAACATTATTTTGTTCTGGGTCTCGTACTGTCAATTTCTTTTATTTAAATTCGTCAGTTGTTCTGTGATGCAGAGTATCTTTATGATTTTTTCAGTGAATCAGTTATGAATTTTAGCAGTTTTGTTTTTCTCCCTGGAATTAAAAGTAACCTGCCTTTTATTATGTGGCAATGATTAAGTTGGTTAATATTATTCACAGAAATATTTTGAAGCTGTTGGAGAAGTAGACATTGAATCTGAACTTCAGTATGAGGTTATTGACAAGAATTGGAACAGACTGATGATTGCACACCAGGATCGTGATCATGCCATCCTCGAAGAGATAAAACGGTAAGAATGATACTAAGCTTAATAAATTAATTAAAGCTCTGTAAATGTGTAGGCATCATACGAATTACAAAAGTTTAAGCCAGTAGTCTGTTTTGGTCTCCCTATTACAGCTTGACGTCACTGGAAATCAGGACTTGCCACATTTTGTGCCCACTGTTTGATGACATAATTTGCTCATTCAGTTTTGATGCAGTAGTGTATTGTGTGTTTCTTTAATCCTGTTTCAGACTAGAAAGACTGCAAAGACTTGCTGAGAAAGTGCACCGTGAAGTTAAGCAAGTTGATTCTCGTCTGGGCGAGCTCGAGGTACGTGTTGAAGAAGAAGCTCGTCGTCTGGACCGCCTGCATCCTCTTGATGCAAAACATAATGTTGATTTACTGGAAACGGAGCTGAGAGGTACAGAGGATGCCATCAACAGCATGTTCACAGACACACAAGTCCTGCGTGAAGGACGGTACCCTCAGGCACCAGAATTGCATAAGAGGTTAGTTCTGTGCTGTTAGTACTTGTTGCATTGCATTGCATTAAGCCTTCCATTTGGTTCCTGTGATTATTAGCCACAATGAAATAGTTTCATCACAAAATAGGTTTACTTGCAAGGTAAATATGTCTTGATCTGTCTTACGCCTTCATTTGCACATACAGCTATAATTCAGCAGACAGAGATTATTCTGATTTGTAATCTTTCCTCTTCGACCTTTCTGTAATGGTGAACCACTTGATAGTTCACTGTCACAACACAATGAATAATAGCATTCAAAGTTATAGATGAAGGCTGCAAACAGTGGTTTATCAGTTGCCTAATGTATATCACAACTGCAGCTGGAATTTTAGCAGAAATTAAAAGTCCTATATTCAGTCTCACACCACGGTCATCATGAACTGGTATTGCTCCTCCTCCTTTCTTCATGATTGGTGCTAAAGAAAATTATGAAAAAGTCGGTGTTGCGTTGTTTAAGTAGATACAAATCTAGGAATTTTCTCACTGTTGTGAGAAAAATGGGTGGATTTTTAAAAAAATACAGATATTCATGTATGATAATAAACTGTATAGATTTGTACTTCAATTAATATCCTCAAACAATTAGATAAAATAATTCACAATTAACTAAACTGAAATTAGTGAACAATAAAATTATTAACTTGTCACTAAGCGGTGCTCTTATTTATTTTGTGCAGAGTCCAGAAACTCCATCAACGTTGGGTTTCCCTAAGGCAATTGGTACATACCCATCTGGTTTCTCCTCTTGCATCATTATCATTCCCTGTAGAAGAACGAACTGTAACTAGACAGACACGCACTGTGTTGGAGACAAGACTTGTTGATACAAATGTGCATTTTAGACAGCTTCAAGAATGCTCTGAATGGTGTCGTTCTAAATTGGTAAGTGAAAGAAAAGTTTTTGTGCACTTTTTATGGATTTTAAGCAAAATTTGATATCAGTAGTGAGATGTTGGTTGGTATTTAGTAGTGATAAGAAATTTCTTTTCTAATTGAGTAATGGTGTGAATGATGCAGGATTAATAGTGATGGTAAGGTGACTATGATGATTCTTATTTATCGTTTTATTTTATTAGAAACAACTACAAGATGCTGAATATGGATCTGATTTACCAAGTGTCCAAAATGAACTTGAACTCCACCAGCGAGAACATAGAATCATTGAGCAGTTTCAGACAAAGGTTGAACACTGCTCATTAGCAAAGGTAAGTTAAGACTTTGCTGCACGATTAGGACTGAATATGTTTCAGTCTTATCTTGAAATATGACTGATTATTTTGTTATTTTTATGATTCGTTGTGGTTGTATTAAGTTATGCTCATAAGAAATGAATGGAAAGTCATTTGGTAGTGCCAAAAGATATTATGTAGTGTGCATTTTAGTGTTCTTTTCTCATTTTGTAACAAATATTTCTTTTTTCTTCTTTGTATGACTGTTGTTCTCATCTATACAGAGCAATTTCCATGGTGAAGAGCTGCAACTGTACAATCAGCACCTCGGACAATTACAAAAGCTTTATAATGAACTGCTGGTCACTTCTAATAAACGACTGTCTGATCTAGAAGTTCTACAAGACTTCCTCCAATCAGCCACAAATGAGCTGGTTTGGTTGAATGACAAGGAAGAAACAGAAGTTACAAGAGACTGGAGTGACAAGTCGCTTAATGTACCTGCTCTGGAACAATATTATGAGGTAAGGCCTGTTTTTAATCCCATTCATTTGTTTTAATATTTTTTCTTAAACGATTTGAGGTTTTAATTTTTTTTAATTGAGCAAAACCAGAGAACATTTCACTAATGTGAAATGCAGAAGAGGATGAAGATAAAGATGTGATAGGAATGTCATTATGACATAAGTAGGACAACGGTGTGGTGAAAAATACAGGTTGACAATACTAGTGTTGAATGAGATTTGACAACTGAAGTGCTAGAAATGCCAAAGAGAGACAGACTAGGTTCTGAATGAGATCAACAGTGGCTAGGAACAAAGTATATGTTACCAAGAAATTTCAGAACTGAGAAGCCATGTGGTAATGTTGCTTGGGGGAAGGAGGGTTGAAGTGTTAATATTGCCTTGAGATAAAGTGAATAACCAATACAGTCTCTGTCGCTGTTTTTCCACTGTGTTCTGTGCAAGATGATTTACAAACAGTGTTTGGAGCAGCAGATCTAGTCATACTGAATGATGGTTAAGTGTGTGGGAAGATGGACCTAAATTTATTTTTTGCTCATAACATGTAATTTTACTTTTATGTACAATGCCAGCAAAGTGCATTTACATTGTTGTTCATACACACAATGTAGTTTTTTCTCTCTTCAATAGTTATTTAATTCTTGCTATAGGACAAAAATTTATGCTATGGTGAACAGTTAATTATGTATGGAATTTAGTACTACAGTTATTGCTAAGAATACATCATTGTTCATGTTAGTTCTACGTTATATGGGCATTTATAGATAAACCTCCGGGCTCTCGAGACCCAAGACCTTGCATGCTATATGCAAAGGAGCAAGTGAAAGAAGCCAAAAGAAACTTAATGGGCTAGCAAGCCAAATTGTTTAAATGTTTGTTTGAAGAGGGACAGCTTGGGAAAAACAGGAAAGATAAACAGCCTTGAAGAAATACACATTTATAAGTGTGTCTCAGCAATCGTCATCTTGCTCTGCCGCCGCCGCCGCTACTACTACTACTACTACTACTACTACTACTACTACTACTACTACTACTACTACTGCTTACATATAAGGGCTATTCAGAAAGTAGGGAACGTTTCCGTCTTGACACCGCTAGGTGCGCTCCAATTGCATATATTTTGGTATCTGCATGTTTGGCAGCTCAGTCTGTATCCATCCATGACAGTGGGAATGTCTCTGCAAGTCTAGCTTTTTCTATATTCGAATTTGAAATGTGCGCTGCAATCGAAAATCCCGCCAGTTGTGAGGTGCAGTCTGTGATAAGGTTTTTGTTGGCAAAAAACCTAAAGTCTATAGAAATTTGTCATGAACTGTGCGAAGTGTACGGAAACAACATAATGAGTGAATGTTCCATCCAGAAATGGTGCATTCAATTTAAAATGGCCAAAGCAATGTTCATGATGAAGAGAAGAGTGGATGCTCGAGCATTGTGACTGCCAATAAAGTCGTTGAAGTTGATGAAACAATTTGTAAAAACTGTTACTTCACAACAACGGTGCTTTTGCTTTTTTTCCCCACAATTTTCACGGACTTTGTTGTTTGAAATTGTCACTCAAAAGCTAGGCTACCACAAATTTTTTGCACAGTGGGTGGCCAAAATGCTTACAGAGCAACATAAAGAACAGTGAATGGGGGCAACGTTGACATTTCTGGAGGCCTACCACAAACATAGAGGATCGAATCGTAACTGGTGATGAGATTTGTATGAAACACATCAGTTGCGAGACAAAATTACAGTCCATTGAGTGTGGGAACACAAGGTCCCCTCAAAAATCAAGAAAATGTTTGCATATCTTGTCAACAAGGAAGCTTATGGCGACAGTGTTTTGGGATAGGCAAGGTATGCTTCGTATTGATTTTCTCGAATGTGGAGCAACCATAAATTCTTCTGATACTGTCAAACTTCCCACAGCTTTAGAAGAGCAGTTCAAAACAAACACCCAGGAAAGCTGACAGCCAAAATTTTGTTTTTGCACACCAATGCCCGACCTCAAATGCAAACCACGCTAAAGAACTCCTTAATTCATTCAAATGGGAAATTTTACCTCATCCACCCTACAGCCCCAATCTTGCACCAAGCAACTTCCACTTGTTTCCCAAGATGAAGAACTGGCCTGCAACGTAGCGCTTTGATGATGATGCGGAACTCCACGTGGTTGTGACTCACTGGCTGAAGTCCCAGACGGCAGAATTTCAAGACGAAGGTCTTTCGAAGCTTATCCACCACTGTGATAAGTGCCTCAATGTGTTGATGACCATGTGCAAAAGTAGTATGTCAGTTGCTCCTTCAGATGTATATAATAAATGTATTTCTTCTATATTATTATTATTATTATTGTTATTGTTATTATAAATTCCAAAACGTTTCCTTCTTTCTGAATAGCCCTCGTACATACATTGATTCATGCTTACAGATATGTATATTCCAAAGGATAATGCCTTGTGGCTGCTTCTGCTCTCTTCTGTTATACGTTTGTTTCAGTTCCACGTTATTGTCACATTGTATCCTCTTCTCGATGTCTTCCTAGGTCATCCTCTTCCTTTCATTCCCAAGATTTTCTTTTAGGAATGTTTATGATGAAAGTGTTGCATCTGATGACTTGTCCAAAAAATACTACTACTATTATGACGACCACTACTTGGAAGTTTTTTGCTGATTAGCTAACAACTTTTTTAAATTTTTGCAGTCCCTCATGAGTGAGTTGGAGAAACGAGAGATACAGTTCAGTGCAGTACAAGATCGAGGAGAGAGCTTGGTTCTGCAGCACCACCCAGCAGCAAAGTGTATAGAGGCATACATGGCTGCTATGCAGACTCAGTGGGCTTGGCTACTGCAGTTGACACTTTGTCTGGAGACTCATCTCAAGCATGCTGCCCACTACCAGCAGTTCTACCGTGACTTGCATGATGCTGAAGCATGGATAGCCAAGTGAGTGTGATATTGGCTATTCAAAGTACACGCGCTTTTCAGGCATTACTTGACTGTGGAGATTCATGGTGTATTCCTTTGTTGTCTCCAAATATTGCTAGCTAAGCTGTCCAGTTTTTATGCAAGTTAACTACATTTTTGTCAGAGTACAAAATTGCAAGTCTCATAGCAAGCACATTACATAAATGTGTGTTCCATTAACTGTATGCCATTCTCTCTGTGTAGGCGAGATGAATTGCTGAACACGATCTACAGTAAGTCCGATTTCACACTGGATGAAGGTGAACGTTTACTGAAAGGAATGCAAGAACTCCGTGATGAGCTTAACCAATACACTACTGTAATACAAAGGATAGCTGAGAGAGCCACAGAAATAATTCCTCTCAAGCAACGAAGACAGCCTGTAACACGCCCCACAGCCGTGACTGCAGTATGCTCGTACAAACAAGTCAATGTAAGTACACTGCGTATTAAATAAGAACTATGAATTGTCACAGAAGTAAATAGTCAATTCTGATTTGTTTATTGGCATTCACATCCGATAATGCTGATGATTTGGAAATATTGACCAGGTACCATTGTAATGCGCAATAGTAATAAAGTTGTTCTTATAAAACTGCATTAGTGTGATACCATTCTGATAGGAAATTGAGTTTTAATAGAAATATTCTTACCTAAATTGAATTTAATGTGTTTTTAAAATGTTTCCCAATGTTCCTAATTTCTGTGTAAATTATATATTTGACATAGATAGAACAAATTTCTTTGGTCTCAACATTTCTTCCCAGAAATTCCTTTCTTCACTCCATTTTAGTTTTCTATATCTTTTATTTTCTGATGCATCAGGTTATTCTGCCCCTCTGTCTCTACTACATATTATGCACTTAGCTCTCCACTCTTATTAACTCTTGCACAATGTTTTGTCTGTAACCTATGTCTTGGTTATTGTGCTATCTCTTGGGACTGAAAAATGAAGCATCAATTTTTGGAAAAATTCACATCTATTTTTTGCTAATCTGGTGTCAGTTTTTGTCAAATTTGCGTCTGTTTTCTTTGTTGCCAATGATTAGACACACAAATTTTAAAGGTTGTCTGCTACATGAGTGAAGACAAATTATTAGTTCTTTAAAATTGAATGTTGGAAAAAGTTCTGATTGGGAACTTTTTGACTTGAATGTTTGTTTTCGCAAAAACTTCAATGCCTTTTTCTTCTGAAATGGCCTTTTGCTTTTTTCGTTTGGGTGTATTTAAGCTGTCAGATGTGATAGTTGTGTTGAAAAGCAGCAGCATTTTCCCACCAGTTAAGTGAACATGCCTCTGATATAAGGTGTCTCTGGACATTATTTGCCTTTTCCCCACCCAATCTGAAGATTAAAAAATCTGCTGACTTCTAATTTCGACCTTTCGTGTGCATTCATAGCCCTACGACCCATGCTTGACACCACAACAGATAGAACTAACAAGGCATTTAGTGTAGAAGCGGAATCGAATGTACAGCAACTCGCTTTTAGCATTCGGAGAAAAATTTCGGCACTGTTGAAAAAGTTACAGACATTGTTTTCCAATCACTATAGCTCAGAGGGTGGGCACTATAGGCTGTAGTTGCAGATGGCTGTGAGCATAAATTGACTAGAATTTTGACTGCCACATGAGAAGGAGTGGTGCGGGGAAACAAACTCAGCCTCCATTCCGCTAGGCAGCAGCCTACAGCAGAACACATTGTCAGAGATAACCGATCTCTTCTGGTGTTGTAAGAGTTGTAATCGAAATCCATGATGGACTAGAATTATTTGCTTCACTTATTTCAAAAGAAGGAAAGAAAACAACGAGCAACACACATCACAAAATATTCGTGGATGACTATTGCGCAATTGCTTGTTGAAGTTAGCAGAGTATTGTTAATGAAGTAGTTCAGGCCCAACCTCTAGCGATATTTGATGCAACTACGCATCAGAACATCTGCCACCTAATTTGCCATGTTAAAACTGTCCGCATTGTACTATCTTTTGAGTGTTCTCTCTCTCTCTCTCTCTCTCTCTCTCTCTCTCTCTCTCTCTCTCTCTCTCTCTCTCTCTCTCTATATATATATATATATATATATATATATATATATATATATATATATATTAAAACAAAGATTCCAAGACTTACCAAGCGGGAAAGCGCCGGCAGACAAGCACAATGAACAAAACACACACACACACACACACACACACACACAGAATTACTAGCTTTCGCAACCGATGGTTGCTTCTTCAGGAAGGAGAGGGAAAGACGAAAGGATGTGGGTTTTAAGGGAGAGGGTAAGGAGTCATTCCAATCCCGGGAGCGGAAAGACTTCCCTTAGGGGGAAAAAAAGCATACATATGTCTGCTTGTGGCTGTGTATGTGCGGATGGATATCTGTGTGTGTGTGTGTGTGTGTGTGTGTGTGTGTGTGTGTGTGTGTGTGTGTGTGTGTGTGTGTGCGCGAGCGCGCGCGAGCGTACGAGCGTACACCTGTCCTTTTTTCCCCCCTAAGGGAAGTCTTTCCACTCCCGGGATTGGAATGACTCCTTACCCTCTCCCTTAAAACCCACATCCTTTCGTCTTTCCCTCTCCTTCCTGAAGAAGCAACCATCGGTTGCGAAAGCTAGTAATTCTCTCTGTGTGTGTGTGTGTGTGTGTGTGTGTGTGTGTGTGTGTGTGTGTGTGTGTGTGTGTTTTGTTCATTGTGCCTGTCTGCCGGTGCTTTCCCGCTTGGTAAGTCTTGGAATCTTTGTTTTTAATATATTTTTCCCATGTGGAAGTTTCTTTCTATTTTTTATATATATATATGTATATGCTTGCTGATTACATAGTGTCTGCACTATAGCTTTGAGTTGGCCAGTCTTCCCCAACCCTCTATCCCATTCTCCCACACACCTTGTCTCCCCTTGCCCACTCCACCTGACACAATTTATAGCTCAAAAGTAGAAAAATTAAGCTTCCCTAGCTTTTAGAATATTTTTGTGTATAGACTGGTTCTTACCTCATTCCCTCCCTTGAGAAATGTTAATGAGGTCATTTGGATATAGCATAACATTCATCTTTTTCGTTTACTGTCAGTAAATTTAACACTTAAATTTTTTTTACTGTGAATGCTGTTGTCCACAGATTATTATTGAGAAAGGGGAGAAGTGTGTCCTCCATGATAATTCTGGCAGAGTCAAGTGGCGAGTGAGCAACTCTTCAGGGCAAGAGTCTACTGTACCTGGTGTGTGCTTCCTGATCCCTCCTCCAGATAAGGATGCAATTGATGCTGCCGATAGGTTGCGGCGTCAGTTTGATCGTTCAACTGCCCTTTGGCAAAAGAAGCAACTTCGCATGCGGCAGAATATGATCTTTGCCACAATCAAAGTTGTCAAAAGCTGGGATCTGGCACAGGTTTGTTTAAAATAGAGAAACATTTGAATATACAATAATTTGCTTTTTGATAGATGTTTGAGTGATTTTCAATTCAACTCGTTATCCACATATTATTTTGAATGACGTTTTAGTCATTGTTTGTTAAAAGCCTTGATTTTCTGTAACATTTTGATTTGGACCACATATTTAGTTAATTTATCAAGAGTGCTGACTTGAGAAGAGTGTACATTGATTATATTGTAATAAACTAAATAATTTTGGATTAATACAGTTCACGTGTCTCAAGTAACAGCTTCCTTAGATTGTAAAGTATCTTTCATACTGCTGATTGTTGTCCCACCACTTATGTACAATCCCAACCCAAATTTTATTAAACATTGTATTTCCTCATCCATTATTGGTATCTCCCTTTTATTCACTATTTTCATGTGGCTGTCCTCTAAACAAGTGTAATACTGTGTTCACTTCATATTCTAGTATTGTGATCTTTCTTTCCCCACATTTCGTGTGGGTGTTACTACTTACACCTCTGCCACCACCATCACAACTTCATAAAATGTAGTATACCAACAGCAGCACACAGCACAGGAGAAAGTGTAGTACAAAATATAATTCACTTTGGTGTGTAGGAGGAAGAGAGGTTGTGATACCTCTCTTTGGCAAAAGAAGCAACTTGTGATACCTCTCTTCCTCCTCCTACACACCAAAGTGAATTATATTTTGTACTACACTTTCTCCTGTGCTGTGTGCTGCTGTTGGTATACTACATTTTATGATGTTGTGAACTGTTTAGATAAAAGTTTTTTATGTAAAATATTGTATAGAAGTAACAACTGGATTGTGACTTGGCTCATGGGATATAATGTGACAGGTGTTTCAGAAAGTTCAGCTTGTGTAATTTTGAAAATCTTAAATATCACAAAATTTGTATATGAATACAAATTTTTACATAGCACACAATTTACAGCAATTTCAGATTTTTTTCAGCTGGCTGGAAATATGTTTTTCTACTTCTTCAATATGGCAAAGGAAAATACCTAAGAAAGTACGTACATAGGAAAGATTGTCATTTTCTCATCTGGAGGATGTAGTCACAAGTACGGTTAGATGTCACACCAAAGTGGCGCTTTGGTTACTGAAGAAGAATAAAAGCTAAAGAGCAAAATAATTATTTATCAGGTCCAGCCATCACCGTTAACAAAATTTTCAAGATCAGTCCACTTCATAATAGTTTGTAACTATTCTGTAAATGATGTATGTTTCCCTTTACTATTTTCTCATTTTTTTTTTTTTTTCAGTTCTTAGCAATGGGCCAAGAACAACGTTCAGCTATTCGTAAAGCTCTGAATGAAGATGCAGACAAACTACTGCAGGAAGGTGACCCTGCTGATCCACAGCTGCGACGCCTCAAGAGAGAAATGGAAGAAGTTAACAGACTCTTTGATGAATTTGAGAGACGTGCTAGAGATGAGGGTAAGATGTGAAACTGCATTTTTATAGTGAACCATTTACTGTAGTCAAATTTAAGAGATAGGAAGATGCATGTGATATAGGTAATAAAATTAATTTGATTACTGTCTTGTAGCACTATTAAGTATGTGGAACAAAAGTTAATTCTCATGACATTAATTCTAACATGTGAAATATGGAGAATATATGGACACTGATATCTCCTGTACCCAGAGACTATAACTTAAAACCCAGTGAGTCACAGGTTCTAGGCTTTTGAAGAATTTGTGCTCTGGGTAGGGTGAAGCTAATTACAGTTCTTTCAGTTAACTTTTTTCATAACTCAACATACCTTGTGAAGACTGTTACAATATAGTACAGGTGTGTATTGGGCAGAAACAAATTGAGATATTTTGAAACCAGACAAAGTTCATTAAATAATAAGCAAATAACAAAAATAATAAGTTTTTGAAAATATAATTGAACAGAAAATGTGCAAGATTTCAGAGCCAATGACTACTACTCCTGGAAGAGAGGTGGAGGCTGGGGGGGGGGGGGGGGGGTGTAATGGAAAAGTCGCCCAGAACGCCAGATCATGGGAGACTTACGGGACAGAATTAGAAGGAAAGGCTGATTTTTTTGGGGACTGCACTGGATGAATCCGAAAACCTCAGAGCTTGAAAGTGAAGGATAATATAATAAAGAAAACAGATTACTGACAAAACATGGTGCAAGGATTAATAAGAGCGGATAGCTAAGTGCATTATATGTGATAGGCTAGTGGTGGGGAAGGGGGGGAGAAAACTTGTGAGAAAATGTAATACTAGAAAACTGAAATGGGGCAAAGAAGAAAAGAAATGCTGAGACATAAAACATTAATGTGAATTAAAGCCAGATGGTTGACCAGAACTAAGTACATGGTATAACACCAGTTCCCACTTGTGGAGTTGTGAGAAACTGGTGTCGTGGGAGAATCCAGTTAGCATATGTGGTGAAACGGGCAATGAGGTCACTAGTGTTATGTTGCAGAGCATGCTCTGCAACAGGATATTGTGTGTTGCCAGTATGCACACTCCAGTCTGTGCCCATTCATCCTAACTGATAAATTGATGCTAGTCATACCTGTGAAGGAGGCTGAACAGTATTTACATAACAGCTGGCACATGACGTATCATTTCACAGAAGGCTCTGCCTTTAATTTGCCAGGTGTGCAGCTGGTCTAGGTGGTGGTAAGAGGGTACGTATGGCAAGTCTTATCAGAGACAATATTCACAGGTAGAATCCATAGGGTAGAGAAATGGGTGCAGTAGGAGCATAGGGCCTGACTGGGATAGTGCAGAGATTGGGGGAGCTAGGTTGGACAGAATTTCTCCTTGAGCTTAGTTCAAGAGCAGATTTCCAAGGCTGTCACAACCAATCCTGGTACTGCTGATCCCTCAAAGAAACTAACAACTTACGGGCACACTTCTTGTCATTCAGTACTGTCCTAGTCTGGAATGGATTGATTCTCTACTTCACCAAGGCTATGACTTCCTAAAACTGTGCCCTGAAATGAGGGCCAGTCTGTTTGACATTTTGCCCATCGCACCTAGAACAGCTTTTAAACACCTTACCCATCCTGCGATATCCGGTTAAGATTGTATGCTTCTTTTGCACCCATTTCCCTACCGAATGCTTCGTGCCTCATTGATAGTCCCCAGTGTACGACTTCACTGTGCCACTTATACCAGTCCTGTTACTGGCAGAACATATACTATTAAAGGGAGAGCCACCTGTGAAATGACACACGTTGCATACCAGCTGTAATGTAAACACTGTTCGACCTTCTGCATTTGCATAACTGTTACCAAGTTTTCAGTTAGAATGACTGGACACAGACAGTGAGTTTGCACTGGCAACACACAATATCCTGTTGCAGAGCATGCTATACAACGTGACAGTCGTGACATTGACACCTGTTTCACCACATGTGCAATTTGGATTCTCCCACATGGCACCAGTTTCCCAGGACTCTGTAAGTGGGAACTGTAGTTACATGTTGTTGATTCTTGCCACCCACCTGCCTAAATTTACATTAATGTCTTTGGTGTCAACATTTCTTTTCAGAAACTATTCCTTGTCTTTGCTCCCTTTAGTTTTCTGTATATTTTATTTTCTGACATATTTTTCCTTCCTCCGACCCCCATCTTGCCTCTGTCAGTGTGCAATGTATAATGCACTTAGCTTCCCACTCTTATTAACACTTGCAGCATGTTTTGCCAGTAATCTTTGTCTTGTTTATGATCCTGTTTTGCACCTTCAAGCTTTCAGGTTTTCAAATCTCATTCGGAGCAGTTGACTTCTCTATAAATCCCCCCATTTCCTAAGCCGCATCAGTTGTTTCCCTTCATCCCTCTTCCTTCCCCTTCAACCATTTTGCTAGAAATTTCCATAACTTCTGTGTGTGTTTTCTCCTAATGCCACTTGGTGAGTGGATTTTATCTGTCGATTTGTGTTGTAAACAAACAACAAGCTGCTCTATCTGAGATCATATTTGTTTTGATATTAGTTCACTTAATGGACACACAGTTGGTTTTCCTCCACTGCTGTTATTCAGGAGTGAGTTCAGTTTACTTTGTGTATCCATTCTACTCATGCATTCAGTGTCTCCAATTTGTATGAAATAGTGTGCTGTTGTATTCTAAATTGTGTTATGCCTTAATGTACACTCCATTAGGTTATAAAAAAGCCAATTACTAGTTTGTAGTTTCTAGTTTTTGTATGTAATTAGTGACCCACCCTGGCTTTGCAAGGGTAGCACTAAATATCTACAACTGGTTGACTTGTTGGGCTTAGTAGTAAGACACAAGCCTTCCTCAAGAATCAGTCTGTGTGTTAGTGAAAACTATTTCAAAATCCCTAGAGCGATTCTTGAGATTATCCTCAACATACTGACTGAAACTGCCACATGGGGACTTTTAATTTGTGTATTTTGCAGATTTATAGCACAGTTAATTTTGTTGAGTTCACAGTCGATTTTAAGTAACTGTTATGAACTACTAGTAGATGCTTTCATATGAAAATATATATGCTGCAATAGGTATTTCCATATTTTTCAAGAGCCCCCCCCTCCTCACACACACACACACACACACACACACACACACACACACACACACACACACACACACACCCACCCCTACCGTTCTTTATGTTGTATGCAATTGAATTGAGAAATAATGGTGAATCCAATAACATTATGTTATTCTGATAACTTTATTTACTATTTGTTTAGTATGAATATTGTTTATACTGGCTGGAGTTGTGAGAAGTTGTTGGAGTATACAACTTTTGAAATATGCTACCAAGTTCTTGAGGAAAATGTCATTGTATAAAATTGCTAATTAACATGTTGCAGAGGACAGCAAAAGCACAAGTCGATCTTTCAATGATAGTGCCTCAGCACTTGCAGCAGCACTTGATGACGCAGAACGTACACTGAATGCACGTACCGCAGCACCTCTGCCTAGAGATGTTGACTCATTGGAGCATTTGGTTATTGAACACAAAGATTTTGAGACACGGCTACAAGTAAGTTAAGATTAAATTTCACACCTTAGGATACTTGTTGACTGACTGGACTCGAAGTTCATCTGTTGACTGGTCTTATTTTTGGTATCTGTTTAAAGAATTGTGTGCAAAAATAAATGGTTAATTTGTTCCTTTGTGTTTAAGGCTCTTGGTCCAGATGTGGAGAAACTGCAATCTACATTCCGCAGTATTTCACGTAAGACACCTGAACAGCAGACTCGACTCGACAAATGCATTTCAAAATGGAACAACCTCTGGGCCACATCTCATCTCTATATTGAAAGGTTAATGGATGTTGAAATTTGAAAACTTTGTGTAATCTTGCTGAGCCTTGAATAAACTGCACCTTATTCAGCATACTTTCATTAGTTGTTATAACTTTCCACATTAAATAATATATCTTTGTTTCAGGCTGAAGTGCATTGAAATAGTTCTCAGTGGACTTGAAGAAGCTACAAACATAGTAACAGAATTCGAACTTAAACTTGCATCTTATAAAGAGCTTCCCTCAGATGTCGAAGCATTAAGAGCCGTAAGTACATTTGAATACTGTATGCAGGGTGTATACACCCCTGGGCAAATGGGAAATCTGGGAAAAACCTGGGAATTTTTTCAGTTGGGAGAAAACGGGAAAATCCGGAAACTTCGTAGAATTCTGGAGAATTTTTCATTGATTATGTTTCAGTTAAAGTTTCCTTACTTTGACTGGTAAGAACTGATACTCTGACAGAGAATTTTACTGTATCCCACTGCTACAGAATAATACTGTAGCAATGAAACACAGACGAGAATAGAACAGCAGTATAATATTTAACTTGCAAAGAAAATGCACCATTTGCAGTGACAAAACACAGTCCGTGCACAGGCATCTGCCGAAAGCAAAATGTGTCAAAGGCTTTGACAAAGACTGTGCAATGCTTTGTAATAACAGACTGCTTTCGATGAATGTTGCATCACAACTATTTAAATTAGTTTGTTTGAGCAGATACCAGTGGGCTTGTATTGCGTGCGCAGAGCTGTCCGGAAAACTGTTTGTTATTCCCGAGCTGCCAGATTTGTGCACGTGCAGAGTGATCGTAATTGTGGTGAGGAGTAGTCTTCGTGTGGCCTGTATTCATGTTTCGTGACTTTGCTGTTCTGTTCTAGTTAACAGCTCTCATGTCAGATGAAAACAAAACAGATATCTGTGATTGGGAGCTATCAAATTAATTAAAATGCGTGCACATAATTATGTAAGACTAAAATATGTTGTTAGTTTCAGTTTACTAATTTTATATTATTTCCACATTATTGGCAAGTGAACATTAATCACTTTGCAAAATAATGAATTTATTTTTGTCGGCTTGCTAAGGAAGTTTGCCTTTTATTAATCTTGCCGCACAGGCAGTTAGTTTATTTGAAACAAAGTGTTTTGTTCCTCACAGTTACATAGTTTCAACTGTTCATTGAGTTTTAAGTGTACGTTTTCATCTTCTGGCACAGATGGCATTATGCCATAATAAAGAATAGAACATGAGATACTACTGCAATGGAAAAAAGTGGCATCCCAGAAACCTCACTGAAAAACCTTAGCAGCATTTTACATACCTGCTTTTCGTGAAACACAATCTTTTTTTATCGTAAGGCATGTTTCAGTACCTGCCTGGTTCCTCTTCTAGACCTAACGTTATTTCTTAATTTGTGTGGTTTACGTCTTAAATTTACAGAATGCCATTCTTCAGTAAATTATAGACTGGCATAACCCATGTTTTATTGTTGTAATTCACCACGAGACTTTATATTTACTCCTGGAATAGAATATAAACTGCCAATTATAAAGTACCTGGGTTTCACAAGTAACTTTATAAAAATTAATAAAGTTCAAAAAGTCATAAAAAGCTTACTGTTGTTCTTAGTACTGCTGTATACAAACAACTGTTTCTTTTCATTTTTGCAAGAAATGTGTACTCCTTCTTACTAACTTTCTGCAACAACCACCACCTCCTCCTCCTCCTCCTCCTCCTCCTCCTCCTCCTCCCCCCCTCCTCCCCTCCCCTCTCCAGTGCTGTGTGGATGTAAACTTGTCTGGAAATACTAAATAACAGTATTAAAGAGTACAAATATAATAAAAAAAGTGTGTAAAAGGCACCACATAGCAAAATATTAGGGTACTTTGGGTTATAGAGTCTAGGTTTTAAACGAATATTGTACCAAAGGCTGCTTTTTGATTTTGCATTCCTTATATACGCTTAGTAAAAGCCCTAAGTACAATAACTCTGTATGCCCCCTCCGAATAACATGCCGCACTGCTGCACATGGTCATGTGATGGCCCACTACACATGAAATTCCAAACAGAAATGTGATGAAACAAGTATGAGAATTGCAAACACCAAGTGCAGGCTTGCTACGTCATCATAGATGTGGATGCGCAGTAACACCTGTCTTCTGGCGCTCTTTAGCAACTGCTCAGACAAATCTATTACTAACAAGTTGTTGGTCTGAGAAAGGTTACTTTCAAAGTAGATTTCCTTTTATGCAAGATGAATTATGTTAACTGTGAGACTGTGCGATGAATTTCTTAAATTGGAGAGTGTTTGACTCCTATTCAGAATACTTTGAGGGCCAGCCACTCAGAAAAATTTTGGGGCCAGAAGACCAGACATTTATGTCCATAAAGTGCCGGGAAGTTCTATGCCAATGTATAAAATCTTTGTTATTCAAAGGATTAACAAGTTTTACAGATACGGAGGAAAGCATACTGTCCGTTAATGGAGAAAGTGTATTTTCACCCAAGAAAGTGTGTATTTTCACACAGGAGAAAGTGTATTTTTAACTGGGAAACCTGGGGAAAATCCGTGAATTTTTCTTTTGTCTGTGTATTCACCCTGTGTATGGTATTAACTTTTAATTCTGGTTTGCTTGATATGTGTGTGTTTGGTGAGCATGTTGCTGTTTTGCAGGATGGTTGTGGGCAAATTATGATGGCTATTTTAATCGAGGACTGAATATTGTTACTATCATAAGCCAAAAATATTACACAACTCAGCGTGTGTGTGTGTGTGTGTGTGTGTGTGTGTGTGTGTGTGTGTGTGTGTGTCAGAAATAAAGATATTTATTCAAATAGCATATATTCTTTCTATGTGGAACTGTAATGAAGAATAGAAAAGTTAATTTGTAAAAATGAGGGAAACTGGGGATGCAATACAAATACATGAGGTAACTTGATGTGCTACTGTGTAAAAGAAGAAATGCATGTCAGAACTAGCTCATGATAGTCAGTCAATGGTTGAATAACTGTGCTTGTTACTGTCAGCAATGTTTTGTTTCTTCACTTTATCAGAAACTTAAGCTTTGAAATTTAAATTGATGCATTGTGCACTAACTAGTCGTTATCAGTGTGCATCACTGTGTCCTCTTCTGTTGTTAGTGGTGTTCAAGTGGTAGACATGCCTTGCTGCTGGGATTGAAATAACTATCTCAAAGTTGATTGTTACTGCATCAATCTGATTTAATGGTGCCTGAAGTGATTATATTTGCCACTTTCTTTTCTGTAATTTTATACAGAAATTTTGATTTTTTTTTTTTTTTTGGTTACATTCTTAGGTTCATGAAGATTTGCTGAATCTACAGAACTCTGTTGCCCAGCATCAGATGGTAATTGATCAACTGAGTGAAGATGTGTTAAATGCACGTCGTCTTGTAGAGAAGTCACGACCTAATCATCGGGGTCCTCACTCTGACCTTGAACGCTTAGAAGGAGAAGTTGGACGCCTTACAAATCGCTGGGGGAACGTCTGCTCTCAGCTCGTCGATAGGTAAAGCATATATGCTATTCTTTTCTTTTTTTTTTAAAAAATTACAGCTTGTTTTTTTAATTAGTAATACTGATAAATTATTTATTTTAAAATTTGGTAAGGCAACATTTTTGTGTGTAGCTTTGGGTTGAATTCCAAATTTAATCAGTGATAATTTAATGATTAGGATTTGGATTTAGAATTTAGTATCCATAACTCTTGTTTGACAGCATTAATAGTGAAATGTAAAAGATCCTCTTAACTTACGAGCAGAGGCTGAAGTTCAGGCATTATCAATTGCAGTAATAGAGAATGAAAGGAAATGCAGAAAAACCTTTCAGATCGCCTATTTACTTAGTAGATTGCACTATTCATACAATGGCACATTTGGCGTATTTATGTTAACATTATGTTGTTGTATTAAATTATTAAAGTAACTTAACAGTTTTAAACAGAATGATAACTGTACTCTAAGGAAAGTGAAAATGTTTCTTGAAAGTCTATACATCACAATGCCTTATTGGTTGCACGTGATCACTGAATGGTTTTTAAAAATTTTCTAGAGTCGTGTCCTGCCTACTGTCAGATAATACATTTGGAACAAGACTAAAAGATTGAAATGTTATAGAGTATATTTCTACTTCAATAGAATTGTCACCTTATAGAATTTTTGAAATGTTTCTAAGTTTGTCAATATCAATATTTTTTTATAACACCATTTTACACTTTTTCGTCACTAATAAACCCCAATTCTCTGGCACTCTCTCCATTGTTTGCACTGTGACATCCACGATTTTCACTGGCATCGTCAAAGGCTGCTCTTCATCTTGAAACTGGCAGGAAACGGAACTTGCAGCAATGAAAGTTAAGTCATTTCATGCTTCTGAAGTTTAGAGGAGTTTATTTGCTGCTATAAATGAAGACACTTCATCCTCCAGAGTGATGATCCATTTAGTTACATCCAAAAAAAAAAAAAAATTGTAGCAAACCTCTGCTGAATTCCATGTCCACCGTCTTAATATGATTGGTTAAGGGAGCAGAAATATATCTGGTGCAACGTCTGAATCCTTCACGGAGCTTTAACAAAGATCATATTAATACTGGAAATCAATTTGTTGACATCCTGAAAAAACTTCTTATCCCGGCAGATGCCCTGTGAAGACCATGTGTTAGGAAGTTCATTTGCAGAATATTTGGAAGTATCAGTCTTGAAGTTGTCCCATTCTGTTTCCCTGTGGGTGTAATGTCTGAAGTGAAAAGTAATCAATTGTCGTACTGAGTTTCATGAAGTTGCAGTGCATTTTTGTGTTTGGTTGTACTGATATGTTGGGAAATGAAATATTACTTTTCTTAGTTCACTGACTGCTCACATATTTTGCACTGAAGTAATTAACCATCAGCAGAAAAAACTTAAGAACTGAAAGTATTAATGTAACTTGGAAGTTTACTGCATAAAGGAACACGGAATTTCGATGTGTTACTAGATTGGAGAGCAGCTACAAAGACGGGTTAGGGCTGTGTTCTGCACAGAGAGAGAGGGAAGATACGTTGCAATGCTGCCAATTTCCTTCAGTCAATTTACGCACTGAGACACCTGACGGCGAGCTAGCATAAACATCATTCCGCAGTGAACTTTAAGAACAGCATTCTTAGTAATGAGAATTGTTACGCGCGCGCACACACACAACCTGCCACATAACAGAAAGCAAATGAAAGTCCAGCGATGATGCTGAAACCTCAGTGAAATGTCTCAGGTTGATAGCACAAAAAGAAACAATTGTTTTTCTCTCAAGAAAGATCCCTTTCAAAAGTACAGTTTATTTGTAAAGCAAACACAGATGGAAGAGATTCAATCTCAAGGCGATACTCACACCATTGTGTCAGTAATCATGATGTAGCTTCATTCTTTCTTTAAATACTGTCAGTGTTTAATGTTCCATCTTTTGAACAACAAGGATTTGTTTCATTAATCAAATGAATTTTTGCATTGCTTACATTGGGTACCCACAGTGATAGAATAAATTTAGAGCATTTTCAAGTTTTAATAATTTGTGACCATAAGGATATCAGAAACAATCGTTTAATGTGTTTCTAAAAGCTAATTTTCTTTCATTGTGCAACCTGCTACGGCGTTACAATACATGTTCTTAATATGTTTTATGAAGAAAACAAATTGAACGAAATGTTTTATGGAAAAAACAGCATCATTATGAGGTCAAAGATGGAACTTGAGCTACTAATAATTTTTTATGCTTCTCCAGGCACAGTCACACAAAGTCATAAGTAGCAGTAATTGGTACTTACATACTTCACAGCAAGAAATCCACTCCATCGTCTTCGCTGTCTTATGTAGATGAATCAGACTTTGCAAGATTTATGACTAATGGTTCCATAACCATGTCCCTGCCAATTTCTCTGTTGTAACCTTCATCTTGCAGTTTTTCTGCGTGTCTTACGCAAGTTGCCCATGCAGATGTTTAAATGCTGTCTATTGCCTCGTGTGTGAGTCTCTCGTCATCTGCAATTTTGAATGTATTGTTCTTTTCTGCAATATATGCTTTCATCTGAACCCATACCAGCTCGATTGGCTTGTAATGGCAATGGTGTGGGGGTAATTTAACAATACGGTGTGAATACTGCTTTGCAATTTTGTTTATCTCATAAACTCTGATGCAGGCTTATGATGATTGACAAGAACCAGCATTTCTGCTCTGGTATGCGACAAGTTAAGAGGTATTTCATTAGATGACAGCCATACAATAATGTCTGCATTTTTGGAGTTTGTATTTGGAGCTTTGTTCACTGCTACTGTGTGGCTGCTCGCATTGTCCATGACTATAACTGAACATGCACGAAAAAGTATGTGGCAATAATTGTTGTGTAAACCACCTTTTGAAGACGATATATGTCATTTCAGAGTGGTAATCTTTAGAATTTTTAGCTTTAGATGCCTTAAAAATAAGCTTACCCTGGGGAATGAAGCCAGTATTTGCTGATCCGATATGAGGCACTATAATTCTGTTACCCTTACCAAGAGGAACTTTTACTCCACTGTACCCGCTGCTCATTTTCCAGCACATAGCCCTTTCTTGGTTCTGAGTAACAAAAGGTTCATCTAAGTAATGAATTTGAGCTGTGCCAACTTCTCTGATCTCGTGCATTGTTCTCAAAAACGTAGTCCTTGCAGCTACTGTATCGCTTTGTTCCATTAATAATTTTACTATCGTTTGTCTTCTGATACCTGAACCTCATGTCTTTTAGTATCATTAACATGGTCCATTTGCTTCTGTTAAAATTTTCAGCTTCTTTCATATGCAAAATTAGTTTATCTACTGTTGGATACTCGCCTTCAGCGAACATGCTGATCACTATGCACCGCAAAATGTTTTCCGCAAAATCGTCTAGCTCACCCACTTCTTTTTTGCGGTTGTGTTGCTTCCCTGGTGATTTGAAAACAGTTGAGCCACAGGCTTAAATAGACGTCTTAGCTTCACTGGATATTCTCTGAACAGTCCTCAAACCAATACCACAGGCATCAGCTGTCTGCTCTCGGCATTTGGCAATGGCGCGACCCACGCCTGGTACCGGCGTTGATTCAGTGGAAGATTGTCTCTTAAAGTATTGGTATGCACAGAACACTGTTCCTCTTGCCTATTTGTGTAACACTTAGTGTGATTGCTTACCATCACTCATAATGAGCACTATGAAGACAGTTGGCACTCAGCATCGAACTGAAATAAACAGTTAGAACTTCTGAACACAGCACGACCTGCACAGATTTAAGACAAGAATGTCACTGGCGTCCAGGGCCTCGCTGCAATGGAGCACTTCCTTTAACGTCGATCACCTGCCACCCTACCTAAAACCTCTTTCCTCGTCACCTTAGCCAGCTTCATCCTGACCCACAACTTCTTTACTTTTGAAGGCCAGACATACCAACAATTAAAGGGAACAGCCATGGGTACCAGGATGGCCCCCTCATATGCCAACCTACTTATGGGTCGCTTAGAGGAAGTCTTCCTGGTTACCCAAGCCTGCCAACCCAAAGTTTGGTACAGATTTATTGATGACATCTTCATGATCTGGACTCCCAGTGAAGAACAACTCCAGAATTTCCTCTCCAACCTCAACTCCTTTGGTTCCATCAGATTCACCTGGTCCTACTCCAAATCCCATGCCACTTTCCTAGACGTTGACCTCCATCTGTCCAATGGCCAGCTTCACACATCCGTCCACATCAAACCCACCAACAAGCAACAGTACCTCCATTATGACAGCTGCCACCCATTCCATATCAAACGGTCCCTTCCCTACAGCCTAGGCCTTCGTGGCAAACGAATCTGCTCCAGTCCTGAATCCCTCGACCATTACACCAACAACCTGAAAACAGCTTTCACATCCCGCAACTACCCTCCCAACCTGGTACAGAAGCAGAAAACCAGAGCCACTTCCTCATCCCCTCAAACCCAGAACCTCTCACAGAAGAACCCCAAAAGTGCCCCACTTGTGACAGAATACTTCCCGGGACTGGATCAGACCTTGAATGTGGCTCTCCAGCAGGGATACGACTTCCTAAAATCCTGCCCCGAAATGAGATCCATCCTTCATGAAATCCTCCCCACTCCACCAAGAGTGTCTTTCCGCCGTCCACCTAACCTTCGTAACCTCTTGGTTCATCCCTATTAAATCCCCAAACCACCTTCCCTAACCTCTGGCTCCTACCCTTGCAACCGCCCCCGGTGTAAAACCTGTCCTAGGCACCCTCCCACCACCACCTACTCCAGTCCTGTAACCCGGAAGGTGTACACAATCAAAGGGAGAGCCACGTGTGAAAGCACCCACGTGATTTACCAACTGACCTGCCTGCACTGTGACGCTTTCTACGTGGGAATGACCAGCAACAAACTGTCCATTCGCGTGAATGGACACAGGCAGACAGTGTTTGTTGGTAATGAGGATCACCCTGTGGCTAAACATGCCTTGATGCATGGCCAGCACATCTTGGCACAGTGTTACACCGTCCGAGTTATCTGGATACTTCCCACCAACACCAACCTATCCGAACTCCGGAGATGGGAACTCGCCCTTCAGTATATCCTCTCTTCTCGATATCCGCCAGGCCTCAACCTCCGCTAATTTCAAGTTGCCGCCTGTCTTTCAACAACTTCTTTGCCTCTGTACTTCCGCCTCGACTGACATCTCTGCCCTTACTCTTTGCCTTTAAATATGTCTGCTTGTGTTTGTGTATGTGCGGATGGATGTGTGTGTGTGTGTGTGTGTGTGTGTGTGTGTGTGTGTGTGTGTGTGTGTGTGTAGACCTGTCCTTTTTTCCCGCTAAGGTAAGTCTTTCCGCTCCCGGGATTGGAATGACTCCTTACCCTCTCCCTTAAAACCCACATTCTTTCGTCTTTCACTCTCCTTCCCTCTTTCCTGACGAAGCAACCGTTGGTTGCGAAAGCTTGAATTTTGTGTGTGTTTATATTTGTTTGTGTGTGTATCAACATGCCAATGCTTTCGCTTGGTAAGTTACTTCATCTTTGTTTTTAGATATATTTTTCCCTCGTGGAATGTTTCCCTCTATTATATTAACATTAAAGTTAAATTCATGAGAGAGATTTCTGAACCATTTGATATAAAAGAGTGGTGTTACACAGGGAGGTGGACTTCCCTCATTACTGTTTAACTTTGTTTTGGAAAAGATAATTACAGAATGGTAAAATCAAAAGTTGAGTTAAAATATAGAGTAGGTTGCGTCATGGCTGCAGATGATCTGCCAACTTTAACTAGGGATATTACAACAGCTCAAAAACAAGTTGCAGTTCTTTAAGGTGTTGCAGAAACAGTAGGACTACAAATATCATTTGAAAAAACGGACCATATGACATGCAACAAACAAGCACCAATTTTTTGAACACGAAGTACTGAAAAATAAAAAGTGTTTCTCAGTTTAAATACTTGGGGGACATCATACAAGAAAATAGTCTGGAAAAAGCTGCAAATTAAGTCTGCTGTCAAAAAATGGCAACTGCTTTCAGATTAACACAAAATATGTATAGTAAAAAATCACTTTGTAAATTCAGAATACTTTAGCAACAGCAGCACTGTAATCAAACCTGAATGTCTGAAATTCGAAAGAAAGAAAAATTATTAGGAAAATATTAGGCCTGAAAATTACTAATGGAGAAACGTGTAGACTGAGAAGTAGTAAGGAAATAGAAGAATATGCAGACATACATGGTGAAATGAGAAAACAAAGACTTAAATTTTACGGGCACGTTAAGAGAATGGCACCCACTAGGTTGACAAAACAAATAGTAGAATTCAAGAAAAACAGAAGTAAGGCCAAAACTGAGCCATTTAAATGGATCACTGCAATTAAGGAGGATCTTAAAGTAGCTGGTATAACTCAGGCAGACGTTACGGATAGAAAAACATTCAGATAAAAGATATTTAAACGGAAAATTTGGCAGAGGGAAATTAGAAAACGGACTGGCGCACTGTCGTCTGATGAAAGGAGGCGGCTTTGTTTTGAAAGGATGAAACAAATTTGGACACAAAGGAAGGCCAACCATCAAAAGCAACATTCATGGATTGTACCTTCTGTGGTCCTATTGGGCCCATACATGAATAATAATTATAGTTAACAAAAACCAACACACAAGTTAGTTCCAGTCAGTTTATAATTTCATGTGAGTAAGTTTTTGTAAACTGTCTAAAGAGTTCATTCCCATCACATCAGTGTATTCTACTGAATGAAGAGTATTGTAGCATTAGACAAGGGACTTTATCAGCATAATGTTAATGCTTGTCTGTGTTTGCCTTGGTTTTTCAGATTGCGCAGCTGCGAAGCTGCTTATGGATTGCTGCAGACATACAGCAACTCGTATGAGAAAGAGGTTGCTTGGGTGGATGAGAGCTATGGAAAACTAAGTGGTCTTGCTCCAATTGAAGACCGTGCGAAGGAGCAGTTGGAACCAACACGAGTAAGAACTTCATTTGTAAATTTATGAAACTGTTTCTCTGTAGAAATGTTTGTGTGTCTTTTGTAACTGATGTACATTGTTTTATCCCTGAACATTTCTGTCTCCGTCTAACATTGTGTTCAGTTCATGGCACAAATGCAGTGGCATAAACTGCAAATGAAAGTACTCAGTTTAAAATCCATAGATATAAAGACACAGTTGTACAAAGAACAATACACAATGATATGTTGCCAATGTTGGAGACTTTCTCTCACACATCGCCCCTCCCTCCTCCTACCCTTTTCCCATGTCCCTTATGTGTTCATGTTTATAACAATGAAAACCATCATGTTTTGACAATATAATTTAACCAGATGGATAAAAATATATACTCCCAAAGCTTTGGTGGAATACACATATAAAAGGAGGTTATAATTAAGCAAGCTTTCAGACCAAGTGGCTTCTTTTTCTGGCAGAAGGATTGAAGAGCAAGGAAGAGGTCTGAAAGAACAGAACTGAAGAGATCTAGGAAAAGGGGTAGATTTTGGAAAAGCCACCCCAAACCGTGGGTCAGGGGAGGCTTTCTAGACAGGATGTGAAGGAAAGACTAATTATTGGGGACTGGATGAGATGTGAAAACCTGAGAGCTTCAAGGTGGAAGAAAGGGTAATATGCAATACCAGAGGTTACTGCTAAAACAACATGCATGAGTTAATAGGATTGAAAAGCAAAGTGCACTGTACTTAACAGAGGTAGGAGGGGGACAGTGAAAAATACACTGGTAAGAAAATGAAAGATGTGGAAGTGAAGGGGAGTAGTTACTGTGAAGAAATGTTGAGATAGATGAAATTAACATGAATTAAGCCAGTTGCGTGGTGGGAACCAAGGACAGATTGTAGCACTAGTTTCGCCCTGCGGAGTTTTGAGAAACTGGTGTCTGGGGGAAGAATACAGATGGAGCATGTGGTGAAGTGGCCTCTGAGGACATGGCTGTCATGTTGTAGAACATGCACTACAACGTGATATTGTGTGTTGCCAGAGTACACCCACTGCCTAAGCCCATTCATGCTAACTGATAATCTGTTGGTAGTCATGCAAATATAAAATGGCGAACAGTGTTTACATAACAGCTTGTATACGACGTGTCATTTCATAGGTGGCTCTCCTTTTGATAGCGTATATTTTGTCATTTACGGTGCTGGCATAGGTGGTAGTAGGAGGATGCATAGTGCAAGTCTTGTAGTGGGGACGGTCACAGGAGTAGAAGCCATAATGTAGGGAGACAGGTGCAGGAGCAGAGTAGGATCTGACAAAGATATTGCGAAGATTGAAAAGCTACATTTGGTGTGAAAGCAAAATCTCAGAAAGACTGAATCTTATTTCAGGGCATGATTTTAAAAGGAAGTCACAGCCTTGTGTAGCTGATTAATAAATTTCAGACCAAGATAATACTGAGTGACAGGTGATGTGCTCTGAAGTTGTTTTTTGGAGGGATCAGCAGTATGAGGACTGGATACGGTGGCCTTGGAAATCTGCTTTTGAACTAGGCTGGTGGGGTAATTATGCTCAGTATTGGCTGAGGTGTGGATGATGGTGTATTCGTGGAAGAGTTGGGATCCAAACAAATGTGTTTGCCTTGAATGCCAAGGCTTTATTCATGTTCATCATTTTTCTTTGTTGTTTGGAAGGGAAAAAGTGACAAGAGAGAACATACATTGAGAAGCAATTCACCACACATTGTCTTATTTGATGAGCAGCATGTTCAGCTACTTGGCATCTACCACTCTGCCTGAATCTGGTGATAGGTCAGAAAAAAGAAAAAAAAAGTACGAATAAACCACTAATCAAGCCATTATCCTTTTCTTGAGCTCAAGTGCTGTGGCTTGGAACAAAGGTTTTACAGTGAGTCCTTTTGCTTCCACTTCTATGGACAATATCCACAACTCTCCCTCAACATGTACACACATGTGACAGTTGCTGACACAAAATTCTGATGCCATTTCAGCTAGCATGATGGTTTGATTGATTGGGGTGGATGTTTCTGATGCCATTTGTAAGTCACCCATAGATGTGATATCATTAAATACTGCAAATATATTTGTGTGTGTGTGTGTGTGTGTGTGTGTGTGTGTGTGTGTGTGTGTGTGTGTGTGTGTGTTGGAGGGGGGAGAGGGCGGGGGTTGTACTGGAATTTTTTTTTTACAACTTCCAAGTTAGTATGTGTCATCCTTCTAGTTTGTAGCACTGTGCGCTTTCTGAACTGAAAGATGAACATGAACTTTCTATAAGCAGCCCCATCTGTTTTCACTGAAACTCATAACAATATTCTGAAAAGCATAGATTGGTACTCTCTGTATGGAGGAGACATTGAGTCACAGCCAGGCACAACAAAGAGAACTGTCGAATTGTTTTTGTACGTAGTGGTTCCACGCATTGTGACTATTTGAGTATGCATTTATTTGCCTCTAATATCACATAAAATTAACAAATCAGCTTATTTACATGCCTTTTTTCTCTTGCTGACAGGTATCTGGTTAGTAAAAATTTCATTCCATTTAATTAATCTTACTATATTAATGAAGTATTAAATTGAGTTAGTAAGAGTGGTACTGAGTAAAGTTTGACTGTGTAAAGCTTTGCTTGAGATGAAACATTTTGGTATCTAGTTCCAAAGAGCTGCAGCATAACAAGAACAGATTGTTTCCTCTTGAATAAGTCTAGAAAACAGTTTAAAAATGAAGACTACCCAGCTATGAACAGAGAGGCATATACCGGACACATTTGTGTTAAGGTTCCTTATCTTTATTTTCTTTGCTTGATTGACTGTTGAAAAAATAATGGATTGTGATTTTAGAAATGTAGTGGTTAACACTCAGTTGAGAGTTTCATTTATTTATGACATGAACATATTCATATCATTTGGTGAAATGATTTGTATCATCATTATAAGGGATACTTGCTTCGGGAAATAAAGCAGTTTTTTTCTCCTAGTCAAAAATTTTCGGAAGGTATTTCTCATACTGCAATGCTGCTATTAGCTCTTTCACTACTTTGAGTAAAATTATGAGATAAATTAAGAAATAATTTTTACTATTATCTACAGAAATTAAAATTTTTAATTTCATTAATTGTTTTTCTGTTTGTCATAGGTGCTGTACAACAATGTATTGGAGAAAGCACCAGCAATTGAGCAGGTCAATGTTGTTGGTGGGCGATTTATCCGGGAAGCGAAGGTGAGTTTTATGGCACAACACAGGTAATTGGCTAGGTTTTATAATAGGTTTTCAGATTACTTGTGATGTAGAAAATGCAACATGTGGCATCAAAACACCAGGCAGCTGTTAGAGACTGTAGTTATAATTCTACAAGGTTTTGAGTCCACCTTCATGTTTTGAATGTGTGTGGTGTGAGTGGATTTACTATTTGTAAATAGTAATTGTACATACTATAACCTATACAGATATCTAATGCCATATACCTACTGACTCTCTGTTACATGCCTTTAGAACTTAACTTCAAAAACATTTTTGTGGGTAGTAGTAACATTCTGTTAATATTCTCAAACATAACCTCATTATTATGATTACTCTTAGGGAAACACAACACCTATGTTGTTGCTTTGCCTGTCAGTTAATTGATATATGGTGTAATAGTGGGTGAGCTAAAATAATGTTAGATGCGTATTTGAAGATAATGCTAATCTATCAGGCACAATATTTATCATCATGTTAACCTTTCTTTCTTGTACATCAGTTCAGTTCATGTGGAGTCTAAATGTTCAGTATTCTAAATCACCACTTTTTAAATTTATCTTTGATCATATTAGTCAGATACCATCTTCCAAATGATTTATAAAATTACAAAGACACAGAATGGCTGGCCTTACACAGAATGGCTGGCCTTTATGCACCCCCATGAGGTGAAATTCCAGTACTGCTGATAAAAACATAAGCAAGTTAAAAACAAAAAAACTATGGAATATGTCTGCTGACAGTATTGGAATTTGGTTTCTCCAAGATAAGTAGTGGCAAGCCAATTTAGTTATTGATGATCTGTCTTTTTTGCATTTTATAAAAATGGTATTTCACATTTTTAGACCAATGTATTATTCAGTTACATCAGAATGATTGAAATGCCACAGATTCTCATTAGCATCATGCAGTACACTGATACTGTTAGCATGATCAGGTTGTTTACAAGTGATTTGCATTTTCCCCCCTTTCACTGTGTTTGCTCTTTGATTATATCTATAGGAGAGTGAAGTATAAATGGTGACAGATGTTTCCACTATGATGCACTCTTCTCGTTTGCTTGCTGCGAAGAAGGAACAAACACAACAGAAGGTCATAAAGTCATAATTCATCCTCCTGTGTACACAAAATCTATTCATGATGACAACGTAATTTTGCTGTCAGGAGGGCGGAAGGGGGGGGGGGGGGAGTTAAATAAACATAATTATTTTGTGAATGGTGGCCTCTTCAACTGCAGAAATGAAATGTTTAAAAAATTAAATAACACACTGTGGTCCATAAACTTTGAATTTTACATTTAATACCAGAGTCTTCCTTCATTCAAATCCTGTATTTTTTATTTTGTGCCTGAGTTTTTTTCACTTCATAATTTTAGCTTGTATACTCATTGTTTTGGCTTAATATTTTCAAATTTTCATACACTTCTGTTCTCATTCATGAAATTTTTAATGAACTTGTTCATTATATTCAATACTATATAGTGTTGTTGATCATTTATGGATATTGTGGTGCATTTCTTGTGTTTGGTGATGGTTTCTAGAATGTGTTTGGGATTTGCACCATCTTCCCACTCTGTCTTTTTGTTTTTCAAAGTTTTTATGAGTATATAACACATACAAACTTCAAATTATGTGAAAGTGTAATGATTTAAAATTCTTTTCAGTTCAGCACTTACATTGCTGTGTATCAAAGTCAAACTCACAAGTTCTGCCTACTGCATCAAAATGCGTAGCTTAGAAAGCTGATAGTTAACAACTAGCCAAACATTTAACTACTGTTTTGTCATTAAGAAATGAGTTACACATTTTCATGCAGTTTTATTATTCCTGATGTAAAAACATTTAACAGATTATATAGATGCGCTCCTCATGTGACAAAATTGACATTCATAAAGAGTAGTTTCGTAATTTTGATGGATATATCCAACAAATTCTTTTCAGTAATTGTTAGTTTGAGTTCCTTTACATTTAAATTCCTGATTTATATTAAAAAAAACCTGCTGATAATGTACATTACAGTGCAGACAGTCTAAGAATCAATGCAAAGAAAATAAAGAGAAAAGAATGAGAATTTTTGGATTTCACATGAGGATCACTGGTTCATTTTTTGATATATGTCATATTGGGGAAATACATTGGGTGGCACTCCATATTCATTCATGGGTTGGTGATGGCATGACTGACTGAGGTGAGGGGCCAACTAACCTGACTAACATGCGGCCGGCCCCGCACACCCGCAGATCTACGACCTGCGCCTGCAGCACTATGCATCGTGGCTGGTTGATGAGGTTCACCCAAGCATGGACACAGTGATTGGGAGAGGCAGATCCAATGGAGACAATCGTGCTGACCGCATTCCTGGTGCAACTGCTGTTGCTGCGCAGCTGGATGCACTCAACCACCGCTACCGAGCACTGCTGTCTCTGCTGTACGATCGATTGAAACAGATTGCAACTTTGTGCCCCAATGAACCTTCAGTGCAGGTAATTTCTGTGTCTGTAATTTTGTTTATATCCTATGTTGTAGTTTGAATAAACATGAAATGTGATGTGGAGGGCCAAGGAAAAGAGATTTCAGATTTTTATTTGTTGCCAGATACAAAAGATAGAAACACATTTGCAACGTTTATGGGCATAGAGTAGCTCGAAGTATTGAATCCACTGTGTAGAACTTCAGTATGAACCTGTAGTTGCATTATTGCTTGTCAGTAGGAAATTATAGACAATAGCACTGTATGCAAATTAGGAATCAATTTTTAACTGAAACTATATTCCAGTGTGTGCTCAACTGGCAGCTATTTCCTCATAATAAAGAAATTTAATAGTAACACCAAAAATTCATAGAAGATTATTGTAACTGCAAATAGAAAATTGTAGGTTTTCAATACCTTTTGGATACAAAATTATTTAATGTATGTGAAATATACATTGCAAGCAAGCAATTTACTTGAAGTTATTCAAGCAAGGGTTTTCATATGGAGCCATACAAGACACAGTTGGTGCAATTGTGACATCCTGCTGACAACAACATGCAGTTCAAATTTGCACTAGTTTCTAGAGGGTGTGAAAGTCGAAAATTTTGTGGAAATATTTTGTTTTCTGACTGACTATATTAGAACTTTATGGTAAAATTAGTCACCATAAAATCATAATTTCTGGTTTTGAACATGCTATTATAACTGTGAACATGAATGTGAATCTACACTTCGTAAAAAATTAAAACCTTTGGAGTATTATATTTTGAAATTCAATAGATTAACACTAATGGCTCTTAATTAGAGCATACACACCAGTATATATTTCTAGAACTTCTTTGAGAGATTTATTGGCAAGTTTTTTAATGCATTTTCACAACATCGTTTATAAACATTTAGCCCCCTTTTTCCTTGATTAGGATTGTATAATTTGGCAGCACTAAACTTTAACTAAATTTTTCAACAATATTGTGGAAAGTATAGAGGAGACACTGAGTCACAGACAGGCAAAACAAAAATGCTATACGTTTTAGCATTCGGCCTAAAGGCACTTTTCTGAAGTAACACACACACCTACTTATTTTTCACTTTTACTTTCACATTCACACTAAGTGCCAGAGTCTTCTTGTAATAGTATTTGCAATAGGAAGAGGCTATTTCACTGTGTCCTTAACACAATATAACGTTAAGTTACAGCCTTGCTATTTCTTCAGCTGACCAATTTGTACACCACTCTCTCGTAGCCAGTTATCATCGACAGAGAAAGAACAGTCAATCACTTCGTGAAAAGTTTTATTTTTTAGTAACTCAGCATTACACTATGGGGGATGAACCTGTAAATCTGTATTCTTTTACCCAAGTTCTTTTATTTCTTTTTCCATAGTTTTTAATTATTGTCACAAACCCGCATTATAGCATTTACTGCATTGTTTAATATTATGTTTTCTTCTGCTTGCGGTCTTTTTTTATGGTAGCTTCACTTCTGTGCTCGAATTTCTCATTATTGAGCCCATTACTATTGCCTAAATCAACTCTGTAGCTGAAACATGAGCCATCAGTTTGCACTTCCGAGGAAGAGTCAACAGCTCACTTTTCAGCGCCCTTTCATAAATCGAATCAGCAAGATGTATTGAGTACACATAAGCATTAACAGCTGAAAACAAACCATCTTGTTTAAAAGCATTTTGATTTTTGCCTCTTTGTTGTTAGGAAATATATGAAACTTAATTCCAAACTTTTTTGTTCTCTGAAATTCTTACTATACCTTGTGATAACACAGAATCCATTATTTTAAATGAGAAATAATTCAGAACATGTTCTCAGAAGCCCTCAATACACTAATAATGGTAGCACAACTTTACATTTAATTGACAGTCATTGATAAGAACTCACACTTACTTGTAGTCACTCAAAAATGGAATGACATCACAATAAATTAATGGCAATGACGAGCTACTGAGTAGTGGCTGGGTGGGTTACCCTGTCAGTAACACAGCATACATACCCGTGATCCACACCATGTATTCTAGTATCCATGATTTCAATCTCTCTTCTTTTTAAATAGCTGTTGCCCACTGAATGAGTTAGCTATACAGAGAGTGGTTGCTTTTTCTCTTTACCTTATGAATATAGTTCCTTATTTGTCCTTGAGGCTTTTTCTTTCAACTCATCTTTTATGTCATATTCAACAAGAAAAAGAATCGAGGCATTCTTACTATAAAGTAAATTATGATTGCTAACTCATGCGCTTATTACTTCTTCATTTTTCAGGTACTGGTGTCGCAGATGGAACCAAGGGACCTCAAAACATTCCGAACAGAATTTAATATATATGAGTCTACGGAAGAATCTCAGTTTAACAGCAGACAGTATACTACAAAGTAAGAAATATGTTGTCAATATCGACATCTATATGTTGATTTTAATAATTGTGCTTGTCCATTATTGTAAGTAAAGAAAAACATTATTGAAACCAGTCTATTGAGCGTTGATGTGGTAGAAGCCATTTTTCCCCTACAGAAGTTGTTCTTATGCAGTAAAAAATTCAACAGAGACCCAAATCAAGGTTTATGACATGGCACAAAAATGTCAGTTTAACCTGAATTCGATTATGAACTACTCTAAAACACGTGGCAGTCTTGCACAAATGGAAAACTCAGTTGCTTGTGGCACATTACTTTAAGTATTTCAAATTTGCTTACTAATGACAGGGTAGCCATTGGCTTAGCGCAAAATCTCTCCTCTATTTTAGGTGACATTGAAATGAATAATCAGTTTATTTAATTTTTTTTCTGTGTTGATAGAGCTCCCCTTTTAATTCTAAGACATTTCTTTTCTTGTTTAGTGGTGGCGGTGGCTGGTCAAAATTACTCCCTCCGCCCTTCCTCCCCCTGTATGTAAACCACCCCCACCCCCCTCCAAATCTTCTTCTGAATTGGACGTCTCTGAGCCATGTAGGTTGGGCTCATGATTGCAATCATTGGCTCAGTTGGTTTATCATTTATTTTCATAAGAATTTTACATCGACAAAGGTTACTTCTCTCTCTCTCTCTCTCTCTCTCTCTCTCTCTCTCTCTCTCTCTCTCTCTCTCTCTCTGCCCCCCCCCCCCTGATTTAAAATCATGATACAGAAGCAGATACTTTTTTTCTTTTGCTGCAAGTAGACATACACCTTTAGAGACTGCTTGTTTCATTTTAAGGAAAAACATAATAAATCATTTCAGGTACCAAGAGATCAGGGATGGCAGCAAAATCACGGTGACCACACGAGGATCTCGTGATGGATCACCTGCTCCAAAGAGACAGGCAACAGAAGTAGATGGAGGTCGTCCAGGTGTGGGAGGGACCGATGGTAGTCCTAGTCAGACTGTAGGAGTTCCTAGTAGCAGAGGAAGCAGCATGCATTTCTCAGAAATTCGATCTTTACGTAGGATTCGACAGGCTGATGAGGGAACAGATGTTTCTGATCTCCTTGGAATTACTGATCCTGCCACAGGTAAGACTCCTTTTCAGAGTTCGTTTTTCATATTTCATATAAATAAATTGCATGTGTTTTGTTAATGGCTTGGCTGCTATGTGAGTAAGTACCATGCTGAAAACACAAGATCTAAGTTTTAATTCCCAGTTTGCTGTAGAAACTTTTCTATCAGAGTTTCACCTCAGTACATTGTGAATATGGAGCAGCATTAGTAAATCTGTTTAGGGGTTTTGATTCGAGTTCAAAAATCTTGTGATCCCCAAACTTGTGTGGTTGGACCAGTTATGAAGTTGATGTCAGGAAAAAATATACTACCTACAAGAAGTCCCACCCAGTCGAGCACTGGTATTTAAATCAACCTTCAGTTTGATATTGGCTTCAAGATGGAAAACCTCTGTGTTTTGCTGGATTTATGTATTACTATTTACGTCAAGAGGACAAAACTAAATTGTTTCGTAAAATATGAAGTATATAGAGACTATTATGAATACAAGGCGCACTGTAAACAGTATTTTCTTTTGCTCATCCATATGTTCTGCCACTGGATAGTAAATAACTTTGCTGTGGCCCGAAATAAGATTTAGCTGTTGTCACTTTCCTGATTACCTCCCATGATGACTCAAGCAATTTGGCATAGCAGTTAGCGTACTGGCCTCACATTTGGGAAGGTGATGGTTCATAGTCATTCAGATTTAGATTTTCCATGTTTTGTCTATATCACTTACACGCATGGGAGAAGCAAGGTTACCCAAGAGACTCATGGTTTCAGCAGTAGAGGGTAGGAGGAGTCGGGGCAGACCAAGGAGAAGGTACCTGGACTCGGTTAAGAATGATTTTGAAGTAATAGGTTTAACATCAGAAGAGGCACCAATGTTAGCACAGAATAGGGGATCATGGAGGAATTTTGTAAGGGGGCTATGCTCCAGACTGAACGCTGAAAAGCATAATCAGTCTTAAATGATGATGATGATGATGATGATGATGTCTGTATCACTAAAGGTAAATACTAGCATGGCTCCTTTGAAAAGGACAAGGTTGATTTCCTTCCCCTGTTCTCTGCCATTGAGATGATATGCTCTGTCTCTAATGAACTCATTGTCAACAAGATATTTAATTCTCCTCTTTTCTATCCTTCACTTTTCTTCATTATTATTATTATTTGAATAGTAGCAATATTCAGTGATTTAATTATGGATCACTCAATGCAGTGTTAGTTTAATGGCTGTGAGACAGTATTACAATAATTATATCAAATAATTTTGCACATGCTGTAGCATTTCAGTTCATACCTGTCAAGTTCACATTTTGTGTTTAAACTGTATTCTTGTGTGTATTTGGTGCTCAGTTGAGGAAAGGTTTTTGTAATTTTTTTAAAAATGTATGTTTGTGATTTGCCTTCTTCCCGAGAAACAAATACAATAATTAAGGCATCTTTTGAACCAGTTATCTTTCAGTTACTAATCTGCAGTAAAGATCTCGAGTCTCGGTCAATATACACTCCTGGAAATTGAAATAAGAACAACGTGAATTCATTGTCCCAGGAAGGGGAAACTTTATTGACACATTCCTGGGGTCAGATACATCACATGATCACACTGACAGAACCCCAGGCACATAGACACAGGCAACAGTGCATGCACAATGTCGGCACTAGTACAGTGTATATCCACCTTTCGCAGCAATGCAGGCTGCTATTCTCCCATGGAGACGATCGTAGAGATGCTGGATGTAGTCCTATGGAACGGCTTGCCATGCCATTTCCACCTGGCGCCTCAGTTGGACCAGATCCGGAGATCTTGCTGGCCAGGGTAGTTGACTTACACCTTGTAGAGCACGTTGGGTGGCACGGGATACATGCGGACGTGCATTGTCCTGTTGGAACAGCAAGTTCCCTTGTCGGTCTAGGAATGGTATAACGATGGGTTCGATGACGGTTTGGATGCACCGTGCACTATTCAGTGTCCCCTCGACGATCACCAGAGGTGTATGGCCAGTGTAGGAGATCGCTCCCCACACCATGATGCCGGGTGTTGGCCCTGTGTGCCTCGGTTGTATGCAGTCCTGATTGTGGCGCTCACCTGCACGGAGCGAAATGCGCATACGACCATCATTGGCACCAAGGCAGAAGCGACTCTCATCGCTGAAGATGACACGTCTCCATTCGTCCCTCCATTTACGCCTGTCGCGACACCACTGGAGGCGGGCTGCATGATGTTGGGGCGTGAGCGGAAGACGGCCTAACGGTGTGCGGGACCGTAGTCCAGCTTCATGGAGACGGTTGCGAATGGTCCTCGCCGATACCCCAGGAGCAACAGTGTCCCTAATTTGCTTATCCTGGAAGTGGCGGTGTGGTCCCCTATGGCACTGCGTAGGATCCTACGGTCTTGGCGTGCATCCGTGCGTCGCTGCAGTCCGGTCCCAGGTCGACGGGCATGTGCACCTTCCGCCGACCACTGGCGACAACATCGATGTACTGTGGAGACCTCACGCCCCACGTGTTGAGCAATTCGGCAGTACGTCCACCCGGCCTCCCGCATGCCCACTATACGCCCTCGCTCAAAGTCCGTCAACTGCACATACGGTTCACGTCCACGCTGTCGCGGCATGCTACCAGTGTTAAAGACTGCGATGGAGCTCCGTATGCCACGGCAAACTGGCTGACACTGACGGCGGCGGTGCACAAATTATGCTCAGCTAGCGCCATTCGATGGCCAACACCGCGGTTCCTAGTGTGTCCACTATGCCGTGCGTGTGATCATTGCTTGTACAGCCCTCTCGCAGTGTCCAGAGCAAGTGTGGTGGGTCTGACACACCGGTGTCAATGTGTTCTTTTTTCCATTTCCAGGAGTGTAAATTAATGGATTACAACTTTTGGTTATGTGGTTCCCTATGTATAACTAGCCACTTGTACTGTGGCAGGTCGTGTACTGACTGTGGGTGAAGCAATTGCGCTACGTGTGCTGGATGTCCGATCAGGCCAAGTGGCAGGGACTCCACTACAGGAAGCTGTAAAATGTGGTTTGGTGGAACCTGCTTTGGCCACCCGTCTCCTCGGCCCTTGTGGTGTTGGTCAACTGTCACTGCTGGAAGCTATCCAGCGAGAACTAGCAGATGCTGAGAGAGGGGTGCCATCTACGGGACCAGAGGTAAGGTACACAAGGTCTTTGGGAACAGGGGCGAGCGGGGTTGTTGCCGGGCTGCCACTGTCACTGTCAGATGCACTAGCAAATGGACTGGTGGATGATAGTGATGGCCGTGTGCTGGATCGGTGCTCTGGTGAGTGGCTGACTCTGGCCGAGGCAGTCGCTCGTGGTGTACTGGATGGTGAGGTGCGTGAGGTGGTGGACGCTGCTGCAGACGTACGCCTCACATTATCTGCTGCCTTAGATCGTAGTCTTATTGATGCCAGTGGTCGCTACCACCATGGTCTATCAGGTGAGGTATTGCGATTAAGTGAAGCACGCCGCAGGCGACTCGTCTCGCGTGCTGCTACACTTAAGGATGCTGTCGATTTGGACCTACTGGACGAACGTGGTTGCATTTGGTCACCAGCTCATCGCAAGCGTCTTACATTGACGGAGGCTGTGCAGTGTGGCACACTAGATGACAATTGGGCACGATCAGTAACAGACACACGGTCTGGAGAACTGGTGACACTTTCTCAAGCACTTCGCGATGGCATTGTATTACCAGATGGTGCTCGCTTTGTTAACACTGCTGAGGGTGCTGTGTATTCCATGGCAGAGGCAGCCGATCGTGGTCTCCTTACTTCTGTTGCTGTAAAATCCATTTTTGACATTGATGGTTTCAAGGAACCTGATGGAAAAGACTTTGTTAGTTTTAATACAGCTGTGTCAAAAGATTTCTTGAAGATAAATCGCGATAAAGTTTCTGTTGTTGTTAACAGCAAGACTGGGGAAGCAGTGTCAGTTCCTGAAGCAACAAAACGAGGACTAATCAGAGCTGAAGTTCTCGAGATGCTTAATCGACCTATTGGAATCTTTGATGGTAACAGAGAACTGAATGTGCTAGAGTCTGTTGCAAGGGGTAAAATTGACACCAAATTGGGATTGCCACTCGGCACAAAAACTGGAGAACCAGTGGCATTTAATGAAGCCGTGAAAAGTGGCCTAATCAATGCGGAAGGTGCAGCATTGTTACTCAGCATGCTTACAATCACTGTAACAACACAAACAGTTACAAAGACTGTAAAGAAATATGTCACTATAACATCGTCTGGGACAGCCACTACAGCAGAAGTGAGCTTGGCATATGGCCGATCTCCACGTATGACATTACAGGAAGCACTCATTCGTGGGCTTTATGATGAGAAAAATAGAACAGTTAGAGACCCAGAATCGGGTAGAATTCTGACACTAGAAGAGGCTGTCGATGCAGGATTGATTGCAGCTGAAAAAGTAGAAGTTTGTGTAGATGGAACATTACCAGATAAAATGGATTCACTTCGTAAACAAGAGTCAGTCCCCAAAGAAAATAGCAACTCTCCTTTTACAGATCGTGTTCCCAGAACTGTGTCAACGAAAACAACAGTGGACGAAGTAACAGTTGATAAAAGTTCAACGAAAGTGACAGTCATTGAAAAAGAAGATAGATCTTTAAGGAGAGGAGAGTTGGTTCGTGAAGATTCATCAACTTCTCCTCAGAAAGTAAAAACTTCCCCGATGGAGGTAGATGTCCATAGCACTTCTCCAAAACAAGCATACACTGATGAGAAGATTACCGTCTCTCCTAAGAAGGCTAAAATCCATCCTTCCCCAACGAGACATATTCCAACAGAAAGTGATTTAACTACGTTTTTACAGAAAGAAGCATTACAGTCATCTTTAGAGAAATTCCCTCCTTCATTGCCAGCCAGATATGGTGATACATCACCTTCGCATGTAAAGAATGGCACAGAGCAGCCTCAGCAGCTTATAAAAGACGAAATGGGACAAGACATGGTTTTGGGACTATCACAGGTTCCCCGTGATCTGTCTGTCAGTAGACGAGACCAGGCAACAGTCCCTAGCACACATACAGCAACATTAGAATTGAAACCTACAGATGAACTGCACTTGGAGCAGCATACACAGGTGTTTGAGCTCCCGCGGGATGGATGGCTACTGTCGGAAGCAATAGAGCGGCGACTGTTTGATCCTGTGACAGGGCTTTTTATTATTCCAGGTACTGATAGGCTTGCTTCCTTTGAGGAGTGTATAAAACTGCAAATAGTAAATCCAGAATCAGTCACTGTCATTGATCCCATCAACAAACGCCATCTGACTGTAACACGTGCTCTGGAAAAACACGTGCTCGATGCAACGGGCCATTATGTGTCACCAGATGGGAACAAGATTACTATGAAGGAGGCTGTTGATCATGGATTGGTTATCTTGGAAGGAGCTACCCCAGTTGTGTCTACTCAGTTGGACAGCAGTAGTGCGTCCTCACGGCGACTAATTCAAGTGACTAAAGTTAGTGGTCGCCCAGACAAAGTGGAAGTGTCAGAATCTGTAACAAGTTCCGGTCGTCCCCACACATTTAAAGAGGTGTGTGCAGATGTTCATGATATAGAACCTCTACAGGTCGCACCTGGTATTGTGTATGATCCATCATCAGCACTAGTGATTTTCACACAGACTGGGAAGACTGATAACCTTCTTGCCGCAGTAAAGGAGAGCAAGATTGAACCAAGAATGGTCAAAGTTAAGGATCCGTACACTGGAAAATCCCTCAATATCAATGAAGCTCTGAGAAAGGGCTTCATCGATAAGGACACAGGTGAATATAGAGATAAGGCTGGACGCCGAATTCCGCTTTCTGAGGCATCCAAATTTGGTGTAGTGGCAGTGATGGGAGAACCCCTCTCTGTTGCTCCTACTGCTGAGCAGTTGACTGTTTCAGCTGAAGTGATTCCAGCAGATGGTGTCGTGAGGACCAGGACAGCAGTTGTATCGACTTCCATTGTGGTGAGAGACCCTACAACAGGAGCTGAGCTGACTGCCGAGGAGGCCGTGCAGCGTGGCTTGCTATCGCCAGAGCAGGCTGAACAACTCGCAACCGATGCTGGCCGTTTGAAGGTATGCTGTCCGTCAACAAAAGTATAATAAATTAATATTTTGTTGCTATTTTTATATTAAGCAGCTGTAAACCATAGATTTCAAAACATACACTAGTACAATTAATGCATTGTTTTAGAAACAAAGTTAAGACTTCATTAGAAAAAACATTTACTAATTAATTATGAGACAGAATTTCTGGGCAGTACTTAATATTAGGCGTACTATTAGGCGTTTAAATGTTTAGTACTGTTGACAGCCACATATAAAAATAAAAATTATGCTACAGTTTTAGCTTTCAGAAGTATTAGTTCCTTTCTCAGGGAGAAGAGTTGGGCAGGTAAAAAAGGTAGGTCGAGTCACTCAGATCCCAGGACGTGTAGCTACTACAGTTGGGTCCCTGTCATCTTAGGGTTTGAGTGACCTATCCATCTTTCCTTCTCGAGTAAGGAACTGATAGTTCTGAAAGCTAAATTGTGTTATTTTACTGACAGTAGTCCACATTTTGCCTCCTGAAGATAATTGGTGGAAACTCCAGGTTGGAATAACAATAATATAGACTGCTACTCATCGTAAAGATGACACACTGTTACATGTTGTCTTTTGACCAAAGCCCTCTTTAGAAAAGGAAAAGCACACACATTAACCCACACAAGCAAGCACACATCAGTCGCACAAGACTGCCATCTCCGGCTTGGTCCAAGTTACTTGAGATGGTGGTCATGTGTGCATGATGTTTTCTTGCTTGTGTGAATGAATGAATATCTCTCTCTCTCTCTCTCTCTCTCTCTCTCTCTCTCTCTCTCTCTCTCTCTCTCTCTCTCTCTCTCTCTCTCTGTGTGTGTGTGTGTGTGTGTGTGTGTGTGTGTGTGTGTGTGTGTGTGTGTGGTTTCTTGAAGAAGGCTTTGACCGAAACCTAAATGTGTAGCAGTCTTTTTGTTGTGCCTCTCTGCAACTCGGCATATCATCTTTACAGTGAGTAGCAGTAGCAATATTGCTAACTAGTATAGAGGCATTGACAGTGTAGTCATCATCAGCCCTACTACTCCTGCTGCTGCTGCTGCTGCTACTACTACTACTACTACTACTGCTACTGCTACTACTACTACTACTACTACTACTACTGCTACTACTACTACTTCACTTCCACTTCTACTGTTACTGCTACTCCTTCCCCTCAGCCCCTTCCAAAGAAAATGATGCTTACTATTACTAATTTTGTATCTGTTCTCAAAATCTAACTATGTAATGGTTGTATACGGTATTGTTGTTAAGTCTGTAAGGTTAGCAGTGACCAGAGAAAAAGTACTAGGGAGGCCAGTGATCAAGAAAATTTTGAAAGGTACTAATTTTTGCGTATTACATTACTTGCTGCTGTATGTTTACAGTAATTGCAGTTAAGCAGTTTCCAAAAACTGATACTAATTGCCACACTTTCCTTTGCAATATTGCAGATTCTGGGCTCAACAAGCATTTCATTGGACGAAGACGACGACGATCGACCCTCGGAAGGAGAACGAACACGTGGCCGTGTCACTACAGAACCCAAATACCGAGTAGCAATTGGGCGTGCCCGTTCTTTCTCTTGCTCACCAGATCGGGAAGCTAGGCCTGTTGTTTTGCAAAAGATGCGCAAGAAAGTACTACGGCCCCGTGAGGCTGCTGCAGCTGGCATTATTGACCGGGAGACAGCCGATGTGCTTGATCGCCCAGAAACTTATGTTGGTGAACAGGTATGTTTACATGAATTTAGTCAGTCCTGCAGCAGAGACTGTATTTACTGTGAATGCATATGGAAAGAATTATAAAATTTGAGTTATGTAAAATTTATTTCCATTATGATGAATCATATTTGTAGGTTTAAAATGCTGCCCAGTGAAAGTGATTGCAGTGAGCAGCACATTTTGTAAAGATTTATTAGTTTGTTAAATAAAATGTTTGATTTAAAGCAGCCACTTCTTGTGTACAATACTTTACATTCACTATGCATGTGTAAATGAGTGTAAACTGTTCTTTTTGTTCTACATCGGGGGGGGGGGGGGGGGGGGGGGGAGTGTGTACAGAATTGATAGTACCATGGGCCACAAACTTCTCACTGTCATTACAAGGCTCACAGGGAAAAATGCTCGCATCATTTGTTTCACAAATATTCATTTCATTTAACAAATATCATTACAAAAATGTATTTTTATAGAAACATTATGCACACAATTTAATTTGGAAGAGGGATCTCAATTGATTCAACAATTGCTCTGATGTCTTGGTCAATTTTTGTCAATTTACAAGAATGAGGAAGCCCACAGGCTGCAAGCTGTGCATCCCTATTCTGCAGAAAAGTATCCCTTTTAGCTTTTCACACCTCCTCTTCCTAGTTTTGTAGATATTTTTTGAAATTCAGTAAGAAAATAATCATTGTACTGTACCATTATGATACTTTTGTTTTCTGCTGGAAGTGGTTATTACATTAATTATTTTTTTCACTTTATGCAGGGAGAGTCTCTGTCATTATCTGAAGCTGTGGTGCTAGGACGTGTGAATGGAGATCATGGTGCAGTGGTGGACCCACAACGTGGAGATGTTTTGACAGTGCGTGAGGCACTTCACAGAGGAGTTTTAGACCCATCGAGCCCAGGGGGCCGCATACTCGTGCCAGTTGCTCGCAGCCTCTCATTACCTGAACTTGTGCATCAGGGTCTGGTTGATCCTAGGACAAACAAGGTTGTTCATCCAGAAACTGGAGCATACCTAACTTTGAAAGAAGCTATGTTGTGTGAAATAGTTGACCAGTTCTCTCCCATTGTTGTTCCACACACAAATAAGAAGATCACCCTTGAGGAGGCAGTTGCTGAGGTGTGTATAAAACATAATGTAGTTTTAATAACATAGTAGTTTATTATCTTCAGTGAAGAGTCTCGTGAAGATTGATCAGAAATAGCTATTAAATGTAAAGAAAAGATCTAATTGGTTGCTCATGTGACCAATACTTAATAACATTGCTGATGGTATTTTTTCCCCTCAGGGAGTCATTGATGATGAAAAGTGTCTAGTACAGACATTTGATGGCCCAGTTAGTATTGTGACAGCTTCACAGGATGCGAAGCTTTTCCCGAGTCGAAAAGGTAAAGCACCTCCACCAGGTGCCCAGCCACTTCCACCAGCAGGAATGACATTCCCTGTGGCTCTGAGGCGTGGACTTGTTGATGTTCAGAGGTATTCAGATCACATTCCTTTTATTTGTCTGAAAAGAAATTGTTTCAGTTGGCAAAGTGTATTATTTGTTCTCTGCCAAATTTATTTGAGCAAAAGTTTAGTTGAAAGGAAATAAATATGTTGGACTGATGCAAATGATTATTGTGTGGCAAATAGAAATATGCAACAGTGAAGACTTGCTGTAGTGCTTTTATGAGTAGATCAGTGTAAATTTTGCAAAATTTTTAGTCTGGAAGTAGAAAGATCACACACTTCATGCATGTTTCTGTTGAGCTCTTGTAGTGTGATGACCTAGAAATCTAGTTACTTCCTCTTTTTTTTCTCCATGTACAGACGTGCTTAAAGGAGAACCAACTTGTGAAGTTAAGAAGGTAGCACCTAAGTTTCTTATGATTCCTTTGCTGTTGTACTTTGATATTGTTTTGCCTTAAATCGTGCACGATTATGAGGAAAAAGGTTGATATGCATTTATTTTTATTTGTAGGAAGGAAATTCGTCACCCTGTAACAGGTGATAGACAACCTCTGGAACAGGCCATTAGTTCAGATTTCATTATGGCTCTTCCATACCCTGCTTCACCATTAAGTGTGGATGTGGGGGTGGCCCTCGAAAGGGGCCTAATTGATGCAGAGCGAGGTACCATGAAGCACCCACAGACTGGTGAGCAAGTCCCAATTACAGAGGCTGTTGAGAATGGTCTACTCATTGTTAAACCCGGTCAGCATGCACTGACATTTGAACCTTCAGCAACAGGTTATTTAACTGCTTTTCAATTGTGTTCTCAGATTTTAATTTTCATGTTTCTGTTTCATTACAATGATTTTTCTTTTCCCCTTTCCAGGTAGTTTAACTGCAGTTACAGAAACTGTAACTTCCTATCATACAATAACAACAAAGACAATTGAACTCCTCCAGGGGTATACACTACTTAGTCCATCAGAAGTAAAGAACTCCTTGACAGGTGAAGTTATGACACTAGAGGAAGCAAAACGCCGTGGCATAGTTCGTGATGAGTCCGAGGTGAAACAGCAATTCACAACACGTGAAATTAAGGTATCTTTTGGAGATGCCATCGCACGTGGACTCATTGATCTAAGTGCTGGCACATACACAGATCCAGAGTCAGGGCGTGTAATGCCCATAGCTGATGCAATTCGTGATGGATTGATTGAAGCTGTGCCTGACAGTGTCGATGGTGGTGATAAAAGAACTAAAAAGCTTAATGTATTGGAAGCTACAGAGAAACTGTATGATGAAGCTGCAGAATGTTTCAGAGATCCAGATTCACCAAAAAAAGCATACTCATTTGAGGAAGCTGTGAATGCTGGTCTTATTGACAAGGATTCAGTTGTGTATGATGTGGTTCGTTCAAAACCTGTCACTGTAAAGGAAGCTCTAAGAGAAGGATTGTTAGACCCAAAGACGGGTCAGTTTGTAAAAGAACCAGAAACGGGCACAAAGATTTCAGTGAAGCAAGCAGCCAAAATGGGACTTCTGGCAGTACTTGGTGCTCCTGTTTTAGCAGGAATGGCAGTGGTAGGAGCTGTCAAAGAGAAACTCGAGAAAACAACAGGTGATGAAAATGCAAGGGGCGCTGTTATGTCAGACGTGAAGAGTAATCGCATGAAAGTACAAGGAGGAGGGATCACCCCTGGGGAAAGCACAGTACAGTCTGGTGAACAACAAAAAAGTCCTGTGAAATCTGAGAAGGGAAAGATATCATTGATTGGTGGTGATAAGCAATCTCCATCTGCAGCAAAATTAACAGAGGAAGGGACAGAAGCACCTTCAGTTTCACCATTGGACAAGCAGAAACAACTAGACACACCAACCCATCCGGAAAAACTAATATCACCAACTAGAGGTGTATTAACAGAGAGAAACAAACAGCCACCAGAAATTAAAATTGAAAGTAAAACAAAGTTGCCTGTGGTTTCCATCAGTAAAGCAGTGGCAGATGGCCTCATAGATCCCAGCAAGTGTGTAGTGAATATTCTGGTGCCTAATGACAGTAGGTTATACACAGTGCATGAAGCACTATTGAATAATGTCATATCACAGGATAGTAAAATTGAAGTGTTAAGCAAGACTCATGTTAATCTTGTAGATGAAAAGAAGCAATATAAGGTGACTGTTGTTCGCTATTTGACTCCTGAGAAACTACTAAATGTTGGTGCTTACAATGTGGCACTGGAGTCTTTTGTAAGCCCTGCTACAGGAGAAGTAATTAGATTTGATGATCTGGTTTATCAGTGTGATGTGCTCAGTCCAGATCTAGTCCTTGTCAGAGATTTATTGAGCAAGAAGCCAAATGCATATGTCACACTCCGTGAGGCACTCGAGGTTCCCGTCATTGACCGTCATACGGGTCACATGGTGGATCCTGGGACAGGAAGAAAAGTACCATTTTCTGAAGTTGTCAAATTAGGGTGGATTATTGAGAAGCCACACACATCTGAATCTCTTTCAAAGAAAATGAAACCAACTATAACACTTCAGGAAGCTGTGCAAGATGGACATTATGATCCCCAGACAGGTGACATAGAGGATCCAAAAACAGGGCAAAAATTTAGCTTTGTTGATGCTATAAAAATGGGAGTTTTGGATCCGGAGTCTGTGAATATTCGCAATCCAGAAACTGATGATATAATACCATTATCAGAAGCGATTGAAGTTGGCATTGTTGATCTTAATAGGGGAGTCATAGTAAACGTAGATACAAGAACCGAAATAGAATTCAAAGTGGCATTCCTTAAAGGGTATGTTATAGCAGGTCACAGAAAACCAATTTCTCTAGAAGCTGTGATTCGTAAAGGTTATTACAATCCCTCTACTGGCTTAATAAAAGAACCTCTTACAAACCAGAATATAGATGTTGAAGAAGCTGTGAAACGTGGAATGGTTGATGCTTTCATTACAGAGTGCAAGGACACTAGAGCTGACAGTTTAATCTCACTGGACGATGCTTTAACAACGAAGCTTCTGAATCCCAAGGTGGGTAAAATGCGTGACACGTTTACAGGCAAATTACTGACTTTAGATGAAGCTCTAAATAAAGGTCTGATTGTAACAAACCAAATCACGCTGTCACTGATTGACGCTATTTCTGAAGAGTACTATTCACCTCGCACTGGACTCATAGAAGATCCTGCTATTGGGGAAGATGTAACACTACAAGATGCAATAGACAGTGGTCTGATTGATGTGTCATCAGTAAGAGTGAAGGACAGTGTGTCGGATCGACTTGTGCCAGTAAGAGATGCAATGGTGATAGGACTGCTAGATGCTCGGCGTGGGATGCTGACACGGCCTGCTCCAGGTGTAACTCTGGATGTTGCACTTAGCAAAGGTCTACTATTGAGCACAAGAAGGCCGTGGTCCCTTCCTGAAGCTCTGGCACAAGGCTGTTATGAACCACAATCTGGTCTCCTGTTATTAGATGGTGAACGTATAACTCTGGAAGAGGCATTGCGACGTGGGGATATAAGCAGTGATACTCTGGCTGTTAAGGACCCACGCTCAGGGGACATCATCAGTCTACGAGAAGCAGTTTGTGCTGGTATCATAGATCCTAAAGCTGGCACAGCAACAGATCCAACCAGTGGAGCTGAAATGCATTTCTATGATGCTCTGGAGCGAGGGCTGATCATTCCCGCAAAGAGAAAATTTTCATTGCCAGAGGCCGTGTTCAAGGTAACTACCTTCCCTGTCTCTCTGTTTCAAACCTGTATCTTTTAGATATCTTGTACTATTTTTCACTTTGAGATTAGGTTATCTGTCAACGGAAACGTTATAGAATCCCATTATTGTTGAGTTTTCATTTGATATGGTCACATGACATGTTGGCCTATGATACAATGCATACAGATAAATTATTAGTTGAATCTACTAAGCTTATATTTTTACAATTATTGATAGTTGTAAAAATCAATAAAAACAGTTTTGATCATGTTTTCAAATTTGTTTTCATTAGCAACTGGTTTCAGCCTACTTCAGACCATCTTCAGGCTTTTCTCCGCCATTACGGCTTCTGATGGCGGCAGATGGAGAAGTGAGAATGTCACTGAGGTTATCCTCACTTCCACAGGTCTCACTCTGTCTGCTGTCACCAGCAGTCATAACGGTGGGGAAAGGCCTGAAGATGGTTTGAGGAAAGGACTGAAACCAGTTGCTAACTAATAAAAATCTGAAAATGCGATCGAGATTGTTTTATTAATTTTTAGCATTTTATTCTGATTGCTGCTTTGCTCCATTTACAAAATGCTTTCAAAAATTTTAAACGGACAATCATGGCAAGTTGGTGCTTCAGCAGTGTGATTTGTACCACTATTTGTACCACCATTGAATATTCGCCTTGTCATCTTTGCCACCCCTGGTCATCATGATTTTAAAGTAGTCTGGGCAGCGACTCAGTTTACTGAGCAGGTTTGAATGTCTATGGTAACACTGCTGCATATCTTCTCTTTCAAGCAATATTTGTGACCTGCTCATCTCTCATACTGTTTCTAATAAACTCGTAATTATCAAATCTTAAATCAGAATTACACAGAATATTTGCTAACTCAATAAGAATAGTCGTATATTAAAAGTTCCAAACCTACCAAACATAATAATCACAAGATGTATTAATTTATGTTTGTCCAATAATTTGAGATTTGACTGTTGTGTTGTTCTTGTTGGAAGTGACAAAATTTCCCTGAGTTGTAGAGTTATCTAACAGAATGTGGAAAAGTTACTATTATTGGAAAGAATACAGCCAGACATGGTTTAGCATTAAGAAAAATCTATATGTAATTAAGTGAAGTAACAGGTGTAAACCTATTTGTGTGTTAGTGGTGGTAGTCATGGTGCTGTTGCTCCTGCTGCCATGCAGGATCTCAAAAATGTTCACAGATTATTCCAAATTTTATGCAGTTTATTCAAATATGTAAATCTCATGCTTATGTAGTGTAGCCGGATTGTGTTCACACTTATGGTAATGACATTCTTGATTATATTGGAGGTTTGTTATTCGTGTGTATATTTAACTTCAGTCACCTGCTACCAACAAGGCATGATGTGAGCTTTGCTGAAGATTGAGCACGATCACTGCATATGATTACTGAAAGTGAGAATGTAATGAATGACAGAATAGTAATTTTGATTTTGTCGTAATTTGAGATGGGAGTTATGGTGTGAATCAATACTGAAGTTTAAAATTAAATGTGCAGGTGGTATACTCTGTTGATTGTGAAAATTTGAGAAAATTTTAATGGTTTTGTGTAAGAAAGATAAATTGTTTTATGCATTTTTGTGTATACAATATGAGTATTTTAAATCCACTGCACATGCACATGAAATATGTTACTTAGTTTCTCTTTCTGTGCAGGGCTTTTATGATCCTAAATCTGGTCGATTTACAACTCCAGAGACCCATGAGAAGTTGCCCACTGATAGAGCTATTTACAAAGGTATTATAGACCCTGCTTCAACTCTCGTTCGAACAGATTCAGGAAAGGTAGTCACATTTGCAAGTGCTGTTGAAGAAGGTAAGAATGTGTTTGTGCTATGAAGTGCTGAGTGAATAGCTGCTGCCGCTGCTGCTGCTACCCCCCCCCCCCCCCCCCTCCTCCTCCTCCTCCTCCTCCTCCTCCTCCTACTACTACTACTACTACTACTACTACTATTACTATTACTTGAATTTTATTTTAAATTTGCAAATGAATTGTGTGAAAATGAGTGACATTTTCTTTCTTATACACTAGCAGTTCTAACACAAATGCAAATTAAATGTTTTATACATATGATGTTAATAGATTATCTTTGCTGACTCATCAATAAATTAATTGCAGTCTTTGACCATGTTAACAACAATATATTTATAATAATCTTGGGAGCTTTGTAATATGACCACTGTAACAAAATGAGTCCGACTGCCAAATGCTTCGGGTAGAGGAAGGTGAAAAACTTAATTTTTCTGTCTCGTTGGTCCTGATTATATCAAATTGTTCTTTCATATTTACATCTTCTGAACCAAAGAAGTGCAGTAGAGAAAAGAATTTGCTTAACACCTGTCAAAAATACAAAACGAAATAATTTTTTTTCTGCTGAAATAAAAATCCAGTGATAACTCGTCTGTTACAAGAACCTTGAACAGACAAGTCTCTTGCCAGAGAAAAACATAATTTCCAATTTGATTTTTGTAATATTCAGATAATGGTAAATATTTGTTGACTGTTTTATGATTTTGATCCTTAGTTTCATTATATTTATGTGCTTTACATTCGATTCATCTGTTTATATTTGTAATGCTCGTATTACATCAAATAGCGATGCAGGTACATGTTAACCTCAAATTCATTGTTCTATGGAACTGCATTGCAGTTAATAAGCAGAGCCCAGCTTGATGGTTGATTTTTTTTTTGTGTAAAATTGCTATAGTATAGATTTTTAATAACAAGAACATGGGCATTCACTTTTTACTTATACAATTACAATGTAACTTTAACCTGTTAGGAAAATCGTACAAATTTCCTAATTTGTCTGCTTCAAATTTCAGGTGTTGTGGATGCAAAAGCTGGTGCTCTCAAAGGTAGAGATGGAAAGCTGGACTTCCAAGAAGCTTTTGAACAAGGTCTGCTGATAGAGGCTCACCCACCTTTAACACTAAGTGAAGCTTTAGTCAAAGGAATCTTCGATGAGGAAACAGGGCTGTTTCTCGATCCTAGCACAGGAGAACGTGTCACATTGGCCTATGCTGTTGAGAACAACCTCATAGACTCGGATTCAGTTCATGTGAAGGATACAAGAAGTGGGTTTTGGAAGAAACTGTCTCTTGCAGAAGCTATAAAATCAGGATTTGTTGATGGACAGACAGCAAAAGTGAAAGACTTTACTCGAGGTGACATCAGTGTACCAATATCAGAGGCATTTGCTACTGGTCTGTTGGTGGATAGTAAAGCAGCTGTATCAGTACAGAGAGCTATTCATCAGGGCTTGTATGATGAGGCGAGTGGTAAGCTAACAGATCCAAATACGGGTCGTAAAGTGACATTGCACGAAGCTATACGGCGGTCAATTATCAATCCTCAGTTACCGTGCTATTGGGACCGTCGCTCTGAACGCCTGTTGTCACTGGTAGAGACTTGCAGAGCTGGTATAATAGACAGAAGGGCAGGTGTTTTTCGTGAACCAGGATCTGACTGCACAATCCCACTTTCACAAGCTATGGAACTGGGTCTTATTGTGGACATTGAGAGTGCAGCATTTGGGTTGTATGAAGCAATTGCAATGGGTCTGTATGACTCGGCCACTGGCCGTTTTGTTCATCCATCTACTGGTAGGAAGCTGACTTTAAGTGATGCTTGCAAAGAAGAACTGATTAATCCAATTATCTCAATTGTGAAGCACTCTAAGACTGGTAAATATATGAAACTTGAAGAAGCTATTCTGAATGGGTTAATTGATGATGAAAAGGGTCTCTACAAGATCCCAGAATCAAAGAAGACTCTGTCATTGAAAGAAGCAAAAGAGAAAGGTCTTATTGTTACTTCTCGCAGGCCACTATCAATTGAAGAGGCTGTAAAGTATGGCCTTTACCGATCAGAGGCAGGCTGTTTTGTTGACCCACAAGTTAATGATAATTTGGACTTGTCACAGGCACTATTACATGGTCTTTTAGATCCAAACACTACAGCAATGAAGGATCCTGTTAGTAACAAGCTTAAGAGTGTCAACTCAGCTATTGAAGATGGTTCTATAGATGTTTTGAGAGGCCGTGTGGCAGATCCGAAAACAAAGCGGTCTTACACTATTGATGTTGCTTTTGAAAGGGGGCTACTGTTGACTGTAGATCGTCCAATAACATTTCAGCAAGCTGTAAGGCGTGGATCAATTGACTTCCAGCGTGGTACATTTAAGGACCCCAGGACGTCACACGAGTGCACTTTGGAAGAAGCAATACGCAATGAATTGATTGATCCTGAATCTGCTGTTATTAAAGACCCTCAGACTGGACGCTTCCGCACTCTAAAGAAGGCTATAACAGATGGGCTGATTGACATGAATCGGCGTGCAGCATTTGATCCACAGACAGGCAAAGTGAAATCGCTGTGCATTATATTTGAACAGGGAACTGTTGTGTTTTTAAGGGAACCACTGACTTTTGATGCAGCTGTAGAAGGGGGTCATTTGGACATATCAACAGGTCGTTTTACTGATCCACAATCACATGAAGTTCTAACACTAAAAGAGGCAGTTACATTGGGCTTAATAGATCCTGATTCAGCTCTTGTGAAAGACAAGTTGAAGAAAAGACTTGTTCGTTTGCCAGAAGCATTCCGCAAAGGGTTAATTGATTCAGAGAAGAGCAGTGTCCTCGACTCTGAAACATCTCGTCTTTACACCTTAGCTGCTGCTTTAGATACAGGGTTATTGACAACACCAAGTCATGCACTATGTCTGATTGAAGCTATAACTTTCTCATTGTACAATCCAACTACAGGAGGTTTCCGTGATCCATTCTGTGCTGCAGGTGGTGTAACAGAGCGGCGGCGCTTAACTCTTCGTGAATCTCTAGCATCTAATCTTATAGACCCCTCAACAACAGTGGTGAAAGATGCATCTACAGGGCGCATATTGACTTTGTCTGAGGCAGTTGGTCCAGAAGGTCTTGTTGATCAAGATGCTGGACGATTGCTTGAGACAACAACAGGAAAATCTATTGATTTCACAAAGGCCCTAGAGCGTGGGTACATCCTGCCTGCGCAGGCCAGAGTAAGTCTGCATTCAAGTTTTGTTTACTGTTTTATAACTGTAATGCTAAACTTTAATTTCAGTAGCTTTTGCTTAAAATCATTTCTAACTTGACGTGTTGCTGAAAGAAAAATGTTTAATAACTGAGCAGCATTTTCAATCATCTCCAGTGTTTTCATTTTTGAAGAATATTACACTTACATAATAATAATAATAATAATAATAATAATAATATTAATAATAATAATAATAATATAGTGAATTGCACCAAATCATATTCCAAACAACACAATGCATCTTTCTCTTGATTGTCACATATATAATGGAATGAAGCCGTAACAGGAAATATAAGGTTTTATATGTTGTTCTAAGGAAACAGACCTGTATTTTATTCACTGGAGGCATGCTGTTTTAAATGGCAACAGTAGATATTAATTGGAGCAACATTTTTACACTTTTTCCGGATTGTGTGTAAAATACTGATAATAATCACTCACTGTTTACAAGAAAGAATGGAAAAAAAACACACCAGCATTAAATCTGATGATGTTTGACATTAGTTGACATTAGTTTTAATTTTTTATTCATTATTTAATTGTGTTTTAAAGTAACCTACTAAATTTTGTATAAGATCAGGCACAGGTCCAAACATTTTTAACTGCAATTAGTTGTTGACAGTTAACATCCTGGAGTGCAATAAAAAGTAAAAGTGCTTTGCATTCATTGCCCATCCAAACTAATGTGATAAATTATGTCATCTTAAGTAATATAAAGTCAGTTACACAGCATGCACATGTCATAAAGAGCTAATATCTGTTTTCACTAGTCATCACAAATAAAAAGAATCCCACGCTGTTTCTTTTTTAACATATGGCACTGTATGTGTGCATGCTTATGCTTCAATGTGTGTGTGTTCAGGATAGCTAATGGAATGATTCAGCTTCGCAGTGTTGGGGCAGCTTTGCACTAATGCATGGCAAAGAGCGGAAAGTTTTGCAGGAGCTCTAGAAAATTTACCTTGTACTTCAGCACAAGTGGAACTTTCTTCCTACAAATTCACATAAGCATCTTTGAGAGTTGTGAGCAATAATTACTCTCGTCTGACTGTGTTTTTCATTGAATGGCCTTCCTAAATCTTTTTCGTCCCTTGACATGTTTCATCTCTTGTAAAACTTTCCTCATTTGCATTTGTGTGCTGCTTCATATTTTTCCTTCTCTGTATGAAATGTGTGTCTGGAAGTTGAATCTCATTAAATTTGATAGTTACTATGACTTAATTTTTCAGAAGTAATACCTACATTAGCAGTGCTAATTTTTTGTAATTCTCATCTTGTTACAGATGTCTGAGAGCAGACGCTTTGGCTTATGTGATACTAATTTGTTTTTAATGCGTGGAATGAGCAGATGATTAAATTATAGCACATAATTGATGTGCAGCTATAAAGTGAAATTTCTGAAGTGGTTATTTGGGATGCTAATATTTTAATGATTCTGAAAATATCTGCTAGTGACTAACATCATTTAATGTATTGCTGTTCTTTTAATGCTAATTGCTATGCCCGGCAATGCTGTAACCCGCTCCTCCTAACATTACTAATAGCACTTAGGTTTTAGTATAGTACCTCTTTTTGTGAATGAAATGTTCAAATTAGAAATGATCTATTTTATATTTTTGTATCTTTTGTAGCTTAAAAATAATCATGTTAGTAGTCATTTAAGTTTTTGCCTTGAATGTTTTGCATTTTTGATCTATTAACTTCTTTAATTAAAACTGAATTATTCAGATTTTGATGTTTTAAAGCTAAGTCTAGTGTTGAACTGATGATCATGACCACTATTATTCCTTTCTGTTGTGTAATTATTTTTGTTTGTTTACAGGCTTTTACTATATGTACAAAGAATTTCAAACTAGATTATGTACTTAACGATAATACTAAATTATTATACTAACTGTAACAATCTGTGTGAGTGGGATTGAGTGGTTTGTTGCCGTGTTGTCAGAATCCTCTCATCTGTTGCCTCTGTCATTCTCTATACAAGTTATTTTCTTCTGGATGTGGGAGTTTCAGAAATTGGTTTGCAAACCTGCCTTCAGAAATTCTCTGCTCTCTGGAGTATTGGCTTGTTTTGTCAAATCTGAGAAATTGTTTAATTGCTGTCTGGTTTTAAGGAACTGTAAAGAAATTTCTGTGGTTACTGATAGTATTGCTCTGATTCTTTGTGTTCCGTGCAGTGTTGGTTAGTGTGTAGATTCCTGCCAGTTTTTGAGCATGGGAGGAAATGCATTTCAAGTAAGCCTGCATGAGTGGTTATGCAAACTTTTTGCAGATGTCACATTCTCTGTTGGGGCTTTATGGTTAGTTATGTTCTGCATGAGTTATTCTTTTTTATAAATTAATAGAAAGTTATTTATTTTGAGCAGCATTAACTGATTCATTACTTGATTGATTTCTTCTTTCTGACACTAGCACTCAGTCTTAAAAAAGAATCTTTGGTCATATGCATAACAAATAAAAGTAAAAAAAATTTAAAAAGTAGATCTGAATTTAATGCTGTGTGTTATGGATATTAATTGCTTATACGACATTATTACCTTTTATTACATAAAATAGATGATGAGTTCTTGAGTGTAGTCAAATTTTCTTATCATCTGTAATTTCATTCAGTTATGTTGGTTTATGTGGGGATAGTGTTTAGTGCCAGTGGATTAACTTGTGGGGGTATATATTTACTGATAAATGGAAGAAGGGTAAAAGCAAATTATTAACCTTTGAATTTTCAAAAAGTCGAAAATGGCGAAATGTGGATATAAAAATGTTTGAAAGAACAATTTAAAAAAAAAAATATAACGTTAAAATTTTGTTATTGTGTGTTACCTGCACAGCAAGCTGTGGAAGAAAAATATAAACATTGTGATGAGACACTGTCAAAGTTGCTGATGTGGCTCTCAAATACAGAGAATCGCATTGCAAGTCAAGGAAATGTTGCAGAAAATACTGATGATCTACGGAACCAAATAAACACTCTCAAGGTCAGTATTGTTTTGTGATAATGACAACAGTTCCAAGTAAATAATAGATTTGTTGGTATGAAGATGAAAAGTTGAAGCAGTTTTTTTTTTATTGTCTGCTTTCAGTATGAACTGACGAATACTTGAGTGGCGAATAAAATAGTTATAAAGGAAATAATTCAGGGTATATGTAAATACCTCTGGGCTTTCAGAAGATGATTGTTTCATATAACTACGAGTGATACAGAAAAATGACACAGAACAGTGGATAAAGTCTCTCAGAGTTTCAATTCTTAACTGACACTGTGGCATAGTTGCAGTCAGGGCAGGCATTCAGAACATGTAAACAAATCATCTGCTCGGTACTGTAGCATCCAATTAGTTAATGAACAAGGTTTACAAAGCTGGCTGCTGTTGCACCTTCCAGGACCCTTTACTCGGTAACTTGAATGATTTGTATGCACATATTTACATTTTCACATCTTAAACAGTTCCTATATTTGGGAACATGTAATGTAGGTTTAAACTTTTAGGGATGCTATATCCACCGATATGCTTTTTTCCAAATGTCTTGTAGTTTTTGCGCAGTTGTCTTTTGAAACCCCAGAGGTATTTATCAATAACCTTGTAGTATGATGACAGAAAGCTGTGCGTGGAATATAAGAAGGTATATTGCCATTTCCTTATAAAACATAACAAGGAAACAATCTGTATATCTCTCTTGCTTGACCCTTCCTGAGCATAATCGCTGTTGAGATCAAGGCATTTGGGTCAACAAGAAGCTACGTTACATATACAGCACTTAGAAGTTACTCATTCTTTAAAAATTAATTCTCTGCAAGTCATTTCTTGAAATTAGGAAATTAAAAATGGTCAATTTATTAACAGGTACATTGTTCTGCCTCAAGAGCTCTCTTCTCCTCCTCCTCCTCCTCCTCCTCCTCCTCCTTCTTATTCATTTTCTTATACTTTTTTTCCAACCTCCATCTTGCTGCCTAATCGATCATAGACAGCACTTACTTAGTGTGCTGTGGAAATGATCCATGGATGTTGCTTAATAAGAGCCACCTACTGTTCTAATGTTTTCAAGTAGTCAGTATGTCAATCACATACAGTAGCTGTGTACAATTACATTGCATCATATTTGAAAGCCTGAAAAAAAAAAGAAAAACTAAATTAAGAATCTTGGCTAAGAGTCCTATTGCTTAATACGCAATATTATAGAAGGATCGTTACATATGTTTTGAGTGCTCCATAATGAATGAAATGTATTCCTATTTATATGGATAGATGATGAATTTCTCTTCTTTGTAGCTCTTCCTTGAGTATTTCACTCGCCTAATTTCATGTTAAAATGCTCAAAATTGCTTTGTAAGAACAGCATAGACCTTCACAATAAAATTTAAAGAAATGTGAAAGTGTCCAACACAAACCAAAGTATATTCAGCTTTGTTGCCATAAAATCTTTGATTTTGTAAATGAATATTAATAAACACTATACTGACTTATTCTCATTGGTTGGAAGACAGGGAACACCATTCATGTGACAATATTCTACTATGCATTACATGGAGAGGAAAATCAGTGGCGACTCGTACAAATGAGGAAATCGTATCTTTGCTTAACTTGCATAGTTGTATGCGTTGTCTGTATTGTGGAGGCTTTTTGTACACTTGCAATAAGAAAATGTGTAGGAACTAGACTTCTACACAAATTTCCTCCTGGAGGTTTTTTGCATGCCACTGAGAATTTATAAAGTATGTAAGAGATAAATGTTGCCACAATAATTTATGCTTCAGTTGTCTTAAGACTGCCAGACGAAACTTTAGTACATATTCAAGTAAGATGTGAGGATGATTGCAGATATATCCTGATTGGAAAAGATGATGACTAGTGTGAAATAACATTAAGCATAAATTGGAGGAAGAGGGAACTTGTCATATTTGTTGAAATGTAGACAAATCTTCCTGTTTCCAACAAAATTAATGATTGTGTCTTCAATATTTTGTGGTATTTACCAGCATTTATTTAATTTTCTATGGTGCAGCAAGTGAAGGACGACCTGGAGGCCCACTCCCGACCGATTGCAACTTGCTTGGACCAGGTGCGACAGCTTGTTTCAACTGGAAGAGACGTACTGTCAGCTGATGAGGTGTCAACAGTTGAAAAGAATGGACGTTCCTTGAAGACACGCTATGATTGTGCCACAGAACGTACAGAACGCCTTCTCAGAAAACTTGGGACTGCGCGTGATGAGCTTTCAAAATTCAAGTAAGTTACAGTGTGCACTCCTTATTTAAAGGAAAAAAAAATAGTTGTGAGAGAGGCAGAATGAAAATGAAATGTTAATAATAATAATAATGCTTCAACAGAAAAGTAACAAAGGCAGGCAGAAACCTAAGAAAATGGAATTTAGTCTGCTCTGACACACATTCCTACAATCAAAGTTGAGAAGGTATAGAGTTCCCCTGGGATCCTCTGTCCAAGCCCCATGTTACATTCACATGACCCTTTCCTGTTTGTTTGTTTTTTACATATTAATTTCCTGTAGCCTACATAATTTGTTTTCTCTTTTCTTCTTTTGTTTCTGTTTATTTGGCTTTTCTTCATTTCCATTTGCCATACTTTCTTCTAAAAGTGGGAGAGGAGAAAACAAAAACAATTCTTTTACTTGTGATCATCAGCCCATATATATCTGCTGCTTTTAATGTTTAGTTAATGGCACAAACAAACTTAAAAGATTATCGCTAAAGGTATATACATATATATTTGTTAAGATAATTTGCTGTGAAAATGCAAATTATAAGGAGCACACCCCAGTTTGTAGATATGGCAAATAACAAGCCACTAGGATTTGAAATAGATTCCCGTCCTATATCCAACTGTTGAGGCATCAGCAACATTCCTCCTTGCAGGAGGTCTCTGATATGTTCAGATAATGGCAAGGTGGGAACTTATCACAACTCTAATATGAAAAAATAGGGAGTAACAAATTTACTGGTATATTCTGAAATTAGAATTAGGAAACATACAATATTTAGTTGATGGCAGTCTTCACTGGCTTTATGCAGTGATAAAGTGTACAGAGAATACGAATTGAAACCATAGTTAAGTATGCAAAACTACTATCAAGTTGGAGAATATATTGAACCATAGAGAGCAGACCAAGTGACAAACAGAGATTTTGGTGAATCTTACCACATATCTAGCACTGCTGGTTTGCAATCGTAGCATGAGATACTTCTGTTTTCTGGGTGAACGAAACAGAAAAAATACATGAGCAACATTGCTGTGTTCTGTTCCAGCTGATAAACAGCTAAACTCCAACTAACTGGAAGGCGGTAGAGTCCACACAGAATAATGCGGTACAATAGATGTGCAATTGGCAGGGCACGTATGGGGAGAGTGGTAGTGGTGGGGGGTTGCGGGCAGGTGCTGTAAGGGATATACAGAGCACCGGAGGGGAAGTGCCATTCTAAACTGATCCTATGCTCACAGTTTTTGTAAATATTAAGTGGAATCCCTCCACACCCACACTGGCGTGGTGAGCATTCAGAAAGATCTACTGTCACCTCTGCTTTTGTTAGTACCATTCATTGCAAACTATTTTGAATTTTGTGTAGTATCTTACGTAAATGGAAATATGACACTAAGTATGACCATTAACAAAATGATGGGCAGATATTTGTGAGGCTGACATATAAAGCTATAAGAAATCCAAAACTGAATTTTTTGTACTGAATAGTTCCTGTAAAATTGTTGTAGAAAAATAGTAGGGAATGCACTATGATTCTGTTATTGCAGCACGTTGCTGATTGGCGGAAAGTGGACAAACAAGGTCAGTCTCCCATTCTGAACAAACAATTGAGCTCGACCAGTGCTTTGGATGAAAAATGGTCAGTGCGCATCGGCCATCGTATCCTGTTTGGACTCTGAATGACGGTATTGAGACACACGTGACAATGACAAAGTTGGGGCTGCTTATCAGACTCAAAGCTCAAACTGAATGTGCAGAACATGGCATTGGCTATACTTTTCATATCTTGGTCAGTGCCACAGTCCTCTAAGCATCCGACTTCAAAAATATAACCTTGCCAATTACATAGGCGATCAGGGGCCAGTGGCTTCCTGCTGATACTTAGGAGCTGACAACATCTTTTTGCTGACAGGTTTCTTAGGCTGACACAGTTCCAATCTGCAGAAATATGGTTCTCACTGGATTCCTACGCCTCCTCGAGGAAGAAGAATAATTGTGTAAAACTTGAGTAGTTTTTAGCAATTGCTGCTATTTTAAGTAAGTTATCAACTGCTACCAAAATGACAGTAGCTGAAATCTGTTTCCAGATTTTGGTTCTTCTGTATGTTAGGAATCATTATCATCAAGTTTCTTCCTTTCAGAAATTATGTTAATCGTTTAAATCACTATAGAATTTTCAAGGAACTTGAAGTAAAATCTGACCACTCACTCATTAATCCTTATCAACTTTTTCTTCGTTTGCAGCTTTGTGTGGCCACCCATGTGGCTCTCCTGAGAAGTTCCACTGTATTACATTACTTTGGAACTTGATTTGTGAGATTCTAATGTCTGCAAAACACTGTTACATTGTGTCAATTCTTACAAACTCTTTACCTGTTTTCACTTGTCTTAGGATCTTTGGCTGACAGTCATGTAGCGGTTTTCTGACTTATCCCCAACCCGAGTTGCTGGAATTGTCTATCTTAGACATCAGAAAAACTACTCAGCTATAGGTGTAAGACTAGTGACAACGAGAACCAAGTGAATGAGTGGCCACCAAAGTTTCAACTGTTTTTTTTTATACACCTACACTTGATAATTAACAGTTTGTCACATCATTTATACAGAACAGTCATATGTGTTTTTGCCATTACAGGTCTGAGTTGTTGACATTTAATTCATGGCTGGACAAAGCATGCAGGCAACTTGAAGATAAGGAGCGATCTCTGTCCAATCTGAACAAATTACACAGCAGCACTGACAGCACTAAGGAATTTGTTAGTGATGTGATTGCTCATCAGGCAGACTTGCGTTTCATTACTATGGCTGCTCAGAAATTTTCAGACGAGTCAAAGGTTTGTGATTAGTTTTCAGATATTAAAGCTCTGTTATGTGAATAAACTACCCTTAAAACTCACATCCTTTCATCTTTCCTTTTCCTTCCCTCTTTCCTGACGAAGCAGCCGCCGGTTGCGAAAGCTCAAATTCTGTGTATGTGTTTTTGTGTTTTATTCATTGTGCCTATCTACCGGCGCTTTCCCGCTTGGTAAGTCTTGGAATTTTTGTTTTTAAGATATTTTTCCCATGTGGAAGTTTCTTTCTATTTTATAAACTACTGGTTTGGTAGTTAAGAAGGTAACTTCGCTTATTTATGGTAATTTGAGTATAGAATATTGAGAAGTGTTTGCTTCTGCAATTGAATTATTCTTTCTGAGAATTGTAAGTAATCTTTTCAGCAGTGGGCATGACATTCCCAATTGAGTGTAATGAAAATTTTAACAGGTCATATGATATGAGGGTGCATCAAATATAAATGGGATGTTATTTTTTATTTAAAGTCATTTATTGAAAAAATGAAGACAATTATAATTTATTTTTCCACATAGTCTCTCCTGCTTTCGAAATGCATTTGTCCTAGCGTATGGGCAGCTTTTTGGTGCTCTCATCATAAAAAGAACTGGGTTGTGTCACCAGCCAGTTGCGCACGAAGTCATCCACACCCTTGTCATCTTCAAATCGTCGCCCTCCTAGAGCTACTTTAGGCTGTCCAAATAAATGGAAATCACAGGGTGATAAGTCTGGGCTGTGAGGATGATGATAAAGTGAAGTCCAGTGCATTTCCTGTAGCTTGGAGACAGAGCTGCAGTATGGGGTCACGCATTGTCATGGAGGAGGATGAACTGTCGAATCAATTGCTCTCATCTTCTGCAGTGATATGCAGCTCTCGTCTTGTTCAGCAGTTGACAGTAGTAGGCAGCATTGATTGTGCGTCACTCGTGCAAAAAATCATTCAGCAAAATGCCTCTCTGATTGAAACACAGTTGAAAGAACTTCGCCAGTTGACAGTCCGATCTTGGGTTTCACTGGTGCTGCCTCCCTTTTCCTCTGCCACTCCGTACTTGCTTGTTTGTGTTCTGGAGTGTAGTGGTGAACCCATGTTTCGTCGCAGGTGACGATCCGACTAAAAATCCTGTTAATATTTGATCCCCCCTCATATGTATCAGAAAGAATGTTCAAATTTGTCAGCAAGTGAGATATCTATTGTAGCATGTGACACTATTTTGAACAGGCAAATTTGAGGATTATATAATCAGTGTTTATGTTTCAGTACTATAAGACTATCAGACTAAACTTTGCTTGCAAAGTTAATGTTTCATGAGACCCAGTGTAATGTGTAGTAGTGGTAATGTAAATTCTTTTAGACCCATGGCATTCGTGCAGAACAAGAAGAGCAAAGGAGCTTGTTGGAGTAGTTATGATACAATTCAACTCTGCAACCACTACAGCTTAAATTTCATGTTCATATTATTATTAATTGAAATGGTATGTGAAATGTATTTTGTTTAACAATTTAAAAATACATTTTTAAAACATTGAATGTTAACTGTAAAAAAAGTGTTGATAAAGAATTTTATCATCGTATCAAAGATTCAGCACACTAAAAACCAAAAGAATAAGCTACGTTCATTAAGACCATTTTCAGTGTTACAGTATGTAAGTTGCCTGGTAAGGTTATAAAACTGAGCTAGAATGGGAGCCTGTTTGTACAAGAATGAGGCAAGAGTTTGTGTAAAATTCATTCCAAACATAGTCATGGCGCTATAACAAAGTAGTAGTCTGAATCAGAAATAATTGTTGGAGATTGTTTGTCTCTTTTCATCTCTTAGACTTACCCATACTCTATAAGCAGTAAATTAACTTGATCCTGTAGAGTAGTACTGAAAGTGTTCACCAATGACTTCAGTATTATCTTTTCTCACAGTCCACAGGCAACAAAAACATTATAGATACTCTGCTAGCAGTGTTGTGGAGAAGATGGAAATTGTCAATCACAACATTATTATAATAATTAAGCATAATAGAATAGATGCCATGTTATTTGAAACAAAATTATGTTGTTACGCAACCATTAATGTTCATCCCAGAAAATGAAATTGGAACAGTGTCCAACTTAAGTTGGCATAACTTCTGTGTTAAGATGAACAGAACCAAAGTGCTGTTATTGTTTTCTTGGCTGCCCACTGACAAACACTGGTAGACATCCATTGAAGAGTGAAGACCGTGTATGGGGTACAGTAGTGGTTTTCGACAAATGTGCTATCCCATATGCATTCTTCATTCTTCGATGGATGTCTGCTGGTGTTTGTCCTTCAGTATCCAAGAAAAGAATGATAGCACTTTGGTTCTGTGTGGAAGCATTTGGTAATAATGCTACAGCAATCCTCTCAAATGGAAACTTTTTGATCACCCCTTATAGAAAAGAAAAATAACAGTCTGAATATTGTGAAAAGGATAGTTGCTACTCACCATATAGCGGAGAACGCGCACACGCACACGCACACAGCTGGAGTCAGAATCTGTCTCCAGCTGCCAGAGACTCTGTTTTGTGTGTGTGTGTGTGTGTGTGTGTGTGTGTGTGTGTGTGTGTGTGTGTGTGTTGGGGGGGGGGGGGGGCTGACTATTTTTGATAAAGGCCTCGTTGGGTGAAAGCTAGCTTTTTATTGTGTCTTTCTGTGGCTCAGCATCTCTGCTATATGGTGAGTAATAACTATCCTTTTCATAATATTGTCCATCCTAGATTTTTCCATTGTTTGAAAAGTAACAGTCTGCTATTCAGTCCACAGTCTTGTAGCAACTGGGTTATGGGAGGGCTTCTGGTTTGACATGTCACCAAATTTTCTGGTTTTAAACTTTTTGTAGTTTCCCTAAGTTATTGTACAAAAATTCCTGTACTAGTTGTTAATTATCCTAAGTTTTTTCCTGTTTACATATCTTTTCTACTGTAACTGTATTCGTATAGCAATGTATTACAGTATATTATATAAATACTTGATATTTTTCTCTTATTTTGTCGGTGTTCTTTTCAGTTCTTACTTATTAAATTATGAACAGTTTTTCTTTTAGTGCAGATATGGCAGGTCTATAGGTATGTCACTGCCATTTCTTCCTTATACTATGGCTATTCATTCAGACCATTTGTTTGTTTTACCTTCATATAAACATTAAATAAAATTTTTTGTGATCCTGTTATGATATACTTTTATACAGGAATACCTGTCCATACTGAACGATTTCCGAGGAGGACTGCCAGAACGCCTTCCACATGTTGAGCATCCTGCACAGCCATTAGTAAGCCATGAAGTTTCAGAGGCATCTGTGCGATATCGGGATCTGTTGTCACGTGCAGAGGGACTATCAGACCGGCTAAGTGGTGTTGGTGGTCGTCAGCGTGAACATCAGGATGCACTGGAAAAAGCAAGAACATGGATGCGTGAGGCAGAACCTCGTGCACACAAGACTTTAGCAGAACCAACAGGAGCAGACCCTCGTACACTAGAAGAACAGTTGATTCGGGCACGTTCACTCTCGTCAGAGTTTGTTGCTCAGGGAAGACTCATAGATGCAGCCAAGCTGGTGAGTTCTGAGGGAATGTAAATTTCTCCATGTCTCTCTCTCTCTCTCTCTCTCTCTCTCTCTCTTTCTTGCGGGGGGGGGGGGGGGGGGGGGGGGGAGGTTGTTAAACGGAGAAAAAGTTGCCAATCTTGATCCTATAGTCTTATGTAGACTATGTCAACATTTAATTATTAAGTGTGGTAGCGACCAGTTCTTGTTCCTCCTTGCCCATCTTTGTAGCCAAACGAGAGAGAGGTTGACAAGACACATCCTGTGGCATCAAAAATGCTTAATTTGCCATGAGAGTTTAAGTTTCTGCTTTAGAGAAATATGGAAACCATATGTTGACATCAGTTCACTATGATTAAGGGGAGAGACAATATTTGACCCCAGGAAATCCAGATTTTAGTCTAAAAATATATATAATAATTTTATTAATATGAATATGGCATTTTAAATTCCGTTAAAATGTATTACTATAAATTGACCACATTTACCCGATTGGAAGATGAGGTTTCTCCCAAACTTGTCATTTTAAAAATACAAGGTCATCTTATATTCGCAGATTAAACTATTGCTGCTGAGGTTAACATTTTAACATCATTTAATAGAGTATATAGGAATTGTCTTACATTTACGGATCACGCTACAGCTATGGAGATAATGTGCAGATTTATCTTGAAGAATTCAGAAGGATGGGCAAATGATACTTGCATTCCTGATACGCTTGTTACTGTATAGATGTTGCTTGAACAATCACGTGACATTTGATTCACAAAGTGCTAGTACAAGGATTACATGAGTAACTATGATCTAGCCACTGCAACAATCTATTGCTCTGCTTAAAATTTGACAATTTTGTGAAACACAGGACAAAATAGCACTAAATTTGATGGTATTACGAAGTGTTACTGTATTTGAATAGGTTTTGCAATAAAAGCTCTCATACGAGTATGGATATTGTGTACAAACATTAATGCTGCTTTTTAAATAAAGGTAACTTTCAAAAGCGTAAATGTTGTCATTAAGAAAACATTACTTGTTCTGAACTCAGATCAATATTTTGTTTGTTAATGAGGGACTGTAAATGATTTACTAAGTAGGCCACAAATGAGAAAATCGGTCGCTGTTCACATATTAGAATACTGGGTAAAAATGTTATTAGCATTTAATCAGCTTTAGAACATGATGGTGACATTCAAATAAACAAGAAGGAAAATTAATCCTGATTGAAATGTCTGACAAACAAAATAAATCATATTAAACTGACTGTAATTGTTGTCTTGAGAATAAATTACAGTGGCAAGACCCATTGTGGAGATTGTACCAATAGATTCCAGTAGATCATAGCATGAGCAGAAGTTCAGTAATTGGAATGAATCATGATTTCAATCTTTTATATAGATATCAGTTACTGTTATTACTTAACAGCAGTATCCATTTCTGCAAGAAACAGCAAAAGTCCAGATAGGGGCCATTGGTGTGCTTATGTATTTTGTGGTGCAATGTTGTTGATGCTCACCATTGTGTTTTATCCGTGGGAGAGTGTCGCAGAGATACTGAAGTACCTGAACTGGAAGACTTTACAAGGTAGATGTAAACTACTCCCAAGAAAGCCTATTAACAAAGTTGCAAGAACCAGCTTTAAATGATGACTCTAGGGATATAGTACAATCCCCTATGTATCACTGATGTAGGGATAATGAGGTTAACTCGTATGTGAATGGAACAGCTAGAAACCCTAAGGACTGATAAAATGGGTCGTACCCTCTGCTATGCACCTTATGATAGTTTGTAGAGTATTGATGTAGATGTATTACTGGAATGAAAGTGATTACGTCAGTGGCTGGTTCTATGCAGCCAATGAGAGAGCAGCGAACAGATGATATATTTTGGAAGCAGGAGACATTGTAACATGCTATAGCATGAAAATAATAAAAAATAAAGGCTCTTTACTCAGGTGTAGTTTGTTATAAATGTCACTATAGCATGAAAAATACTTCGTGAATATTGTCTTTGGTTTAAATGTGTTGTAGGTTAAAAATCCAAACAGTAATCTTAACAACTTGACTTCTAAATAAATCGTAAGCAGAACGGCTTTCAACATTGCTATTAAATGTCCTTGGAGAGCTGTGGAATTATTTTCTAACAAGCAATCCCTTTTTTTTTCTCCCACCAGGGGCTACAAATTCTTTGAAACATGACTTTATTAATAATCTCTGGTATCTGGTTCGATGTATACGTAGACAATACACACTTTATCTTATTGAGCTCATTGAACATCATTTATGTGACACAGTGTGAAATTTCCTCATTCTAGGTGCTTTCAGGCAATGTACTTGGTATATGCAATCCAGTATGAGTGAAAGTTTAAGCAAAATCTGAAAATTATTAAGACTGTTGTTCAATATTTCATAAGATATTAAGAATTTATCACTCATCTTCAGCAAAACTTGGCTCTCTGGGCTGTATTTAACAAAAAGACAGCCAATGGTGGGAATAGTCCACTAGTCTTAATGTTGTATTACCCAGGAAAGGACATTACTTTTACACTAATGTTGGAGTATTCCTTTAAACTTTACAATAACAAATGTATTTTCAAACACAAACAAAGAAATTATTAATTGCTACAGACTTTGAGAGATATATGTTGAACAAAATCTTGGTGCGTCCATTCAATTCAGCGAAACTAGCCAAAGGGGTGAAACATTTTATCAGACAAAACAATTGCCATCTATTTTTTGCAGTGTCTTTTTTTTTCTGTGAGATCATGTACACATGGTACTCAACATTACATCTTTGGTTCAATTCATTAGACATGAGTATATTTTTTACGTACATTTAACATCTTCACTAAAGTTAGTTCCAGGAAATGGTATAATGCTCAGATCAGTATAGAAGCAAAATCCAGCTTGTATTTGAATAAAAACAGCTGTTTTCTCAGGTCCGACTGTAACCACAAGTGCAGAAATTGCAACTTATTCAGAAGTAGTAGCCAAATATTTGTGACAGTGAAGATACAAATTTCACAACTCTGCTATTAGGATGGTGGTGATGGCGATTAAAAATAATATTATCAAAATGTAGATATAATGTTAACTTTTTAGGCAGGTATGTTGTCAATAAAACAGTTTGTAATTTTGATCAGTGTGAATATGTTAAAAGTAAATTTTTTTCAAGAAGCCTCTTGAATAAGTGGGGGTCATCTTATTATCAGCATCATCTTATACTCGGGTAAATATAGTATGATGACAATTTTTTACAAAATATTGATATAAAAAATATACTTGTTATTGTATATACTTAGTTTTTAGGGTAGTCTAATTAGCAAGTTACTAATATGTGATACATTTTCAGTCTCTTGGAGCACTCCTGCGGTCTCTTGAAGGTCAGCAGACGCAAGCAGAGGTGGCGTCATTGGAAGCACCTGTTCATGAATTAGAAGACAAATACAAGCAACTCTCAGAGGCTCTTTTGGAGAAGTGCCAGGAACTAGACACTGCTCTTGTCCAAAGTCAGAGTGTGCAGGATGCACTTGACAGCCTTACACAGTGGCTGAACAGCGCTGAGAATAATGCCAAGTAAGCATATGTGATCTACTAGAAGTATCAACATGTTAGTGTGAAATCGCTCAGACCTGTAAAATGTGCACACAGATTTAATACTTAAAGCCTCACTAAGATGCAGGAAGAACCATCAGAGGAATTACAGTTAATAGCAAGAAGGTTATTACAAATAATGGATGGAGTAAAGGGTGACCACTCGAGATATGGTAAAGATAGTTTACAGACGTACAAACTAGACTGAAATCATCACTGAACTTCAGGGCAATTTCTTCCCTTAGAGCTACTAAAGCACGATCATATACATGCATGGTTATATTGTCCCAATGATGTAACTGGACTGCAGCACCAGGAAGAGAGAGAGAGAGAGAGAGAGAGAGAGAGAGAGAGAGAGAGAGAGAGTGGGGGGGGGGGGGGCATTATTTCTCTTCCATCCAGAACTTCTTGTGTTGTAAGAACAACGGCATATAATGTTTACAGACCCTATTTGACTATATGATAGCAGTTGTAATTCTAATGTATGTATCTGATGTATTGTGGTCTTGCTTTTAGTCTGCTCAGCTTCATACTGATTGTCTTGTACACCGAATGATAATGCGGACACTACACTACACACATTTTGTCCATTCTAGGAGTCTTCAGCGGCCAGCAAGCCTCCACAAGGAAAGACTAGATGAACAACTTCGTGAACATAGGCTACTACAGGCAGATGTCGACCAACACAGGCCTAGCATTGAAAGTGTGTCTCAGTCAGCTCAAGAATTAATAGCCACTGCATCAAATCCTAGGCTGGCTAAGAAAATAGATGTGAAGCTCAAGGATGTAACATCAAGGTTTGTGCGAGACAATAGTAATTGTTCATCACCAATACATTTTTGTCATTTGTGTTTGCTTCCACAAGATGTTGCCCAAATTGTCATTGCATATATGCTAAGAGAAGTGTAATTGGGCAGCTTGTTTCTTATAAAATGGTGTATTTGTCTCTCTTTCTCCTCATAAATGTCTCCTTCATTACCTCCTCATCTGTCCTTTTGTCTGATACATCTTACCCCTTCCAATTGCCACACCCTTTTCTAATTTTGCTTGTTAATTTTCATCAGGGGTCTAAAGGGAACTTCTGCAAAGTATAGACAGCTATTACTTGCAGTTTGGCACTTCGTGTACACAGATGTCTAAAATTCTTTTTTACACATAAAATAAGTCTATGTCACATATTTCTGACTCCACCCTCTCTGTTTCCCTTTGAATAACTTGCATACAGTTCACTCTTAGTTTTTTTTATTGTGAGCATCTCAGTGACATTTTATATTCAAAGGTTACAATTTTCCAGATTTGAGAAGCTCTCTGAGCGAACATTACGCCGTACAGAATTGTTAGAAGATACACTTGCAGCCTTGACGTCATTCTCGACACGTGCAGGCAAGCTGGAGACTTGGTGTTCACAGACCGTGGAAGCACTTGAAGCTTCTGCTGGTCGCTTGGATGCTGAAGAGTTGCAAGTTCGTGTGGATACACTAGCCACACAGAAGGAAGCACACAGACCAGAGTTTGAGGAAACTGTTCGAGCAGGCCGTAGTCTTGTGGGCAAGAAAGATGTCACCGACACTGTTCCTCTAAGAGACAGAATCAAGGCAAGTATTATCACAATCACTGTCAGAATGTGTTAGTGGGAATTTACCTGTTCCCTTAGCCTACATCAGAATCTGCAAAGTGGGAAATGCATGGATATGCCAGCTGGATTGTGTTCTGGTTCAGCTGATATTTAAGTTGCATTATGGACAGCAAATGTACTGAAATGTAGTAGTGTAGTAACCATGTAGTGGCAAATAATAGACTGAAATTAAAAAGAATAGAAAAAAGATGGACAATATGGGTGCGTGAGTGCTGATTAACTGGAAAAGTAGGTAATAAATAGCAAAAGGGGGGTCGAATGTGCAATGTAGAAGGAAGTAATTGAGTCTGTGCGTCCACTATAGGTAATGCCTAAGCAGATGTAAAATCGTCATGAATAGCTTGAGAAATTCATTTCTGGTAGACAGAGATACAATGAGGTAAAATAAAAATCACCAACTGAACATTATTGATTATATGTCCCTTATTTTAGAATGGAAAATCCAGTGCAGATTTCCTCCCAAAATAGTGATGTTAAATGCTGCACTTTATGATGAATGGGGTACAGTTGCTAGAGAAGTAATTTACGAATTGTGTAGATTCATTGCCCTATGCACTCCTAAAATGATTGTGCCTAGCTGCCTGTCTGCCGTCATGTTGAAATTTTGATTATTAATTCAGATGAGAGATTTGAATTGGATCTAGCTCAATACTTATTTGTGAGAGAGATTGCAAATTTCCTTTGCCTTACACAGAGATAGCATGATGTTGCTGAAAATATGATTTTTAGAAAGTTTGATTCTTTGGATGGAAAACTGTGAAGTTTGACTACATTTAGTTGTGTGCAGCAGTCGTAACCAGTCAAGTGAACACTGTATTATATTGAATTATATATTGTGATTGAAAGGCTCAGCACCTACGAACATAAACATTTTTGAATTCAAACTGCCTTAAAGATCTTTCGTGTATCATACATCATAGCCTATATGCCGAAGGAAATTGTGTATTACCAGCAGACCCAGTTGTCGTAACATCTGGTGTGGAACATTAGCGACAAGCAAGCACTATCTCAGGCATTTGTTTGTGAATGGGCAAAGCTTGTCTTGGCTGTATAAATAAATATAGTGCAGCTGTTGCTGATTTTCTTCCAAAATGATTAGACTTGTTTAATTGCTATTCTAGTGTTTCACTGAAGCTTTACACTAACAGATGAAATATATACAGGGTGTTCCTGTTAGAGTGTGCAAAAATGCATCAGGACATAGAGACTTCTCCACTGAACGATTTGAGGTGGGAACCTGGGGTAAGAGAAGCCAGCTTAAGGAAGTATGGAAGTAAACTTTTCTACTGTATTGTCGAGCATTAATCTTTTCCAGCTTATTTACGACTACCTGTGTTATAGTTTGCACGTACTGTGCTGTTTACTGACATGTACATTCTTTATTACCTGCAAGGAAACAAGGAGGATGAGCCTGATTACTAGGAAGTCGTGATGCAATAGGCCGTTTGAATGGCCACCAGTACTTGAGGGTTGTGCAAAAGGTTCTACCTGAGTTGATGGAGAACATACCCTTGGCTGTTCGTGAGAGGATGTGGATACAACATGTCCGTGCACTGCCTCACTTTAGTGTGAATTCCACAACCATCTCAATGCTGTATTTCCTGGTCGCTGGTTTGTAAAGGGAGGCCCTATTCCATGGCTTGAGAGGACACGTGACCTGAATCTCCTTGATTATTACCTATGGGGATATCTAAAGACACGTGGATATGAGAGACCAGCGGATATGGAGCTGGAATTAGTTGCCAGAATTGTAGCTGCCTGTGAAGTGATTCAAAACACACCAGGGATATTTGTCAGGGTGTGTCAGAATCTTGTTTGTTGATGTCATGCTTGCACTGAGCTTGTTGTCAGTCAGTTTCAGTACATTTTGTAAGATACTGTACAAATGATACCCTCATTGTGTCAGTTACCCGTAACTAATGTAAACAGAAAAGTACACAGTGATTTGTTTTTATTCCTATTATCTCCTCAAGATGGTTTCTCCGACCCCTAGTTCCCTACCTCAAATTCTTCAGTGGAACATCCATTATGTCCTTTTAAATTTTTGCACACTCTTACAGAAACACCTTGTATGTTGAAGATGAGAATGTCAGTTGAAACAATGAGGAACCATGGTAAAAGTACAACAAATGAAGGAAGGAGGGTGAGGAATATTGTATCAGCAAAAAAATAAATAAATAAATAAAAAGAATAAAATAACATTTATAGCCTATGCTTTTAGGGATTTGTATGTTATTCAGGTTAAGTCACGCTATCCTGCAAAGATAAAGTTCTTCTCCATCATTTTAACATATCCTCAGATCGTTGCTACAAACTTTATGGTCTTCGCTCTTCAGTGTGTTTCCATATCTGCCGTATTGATGAAAAGTGAATCATACCAATTGCTTTGTTTCCAGACATGAGGAAATTTGTGGATGGATGTCAAATGAGTAAGATGGAGCTGAGACAGATGTGTAGTTCATACAATCAGATAGTTGGAAAGTCATTAAACTGCCACTTGTATCTTATCTTTTAGGTGAATATTATTACAGAGTTTGGGAAATTTAGTAATTATACAAATCTGACAAAACTTTACAAATTTGTGTAACATCTACTGTAACCTTCAACTACCTTTCCTTCATTTTAGTACCTGGAGGGTCAATGGAAAGAACTGGGACTTCAGCTTGAAGAGAAGCAGCGTCTAGGAAAAGCACGTGTTGACCAGCTGAATGCGTACGAGCGACTTCATGAACAAGTTATGGAGTGGCTGACAACAATGGAGAGTCGTGTACAGCGACTTGATCCTGTTGCTGTCGATACAGATGTTCTGCGTGCTCAAATTGAAGAACTTAAGGTTTGTTAGAGAACTAGACATTTCTTTAAATTCATACATGAGGAGTGTCCTTTGTAGGTAAAGAATTCATTTATGACCCACACTACCTTTCAAACGTGTTTGAAAACACTCGTGTGACATGAGAAGAACTGATTATGAATGATCAGTTTGGTTTTATTCACTTGTAGCCTCTCCACAAGGAGTATCGAGAATATGTTGGAACAGTGGATCGTCTGAATGACTTGGGAAATGCTTATGACAATCTGCTTCGTGGCGATCGCCCTGAATCACCTCAGAGACGTCGATCATCTGCTTATAGTCCCACAAAGAAGACTTCAGTTACAGCTAGCCCACGTAAGTTCCTCATATGTGCCTACTTAGAAAGCTATTTTCTAGTTGAAAGTCTTGTAAATACGTGAATGCTTTCACAAGGTGTCCTGTATGGGAAAAAAAATTACAAACAAAAAAATTGCAGGGTATCTAGTAGGGATGATTCTAAATTTTTTAGTGAATAAGTGTAAAGAGGGAGCGATTACAAAATGATGATGTTAGCCTCATACATGAGAAATACAGAATCTTTTAAGATCATTTCTTGTCTGTTATTGACGAACTAATCGTAAGTTTGTTGCACAGTACCTATTACCTAGTTTTTCTACAGAAAGACTTAATGAAGCAGCAGACTGAGCTATTTGAGTCAGATAGCAAAGAACTTCAGCCATTTGTTAATCTGTAAAGGGCGAAGACTTCAATTACAACTAGATACCAAATAGGGTATTAATAGTGTGTGTACCTAACATTATCAGTCTAAGTAATTATGTAAACAATTTTTCATTCTAGCATTTTACCCGTGCATACTTAAACCTAACCTAACCTAAAATTTCAGTGGGAATGTGTGTACAATGGAAGTGGGAAAAATATGAAGTTGAAATCAATAGACAGTTTCCCTCATGGCGAAAACAGATTCAAAAGAACAAACAATAAAAGTTGAAGGAATGTAAACTGAATTGTGTAGTTCGTGTAGTGAGATGACACTGTTGGTAGCCATGTAGTAAATGAAGTACAGATGAAGTGGCTGCTCCATGTTGCGTTGCTGATTTTGTACTATGGCACAGAGTAAGCTGTGGTGTGTGCTCGTATCATCCTGTGCAGTGGGCATCCGTAGGATGTGAAGCTCAGTGTGCTCTGGGAGACTGTCTCAATTTCTGTTTGGCCAAGACACCAGACAGATATTTATGAGGTCATGCAAAACTTTACACACCTTTCTTTATTAATAAAATTAAAATATTTTACGAATGCTCAAAATGCAGGCACAGCCATGTGCGATACTTATAAAAAACAAGATTTTCTTACGCTGACATCTCAGTACACATACTTGCTCATGAAATGTATGCTTGACAGCATGGACCTTTTTTTTTTTTTAAAAAAAAAGAGTAGTGTTACCTATTTGGTTAAAAGGACACAGAGGAATGTCCTTTATGTTGTAAGAACATTTACTGTTAAAAAAAATTGCAGTACTCTGTAGCATAATTTCTTAGTATGCTCTCACAAGAGCTGAAAAATCACTTCTTGAATGTTTTTTCTCTTGGAGGACTACTTTTCCCTGTAGGATTACGTTAAACCATTAATTGTAATTTACTAAATGGGATAGAAGAATGGGGAAATACTGTATACGAAACATTATGTTCACTCAATTGTATTATTGTAATTGTGATACTCTGAAATTATAAAAACAATACTGGCATGTTTAGATGGTCCAGCCTACCTGATTCAAAATTGCTGGTTCAGATAAAAAAAATTCCCAGGTTTATGCTGGTATACTTTCTATCAGCACCATCTTTGTGCTTCCATTCATTGTTTGTTGTTATTATTCTTGTTGTTGTTGTTTTTGTTTTGAAAATTTATGGTTAAAAGTTATATTTCTTGTTTCTTACATTAAAAACAATTGTGTAATGTATTGAGCATTTACATAATGAATTTTTGCTCTGCAGCAGTATGTGTGTTGAAGTTGAGAAAGCAGGAGGTAGGTAGTACTGGAAGTGAAGATGTGGGAGTGTGTTGTTAGTTGTGCCTTGCTAGCTGAACTGGTAGAACATTTGTCTGTGAAACCCAAAGGTTCTGGGCTCGAGTCCTGGTCCGGCTCACAGTTTCATGGAATGATGTGTTTCCTGATCATACATCCTAGGGTAGAGGTTCATTGGAGTAAAAATAGGTAATATTGTGATTGGTGTTTCAAGTCCTGAAAGAGGCTATTTCATTGTATCTGATAAGAAGTGACTGTTATCAGTGGTGGTGGTGGTGGTGGTGGTGGTGGTTGGAGGGCGTATGTGAAATAAAACTGAATTATGCTTCAGGAGGAGAGAATATTTCAGGAAGAGAGAATATTTGGTTTGTAAAGACCTTCAGCTCTTCTCAAAAGGTATTATCTATCACTGCATATGTAGTGTGAATAGTTTTTTGAAGGCTATAAAACATGGAGGTTGAGCGCGTTCCTTTAGAAAGTTCATGGATTGCTTCCTTTCCCACCTTCAAATATCTAAGTTTGCACTCTTGCTCTCTAATGACAACAGTATCGGACTGAGATTGGGTGATATAGCAACATTGCTTCATATATGGTGCTCTCGGAAATAGTAATGCGATTTTGTGGTTGTAAAGGCTATACCACCTGTCATTTACTGATTACTTCATATATCTAATTAAGCTGTAAATTTTTGTAATGATTGACTCACTACGTGACATTTGTTGCGAGATTTCCATTTCTAAATGTTTGTATACCCTTCATAGCCAAACACAGCAGGCAGCGATTGCTTACTGGTATATCACAAATCGGCCACATATATAAAAAATAGTCATTTTCAAAGTGATAAAATGAAATAAATCATATCAAAATGCATTACATTTGAGGGGGTTTTTTTTTTTTTTTTTTTTTTTTTTTTTTTTTTTTTTTTTTTTTTTTTATATATATATATATATATTTTACATAGTGCAAAAACTTTCCAGTTACATTCTCCTAGTTGTCTATGTGGCTATTACAGTTTGTCACAATACCATCATCTTTCAGTTCTCTGAATTCATGGCAAGTGCTTTGGCACATTACAGTTATTTATATCTGTCTTTGTGGGCCTACTTTTAATTATGTGATTGAACCAATTGTTAACTCTCTAGTTTTGAGTATCATGGAGGAGAAAAATATTTTCTAATTGTCTTTTCAGTTGGTACTCGACATTCAGTTTTATCTCCTCTTCCTTTTTTTTATTACTCTTTGTCTAACCTCTGTGTCAGAACAGTTTCACTCTCTGATAATTTGAATTGCAGATTACAATTTTCTGTTATTTTAAAGGGCTACCATACTTTTCTGTTCTTTCTGCTATTGTTCTAATATCAAAACTTATGAACTACAGAACTCCCTCTACAAATGTAGTTTAGACGAAAGTTCACCTTGTCAGTCATTTGGGAAACATTTTATTCAGTTCGTCGATCTTCGCAAGAAGCTCGGTCACCATCTCCCACAAAATCTGTCGGCTTCAACGCTCAGAGCCCTGTTTCTCCTGGAGGTTCAAGTGGTTTCAGCAGCAGACGGTCATCACAGGATGGCTTCCACCTTGAAGGTGAGACACTTCTCCTTCAAAATATTAAGTTTGGCTCTGTGCTTCTATCAAAAATGTAGGTGTGGTGCTGTGCATGAATCATTCATTTGCTGCCAACATTATGTAGTATCTGAGTACACCTTTATGTAAATCTCTCTCTCTCTCTCTCTCTCTCTCTCTCTCTCTCTCTCTCTCTAATTGTACACCATCTGTGAAGCACATATCTGAAGATGAATGTTAATCATTCATGTTCAGTTATATGTTTCAATCCTGTATGTTTTAATTTTTTGTTACCTAATTTGCATCTTGTTCTGGCAATTGTGTAGCTTTATTCGCTTTCTGTTTTATTTCTTTCCATTGTTTGTTTAGTTTGGTTTATGATAGCAACATACTGATACAGGAAGGTACACAACTGCATTTTACATTCTAACAATTCGCTACGATATTGTCAGTAGCAAGCAAATACTACCATTGCTAAAATTTTCATCTAAAACAAATCTTCGTTTCGTGAAGGCATACAGCTTTAATGCAAACCTTCTTCATTGAGTTATTCATCTTTTAGATCTGCAGCTCTTGTTTTTCTTTCTGTGTTTGCAGCTAAAGTACAGGATATAGGATCTGCCTATTATGCAAGAGCACTGTTTTTTTTTTTTTCTTTTTATCCAGACATGTTTCGGCACCTCTGTGCCATCATTAGTGGGTTTTGTTTATTGAAAACTGTAAAAAGTGAACATATTTTTGGTTGTAGCTGATCTGACAAAGTGAGGCGTAAAGAAAGTTTTTAGGCCTAAAGAAAATTTTTGTTCATTTTTCTCCTTACCATGATTTTACATTATATGCTGTTGCAAGACCATTTGTGTGGTGCCCTGCACTGATGTCATCTGCAAACCAAACGACGTAAATGTAAATGTCAGTGTTGATTTCATCGCCGAGTAACACATCCCCTTATTTTTAAAAAAGATAATTTTGGTTTGACAAAATGTTTTGCGTATGTATTTGTTGTTACTCATATTTTGTTGTGGCTGATCCTCCTACGCATTCTAAGGGCACTGCACACACACACACACACACACACACACACACATACATATTAATGTACTGTGTGTATTTTGTTTAACGTAGCAGTTAGGAAAAACAACAACAACAACAACATAGTACTCATCGTGTTTTGTGAAGTGAAGTGAAAAGGCGTTTAGAAAAATGAAATTACATAAAGTACATTAATATGTGTCTGCAGTGCCGTCAAATGCAAAAGGAGGAGGATCAGCTGCAAAATATTTGAGTAATAACAAATATATATACAGAACATTTTGCCACCAAAATCACCTTTTTTAAAAATTAAGGGATGTGTTAACTCGATGATGAAATCTTCATTAACATCATTTGGTTTGAAGATGACATGCTATCAGTGCGGGACGCCATATAATGTAAAATAATGTTAAGAAGAAAAACCAACAAAAACTTTCTTTTGGTTTCACTTTGTCACATCAGTTGTAACCTAAAATACCTTCACTTTTTACAGTTTTCAATAAACAAAACTCACTGGTGATTGCACAGAGGTGCCCCAAAATGTTTTGGTAAAAAGAAAATAAAAACAGTAGAAAAATAGTCCTAAAGTTTGCCTGAAATGCTCTGTTGTCAAATTGTGAATTTTACTTTCAACCATGGTTGCTTCTAAATCTTCCCTTTGTTAGTATCAATATATAATGTGCCTGCAAAAAGCTGGTTTGTTATTGTGAACATTGCCTTATTTGTTGGAAGCTTCGGTAAAATCGAGGAAATGCTGGTGTGAGTTAGTTTTTGGTGGTAGCTAGCATCAATTTCTGTGCCATGCAACTACAATTAATGGCATTAATATGTGGTCTTGTCATCCCACAGAACATCTGGAGAGCCTGCCGTACAGGTAAACAAAGAAATCTCATTATTAGTGTGCAAGTAAAAAAATTGAAGTCAGTTTTGATTTCTTTGTAAAATGGAAATTGATAGTCTTTGTATGTTCCTATGTGAAACCTTATCAAGTATTAGCATTCTAAAATCTGTGGGAGTACGTTTTATATGATCCTCAGAGGGGAAGCATGTGGACATACAGTAAACGAGATAAAGAAACAGCAAAATTGTAGTCATCAAAGCATGTGAATGGGTTTTCTCTCTTGCCAACTGTAATCGGTTTCAGAATAACATGGTGCGATAGAGTTCTAATATTTCACAAAATTGGGTTGGATGGTGACCAAAGCTGCTGTTAAGTTTTCATAGTTGAGAGACCACTCTTAATTTGTACATTTAGAATAGATTCATTTTGTACTTAAATCTTATAATTTTCAGTTTTTTGATTGTGTGATACTATGTGTGCTTCTGTGTCTTTCTGATCAGTATTTCATCGCAGCATGAAGTAAAATAAAATTAGTTTTCTGTTAAGAGCATTCTGCTGCTGTTACTACTACTACTACTACTACTACTACTATTAGGTGCTGTGCACACTCGCTTTAGTTTTTCCATTACTAGTTACTGATTCATGAAGAATGAGTTGCACTGTGTACTAATCAGTTGCCTAAGTTACCCATGCGTGTTAGTTTCAAAGCTAGGATTTTTATCCAAAACAATGGAAACCCAATGTGTTTTTCATAACAATTCCTTATTCCCAAATTTGATTTAAAAACTAGTAAATTCGTAACAAACCCTGTTAATTCAAAACAGAAAACAGTGGCACGCGTGCGCGCGCGCTCCTGTGTGTGTGTGTGTGTGTGTGTGTGTGTGTGTGTGTGTGTGTGTGTGTGTGTGTGTGTGTGTGTGTGTGTTGTTGAGGCAACTAGTTTTCAGCAAGTTACACCAGAAACTGCAGGCATTGTGTGTCCTAAATTTGTTCAGATGGACACAGTTTTCATTAAGGATCACAAAAGACGCAGAAGGAATGTACGTAACCTGTAGTATAATTTTTTAAGATGCCTGGCTGTAGTATATGAGGGAGAATCATTACGTTCCGTGCATAAAAAAAAGAAATTAGGTGAAGTCACCATTGACTGGTGGAATTTTTTTAGTCGTGATATACTACTATCATAACAGGCTTCACACACAATTATATATTTTATGTGTGTATTTTCTAATAGGAACAGTACTGTTGATTGTTTTTCATTTGTTCAAAAACTATTTGTTTTAAACGAAACATAATGTACCCCATCACTTAAGGTCACGATGCCAGAGTATATGCAACAAACCACCCAGGGTATTTTAGTCTCCTAATTATCTGTGGGCTTTAGTATTAACGTGTGTTGTGTAGAGAAGAGTAATGAATGTTCTATAAGCACAGATGTTGTCTCTATGGGAAGACCAAGATGCATAGTTAATATTTACCATTGTCAAAATGAGTACAAAAAATTCAGCATTTTCAAGTTCACCCAGAGAGAGGAGGTCGCAACTATTCTGTGGGCAGCAACACATTTTGTAATTATAATTATAATTTTTATTTTGTGTATGGGACATTATGTACCTATGGTGTTGCTATTCTTGAAGCATTCTGTATCAAAAAATTTGTTGCTTTTTAACTTTATGTTCTTGACTTTTTATGTACTAGAAATACTTCATATGTTCAATACAAATCTGTTACAGAATTGTCACCAGTTCAGCAGCAACTGACAGAGGTTAATAACCGTTATGGGTTGCTTGGTGTACGTCTATCGGATCGCCAATCAGAGTTGGACAGCACACGTGAGGAAGTACGTAGGCATATGGATAGTTTACGTACGTTATCAGCATTCCTGGACAAGGTACAACGATCTCTGCCAAAAGAAGTAGTACCACAGACAAAAGATGAAGCTAACAAAGCTGCTAAGAGTATAAAGGTAAATATTTATCTCTACTTCTAATCTGAAATGTGCATAATTGATTTGCTTCAGAATCGTGAGAAATGAACTAGTTAATTTATTCTAAATTTGATGCAAACTATTTATAATATTATTGGATTGGATTATGTAATCTGTAGTTTAATTCCAATTCAGAATATTAATAGGGTTTTGCATCTCATAAGCAGTAAGAGACACGTAATGTCAAAAATATGGTATTCCAAATTGGGTTACCCTCTGAGAGATAAAAAAGAAATGACAACAGTTTCATTACCCGTCTAGATTGAATTCATTTTTAAAATAGTGGCTGATTTCAGTTCCATATGAACCATCTTCAGATTGATTGTATTGGCTACATGAGTAACCTATCCAGTTCACCAGCACAATTTACATAGTATGTTGGTTGTTTTTCTTATAACCAATCCAAATATTGTTCATGAGAAACAAAAACAGGTTACGGTTTATAAAAAAGGATGCATTGTAGACTGACAATAAAACCTATTGTAAAACAGCTTACTGTGGATTTTCACCAAATTTGACAATTTGTAAATTTTTCTCAAATACGCTGGCTGCAGAATTGGTAGATCTGTAATATAAAGGAGAAAACAGTGGAAAGAAAGATAGGCATATGAAATTGTCAGTAAGTCATTTAAAATTGTTACAAAGTGTTGCACCATAACTGTGTATTATCCTTTATTTAACAGCATATATCTTGTGTAAGACAAGCATTATATAATTTGAGTAAGTGGAATACGCCAGTATATTGTGCTATATGAACAGTAGTCAATGAGATGTTTTCTTGGTTAACCAAATCATTAAGAAAGTAATTTTGACAGATTTTTTAAAAATTAGGATCTCGCATACTTTTCCCTAAACAGCCATTGTTAACATCACTTCCTATTCATATTTGTGAACAACTGTCACAAGGTTATTTTGCAATTGTTTCCATTTACTTATTTTTCTATAACTGTGTGCAATATTTTTAAAAATTGCAGAAAGGCCTTGGTTGTTGATCACTATTTATTTGTTGAACAAAAATTGGTATTTTTATAGGCTATCATGGAGGACATGTACGAGAAACAATCTCTTCTGGATAACACTCGAGGACAAGTTGCTGATCTTCTCAAGAGGAAACCCAGTGTACAAGGGTCTGATACACTGCATGATGAATTAACTGATGTTGTCACTCGATGGAAGAGTATAAATGATAGATGCAAGGACAGGTTAGTTTTGTGTGTGTGTGTGTGTGTGTGTGTGTGTGTGTGTGTGTGTGAGAGAGAGAGAGAGAGAGAGAGAGAGAGAGAGAGAGAGAGAGAGAGAATGAAAACCTGAAAAATGTAATTAAAAATCAACATTTCTCGGCAACAAAGTTGGCTGTACTGTTACAGAGATGTAGGAAGTGCCCTACAGGTGGTAGCATACTAAAGACAACTGAAACATATCCTCAACACTGTTTCATAGTGGCTGCTCAACTTTCAAAATGCACCATGTAAGTGCAGTGTTCTGTCATACATTTTCTGAACAGCCTATTGAGATCCATTGGCAAATGAAGGTCCAGTTTGATAATGACTGTCTGTTACTGCAGCAAGTGTATGAGTGGAGCAGAAAGTTTGAAAATGGTGTGACTTCTGTGACAGGTTGTCAGTGCCCAGGTCAGGAACACCACGTCGTGACACCAGCTGCAACATTGAAACCAATGTGACAGCAAATCGCCATGTGATGATGGTTGAGATAACTGCAAATCTGAACGTTAATCATCGACCAACACCTGAAATCATTCATGAAATGATTAAGTTTTTCATAGTGTTTGCAAGATGAGTACCATGGCAGCCCACTCCTGAACCGAAAGAGAATTACAGTGACGTCTGTGAAGAACTTTTGTGGTACTTTGAAACAGAAGGTGATGACTTCTTCACAAGAATCATTATAGGAGGTGAAACCTGGGTAGACTATCACCAGCCCAAACCAGAGAGCAATCGAGGAAGTTCTGGACACACACAGATCTGCAGGGAAAGTTTTGCTGACTGTTTTGGAACGACTGAAGTACAGTCTGGGAACACTATGTGATTGTGAGAAACACCATAATTTATTAACTATGTTAATAAATTAGCTTTGACCTGCAGTAAGTTCGAAGTGACATGGACTTCTGACTACAGATACTATTTTGTAACATAACAGTGTTCAGCCTCATACTGCTGTGCAATGCTTACAATCATCAGTGACCTGCACTTTGATACTCTGCGATATCCTCCATAATCACCAGATCTCACACCAAATGATGACCACATGTTTGGACCACTCAAAGAAGTGATGGGAGGAAAGAAATTTCATATTGATGAAGAGGTGCAGCAGGCAATGCACTATTGGCTGCCCACGTGATCAAAAAAATTTTATTTATTTATCGCCCCCCCCCCCCCCCCCCAAGCCAAATTAATCCATGTACTTCCTATACACTGAAGGAAGTGTGTTGAATGATGAGGAGGCTTTGTCGAAAAATGATATAATTGTGTTCCATTTCTTGTTTAATAAAAAAGAAAAATTTAAGGTTTTCATTTGACTCCCCCCCCTCATATAACAGATATTTTGTAAGAGACTGTGAGTTTACAGGTATTAATAATTTTAAGTAGATCATTAAGTCCCTTTATTATGAATTGTAGAACTTTAATAGTGAGATTGTAAAGACCTGGGTGCCTATTTGAGACAGTGAGATTATTACAATGCTTTATTTTCTTTTTGCAGAATAAAACTGATGGATGATATCAAAGAATTCTATGATACACATGACAACCTCTCAGCCTGGCTAGGAGCTAAAGATCGTATGATGACTGTTCTTGGTCCTATTTCTTCTGATTCACGAATGGTTCAGAGCCAAGTGCAGCAAGTACAGGTATGTTACTTAGCTTTCCTGTCTGTGGTTTAATGGTGTAATGGATATAAACAAATTTATATTCCTCCCTCCCCCCAACCATCACCAGCAACCCCCCCCCCCCTGCCACACACACACACACACACACACACACACACACACACACAGAGAGGGAGAAGTGAAGAGGGGAGGGGTAGTGGCTGCATCATCACATAGCACGTAGGATACTGCAGTTGCCATGACACTAAGTAGCCATGTGACACACACATTGTTTGTGTGTGTGTGTGTGTGTGTGTGTGTGTGTGTGTGTGTTTTGTACTGGTTAGCTGTGAAGATTCTTACCCTTCATTTACCTTTACATTGATTTGATAATATATGTGATTTTAAACCATCTCCATCACACTTGCCATTCGAAACCAACTAACAACTGACAACTGTAATCAGCTGTAAAGGTTACTGATACTAAACGTTGTCAGGCATAAAACTAGTGCAATACTAATTTCTTACTCCTCTCAGTTTGTCTCTGTGATTGCTAATGTTGTGCTTCTGTTTATCACAGGTTCTACGGGAAGAATTCCGCACTCAGCAGCCACAATTATCTCATTTGGAGGAAGTTGGCTCTGCCGTGCTGTCGAAGTTGGACATGTCAGCGCCCGATGCTCAGCGCATATCAGTGAAGCTGACATCTCTGCAACAACGATGGGCGGAACTCCTTGCGAGGCTTCAAGAACGTGCTGACTCGTTGGGTGCTGCTGCTGATACTAGCCGTGAATTTGATGCTGGGTTGCTGCGCTTGAGAGATGCATTGCAAGCTCTTTCAGACCAGCTAGATGAGGTACCCCTTGACCGGGATCCAGAGGAGCAACTTCGTAAAGTTGAGGTTCGTGTAATGTTTCGTTACTAGACTGCTAGCAGTACACAGTTATTTTTACAGTATTGTTGTTTCACTCATTGAGCAGTAACTGTTCATATTTGTAAATATATTCAGATGATTTTCTGTTTTGTACATAGTTTATAAGAAATATAGTAGTGTCGATGTAAGAAGATACCGGTTGGAGTGAGACGAGCACAAGCTTCACGTGCTTGCTTGAACCAAGCGTGTAATGTGACTTTGTACACATCTCTGTACCAATACATCAGTGTTGCCAGAGGTCTATAGATGACTGCTGTTTTCACCTGCTTTGCAGCTGAAGTCTGGCAACAGTGCTGGTGGGATCATCGTATGCCGACTGAACTGTATGATCTCATACTAATAGAGAATTGTTTCCACTTTTTGTGGCATTGCTACACTCTTGAACACATACTGTAATCGTGATGCAAAATGGTGTGACTACAGAAAAATTTCATGTTGATTTTTACAAATAAAATATGGAGAAAATGTTTGCCACATGTTGAACACACAGTCAGTATATAAAAACAGATTTATAATTTTAAGGAAAGTTCTGGCAGAATGTAAATACTTTAAAAGTCAAAGACCACTCTCTGAATAGCAGAAGTGATGGGTCATCAATATACATTCACAAAAGAGAAAGGAGGATGTGTTCCAAAATCTAGCAAGTTGTCTTTTTATCATGTGTGTGCTTGTCACTGACTCAATGCTACTGCTTTTCCACAAGTAAATATGGAATTAGTTTGTTCCATTACATTGTACATCAGTGTGAATGTTGATATAATAGAAGGTTATGTAGTTGCACCACACATACAGCTGTGTTTATCTGTCTACTTAACATGCTCTTATTCAGATTCATGTTGGATATTTTATCATTGCTCTGTCATTTGAATGTAAAGATAACTGACATTTTTGTACTACAGTATTCAAAAGTAAATGTTACTTACAGTTAAGTTGCAGACAGTAGAAATGAAAGATACAGAGACAGAAAGTAGAATTTTAATAATCATTTCTTAAGTTAACCAGTAATGAGTGTTAAAATACTTCTGTCATACTTTTAAATTTTATAGAATCTCGAACGTCAGCTTGAGGGCCAGCGTCCTCTATTGGCAGATGCAGAATCAACAGGGGCTCAGCTGTGCGATGTACTTAGTGACCCTGCTTCTAGAGCAGAGATACAGGGAAAACTTGGTGCTGTTGGTCGTCAATACAATACATTGCAGAAGAAAATGGATCACCGCAAAGCAGAAATTGAAGGCAACCTACGGTAATTAATTGATATCGTGGCTAGATGTCTTTTAAGTAATGAAGTCTTTGTTCATATACTCTACTGCAGACCTTGGAAAACTTGTAGTTCTGTATTCTAGCACTGGTGATGAATTTGAGAATCAACTAATCACTGTAATAAACAAGAACTGAATGGTTTTAACTTTCTGTTCTTCATAATATTTTACTTTGTTTTCATTGTGTTAGTGGCATTGTTGGTATAGATACTCCAAAGCTTCATGGGTAGAGGGCACAGGGGCTACTAAGAGAGAAATTTGCGTGATTTTTATACATGTGTGCAGTTTTTGAACATTCGTAACTTTGTAGTAGTGTTAAAAAAGCCTTAGGCCTTTGTCATATATGATGTAGCCATCCTTTTGTCTCTAACAGAGTCAGTGTAGATATGACACTGTAACAAATGTGTTATATTACTATTGTGTGATAGTGTTGTCTGTTGTAATATTATAGAAGTCTTTCCATAGATAGAACCATCAACAAAGATTTGTGACGCAGTTCAGACTCATTTTATTGATTCTTTTTATTGTTTTGAAAGAAGTTCGGAGTTGTGCTCCAGATTTGCAAGAATATGTTTTGCTTGATAGAAACTAATAACTTTCTGGCTGATGTTGCAATATGCATAATTTCAATTTGTTTGATATATTTCAGAGATGGTAGACAGTTTGAGGCATCATGCGCACGCACTTTGGGATGGCTGTCTGATGAACTTGGAGCTATGTCTGAAAGGTTGCTAGTGTCTGCTGATAGAGAGGTATTACAGCAACAACTTGATCAGCACGAGGTGAGAATAGACTTACATCAGTTACATTTTAATCATGAGTTCATTCATAGAAAAGTAAATATTGAAGTGGCTAACATTTTTGTGACAAGTTAAAATTGTGTGTCACACTGCATCTCGACTCTGGAACCCTTGTCTTCCATGAACAGGGCTGCACATCCTATGCTATCTGTGTTCACCCCTTGGACCCAATTAAAGGTTCAACTTGTTGCATGTTTTCCTCTTTATCTTCCAAGCTTTTAGTAAAAAGTGTTAATCAAAAAATGGTTCAAATGGCTCTGAGCACTATGCGACTTAACTTCTGAGGTCATCAGTCGCCTAGAACTTGGAATTAATTAAACCTAACTAACCTAAGGACATCACACACATCCATGTCCGAGGCAGTATTCGAACCTGCGACCGTAGCGGTCGCTTGGCTCCAGACTGTAGCGCCTAGAACCGCACGTCCACTCTGGCCGGCCAAAAGTGTTAATCATTCAGTATATTGTTGAAGGAATAAAATTGTTGTGATGGACGACATACTTCTTTATAATATGTGCCACTTCTTAGACATATCAATAATGTTTTTGTGCTGATGCTGTGTTTTACATTTTCAGCCTGTTTATAAGGAGGTAATGAGCAAAGAACATGAGGTAATAATGCTGTTAAACAAGGGGCGGGACATGTTGGCAAGATCTTCACAGATGCAGCGCAGTGATTCCCGCAATTTGCAGAGAGATGTTGATAAGATTCAGTCTCAGTGGGACCGACTGCGCAAGGATATTATGGAGAGACATACAAGACTGCAGACATGCATGGTGAGTGAGCAAGATAATATTTTTACAGGTTTTTACTCTAGTCAGCTCTATGTCATTTTGCACTTGATTACTCTTGCTTTGCCAGCCTTTATAGTGTAGTGCTTTTTTTCTTTGTAACAAAGGGAAAATTAGTCTAGAAAACTAATAAATTAAGGAGAGACTTTCTGCCCTGGACTTGCCTTCAAAAGACAAAATGTGTAGTACTGCCATTAGACTTATATAATGGTAGAAGTGACAAGCTTTTGGTTGTAAAAATTCCTTTCTCAGAAGGGGGAGATGGATAGCTTAGGCACAGTTACAAAGGAAGGACTATAGGGACCCACCTATGAGGAGGACAAAGATAAAGTAGCTTTTAGTAAACTGTTCTAATAAATGGTCTCAATTGGGCTGCAGTTAACCAGTCATTTTTTTTTTTTTGTGGTAAATGAATTTTTCTCATAAAATTATAGCCTTGGCAGAAACAATATCACTAATTGCAAATTAGTACATGCTAACTATTTATATCAATTTCATACACCTTTTGCAGCAAATTTCAATAGCTTTAACACCATTATGTTTTGTAGAGGAAGGAGCATCACGTCAGTTTGACATCATTTTAGCCCATGAGAAAGTTCTTCAGCCACTCAGAACTAGATCATTGCAGGAAAAACTAAAACTAAAGGCCATTAGGATTACTATAAATGGTGGAAGCAGTAACGAAGAATCTCTTAACACTTTGAGATAGGAATGAGAAGAAACAAGCCTTTTTTTTTTTTTTTTTACACTGCTCTCTATTTTTCATAGAAACAAATTATACTGCAGTAATGTGAAAGGTTCCAGCACATATTGGTAGGGGTTATATCTTTGTACCAATGGTTCCTTCTTGTTATTCTTAATGGGGAAGAGTTAACACATGAAGGCAAGAGCTGAATCACCTGTTCAGAACTTCTGATTTAGAATAGCAACCAGAAAGTTGAATGCTCTAAAACAGAAGTCACATTTGCAGGGGAGGAGGAGGAGGTGGAGAGAACGGGAGAACTTACTCTGTGTAGTAGACTTGAAATTCAGATGAGAAAGAAGGAGCAGGGAGGTGGGTGAAGTGGGGTATGTGCTGTAGAGGAACTGCGTGTAATTGATTTGTGTTGCCTCTTTGCTGTAACATTAATTAATCAAGAGTAATAAAGCAAGAATGACAACTAATATTGACAGCAAAAATATGTTTCTTTCAGTTTCAAGTATCTGTAAAATGAAATTTATCTATAGTTCTGTTTTAAAACAAGTAAATCATCTCTTCATTTCCCTTCCAGGAACATTGCCGCAAGTATTACAAAGCGCAGGAAGCTTTCCTCCCTTGGTTGTCACAGGCAGAGACCAAGCTGGAGGCTTTGGCACCAGCCTCATTTAAGCGCAAAGACATAGAACGCCAACTTAAAGATCTTTCCGCCTTCCGTAATGAAGTATGGAAACGTTCTGGAGAATTTGAAAATAACCGTACCCTTGGTGACACTTTTGTAGCTGCATGTGATATTGATAAAGATGTTGTTAAAGGGGAGCTAGCACAGATGAAGAAGAGATGGGATCGTCTGAATAATGGTGAGTGGACTTCGTATTGTCATTAATCATGACAACATATTAACACTTTGAGGACCAGCAGCTTAGATACAATCTTGGTCCAGTGACTAGCCATTTTTAGCGTTTTTTGAACTACCACTGGCACGTTTATATTTAAGGTATCTTGAAACAGAAAACTTATGAAAAAACCATCTTTAAAGTTTATTTTAAACATTTATTTTAATTATATTGCTTGATGACAAAATGAATAACGAACAAACATAAAATGTATGATTTCGGTTTCACAAAAAATGTGTGTTTTAGTTTTGTGTAAGCACATACACAGACACAAGCAGACATTTGTAAAGGCAAAGAGTTTGGGCAAAGATGTTGTTGAAAGACAGGTGAGGTATGAGCAGCGGCAACTTCTCGTTCTCCGCCAGGCCTCAACCTCCGCTAATTTGAAGTTGCCGCCGCTCATACCTCACCTGTCTTTCAACAACATCTTGGCCTCTGTACTTCCGCCTAGACTGACATCTCTGCCCAAACTCTTTACCTTTACAAATGTCTGCTTGTGTCTGTGTATGTGCAGATGGATGTGTGTACCAAGCGGGAAAGTGCCGGTAGATAGGCACAATGAATAACACACACACACACACACACACACACACACACACACACACACACACAGAATTTCGAGCTTTTGTAACCGGCAGCTGCTTCGGCAGGAAAGAGGGAAGGAAAAGGAAAGATGAAAGGATGTGGGTTTTAAGGGAAAGGGTAAGGAGTCATTCCAATCCCGGGAGTGGAAAGACTTACCTTAGGGGGAAAAAAGGATAGGTATATACTCGCGGGCGCGCGCGCGCCCACACACACACACACACACACACACACACACACACACACACACACACACACACACACACACACACATATCTATCCATACATACACAGACACAAGCAGACATATTTAAAGGCAAAGACTATGGGCAGAGATCTCTGCCCATACTCTTTGCCTTTAAATATGTCTGCTTGTGTCTGTGTATATATGGATGTGTGTGTGTGTGTGTGTGTGTGTGTATCCTTTTTCCCCCCTAAAACCCACATCCTTTCATCTTTCCTTTTCCTTCCCTCTTTCCTGACGACGCAACCGCCGGTTGCGAAAGCTCGTAATTTTGTGTGTGTGTTTGTGTGTTATTTTATTGTGCCTGTGTACCGGCGCCTTCCTGCTTGGTAAGTCTTGGAACCTTTGTTTTAATATATGTTTCACATGTGGAAGTTGCTTTCTATTATATATTTTCTTAGAACAAACTTTACACATCCTAGTTGGACACTTCTTCTCAGTGACTGGAATTTTTTCTGCAAAGTGTTGTCCTAGAAGTCTGTTGCTGTGAGTTTCACTAGTTGTCTAGTGCTAAATTGGTACCTTTGTGAATTAGTCCTTCACCAATTTGTCGTAGAAAAGTGGAAAAATGGCAGCTCTTTCTTTAAGCAAGAGTCCTGGTTTCTCAGTATAAGACAAAATGCATTTGTTGCAGCCATTATAAGCGTGTGGAAGAACACCACTTAATGTTTCCTCCTAAATGCATAGTAAGAAATCATTTGATCACTCCTACAACCTCTGTTTTGTAAATATTAGGGTCAAGAATGGCATCTGGTTTTGATTTTACTTTGATACTTCCTTTGTATGACCAGACATGTCCAAGCTGCTTATTTTGTACACAGTGGACAGGTATAGTACATCTCTAGTGTCTTTCACTTCAAATAAAGCAGATGATTCCTCCTCATTGACACAGACTCATACATTTTCAGTTTTTGGAAACAATTTCATTTGGTAGTTCTTTCTGGTTAGTCATGCTTGTACCTACTGCTTTAGTTTTATGTTGCCACAGAAAATCGAATACTGCTGGTGAACTATAAAGTCTTTCCAAGTAAACAGTGTGGCCTTTTCCCAGGTAATCTGCTAGCAACCTCTCAAATAATGGAATTACGGAGTTGTCTTGTGTTCCTTTCCCAGCATATACCCCCAATCTAAGAACATTACCAGTTTTGGAATCCCACTCAATAAAACTTTTTTCCTCCATACTTGTCAGGTTTATTTTTTATGTAAACCTGAAATACCACTCTTCCATGAAAACCACACATGCTTTCGTCAATAGTGAGGTTTTCTGATGGGTAAAATTATTTTTGTGATTCTAATAAGAAATGATCCAGGACTGGCCTGATTTTATACGTGGAGTCATGCTGAGGCTGACTTTTCGGAATGTAAGTTGCAATGTCATTAAAGTGCAGGTTTGATAATATTGCCTTGAATCTGTTTCTTGCCATAATGGAACCAGAGAAAGGGGCTGAAATAAAATTGTTGGTAGAGTTGACAGAATGTGAATTTTGATGTGACTTCTTCTGATCAGAACTTGAAAAACTGAAAAATTAAATTACTAAATATGACTTACGTAATCATATTAAGGTAGCATTTAATAACATCTTATCTCTTTACAGAGTTACTTGAACGCACACAATCCCTCGAAGATACGTCTCGCCGACTAACAGATTTCTCTGAGAATCTAAGAGACCTGACACATTCGCTGCAACGCTGTGAAGATCGGCTGGCATCTCATGATGCACTTGGTGGTGCAGCAAAGGATCCAAAACTGCTTGATAGAATAAAGGTTAGGACTCTGATGATTACTTTAGTGGTGTTGAAGTGAAGTTGCCTGTCTACACTGTCATGTTTCTCGGAAGTGCCATCAGTGATTGGAGGTATTATTTTTATGATTTCCTTTGTTTATCTCTTTCAGACCTTACGTGAGGAGACAACTGCATTACGCAAACCTCTGTCTGCTGTGCGACAACAAGCAGGTGATTTGTGTCATGAAGCAGGAGAGTTGGGAGTTGATGCATCTCATCTGCAAGATGAAGTGGATGGCATTGGGGATCGTCTTGATGATCTGCAAGCTAAACTTGATGATCGTTGCAGTGAACTTCAGTCAGCTGCAACTGCGGTCACTCAGTTTACTGTGAGTATTTCAGCAACGTGAGGGCTGAGATATTCTGATATTGCTTTTTACTAAAATTCCTCATGGGCTTTGTGTTAATCTAGGACCAAGTGAAAGGTTTGAGCCACGACTTGTCGAACCTTGAACAAGAACTAGAGAATATGAAGCCACCTGGCCGAGATCTGAAAACAGTTCATACACAGCAAGATGAAATTGCCAAATTCATCAGAAAGGTATTAAATGCCACACAATTGTTCTTTCTAAAGCAAATACCTCTGCTTTTACTGTGGGTTTTAAAATTAGTTTTCAGTATGTATCATGTTGATCTGCATCTAATGCTGAATTAAGTTTACGTCTTTCAGTCTATGGACATATTATCATACAACTCTTTCTGGTACAAACTATGACATTATTACTTAATTAACAATCATATAAAAATGATTTTGTACATCACACTAGAATTTAATATAAATTAGTGTCATTTTTTCATACATTTCAAGAGTCAGAAGACTTATACCACATTATTCATTTCTGCCTTAGTATTTTTGTTTATTCATAATCATAATTAAAAGAAATGAATTTTTAACAGCTGTCACGTGTGTCGGACAATGTGGGGGATACAGTGTCTGCTGGTGAACGCCTTGTAGATTCTGGATTTGCACCAGACACTGCAGCCACTCGGGAACAAGCTGATCTGTTACGTAGGCAATTGGCTCGGCTCGAGGAGAGAGGTCGTGCACGTGAAGAAGACTTAGCAACAACCCTTGACAGGCTTGAAACATTCTACCAGGCACATTCTGGTATTACAGAGGATATTCGACATGTAAGTGTGAAAGACAGTAAGCATTTCATGATTTTTGTATTTGAAGAGATTTCTTTTGACAAAGTAGAAGAAAGAAAGAAGGTATCGATAATGCAATTGAATAAGTGTAATTTCCCAGAACTGTTTGAGTTTTCCAGCAATATATTAGTTAAGTGTGTAATATTTGTGAAATGTTGTATGAGAGTTCAGAAGGAAAAAGACAAGTGGTGATAAAAGTATATAATTGGTTGTAATTTAGTGATGAAGGTCTCAAAGAGTTGCAGATTGTTCACTTAATGTCCATAGCGATTGCTTATTGCCAATAGTTTGAAGGAAGGTCCCCACGTCACTACAAGAAAAGCATCATACTTACATGCAAAGACACATTTAGAGTTTTTAAAGAATCCAACTTCGTTGAGTAGTTTAAAATCAGTCATTCACCACTGAAGGACTCCTTAGAAAAAGACAAATAAATGATATTTACAGTCACACAGACCAGCATTGATAAGAAATTTAAATTTTAAATTATTATCCCCAATTTTCACATTAAATTTATTACCTTTTTTATCTTGTTTTAGTTTATTCTTTGTTCTCATTTTCACTTTATTTCTTCCAAGCCAAGCTCACATTTTTTAGTTACAAAAAGACCTTTGTTATCAGTAATCATACCATCAGATCTCAATTTTATTTGTATGATTTATTAATTTCATTCTTGTTCATTGGGGAAGAGGAACAAGAATAGCAAAACGGAATTTTGAAATACCTGGATGATAAAGATGGGTTATTGCTTTTAAATCATTTTCTATATCCTATGTTTCTCTGGAGTCAGAGTTTAGAACAACTCTCTTCATTTTACTTGTGTTAGGTTTCTTGTTCCTACTCCTGTTCCTATTGTGCGATGTAGTACATTGATTATAGACAAGGGACTCATTTACAGTAGTAGTAGTTTTTAGTCTCTGAATAATCAACCCAAACTGGATTTCCAACAGGGTCTCAGAATCACTTCAGTTGAGTGAGTGGACGGTTACTTCAATATGCCAGTACCTCTTCTGTCAATGTAGTGTTAAATGTGGGTAACCATTTTAAATCATTCAGATGCAGACATAGACAGTGACCACAACCTGGTCCTAATGAAAAGTTCATTCACATTCAAATGTCCGAAGAAAAAGACACAAAAAATGGAATTGGGAAGTACAAAACCTGAAAACTAAAGAACTTGCAAGGCATTATACGCAAGAAACAGACTATCTAGATAAAAATTTACAAATTGCAGAGTAAAAGAAGACTGGGAGCAAATAAAATCTGGTATATATAAAGCAACAGAAAACAGGGTTGGCAGAATGAAACCCGAGATCAAGAGGAAATCGGTTGCAGCAGATGTTAGGTTATCGAAAACAGAATACCATGAAAATGTAACTGATGAATTTCTTTAGGACGTGTGCAGAGATGCAGAAGAAAGTATGTGAACTGGAAGAACTGATAGTCCATAGGAAACCAGATAAATTTTTTAACACATGTTATTTGATGCAGACATGGTTAAGAGAGGGAAAGAATACATAGTGGAACTGTATGACAGAACATCTTTAGTGGAGGATGTACCAGGAAAGGAAGAGAAACCAAATGAAGATGACAAAGGAGACCACATTTTGCAATAAGGATTTGAGAAAGCTCTTAAAGATCTTTGGGAGAACAAAGCAATGGGTACTGATGACATTCCAGCAGAACTAATGAAGAATGTTGGTAACTGTGTGGAAATGATACTGATTAGGTCTGTCTGTAACACACGAGAAATATCAACTGACTTCAAAGAAATACTTCGTGATCTCTATTCCGAAGAAGGAGGCAGCTGTAAAGTGTGAACCGTACCGAACTTAATCCTAATATCACATGCACCAAGAAATCTCATAAATATAACTCTATGGAAGATTGAAGAGAAGTTGGAGGATATGCTGAATGAAGATTATTTTGGATACGGGAGAGGATTAGGAACAAGGGAGGTGATTCTGGCACTGAGACTTTCTATCGAAAAGCAAATACAGAGAAATAAACCAACTTCTATTCCTTCGTAGACGTAGAAAATATATTTGAAAATGTTATCCGGGAAGAGATGTTCAGAATGCTAAAGGAAGCAAGTCTAAAATAATAAAAAAAAAAAAAAAAATGGGGTGATACTAAGTGCCTATAACAAGGAAGTGGCTGTGATTAGGCATTTCATCAGAAACAAGGAGCAAAAAATTAGAAAAGCTATGAGAGAAGTGTATACTCTTTCTTTTCTTATATTCAATGCTTGCATCTGGGAACTATAGTCTGCAAAATTACTGAAGTGGGGACAAAATTAATGGGCAGGAGATAGTCATGCTGTACGACACTGATGATATTGTTGAGAGCACAGAGACAAAAATATATAGAGAAGGCCCTCAGCACAGTGAAAAGAATTTTTGAGGATCAATACAGTATGAGAATACACAAACAAAAGACTAAAGTGATGATGTGCAGTACTGAAGAAGAATAAGAACCTTGAAGAATAAGAATTGGAAGGGAAGAGCTAGAAGTTATGGAGGAATGTACTTACGTGGGAAGCAGGGTCATAAGGGATGCTAGAAGGCTGAAAGAAATTGTGAGCAGAATACAGCAGACCGAAATTGCATTTAATTTGAGTAAAAGAATGTACTCACCAAGAAGAATATTAGTCTGGAAATAAGGAAATGAACCACAAAAACATTTGTTTGGAATGTAATCTTACATGGGTGTGAAACTTGGACAGTTGGGCATCAAGAGAGATGGTAGTTAGAACCACTAGAGATTGGGTGGTTTACAAGGATGATGAAAATCATCTGGAGAGAGACAGTTATGAATGAAGTGGTGCAGAGAAGAGTACAGGAAACGAGGTATCTGTGGAGGCAAATCGAAACAAAAACAGCCGGTCTCGTAGGAGGTGAATGGTATTACTGCAAACCACAAACCAACCTGCCTCAGGTTTGAATAATAGAGATTGGAGAGGGGTGCGCGCGCGTGTGTGCGTGTGTGTGTGTGAGAGAGAGAGAGAGAGAGAGAGAGAGAGAGAGAGAGAGAGAGAGTGTTTATTACAGGTGGTTGGTTTGTAAATTGATAGAATTTACACATGCACCTGTACAGTGACACTGTACAAGCTGACTAAACTATGCAGCACAGCAGCTAGACTGGGCTGGGGTGAGGCATGTGCCGGGCGGAGTGTGTGAAGTGCCTGTTAAATACGTTAAAATGTTTCTTAAAGCTTTTGTGAGCCCTGGGAAATATACTTACTAGTAAATGTATTTCTTTACTTCGTATATGTCTTACCGTGTCAGTATGCTCGTGGCATCTAGTGGTGATCAATTGAACCATCTGTTGTTTGTTTGTTGCAAAATATAACTTTCAGGACCATGAGAAGTATACATCATACCAAATAATATTGGTTTAAAGACCCTTTGGAAATATGCTCACAACCAAAATAATCTCTCTGAGGTTTGGGTTATTTGTGGGTTTTGGGAAACATACTAATTACCACCAACTTGGTGATTTTACAAAGGTTTTCAAAATTTGTCTTACAACTTCTGGATGTTCCCACTACTGTACCAGGCGTATAAAAACTGTTGCAACCATCAGTTTCTGTTCGTCATGAGATCTCTACTGTTGTCTCGTGTGAAGTCGGAACGTGGTGCTCTGTTTTTATGGGTATATGATTGTTACTTGCATCTGTTTATTCATTTATGGTGTGGTCAACAAAGCTTTTGGGATTGTTTTCAGATAGTGGTAAGTAAACTAAAAGGAAAAAAAATAGCCTTTTTTATTTTTTTCGTGAGTAATAGCTCACAAGAGGTGAGTGGGAAATCCACTTGCCACCATACTTTAACAGCTCACAAAAGGGCCGCAGGGAGGTATCACCGTAGTTTTTATTTCTAGATCATAAAAGTAAAATTGTAAAAAAAAAGTATAGTTAGTTGACTACAATTCCAGTATGATACAAAAAGAAATTATTTCACTCTGTTGCTACAAAAATACACTCACATAAGAGTTAAAACTTTATTGAAACTAGGAAATTCTTCTTTAGTTTTGTTTGCAAATTTACATTGTTATATCCAATTTAATAAACCAGTACTGTTGCCTCTTTCTAGGTAAGTGACGAGCTTCACCATCTGAAGCCCGTTGGTTCAGAAGTTGATACCATTCGAGCTCAACAAGAAGAGTTCAGAATATTCAGAGACAAGGAAGTGGAACCATTAGCTTCCAGAATAGATGAATGCAATCGCCTGGGTCAGGGACTGATACAGTCGGCTTCTGGTGGTGTCAGTACTGTCAACTTGGAGAAGGATTTGGAAAAGATGAATGACAAATGGAATGATCTGAAAGAGAGAGTATGTCATAAAGATAAATGTACCACCTAGTGACAAAACTTTCAGTCTCTTTTTTACATAATGCTTCAAATAAAATGTGCTTGAAATTTTCAGTTGAATGAGCGTGACCGTAAACTGGATGTCGGTTTACTGCAGTCAGGGAAATTCCAGGAAGCTCTTGATGGTCTATCTAAGTGGTTAACAGATACCGAGGAAATGGTTGCAAATCAAAAACCACCATCTGCCGACTACAAAGTTGTTAAGGCACAGCTGCAAGAACAAAAGGTGCACATTTTTATTACTTTTTTAATAGTTAATGTTCGTAATGTAATTGATATTAAACTGCTCTTTTGGAATGTTGTATTTCACATCATTATGAACTAAAAAAATCTTGTCTCCAGACTTGTTTGAGGTTTTGTGATGTACCAGGAAAGGTTTGGATGCTGAAAATTTGAGATATTAATAAAAGATGTTAGAGAAATTAATGGTATCATCTGGAAAAAACAAATACATTTTGTTATTTGTGTAGAATTCCTGTTTCTCATTACGTGTCCTGGTACAAATAACTTGAACTTTTAGATGGAATTGTAGAATCATAGTAAATGGTGCAAAATTTGGGGACAAGTGATGTGGAATTGACAAAGGTTGTGCCATTTGATAAACAGTTAGAAATTGAGGGGAATTATAATTTATTAAACCACAAAAAAAAAAAAAACAATATGAATCTTGTGACTCTTCAAGCTTTCCCGGCAGATGTGTTGTAAATAGTTTTCACAGGTTTGCCCCCGGATCACATTGCGCAAATTCCACAACATTTCCTCAGAGCAACTGTCCAACATCTTCAGGTGGTTCAACCTTGCTGGCTGGCTAGGTACAACTGACGGTAGCCGCACATCGATGCCCTATTTCTAGATAACGCGTGCAAAGAGTGCGCAGGAGCGGAAATCGTATGTGCAATGATCTGCAGATAGATGGTGCCTTATTCAAACTCCCTCTGCTGAAAATTGCAGAGCGGCTCTCCTGCGCGTACGCCGCATTTGCCAACAGTGTGGCCAGACGTTACTCTTCAATGGCCGTAATAGACCAATGTTATGACAGGTCTCTTAGCAAAGATCTTGATTTTCGCATCGTGATTTAATAGCAGCCAATGCAGGGTTCCAGGCTGTGCTCAGTTGGAATCCTACATCCTTGTTGATGAGATTATCGGCTGTGTGGATATGTATTGCTTCCTTAATGATGCAATGCCAGAAAGATTATGCCGGGGATAAAACATCTATCTTTTCATAAATCATGTGATGTCCTGTGTTCAGACAGTGTTCCGCGATTTCCGACTGACCAAGGTGTGTATGACGCTGATGTTCATAGCAGTGTTCTTGTACTGTGTGGCATGTCTGGCCTATATACACTGCCCCACATTGACAAGGAATCCTGTACACACCACATTTCTTCAGGCCAAGGTCGTGCTTAACTGAACCCCAACAGGTCTCTCAGTTTTGCAGATAGTTGAAAACACCAAAACATCAAGAAGAGGTAAAGTACCATCTTTTTCCACTTCCATTGTGAAGTTTATATTCAGATGGAGCAAATTCAGATGCTGAAGAAGTGTACGTAGAGTATAAAGTCCATGTGGCCACACCACAAATGTGTCATCCACATATCGCAGAAAACACTGTAGTGCTTTTTCTTCAAAGTCCTCCACAAAATAGTTGGCCACCACAGGAGACAGAGGGCTTCCCATGGCGACATCACCCATTTGTTCAAAATATTGGTCATGAAATAAGAAGTGTGTGGAACTCAAACATGTTGCTAATGATCTCCAAAGAGTCCTGTGAGGACACCTTTGTAAATAAAGACTCAGTAGTGAAACTTACTAACAGATCCAATGATTGAAATCTAAGGTTTTTCAGAGACCTATGAAACTCTGAAGATATTTTAACTAAATAAGATTGTTACGTGATCAGTGTATTATTGATGAGGTCTTGAATTCAAAATTATATATGCACAATGAATTTCTATTTGTTCTTCAGTTCTTGCATACATAAATTTAGTCATCCATATATGTTGTTTAAGTGGAGACAAATGCAGGTACAATTTCAATATGGAATTTATTTTTACTGTTACAGTTCCTCAAGAAAATGTTGTTGGACCGGCAAAACTCCATGTCTTCTCTGTTTGCAATGGGCAATGAAGTTGCGGCAGGTGCAGACCCAGCAGAACGGAAAGCAATAGAGAGGCAGCTACATGAGCTCATGCAGCGTTTTGATAATCTGACAGAAAATGCAACGCAGCGTATGAATGCCCTCGAACAAGCTATGGCTGTTGCAAAGGATTTCCAGGTTAGTTTGTAACTTCAACTGTGAATCGTGGCTACTGTGTAATTTTTCCTATCATATGAGAAGCATTTTTTAAAATCATTTCGTGCAGAAGACCTAAGCATCAGTGTGGCATTGTGTTCTAATCAGAGTGTGTAACAAATGTGCTAGTTGCTGTTAAAACATCAGATTAAATACATTTGAATTTTGATTCCAGCAAGTTGTGCGTGGGACCAGTTTTCATGGGAAAATGCACTAAAAACAGTAGAGGAAGAGGAATTTGAAATAAAATAGATTTAAGAATGGAATTGAAGTATCATTAAGAGATAATTATCTTTAATGAGAGTAAATGAATGCAACAAGCAAGTTTTCATGTGAAATCTCCCATGCAGTACTTAATATAGGGAAACTAGAGTAATATCCAATAGGTGATTCGCTCTTGAGTATTGCTAGTTTTCCTGGTATTTTTATCAAACAGAGCTAAAGGAAATAATATAAGGAGATGGATAGGTTGTAATTTACCCTAAAGATGACACATTAGGTTGCAGACAAGCACAATGAAAAGACTGATACACATTTAGCTTTCAAAGCTTTCTCCAGAAAATAAAACACACACGCGCACACACACACACACACACACACACACACACACACACACACACACGACCATCATCTCCGGCACCTCGGACCGGACTAGTGGAATTATTTGGGATTTCGGCCAGAGGTACCAGAGATGGTGGTCATGTGTGTGTGAAATGTGCTTGTTGTGTGTTTTCTTCTCTGAAGAAGGCTTTGGCCAAAAGCTAAGTGTGGAACAGTCTTTTCGTTGTGCTGTCTACAACTCAACGTATCATCTGTAGGGTGAGAAGCAATCTACCCTTTTCCTTATATTGCAGATCTTCTAACCTGGGGAGTGTGAACATCCCACCTGTAATAATTTCAAACTGATAATGGAACCCTGTTATAGTGACTCAAGGAACTAGTGGAAATATTTTAAAGCTTGTATAATATAGCCTAAAAATAAAGATTGTATTCTGCCTGTTTTGTGAGTTAGTGTGTCACATGACGAACATACATTTATTTTAAGGCCGACATTAAGATGTAATACATACTATTTTACAGGATAGGCTGGTTCCTATTGTGGAATGGTTGGACAAAACAGAAAAGAAGGTAAAAGATATGGAACTTGTGCCTACTGATGAGGAGAAAATTCAGCAGAGAATAAAGGAACATGATGTGAGTATACACATGTTTAAATCCTGTAAAACGTGTCACGTGCCCCTCTCACCCCCCCCCCCCCCTCCACACACACACACACACACACACACACAAACACAAATATTCATTTTCTGTAACAAATGTAGTTACTACTACGTATTTTTATTGGAACATTATTTACATAATTTAATTTGGAATGGGAGAAAAAATTGATTTTGTTATATTATTTACTGATAGTCATGAAGGAAACGCCTACACATTCACAGAAATACCCAAGGAAATTGCGATAAAAAGTTGAATTCACTAACAAGTAGGCTGATGGAATGCCCTCTAGTGTCCATACTTATGGACTAGCGTGCCACTTTTGTTGCAATGACTGCTTTCTTGTGCAAGTGTAAAAATAATGTGCTGCGACATGTGGGACACAGTCTGTGAACCCCTGCTGTAGAGTATTTGAGATTTCTCTATTTTCTTTTTGTGCCTTTCTCAGTTTCTAGTTTGAATTTTAGCTGTAATTTTTGCAACATATGTTTAAAAATTAAAAAAAACGAGAGATTTTTCATGTCCAAACCATTGTTCATGTCTGTGAGATTGTGCCATTGTGAAAATGCAGTGACAAACTTAAATTGCCTTATGAATCAGCTGCAGGGAACTACAAAATAATGTGTTTCTGTTTCTTAATGGCTGTGGATGTAGCGATTTCTTATTCTGCTTTATTTAATTGCAGGCTCTTCACACTGAAATCCTTCGGCACAAGACTGATTTGTCAGAGTTGACAGATGTGGCTGGGGAACTAATGGGCTTGGTCGGGGAGGATGAAGCAGCTGGCCTTGCTGACCGGTTGCAGGCAGCAGCTGATCGGTACACTGCTCTTGTTGATGCTTCTGAAGCAGTTGGTGCACTGCTGTCTCAGTCTCGCACTGGCCTAAGGCATCTTGTACTTGGTTATCAGGATCTACAGGCTTGGATGGATGGAGCAGATCAACGTCTTTCAAAGTTCCGCATTCTTGCTGTGCACACTGAGAAACTACTTGCACAGATGGAAGATCTTGCCGTAAGTATTGTGCCTAACAAGCAAATTCCTTGTGTTTAGCATGTTCTTTATTGAATTATAGATATTTTCTGCTGCTGATCTCAATGTTCAACAATGTATGATGAATGGTGTGCTCCGAAACAGTTGAGCATATACCAGCATTGTGCTCTTTCAACAGTGATGCCACAGATCACCATCTATCCTACTTTAGAGGGCGTCAAGCATCCAAACCCCACATTCTGTGAAGAGTTGTGCATGTCCAACCATTTAGCACCTAATGGGAGTTTACTGTCATTCTACCTCTCTCCGTATACGCTCACGACAGTAGCACGTGAATATTTGACTAGCTTTGCTGTTTTCGAGATAATTGTTCACAGGCTCTGCATAATAATAAACTGCTCTTTGTCAAAGTCACTTATCTCAATGGATTACCCCATTTGCAGCTCATATCTTCACTAGAGTGATCCCCCATCCATGTCTGCTGTGCTTACATACTTTTAGTACTGTATCATGTCCCCACAATGCCACCAGGCGGCATCCAACATTGTGGTGGGCAGCAGTCGTAGTGTTCGACTTATTAGAGTGCACTTCTGTTTAAACTAAATAAAATAACAAAAAATATTGCAAAAATGTGATTTTTAGCGAAATAAGACAACTTTGGCAATTTTTTTGAAATATCATGAAGGTAATTTCTCTGCAATATCATGGAATTTGTTATTTTCATTCATAAACAGTGGTATAAATCTGAGGATGGCAATTTACTAATATTCATAATAGACACTTATTGAATTTTGAAATTTTGTTTTGGCTTCTTATTTTCACAATGCTGAGGAAGGTGTATAACTTTAAAATGCCAGTTCATTTCCTTCATAATTTTGTGACGCCAAAATAAGCACTGAAACTGGCAAAAAAAGCTCTGGAGGAGGAAAAAAAACACAACGCCAAAATTGGAAAAATAATACCAAAAATGGAAATTTTTATACGAGCTACTCAGTATTATCTGCAAGTGAGGAATTACCTATCTTCATTTTTTTAAAATTGTTCCCAATCTGAAAGTTAAATTACCATTATATAAACTGTGACGAACTATTTTTAAAAGAACCTAAAAAAAAATTTCAAATTTTTTAAAATATTTTTCCTCATTCATGCATGACAAGTGAATTTACATTGCAGTTATGTAATGCATTTAAACATCAAGGTACTGTTGCTCAAGGATCTAAAATTGATGTGGGAATGATACTACATTTTCATGTGTATTTTTGTTTTTATAGGACCTAACTGAAGAAGTGGCAAATCATCAGAATCAAGTGGATGGTACTGTGGATACTGGCTTGGAACTCATGAAACATATTTCAAGTGATGAGGCTCTGGCGTTAAAAGATAAACTGGACTCACTACAGCGGAGATTTAATGATCTTACCAGCCGTGGTGCAGACATGTTGAAACATGCACAGGTGTGTGTTTACTATACACAGACAATTCTTGAAACATGTGTAAATAACTTAGATACTGTGCTTAATTGATTTCCTTGTTCCTCAAATTCTGCTGTACATGTATAACCCATTATTTTTTTTAATTTCGCTGAGAAGTGCAAATGTTAATCATGTTTCAGGAAGCATTGCCACTTGTGCAACAGTTTCACAATTGCCACAACCGTCTGGTTGACTGGATGATGGGAGCTGAAGCTCAGCTGCAGGCAGCTGAACCTCGCGAAGAAGACATACAGCGGCTAGAGCTTGACATACAAGGTAAGCCTTGCGTCTCCTCTTATTTATTCTGGGGCCAGTTGTAATACATGCAAGCCAGTGGCAATGAAATATGAATAGCACTAAAATATCTTTTAGAAAAAGCTATAAAAAGTGTATCATTTATTAGATTGTCTGTCTAATAAGGTAACTGAACACCTTGTCAAATGATTTGGATATTTCTAAAATATAGCTGAATGACATAGAAAAAGTAACAGGATCTCATTGCAAGTTTGTGGCACAAAGGCTGATTAGAATTAAAGAAACATGAAAAATATTGTGTTGTAGGAAAAGAAGAGTGCGGTAAGTAGTAAGATGGTGAGGTAGTCTCACTTTGGTGCATAGCTGATGTTGCTATCAATCAATTTTTGTTTTAGTTATGCTGGTACACATTCTATAATGTAAGCATAACTATCAACTATGTGTGCAGACTATTTATTTTAAACTGAGGTGGCAAAAGTCATGGGGTAGTGATATGCAGTTATACAGATGGCAGTAGTATTGTGTACATAAGGTATTAAAGGGCAGTGCATTGGTAGACCTGTCATTTGTACTTACATATGGCCGCATGGCAGAAATTAAGACTTTGAGTGCAGAATGGTAATTGGAACTAGATGTTTGGGACATTCCATTTCCGAAATTTCTAGGGAATTCAATATTCTGAAATCGACAGTGTCAGGAGTGTGCCAAGAATACCAGATTTCAGGCATTGCCTCTCACTATGGACAATAGAGTGGCCATTGGCCTTCACTTAATGAGAGAGAGCAGTGGCATATGCATAGAGTTTTTGGTACTAAACTTGTGCGAAATAACCACAGAAATATATGTGGTTGTAGGACAAACGTATCCGTTAGGACAGTACAGCGAAATTTGGTGTTTAATGGGTTATAGCAGAAGATGACCGATGTGAGTGCCTTTGCTAACAGCATTGCTTTCAGCACCTCTTGTGGGCTTGCGATCACATCAGTTGGATCCAAGACAACTGGAAAACCATGGCTTGGTAAGATGACTCCCGATTTTGATTGTTAAGAGCTGATGGCAGGATTAGAGTGTTGCACCGACCCCACAAAGTCATGGACCCAAGTTGCGAACAAGGCACCGAGGAAACTGGTGCCGATTCCATGATGGTGTGGGCTTTGTTTACATGGAATGGAGGGGTTCTCTGGTCCAACTGAACTAATCATTGACTGGAAATGATTGTTTTTGGCTACTTGGAGAGCATTTGCAGTAATTCGTGGACTTCTTGTTCCCAAACGACGATAGAATTTTTTGCAATGTCAGTGTGCCGTGTCAGCAGTCCACAATTGTTTGGGATTGGTTTGAAGAAAATTTTGGGCAATTCAAGCGAATGATTGGACCACCCAGATCACCTGACATGAATCCCATTGAACATTTGTGGGACATAATCAAGAGGTCTATTCATGCACAAAATCCTGCACTGGCAACCCTTTCCCATTATGGAGAGCTGTAGAGACATCATGGCTCAATATTTCTGCAGGAGACTTCCAGCAACTTGTTGGGTCCATGCCACATCGTGTTGTTGCCCTATACTGGGCAAAACGTGGTCTGACATGATATTTGGAGGTATCCCCTGACTTTTGTCACCTCAACATATGGAGTTCTTTGAGGCAGTAATGTTGCAGGTTTTTCATTCTAATTGATAAGCTGGAATACTCTGCCATCATAAAATTCCTTATTTTTTGTGCTCAGAAGGACCAGAGATCCATCTATAAAGCATTTAAAATTCTATAAAGCAAAACTCATTTGTTATTTAGAGCTAAGGAATAGATTACTAAATTTGGATGTATTTACCCTGAAGGTGACCCATTAATAGGGTTTTTAATACTACAACTACAGATGAGAATACACAGAATATGCCCAATATGGTGTTGATATGGTTGATAATTAAGGTCTAGGATAGCTGACACAGTAGGAATCCAGAAGAAAGGGTGTGAACTCCTTATATGAAGAATTAACTATGAGAAAACTTTGTGCATGATGGGTGCTGCATTTATTAAACGTTAGCTGAAAGTAATGTGAAAGCGAATCTTTTTACCTCCTCAAAACAAATACAATTGATTTTATGCATCAATTATGGTTAATATCAAAGCATTGGATGCAGAAAATGGCACTGCATCAAACACTATTAAGTGGGCTGCATCTATAACAAATGTTATGACCAATGTTTTCTTGGCTTAAAAATTGATTTTTGATATTATTTTACGAGTGATAAAATTATAACTAACAAGTACTATGCAAGTATTATGCAGAAATTGGAGAAATAAGTATCCAAGAAGAAATCTCGATTTCATAAAAAGGCATTACTTTCACTTCCAATTATCAGAAATAAATAAGCCTCAACAACTTTTTGTTGCTATTAAGGGAAAAATAGTTACTTCACACACATTCCAGAATCACACTTGATATATGAAATATGTTCTTTGGAACAACAGTGAATAAGTGCATTGATATGAAATAGGACTATGGAAAAAAAAAGCATCTCTGATGTTTAAAAAAAAAGCATAGTTGTTTACTACCATGCTGAGAACTTTGATCATAGCGTGGTATATAAACAAGTACAGAATTTCATCAGGTGGAGCTGTGTGATTATTGTACGAGAGTATTTCAGTCAATGCAAAAATTAAGTTACCACCAGACAGTGATTTCCCATGAAGTCTTTTATGCAACAGAAAGTCTGAACTGCATAGGAATTGGGTTACTTAGGAGGCTAGACCTTTTAAATGAAAGATTCTCATGAGAATATCGGGAACTCGAAGAGAAGGAAACAGTTGGTATAGAAGAAAAGTCTACAAAGGACTGTGAATGAGAGGATCTTGGGCACTATCACTATATTGTTCAGACACATTCCTAGAAACTGTAAGGGGAGGCAACACATCAGAAAATGCAGTTTCTTGTGAACAGGAGAAGCATATTATATTGGCTCCAAGAGGGGAGGGATTAAAGGATCTGGAAGAAATGGAAGTACATAAAACAAAGATTTACAGCAACATGACTTTTCACGTGTAAGTTCAAGCTGTCATATGTTTATACAGGGCAGTATTAGACCCAGGAGAAAAACACCATGGACAGAAGAGCAAAGGAGTTTATAGAATATGAGAATGAAAAATAATGGATAAAGATAAAGGCCAGAAAAAACAAAGCTGATCCAAATTAATGTGGTCTTAGATGACCAAAATGAAATAAAGAAGTGGAAATAAGGCTAAAATAATTGGAGTACATGATCCAGTTACATTGTTGTGGCCACCATATATGTTTGACATCAATGTACAATAACCATTGAGAGATGACGGGTGGCAACACTGGCAGTAGTGAGCTTGTGGGGTGGAAAGGGGACAAGGAAATCAGTGCAGCCATAGTTGTAATCAGAAATGGAGTGATTTATCTGATGTTCAAAGGGGCATGATCATTCACTCTTGGGCCAAGACGGGAAGCATTTATGAAATGATGTAGTTTGTAAACTATTTGTGCACTGCCGTGGTTGAAGTATACTGTGCATGGCAAAATGACGCTGTGCAAAACCGGCTCCAAGGCAATTGTAGTGCAACATTGGCCATAGATGGCAGGGGTGAACAATGATTGCAGAGCTGTATATGGGCGATTAGACAGGCAACTGCCCACCCAGATGAACAAAGTGGCTGACAACTCTTCTCTCCTCAACAACTCTTCAGTGAACATTGCTGCGTATGGGCCATTGCAGTAGGTGCCTTGTTCATGCACCCATGCTGATTGCTGTTCATCAGTGACAAAAGCTGGAATTTGCACACTGATACCATAGCTAGATGCTCACTGAGTGGCAACAGGTGGCCATCTTCACGTGAATCATGTTTTATGCTCCATCAGACAGATGACCATTGGCATTTATGGTGTGAAATGTCTGAAAGCAAACATACTGCATGCATTATGGTGTGAGGAATGTTTTCGTGGAATTGCCTGGATGATCACATCATTCTGGAAGGCACAATGGATCAACACAAGCACACAGCTATGTTGGGGACTGTGTCTATCTGTACATGTAGTAGGTATCTACTAGCGGGACAGTGCAGCATATCACACAGCTTGCAGTGTACACGCACCGTTTGAAGAGCACCAGGATAAATTTACCATAGTCCCCTGGCCACCAAACACATCAGATTAAAACCCAATCTGAAATCTGTGGAACTACCTCAGTTGAACTATTCACACAACAGGTCCACAACTTATATGCCCAGCACAGCTGACCATGGCTCTGGAGTTGACATGGCACCCCATCTCTGTTAGTACCTTCAGTATCATTACTGATACTCTCCCAGCACGTTTCCCAGCAGTCTACACTGCAGAAGGTGGATGTTCAAGCCTTTGAAAGGTGGTGCCATTAATATGACTGGACATTGTAGTTATGTGAGTGGGACGATTATGACAACTGGCTGATTTTACTTTACACATCGAGTGCCTGTTATGTGAAAGTGTGTGTGTTGTTTGAGACTGCTTTAAAACAGAAGTCTTTATAGAATGAAAGGGAGGTAACAATGAAGAACACTATACACCACAATAACACTTCTGTCAAGAGTTGTATGACCGAAGTCACTTCTTAACTTTATTGATTTGTGGTTATGTTATACTATCTTTTCACACATTGGCCAAAGTCTTAGGCCCCTTCTAATATGACTGGATACTAATGTGAATAGCTGCAGGAAGATTGTGTTTGGAGATAATTTAAATGATGATGATGATGATGATAAAACCTATGCATTGTTAGTGGCTCAACTGGACTGAAAATTGCAGCCTAACAGAAGAATTCTAATATTACAGTGCAATAAAAATACCCAGCCTTAACATTACGGATATTGTGGAATGTTTATTTTAAGTGATTATTGTCTTCCTTTCATTGTATAGTAATGGAAAGAATGGAAAATAAATAATAATTTGTGCATGAACATCTCTACAGCAAAACATAAAAATACACAGGGGTTTGTTAAGTTTGTTGCTTATAATTGATAGCAAATGCTAATTCGATAGTTAATTTTTTGTTATTATGAATCACTTTTATGAATAAAATAAAATTTTAAGGAAGTCTGTAAGGATTAAGAAAAACTACTTAAAAACCTGTACAAGATGATGATAAAGATATAATTTTTCTTCTCTGTCACAAGAAATAGGGGTCCAGTAAAAGTTCTGCACACCTATTCTCCATCCTACTCTCAGTACAAGATGACAGTTTGCTTTCAGGCTTTTGGTTCTCAGATATTGTTTCCAGAAAATATAGTTGAATGTGATGTGCATATCAAAGTAAAACGTAGTCTCAAGAAATGGAAATTCCAGGATGAAATGTAACAATATTATGAAAAGGGTAGTTGCTACTCACAAATACCAGAGATGCTGAGTCACAGATAGGCACAACAAAAAGACTGTCAGAAAGTGAGCTTTTGGCCAACAAGGCCTTCGTTGGAAGTAGACAAGAGGCCTCAGCAGCCAGAGACTGTGGTCGTGTGTGTGTGTGTGTGTGTGTGTGTTTTTGACAAAAGCCTTTTTGACCAAAAGCTCACTTTGTGACAGCCTTTTTGTTGTGCCTATCTACAACTCAGCATCTTTGCTGTTTGGTGAGTGGAGAAGCATCTATAACTTTCATAATACTAAAACATTGTCTCCATTTTTAACTGATTTTAAGCAATGTTTTGTATTATTATGTTTCAGAGTTCCGCCCAGTTTTGGAAATGATCAACTTAGTAGGTCCACAGTTGTATCAGATATCACCCGGAGAAGGTGCTTCCACCATTGAAGGCTTGGTGACACGTGACAACCGTAGATTTGATGCTATAGCAGAGCAAATACAGCGTAAGGGTGAACGTATTCAGTTATCAAAACAGGTAAATTTTCTTTCCTAAGATAAAGATATTTTAAAATATTTTATAATAGGATGTAAAGATATCTTCCAGTGTCCCAGTACAAGTCAAGAAACATATTCCTTCTTCCAACATAGATCTTATATAATTGCCTCAGCAGTAAAATTTGAGATTTTAATTTCAGTGGATTAGGAGGGGGGTTAATGATTCTGACACACTGTGAGATGTGTGCCACACACTGAGTGATAAGTTGCAAATCGCAGAAGTTTATGTAGATAAACTGTTGCAAAGTGCATATACTTCAAAGTAATGTAGACAACAAAGCATCTTGTACACCAAATGTTTAAAGATGTGCAATTCTGAAAAAAATACAATACTTGACTTTCATTTTCTGAGAGGACAAGACTTCCCAAAAGAAATATATCTCTTGCTTTCCTTGCGACCCAGTCATTTTATGTTCTTCACCCATCTGTAGTGCTTTTGACAGAGGACTGTCAGAATTTGTAAGTCCAAAATATGATTACCAATACTGTGACCACTGCATTGCTGAAAGTTTCATCTCGTAGTTTATAATGACTCCTCTTTCTTTTAACTACAGTTTTGCAATGAAGACTGTCTTGTCTGATGACTTTTAATTCATTTGCAGCAACTTACATAACATCAACATTTTAGCACAATTTCTCAACAATATCTGTCTTTTTTTCAGAGGTCACTTGAGGTTATAGGTGATATTGATGAACTTCTTGATTGGTTCCGTGAGGTTGACGGACAAATTCGAGAAGCTGAGCCTCCCAGTTCAGAACCTGATGTCATCCGCGTGCAATTGAAAGAGCATAAAGCTCTGAACGATGACATATCCAGCCAGAAGGGCCGTGTTAGAGATGTTCTTTCTACAGCGAAGAAGGTAATTTTACACATTTGATAAAAATGTGGAGTTTTACATTTTAAAATAATTTTTAAATGGATTTGATTGAACAATTGTATTCATATGTATTCTTATTCAGCTTTGTGCTGTCTAACCCTTAATGTCACAAGTTTTTGGAACACACATTGTCAGTGTACAACCCCTTTGCAACATGGCTCCCTACCTGTGCACTGAAAGAAATTTGAAGACTTCGGAAAGAAAGTGTTTTTTCCAACCCTGACAGTGAAACTGCTCTGTAGTGCAGTAGCACCCACAATATCATGTTGAACACTGTGTTTTATTTATGATGCATTTCAAGAACTTCACATAAAAAGTGTGATGTATCAGTTCCCAGTCAGTCACAGGTGCTACCAACATTTGCTCACACAATTATTTAACTTTGGTTTCATTTAAATGAGAATTACATCTGAATTGTTGGTGCAGTTCAATACTAGGAAGAACACAGTTCAGGTACCATTTCTGTTGGTGGCTAGCATTATGTAAGGGGGTTGCAACAGGCTGTTCACAGGTTTTTGAACTATGACTTACTTCCTCTGCTCTTCACTTCACACCCTGTAAACTTTGATTACAAATTATCTTGGCAGCAGAAAGGTAGTCATTCATTGTGGAAGTGAAATCTTGAGCTGTAATAAAGGAAATTTAGTTATGTGTTTCAATAGATTTTCTCTCTCACTCTGCCTTCTGTAAGGAGATATTTGAGGACTTCCACTATTGTCTATATTCCATGTTTATTTTTCATGCAAAGACATTCATGAAGATTCTCTGTATGGTGTGATGTATGGAACGTGGTGAATGAATGGTCAAAAATGGATGATGATGATGATGATGATGATGATGATGATGATGTGTTCTCTTACCTTTGTCCCTGTGGCACATGAAATAATGCATCTGAACTCTCCTTTAGAGTAACATATAAGGACAGAATTGTTTATGTTTGGTGCAATAATTTGGGCCATTACAGTAAAGATGATATGTTTGTGGGTGTGAATAGTATTAATGTAAGATTCCATTCTGTAAGGGCACACATTCCTTTGCATCTCAGGGAACTGAGATAGATTATACGAGACCATACGCAGATGTATTGCATTTACTTCAGCATTGATTTAAATGGAGGTACCATAACTTAATACTTATGCAAGAAATGATAAGAATTTTACATTCTGTAATGAAGATATTGTTATTGTTGGTAAATCTTAGACTACATTGTTTGTAACAGGTACTGCGGGAGTCGGCACAGCATGAGGACACATCAACAATTCGTGAGAAGATGGAAGATCTACGTGAAATGATGGACACTGTGTCAGGGCTGAGTTCAGATCGATTAGGGGTGCTGGAGCAGGCCTTGGCTCTGGCTGAACACTTCAATGAAACTCATGATGGCTTGGCTAGTTGGCTGACCGACACTGAGCAGCAGTTAGCTGTTCTTGCCGCGATGCCAACTCTTCGGCCTGATTTAATTGCACAGCAGCAAGATAGAAATGAGGTTCTTATCACATTTGAAATATTTATATTGTTGGTGTTCAGCTACAGGTTTCCTATTATCTTCTAATAAAGCATAGAAAAAACAGTGACTGTTGGTGCAGGCCATAAGATTTTTGTATGCAGAAAGCAATGACTAATGTACATAGCAAGGGTTTAATAGTGTTTAGATATTTCTTGCAAAATGCTTTAGTACTGTTGCAGATTACAGTGGACACAGATTCAGGAGCAGGTCTTTATGGTTGTGCAAACAAAACGTGAGCGCTTGTTGCGAACATGTGTCTCTTAAGTATTTGGGGAGCATAACTATCACTAGGGATTGACAACTAAATCTCATTAACCTAAAAGGTTTTCAGAGACACATGAACTGTACACAACCCCAATCAGAAGACAGTGATTGTTCCCTCTTTGTGTCCTAGCAGCGTTTGTCCTATTTTCTGTTACTTTTTTTTTTTTTTTTTTTTAGCATCTGTGTTCAAAAATGGATTGAATCGAGTATAATGAAAAATATTAGAGGAGCCTTGGAATCACAATGTACACATAATATCATTATTTCCACTATGGATTGACTTGAACTATTAATTAAAAATAATTGGTCAGTATGACATCTTGGATATTCGGGAGCCAGACGGATGTTCGCGTCGTTCTCGCACGATATTTCAACAGCACGCGAACATCCGGCTGGATTCCCGAATTTCCAGGATGTCAACAGATCGCCGGGAAAGCATGAAGAATTACAATAGGTCAGTATGTTTCTGTTCCAGTCAGGTAATAGGTTCCAGAAATACATTGATTATTAAATAGATAACTTGTAGCCTGTGAAGTATACAAAAACCAGCAAAATAGTGTAGCAATATTTCTTAACACAGAGAGGCTGACGAGGGTGAGATGGAAGTTTTAAAACCACTTACATTGTAGTGTTGGTTATGGACTCGGGTATCCCATCCTGCAGCCCTTCATATTGGAGCCCCCTCATTTGAGAGTAATTGACAGAATAATTTCAGAATTTCTTGTGATGCACTAATAACTTAGAAATAACAGTAAGTTTCAGAATGGCGCCATAATTTAGTGGTTAAGCCAGTTGATTAATATGCTGTAGTGTGGGTTCCAGTCCCGTTGTTTCAGTATTTTTATCCAGTTAATTTTGTTTCTAATAGTGGAAACTCCAAGTTGACATCGAAATATCAACAATATTAGGAAAAGGGTAAATTGCTACTCACTCTAAAAATGACACTCTGAGTTGCAGACAGGAACAACAAAAAGACTTTTATACACTTAGCTTTAGGCCAAAGCCTTCTTTAGAAAACACACACACACACACACACACACACACACACACACACACACACACACACACACAACCAAGCACACGTCATGCATACATGACCCCTACCGCCAGCAGCTCTGGCTGGATTGGATGTGAATAGCCATCTAGAATTGGGTGGTTAAGAGGGAGATATAGCTGGGTAAGAGTGTGGACAGAGAAGATTGTTGTCTGGCAGGGCATGCTGGGACTAGATGGCAGCCTGACGAGACTGCCAGGTGCAGCGTTGGGACGTAGGATGTGGAGGAAAAACAGGTAGTGTAAAAGGGGAGAAGCAGGGAAGAGTAAAGGATGGGCGAGTGCTTGGGCTGATGGTGGCACACAATGAGGGGGAGGTGTGGGATGGGGGGGAGGAGGATGTGAGAAAGGGAGGAGCTGATACGACGGGGCGGAAACTGCTGGGTGGAGGACAGGTTAATTTTGGGAGTGTAGAATGTCCTGTAAGGATAACTCACGTCTGACTGTTCAGGGAAGCTGGTGGTGGATCCAGATGGCCCGACGTGTGAAGCAGCCATTGAAATCAAGCATGTTAAGTTCAGCTGCATGTTGCAGGGTGGTCTACTGTTCTATTTAAGACAAACTTCATGGTAATAATTGATATTATATACCAATAACAAAAGCTCCCATTATCACATTGATAAAGCACATTTGACATCAAAACATAATTGAGATTTTTTAGCACCTGTTTTCACTCTGTTACTTATATCTGCTTTCATTCATCTTGCCTTTCCATTGATTTGTATTTGCAGATACTTCTCATTGTATCTATCCCTTGTAAACTACCCCCTCCCTCCCTCCCGCTCTCTCTCTCCCTCTCTCTCTCTCTCTCCCTCTCCCTCTCTCTCTCTCTCTCTTTGCAGTTTGACACCACCACCATATCTAGCTCTGATTCTGGATCCCCTACCCCCAACTTACCTACTCTTTCGTCCCTCCTTCCCTCTCACCTCCTCTTTCCTCCCTCCCTCCTTCCCTCTCACCTCCTCTTTCCTCCCTCCCTCCTTCCCTCTCACCTCCTCTTTCCTCCCTCCCTCCTTCCCTCTCACCTCCTCTTTCCTCCCTCCCTCCTTCCCTCTCACCTCCTCTTTTCTCCCTCCCTCCTTCCCTCTCACCTCCTCTTTCCTCCCTCCCTCCTTCCCTCTCACCTCCTCTTTCCTCCCTCCCTCCTTCCCTCTCACCTCCTCTTTCCTCCCTCCCTCCTTCCCTCTCACCTCCTCTTTCCTCCCTCCCTCCTTCCCTCTCACCTCCTCTTTCCTCCCTCCCTCCTTCCCTCTCACCTCCTCTTTCCTCCCTCCCTCCTTCCCTCTCACCTCCTCTTTCCTCTCTCCCTCCTTGCCTCTCACCTCCTCTTTCCTCCCTCCCTCCTTGCCTCTCACCTCCTCTTTCCTCCCTCCCTCCTTGCCTCTCACCTCCTCTTTCCTCCCTCCCTCCTTGCCTCTCACCTCCTCTTTCCTCCCTCCCTCCTTGCCTCCCTCCCTCCTTCTCGCCCTCCCTCCCTCCATCTCACTACTCTTTCCTCCCTCCCTCCCTCTCACCTACTCTTCCCCCCCCCCGCCTTTCATCTACCCTCCTCCCCCCTCAATTTCCTTTCTTTCCTCATCCTCTCCCCCTTTCTCTTTCTTCACATTTTGCCCCCTTTTTTTCACCTCTGTTATCTACATCTACTGTCCCTCTCATCCTTCATCACAACTTCTATTCTCAATTCCACTTTCCATGAGCTGTTGAAATCAAATTAAGAATTGTTGTGGGTTTTCTGTTGTTTTCAAGCAAGTAAAGAGTTTACATAATATTTGAGTAGAGTGATACTGACTTACGGAATTTTTTATTTACAGCTATTGATGCAATCAATAAATGAACATAAACCTCTTGTGGAAAAGCTCAACAAGACGGGAGAAGCTCTCATAAAACTTGTAAGTGATGATGAGGCAGCAAAAGTTCAAGAGATTGTAGAGAGTGACAATTCTCGCTATGCTGGACTACGTTCTGACTTGAGACAGCGGCAACAGGCTCTTGAGAAAGCTTTGCAGGTATGCATGTATCTGTAGCACAGTAACAACCCTAATTGCGTATTTCATCTGAGGCATTACTGTGCATCTTTCAGTGTTGAAGAAAAATCTCATAATTAATTTTGTACTATTTTCTGTTGACAGTTCTTAAATAGTATGGACTTTACCATTTTCTGAACCTTATTCAGCAGGTTTTGAGTACTCAGTTATTCCCTTATCAGAAAAATGTCTAAATTTCTTCATTTAAGTGCTACATTGAATCACACACAAAGCAAAGATTGGATTATTTAGTCATTTTTCTTCTTAAAGATTATATAATGACATAAATTCTGCATATTTGTGAATTTCATAATATATTGTCCTAACTTGCCAACTCGGCAGTTAGACTTGTGCTACAAGACCACCCTGTATTTCCATTATGTAAATGATGTGTGTAGAGTTGTTGCTACCAGGCTCAATCCTATAATTTTTTTTCTTCAACTTGCAGGAATCCAGCCAGTTTTCAGATAAACTTGAAGGAATGTTAAGAGCTCTTGGCTCAACTGCAGATCAGGTGCATGCTGCAGAGCCAGTCTCAGCTCATCCGACACGCATTCGAGATCAAATGGAAGAGAACACAGCACTTGTAGAAGACCTTGATAAACGTCAAGAAGCTTATGCTGCTGTCAAGAGGGCTGCAGATGATGTGATCAGCAAGGCAGGAAATACATCAGATCCTGCTGTTAAAGGTGTGTACAGTTTTTGTTAATACTCCCTCTACCTTCAGTTTACATAATATATATCACAGCTGCAGATTCTGCGTTGCTTCTGTTCTTTCGGGCACAAATTTCTTATAGAACTAAATTTTGTGCCTAAAACATTTCATTAACTAACAAAATATTTCTCAGTAGTCATATATATTTTTAGAACTTGTTTTTCTTATGACAACAACATTTTTATAATAATATTTCCTAAACCACAAAATTTTAAAAGAAGAAAATTTTTGTTGTGATGAAGATTATAATTTTAAAATGTAGTACAGGAGTATTGAAACGGGCTCTTCTTAGCAAATCAAAATTTCGAGTGTGAGCGCTGTTTCTAATCTTAAATGCTCAATATTACTTAATGGAAAATGTTTATCTGGACAGTATTAATATAACTATCATTTGATTGTAAGTTATACTTCAAATAATGAAGGTTGGAAAAATAGTGCTTATAAAATAGCTTAGGAATTTCAGCTTACTACTGTGTAAATATGAGAAAAGAAAAACAGTACTTTGGTTAGTAATAAGAGAACAAATGGACCAGTTCCACTTTGCTATGTTTTAAACTACCAATACTGTGCTTGTAATACTATAGTATATTCAATCAAGTATTATATCAATATAGGCTGTAAAAGTAATTAAAACATCATTTTCTTTTGGTTGGGTACCACAGACTTGATAAATTTGAGGAAAGGCATTATTATACCCTGGTGGATTTTGAACTTGTACTTTATTCACCACTATTAGTTTAGGACATGGCCCATTTTTAAGTGCATCTAGAACAGATGTTGATACAAAACCCATGTCTTATCATACAAAAATTATACGCCACGCGTAACTGTGCAGTTAGTGGACAGTGCTGTGCACAGATGTGCAAGACGAAGATCGTGTATCGACGTGTATCGACATCTGTTCTAGGTGTGCTTGAATATTGCTCATGCCCAAACCTAGTGGTGCTGAAGAAAATAAAAACTGAAAATACAATCTTGTGGAATGAAAGCTTGTCACATTTAAACCAGACATTATTGACCAAGATAAGATCATATCAGTATGCATCTAAGGATCAGTTGCACACTAAATTAAGTAAATGAATTGTTGTGAGAACATAATGGAAACTACAGCCGTAATTTTTCCTGAGGGCATGCAGATTTACTGTATGGTTAAATGATGATGGTGTCCTCTTGCCTAAAATATTCCAGATGTAAAATAGTCCCCATTCGGATCTCCTGGTGGGGACTACTCAGGTGGACATCGTTATCAGCAGAAACAAAACTGGCATTCTACAGATTTGAGCATTGAATGTCTGATCCCTTTATCGGACAGGTAGGTTAGAAAATTTAAAAAGAGAAATGGATATGTTTAAGTTAGATGTAGTGGGAATTAGTGAAGTTCGGTGGCAGGAGGAACATGACTTCTGGTCTGGTGAATATAGGGTTATAAATACAAAATAGAATTATTGTAGCCAAGATACTATATTTACTCGAATCTAAGCTGCACTCTAATCTAAGCCGCACGTGAAAAACGAGACTCGAAGTCAAGGGAAAAAAAAAAACCCTAATCTAAGCCGCACCTGAAATTTGAGACTCGAAATTCAAGGGGAGAGAGAAGTTTTAGGTCGCACCTCCAAATAGAAACAAAGTTGGTCCATTGTAATATGAGACACAATTTAGGTCGAATAAATGATGATACAGCTATAGTAGTTTGGTTTGAGTCATAAGCTTAGGAGTTAAGCTTTACCAGGTACCCATTGTTATGTGTCAGTCGCTCCATCCGTATTTATACGGGTACCCTTCTTTTTTCACGTGCTTCGTCTGGTTTGAATTGATTGCTTATTTTTCTTTGATCTGATAAGTGCCGTTCTTTTTGTTATAGGTGTTTGTCACTCTAAGCTGAAAACCTGTGTCATGCATTATTTGTCGCATTCTTATAATGACCTGTTGCTGCTCGCGGCATGGCTTGCTTTTGTGCGCGCTATCGCCGCTTACAATTAAAATGAGAGAGAGAGAGAGAGAGAGAGAGAGAGAGAGAGAGAGAGAGAGAGAGAGAGAGAGAGAGGAATCGTCTCATAACAATGGCAAGACACTGCTATTTGTTGTTACTTACTTTGCTGCTTTCTTTGATGATGATCAACAAAAACCAAATAACAGACTGCGTATGATAGAAGATGTTCTGAACGAGAGTTTAGTGAAAATTTTTCTCTGTTTGAAAATCTTTGCAGACGCCTCTTTAGTACATTACATTCTGCACAGAAATTAGAGTCATCTTAGATTTAAAAAATCTAGTTAATTGCCGTGCTTCATTTCTGACTGTATCACCATTAGGCATAAGAATAATACGAATATAAACATGACATGATATGTATATTCTTCCTCATTTGCTATTGTCTCGCTCTAGTTCCGTAGTTCATCAGGCAGACAGGATTTAAATGAGATAGCAGCAAACACGAAAGAACACATGGCCAAATGTTTGTATTCATATTATTCTTATGCATGTGATTCACAATTCATAAAAGTTCCTATTAGCAATCAACTCTTCTCACAGATAGGAAAAAATTCAGAATGTAGAGTTGGCCATATTGACAAACATCCCAAACAGTCTTGCCAGTCGGATTTTCGTAGTACATTGAAATGCTGCTACATTCGAAGATGAACAATACGGGTTTTGCTTTTACTTCGTTGGATAATGTAGGAAAATGCAGTGGTCGAAACTCGGGGCGGAGAAAAAAAGCTCGTCTTCCACCTTTCTGACACAGAGGTTTTGGCGCCAGTATTTATCTTTGTGCTTGCAAAACATGCCTGTGTAGCGTTACATATATTCGACGGCAGAAGTTAGTTGTGGCGGCACCTACCAACATTTTTCAGACCTTCCACTTACTTTGCACTCAATTCTAGGCCCCAGGCGGTTTTTTGGATTACAAAAACGGAAAAAAAGTGCGGCTTAGATTCGAGTAAATACGGTAGACACGAAGCCCACGCCTGCCACAGTAGTACTAGCTTATATGCCAACTAACTCCATAGATGATCAGAAAGTTGAAGAAATGTATGATGCGATAAAAGAAATTATTCAGGTAGTTAAGGGAGGCGAAAATTTAATAGTCATGGAGGACTGAAATTCGACTGTAGGAAAAGGAAGAGAAGGGAAAGTAGTAGGTGAACATGGACTGGGGCCAAGCAATTAAAGAGGAAGCTACTTGGTAGAATTTCGCACAGAGCATATCTTAATCATAGCTAACACATGGTATAAGTTTCATGAAAGAAGATTGTGTAGGTGGATGACGCCTGGAGTCACTGGAAGGTTCCAGATACATCATATAATGGTATGACAGAGATTTAGGAAATAGTTTTTCAATTGTAAGACGTTTCCAGGTGCAGATGGGGACTCTGACCACAATTCATTGGTTGTGAACTGTAGATTAAAACTGAAGGTAGGAGAGATGGAACTTGGATAAACTGATAGAACCACAGATTGTTGAGAGCTTCAGAGACAGCATTAGGGAATGGTTGACAAGAACTGGGGGAAGAAATACAGTAGAAGAAGAATGGATAGCTTTGAGAGATGAAATAGAGAAGGCAGCAGAGGATCAAGTAGGCAAAAAGACGAGGGCTAGTAGAAATTCTTGGGTAACAGAAGAGATATTGAATTTAATTGTTGAAAGGAGAAAATATAAGAATGCACTAAATGAAGCAGGTGAAAAGGAATACAAACGTCTCAAAAATGAGATTGACAGGAAGTGCAAAATGGCTAAGCAGGGACGGTTAGAGGACAAATGTAAGGATTTAGAAGCCTATATCACTAGGAGTAAGACAGGTACCGCCTACAGGAAAATTAAAAAGGTGTTTGGGGAAAAGAGAACCACTTTCATGAATATCAAGAGCTCCGATGGAAAACCAGTCCCAAGGAAAGAAGGGAAAGCAGAGGTGGTTGAAGTTGATAGAGGGCCTATACAAGGACAATGTACTTGACAGCCATATTAAGGAAATGGAAGAGGACATAGATGAAGATGAAATGAGAGATATGATAATGCAATAAGAATTTGACAAAGCACTGAAAGACCTAATTCAAAACTAGGCTCCGGAAGTAGACGATATTCCATTAGAACTACTGATAGCCTTGGGAGAGCCAGTCATGACAAAACTCTACCATCTGGTGAACGAAATGTATGAGACAGGCGAAATACCTTCAGACTTCAAGAAGAATATAATAATTCCAGTCCTAAAGAAAGCAGGTGGTGACAGGTGTGAAAATTACCGAAATATCAGTTTAATGAGTCATAGTTGCAACACAAACTCTTTACAAGCAAATGGAAAAACTGTAGAAGCTGACCTAGGGGATGATGAGTTTGGATTCCATAGAAATGTAGGAACCTGTGAGGCAACACTGACACTACAACTTTACGTAGAAAATGGTTAAGAAAAGGCAAACGTATGTTTCTAGCATTTGTAGACTTAGGAAAAGCTTTTGACCATGTTGATTGGAATACTCTCTTTCAAATTCTAAATACAGCAGGTGTAAAATACAGGGAGCGAAAGGCTATGTACAATTTGTGCAGAAACTAGGTGGCAGTTGTAACAGTCAAGGGGCACGAAAGGGAATCAGTAGTTGAGAAGGGAATGAGACGGGGTTGTAGCCTATCCCCAATGTTATTCAATCTGTATATTGAACAAGCGGTAAAGGAATCAGAAGAAAAATTTGGAGAAGGTATTAAAATCCATGGAGAAGAAATAAAAACTTTGAGGTTTTCTGATGACATAGTAATTCTGTCAGAGACAGCAAAGGACGTGGAAGAGCAACTGAATGGAATGGGCAGTGTCTTGAAATGAGGATATAAGATGAACGTGAACAAAAGCAAAACAATGATAATGGAATGTAGTTGAATTAAATTAGGTGACATAAAATGTATACTGGCTATGGTAGGGAAAGCATTTCTGAAGAAGAGAAACTTGTTAACATTGAGTATAGATTTAAATGCCAGGAAGTCTAATATGAAAGTATTTGTATGGAGTGTAGCGATATATGGAAGTGAAACATGGACGGTAAACAGTGTAGAATAGAAGCTTTTGAAATGTGGTGCTTTAGAAGAATGTTGAAGATTAGATGGGTAGATCACATAATTAGTCAGGAGGTACTGAATAGAATTGGGGAGAAAAGGAATTTGTGGCACAAGTTGACTAGGAGGAGGGATTGGTTGATACAACACGTTTTGAGGCATCAAGGGATCACCAATTTAGTATTGGAGAGAAGCGTGGAAAGTAAAAATTATAGAGGGAGACCAGAAGATGAATACGCTAAGCAGATTCAGAAGGATGTAGGTTGCAGTAGTTATTCGGAGATGAAGCAGCTTGCGCTGTATAGAGTAGCATGGAAAGCTGCATCAAATCAGTCTCGGGACTGAAGACGACGACAACAACAACAACAAGAGTATAATTTCTAGCTATATGATTTGCACTGTTCCTCCTTTTAATTTTCATATGTTGCATTATTTAACCATATATTGCAGACATCAAACGCAAGCTAGAACGTCTGAACAGCTTATGGAATGAAGTACAGCGGGCAACAGGAGAGCGCGGGCGCTCTCTGGAAGAGACACTGTCTGTGGCCGAAAGGTTTTGGGATGAGTTGCACAATGTCATGGCTACACTGCGTGACCTGCAGGACAGCCTCAGTTCTCAGGAGCCAGCTGCCGTGCAGCCAGCCGCTATACAGCAGCAACAAGAAGCTCTGCAGGAGATACGCCACGAGATTGATCAGGTACTTACTCAATGTATGCTCGTTTCATAGCTTTCTGGATAGTGGTAATAGGGTACTTTTATTTCACTACCTTTGGCCAGTGTTATAAATAGCCCATCTGTCTGTGCCGTAATCAATTGATAAATTAATATACAGACCTTTCAACCTAGTGCTATGAATATTTTCATAATCTACAGAATCATTCCTGTGCAGTAAGATTATTTTCCTGATCTATCGTAAATGCTTTTAGTGTGTTCTGTCTTTCACAACATGTAGCATGTGCAAGTTGAATTCTATTTGGTTCCTGAAATAAACTCAGGTACATGGTATTGAATGTTGCTCACTATGTGTTATATATTTGGCTTTAATCAGGTTTTGCTTTTATTCTGCTCATTATAAAAAAGAAACTTTGAAAGTGTGTATTAAAATAAAATGTAAAGGGAAAGATATAATATAAGTTGGAAATGAAAATATTTGTTGAGGCACTTTGTATATGGTCTTCTCTACATAACTGTTTTATACCCCTAAATTCATTTTGATGTCTTTTACTCTTTTTGTGTAAACATTTTTCTGTGTGTTTTGACAGACAAAACCAGAAGTTGACCAATGCCGTCAAACTGGTCAAGAGCTGATGAGCCTCTGTGGCGAACCTGATAAACCTGAAGTGAAGAAACACATTGAGGACCTAGACAATGCTTGGGATAACATTACAGCTCTGTACGCTAAACGAGAAGAGAACCTCATAGATGCAATGGAAAAAGCCATGGAATTCCATGAGACACTACAGGTTTGTATCTTGTTAGACTAGAAGATTCCCTTCTGCACATCTGTTGCATGAAATTTTTTGATGTCGTGGTTGATACGCATCTTCTAATAGGTGAGATCACCTCCCTTGATCCCTTGAAAACACCACAACCAAATTTCTGCTCCTTGCTCATCCAGTCAAGACTACTTTCTGTCTCTGCCCCATCGTTAGTTACACAGTAAAATGTAAATGTCCTTGAGTATTTTTTATCACTGTATCTCGTAGAAACAAAACTTCTATTTTTTTTAATCTTTCATACAAATATAAAATTTTCTGTTTCATAACTTCGATATCCCCACCAAACACAGGCATGTGAGACCAAGAGTTGTTTGTGGATGAGAGTCAGAGTTATCTGTGACTGCTATGAGCAGCACAAGTGTTGCATACATGGAACAGTGCCTCTGGAATCATAACCTTCCTGGTTCGGCTGTGCCGAGTCTGGAGTCACTCGCTTGCAACCTTCAGTGTGTGTTTTTGTTTATTCGGCTTAAGCGCATTGCTTTTTCGTATGTGAATGCTTGGAGCTGCCATGTTATCCTACTTTTGTGTTTGACCCTGGTGCTACAAGTGTTTGTTCACGGGTGCCACAGGCACAATACTGCCCAGATAGCAGGTCATTACACAAGAGGAGATAATGCCCCAAGTCTTTGCAACTTTTTGTGCCTGGTTTATGCTAGGACACACAGCAGTTGTTGAAACCGTGGGTGAATTGTACCATGGAATAACTTTCCTTTGTTTGAACTAGTCCTCAAACACATCAGGAGACCTACAGCTTCACCATATAATGGTAGACTTGTGTATAGCCAAGTATTGCATGAGTATCAGTAGATACCGGGGTCTTGGCCACTCTGATCAGTTTGGATACTTATATCTGGTGGGATGTCCGTCCCCTATACAATACTGTCAGTCATATCGTGTAGCTCAGCACCATATAGTATCGTGTAGCGGACAACGGATTCACCTGTGGGGACAAATAATAGTCATGGCCAAATGCAAAAAGCTGTGAAATGCCAGCTTACACTTTTTTTCAGGAATTGTTAATTGGCCAAAAGTATTTTCAAGCTTGATACTTTCTCTGTTTTTTAAATCTGAAATAGTCAATAAAGTTGTACTGGTCTCTCAGGTAGTGCCATTTCTGAGCATGGTGGCTCCTTATGGATCTGGGTAGAGCCAAGACTTTGAGGCCCAGATTCCTAAGTTCTGCTGTGCCCAACCTATCCTCTTCGCTGTGCTAGATAAAGTGAAGATGAAACTCAATGGGTGGCGGAATCTTGGGGTGTGTTGCCAGTTTCATGAAGCCGGTGGACCATTCGCATTGTTATGAGACAGAAACTCAGTGAAAATGTTAGACTTTGTGACTATTGCAAGTACACAGTGAAGGCACAATGTGAAATAGATATTTATCTCATGCCGTGCAATGACCTGTTGTCCATGTACAGGATTGTTCCAGCAGTCCAGCAGGGATGGCTGGAGCAATTTACAGTGGGGTAAGACTCAGTACCCTGAGCCTATTGTGATGTTTGAAATATGTCCAGTGTTGTCAATAGTGTCTGACAGATAGCTATGGAAGATCAGAATTCCTGCATTGTTATTGCCCTGGCAATGCATCAAGGCATTCTGCAGATGTTACAAGCATCTCATTGGGGGTTCTCCTGAATTAAACCGCTGGTCCGATGTGCCTATAGACAAGCAATTAATTGTCCCATTGAGCACATTGTGAGAGCCTGTTCAGCATAATCTTACAACCAGACCGTCCCACTCAAAAATTTTCACAAAGGCCTGCACCATAGCACCCTTGGGACTGGGTGCTGCATGTAGATTTCACCATTCCCTTGTCAGGGGACATGTGGTGGTAGTGATAGAAGTTGTACTTCAAGGAAGGCAGATGAACTACCTTGGACAAGTGAACATATGTTTATTGCTTTCCAGCATTTCAAGAAACCAAGAGAAAATATCTTGAAATAGTAGAAATTGATAAACAAGTGTCCATTGTTCATGCTTAGTACTGAACAACCTACACACACAACTCCTTATCCGCCACTTCCAACGATAGATGCTACTAATATTCTCATCCAAACCACTTTGTAAATTACTTCTTCCACTCACTTGTCCCAATTTATTACTTTTATTTCAATTAATATATTTTCAGTGCCTTGTTGAAAATATTTTACTTAGTGTTATTACTGTAGCTGTTTATAAGTCTCATTTCTAATGTTGTACCCATTCATAATATTGGACCTTTAACCACAAGTTTACGCTGTTCAGTCATCCCTTGGAATGTGTCACCAAATTCTCCTATAGTTTGATATTTAACGTGTCATATATTTTACATCACATTTTCATTGAAATAATCTCCTTTTACTCAAGTATTAACAACTGTCATCTTAAGGACCAACTGAGATACTCTGTAGTTGCACTATTTAAAATGTATGATCTCACAAAAAAATCTCACAGCCACATTTCTTTATCTTAGTACTTGATGATTGTGTGACAGCTGAAAACAGGTTTCTAAAATAATACACATTGCAGAATATTACACCAGTTCTTAAATATAAAGTATTCCACCAAAAACCAACATAACAGCCAGGTAATGCAGTTATATATTAATGTAACAGTTTTGATAAAATGCTGGCTTAACTAACATTGTTATATACTAATATAACTGTTTTGATAAAATGCTGGTTTAAATGCTCTAAATTAAAAACACTTTTATTTGCATTCCCTAGAACTTGGTGGAATTTCTTGATAGTGCAGAAGAGCGCTTTTCATCAATGGGAGCACTTGGGTCTGACATTGATGCTGTCAAAAAACAAATTGAACAGCTGAAAGACTTCAAGGCTGAGGTTGACCCACACATGGTCAAGGTTGAAGCCCTGAATAGGTAAAGTAACTCAGTGCAGTCTTCCTTATCAAACTGTGGAAAATATTTTGATGAAATTTGGGTGTAGTACTAGAATATCTTTGAATATGTTTGACTTCCTTAAGAAAATATTAATTTTACTGTTGAGAAGAATTACATAGTATTGCCTCTATGAATAAAAATCATGTAAAACTTTGTAAGAAAAACACAAAAGTAGTTACTGTGCAGAATTTTGTGTGTAAAATATAGTTTATTTTGTATTCTACATGTATTTGTTAAAAAGTAGTATGAATAATCTAATAACGGGCTTTTCTTTTCTTTCCACTTGATGACATAATCTGGCCTGCAGGGCTCTGAGAAGGCAAGTTATATTATTATTGATTTTGAAGCAGAAATGACTGCTTGCTGATTAGCATGTTTTGTTTTTGGAAAGTGCATGGCTGTTTTGCGTGAAATATATTTGCCACTGAAAGAATGAACTAGTGATTATTCATATGAGAACTTATTTCCTACGATGTGTTAACAAAAGGAGAAAAGTTCATAAATTCCCTGATAAGTGTACAGGTTATTTCTGCCAATTGTGTTACAACTGTTTGTGATTCTCTTGTGAGTGCTTGACTACACTTTACACAACCGTGTAAAATTGTGATGCATAGATTGTTATAAGCAGGATTGGTTGAAAACTAGTTTCCTCTCTTTGCTGCTGATAAAACCATGATTTATCTTCGTCACTTTTATTTATGTAAAGAAAGAATCTGATGGAGCTAAAATCCTGGTACATGACACAACAGTTTTAAATAATGTGCCACTTTTGAATTAACCTTTCTGGAAGCTTAAAACTGCGTGCTGGACTTGCACATGAGCATAGATCTATGTATTTTGCTTGCCTTCTTTTTTGTGGGCATTTCATGGATATCTGAACTACTTTTCCAAACTGTGGGATTGGTGCTATTCTAAGATTAACAGGTGTGTGTCAGTTGAGTGTGACAAACAGTGGACTGAAGGTTCAAATTTGTCAATGAGGACTTGTCACATGGTTTTACTGTAGAACATTATTTTGTGTGCGAGAGAGCGAGCGAGCTCTTGATTTGAGTTGTGGTTCAATATCAGCAAGTAATTTGTCAGGAGAGTTCATTTTACTAAACTGTCCACTGAGGAGCCACATGTTTCATTTATTATTATGTGGTCATGTACAGTGTATAAAGTATGGTATAACAGTGTATTTAAAATGTAATGCTGCTATTGAGAGGCTTTAGAGTTTAGCCCATGTGTCATCTCGATACCATGGTTCAGGTTTCATGTTAAACCATAGACCCCACATAACTGGGTGGGTTAGCTGTTTCTCAGGTCATAACAGAAGGGGATGTGCCATCATGCCTAGTAAGGTGCTGTGATGTCCAGTTCAACATTCGTGTTGATTATTTAAATGTTCCTTTATTTTCACAGTAATGACTGCTCTTCTTTATCATAATATTCCTGTTTCTGTTAAATTCTGGAGAAGTGGTTTTTTGTTTCATCTAACTTAATACAACATTAATGATGATGTAAATAAAATAGAAAGAAACTTCCACATGGGAAAAATATATTAAAAACAAAGATTCCAAGACTTACCAAGCGGGAAAACGCCGGCAGACAGGCACAAGAACAAAACACACAAACACACACACAGAATTACTAGCTTTCGCAACCGATGTGCGGATGGATATGTGTGTGTGTGTGTGTGTGTGTGTGTGTGTGTGTGTGTGTGTGTGTGTGTGTGTGCGCGCGAGTGTACACCTGTCCTTTTTTTCCCCCTAAGGGAAGTCTTTCCGCTCCCGGGATTGGAATGACTCCTTACCCTCTCCCTTAAAACCCACATCCTTTCGTCTTTCCCTCTCCTTCCTGAAGAAGCGACCATCGGTTGCGAAAGCTAGTAATTCTGTGTGTGTGTTTGTGTGTTTTGTTCTTGTGCCTGTCTGCCGGCGTTTTCCCGCTTGGTAGATTAGATTAGATTAGATTAGATTAATACTTGTTCCCTAGATGATGAATGCGACACTTCGTAATGATGTGGAACGTGTCAGGTTAATAAAAGATGTCTGTACAAGAAATTACATTACACAAAGTATTGCATGACACTAATGATTAAGTTTATATTTTTCAGCCAATGAGTAGAAGGAGTTGTCATCTAGAAATTCTTTTAATTTATTTTTAAATGTTAGTTGGCTATCTGTCAGGCTTTTGATGCTGTTTGGTAGGTGCCCAAAGACTTTTGTGGCAGCATAATTTACCCCTTTCTGTGCCAAAGTCAGATTTAACCCTGCATAGTGAAGATCATCCTTTCTCCTGGTGTTATAGGTATGCACACTGCTATTACTTTTGAATTGGGTTGGATTATTATCAACAAATTTCATAAGGGAATATATATACTGTGAGGTTACTGTGAGGATCCCTAGATCCTTAAATAGATGTCTGCAGGATGACCGTGGGTGGGCTCCAGCAATTATTCTTAACAAAACGTTTTTGTGCAATGAATACTTTTCTACTCAACGATGAATTACCCCAAAATATGATGCCATACGAAAGCAGTGAATGAAAGTAGGCATAGTAAGCTAATTTACTGAGATTCTTATCACCAAAATTTGCAATAACCCTAATAGCATACGTAGCTGAACTCAGACGTTTCAGCAGACCATCAATGTGTTGCTTCCAGTTTAACCTCTCATCAATGGACACACCTAAAAATTTTGAAAATTCTACCTTAGCTACAGACTTCTGTTCAAATTCTATATTTATTACTGGAGTTGTGCCATTTACTGTACGGAACTGTATATACTGTGTTTTATCAAAATTGAAAGAGAGTCCGTTTGCTGAGAACCACTTAATAATTTTGTGAAAAACATCATTTATAATTACATCACTTAGTTCTTGGTTTTTGGATGTTATTACTATACTTGTATCATCAGCAAAAAGAACTAACTTTGCATCTTCATCAATGTGGAATGGTAAGTCATTAATGTATATCAAGAACAGTAAAGGACCTAAGACCGAACCCTGTGGGACCCCGTGCTTGATAGCACCCCAGTTTGAGGAATCAGCTGTTGTTTTAACATTACACGAACCACTTATTTCAACTTTCTGCATTCTTCCAGTTAAGTATGAATTAAACCATTTGTGCACTGCCCCACTCAAACCATAATGATTTAGCTTATCTAAAAGAATTCCATGATTTACACAATCAAAGGCCTTTGAGAGATCACAAAAAATACCAATGGGTGATGTCCGGTTATTCAGAGCATTTAATATTTGATCAGTGAAAGCATATATAGCATTTTCTGTTGAAAAGCCTTTCTGAAAACCAAACTGACATTTTGTTAGTACTTTATTTTTACATATATGGGAGGCTACTCTTGAAAACATTACTTTCTCAAAAATTTTTGATAGAGCTGTCAGAAGAGAGATTGGGCGATAGTTGTTGACATCCGACGTATCCCCCTTTTTATGCAATGGTTTTACAATGGCATATTTCAGTCTGTCGGGGAAAACATCCTGCTCCAAAGAGGTATTACATACGTGGCTGAGAATCCTACTTATCTGTGGGGAACAAGCTTTAAGTACTTTGCTGGAAATGCCATCAATTCTGTAAGAGCTTTTACTTTTCAGTGAGTTTATTATTTTACTGATTTCAGAGGGAGAGGTTGGTGGAATTACAGTTGTTTCAAACTGCGCAGGTATGGCCTCTTCTATTAATAGCCTTGCCTCTTCTAGTGAAGATCTAGATCCTATTTTCTCCACAACATTTAAAAAATGATTATTCAAAATATTTTCAATTTCTGATTGTTTGTTAGTGCACTTGTCATTCAGTTTTATTGCACTAAAGTCTTCTTGTGCTCTTGGTTGCCCTGTTTCCCTTTCAATAATATTCCAAATTGCTTTAATTTTATTATCAGAGTTACTGATCTCAGACATGATACACATGCTTCTGGACTTTTTAATAACTTTTCTTAGTACCGCACAATAGTTTTTATAATGTTGAACAATTTCGGGGTCAGTACTCCCTCTTGCTGTTAGATACAGTTCTCTTTTACGGTTGCAAGATATTCTTATTCCTTTAGTTAGCCAAGGTTTTTTATATGTTTTCTTGGAATTATGTTTAACTATTTTCTTGGTAAAACAATTTTCAAATACCCTTAAAAATGTATTGTGAAATAAGTTATATTTCAAGTTTGCATCGGGTTCCTTATACACTTCATCCCAGTCTAGCTGCTGTAGGCTTTCCCTAAAGTTTGCAATATTTATATTGTTAATTGAACGCACTGCTTTGAAAGTCTGATTTATTATACTGCATGGAGCTATGTCATGTTCTGTAACAAGCTGTGCACTATGATCTGAAAGACCATTCTCAACAGGATAAGCATTTATGTCCTTAAACTTATCTTGGTCTATAAAAAAGTTATCTATCAATGTACTGCTGTTCTTTGTTATCCGAGTAGGAAAATCAATGACGGAGCTCAAATTGAAAGAACTGAGTAATACTAAAAGGTCATTCTTCCTATTCCCTTTCAGGGAATCAACATTGAAATCCCCACAAATGATAATTTGCTTCCCCCTGTCTGACAGATAGCACAATAAAGCATCCAAGTTTTCTAGAAATAGCTGGAAATTCCCTGAGGGGGACCTATACACTGTTACAATTATGAAAGTGCCATCATTTAGTTTAAGTTCAGTGGCACATGCTTCCATATGTTGCTCTACACAAAATTTTTTAGTTTCTAAATTTTTTGCACTGTGGAAGCTTTTGACGTATATGGCAACTCCTCCTCTCATCATATTATCTCTACTTACATGTGCAGCTAATTTGTACCCATTGGTGCTAACCTTTTGCATATCAGTGACAATGTGATGCTCAGACAGGCATAGTATATCTATTACATTCTTGGTTTCTATATCTTCTAAACAAAGCAGAAGCTCATCAATTTTATTCTTCAATCCCCCAATATTTTGATGAAATATACTAACATTATTTTTCACTTTACTTTTGTGAGTATCTTGAACTTTTTTAACATCTTTAGTACTTGCCTGGCTGAGTTTCCCACTGGACACTGATCTTACACTAAAAAACAGTTTCCACCATGAGATGTAGTTCCTCCCCCCTTTAAATTTCCTGCTATCAGCCCAGCCAGTTTACCCTTCCCTTTCCTGTTGAGGTGTAGGCCATGTCTAGTATAGTCCCACCTACAGAGTGAATCAACAGGAACCACACTAATGTGTGACCCTGCACCAGATCCAAGTAGCCGTTCCAACTCCAAATTAACTCTCCTGACAGAAGAGGTCAAATGAGGTCGGTCGTGGTGCTCCAGAACCGACACAAACCCAACACTGGTATGATTCGATGCCGATGCAATCTTTTCCAGGTCACACTTTATGCTGTACCCCGGATCTCTGTCAATACTGTTGCCTGGCCCACCCACAATAACCACGGTGTCTTCCTTAGTAAAACCTTTACATAATGAACCTAAATCCTCTGTAACCTGCCCAAGTTCAGCACTAGGTTTGAAAAAACTTGTGACCTGGTAATCCAACCCTAATTCATCCTGCAGAAGTTGGCCCACACCCCTAGCATGCGAACTACCTAGCAACAAGACTTTCTTTCTCTTTGCAGACTTCCCTACATTCTTAATCAATTTGCTGCTGAAAGCTTGTTGAGCCCTGTCTACATCTACTTCTGTGAGAGGCTCATCAGTTTCTGTCTGTGGCAACAGGTCAAACCTATTTTGTACATTAATAACAAAGCTGTCAGAAGAATTTCTTGGCCTGTTCCACATGCCTGTTGCCACTTCCCACCCCTGTTTACCCTTCTCCCCCCTTAACCTGCCCAGTTCTCGCCTAGCCTCATCTAACTCAGCCTGAAGGGCAGCAATTTTCCCCTCCTGTTCCACAATCTTCCTATCTCTACTGCATAGCGTACAGAACCACTGATGAGTCTCGCTCATTTTCCCAATTCCCACGCCACTACAGTCGCCCCAATGAAAAAAGTTGCTACATCCATAACACCAGACCCCGGAGCTAACGATCCTACTTCACGTCAGGCACTTTACACTCATGGTACAAATCGATTTTAGTGACAGAAAGACAATTAAGTTACCGGAAAACAATGAAAATACGTGTACGAAAAATTAGGCCTACTCCCGACTATGTAAACAGTGGTTCAGAAGTTTTTTACTGGAAATTACTTAAGAGATGACGATACTCTACAGATATAAAGGGGCAGCAAACGTATTTAGCACACTAAACTATCAGTAAATGCACTTAAGATTGCGGTATGAAGTTTAATCTGAAAACTCAAAAGTTCGGCCTGGCCGCGATATGTAAACAAAACGAACTTTACGCGATTACTGTGAAAATACGCGAGTAAGACAAAAACCTTTAATGGTACGCTTGCAGAGCACTATAATTAACGTAATAAATTAGTTTAAAGAGTTAAAAAACAGTTTATTACTACTTAAATTACTTGTCTTGTACAAGAGGTGTGACTCAGACGTCCGTGTAGCAGGCGCAGGGCTACCAACCTGTCTTGGAATCTTTGTTTTTAATATATTAATACAAATTAGGAAGTTATAGATGGGTAAAAATGGTGGGAACACTAAAGGTGCCTACTTATTGTGTTATTAAGACATTGAACAGTGTCTCCCCTTGCAGTTAACTATCAAAAACACATGAAACACACATGGCAGCAATGGTTCCATGAAGCTGGCCAGCACAACATAGTGGTGATCATATATGTTTTTTGTTACCGAGTTCCGACGAAGATTAGCGACAGTTTCAATCTTATTCATATGCCTTGTTGGTCGCTCACTTTACCTGCCTTCAGGTCTCAGTAGTAATGAGTGAGGTGGTAAATGATAAAGCCTTGGGGCTCATGTTTGGAAAGAGTGGGCTTGAATGTCCACGTAACCATTCTGATTCAGGATCACAACAGATGGATGCCAAATGGTTCCTTAAGTAAACTACAAGTAACTCTGTAAGGTTCTTTTCCATCTGAGCAAGTGCTGCATCTTTTATTCGCCTTACTGCGAGTAAGACTATTCATCATTAATCTGCCAGTCTTATTTTCTTCCAAATTTCACGTTGTTTCCACTTTCATTTTGGAACCTTTGGCCTGTGATTGCTTGTTTTAATAATAAATTCTGCTTGTAAACCTTGTATAGTTGCTTCACATTTATTGTGCAGTAAATACAACATTAATAAAATAATGACAGTATTATGAAAAAGATACATTGCTACTCACCATATAGCAGAGATGGTGAGTTGCAGATATGTACAGCAAAAAGCCTATTGAGCAAGTAAGCTTTCGGCCAAAAAGGCGTTTTTGTTTGTGTGTGTGTGTGTGTGTGTGTGTGTGTGTGTGTGTGTGTGTGTTGGGGGGAGGTCTAATTCAGATGAAGGCCTCTTTAGCTGATAGATTGCTTGTTTGACCATCTTTTTGTTTTGCATATCTGCGAGTCAACATCTCCACTATATGGTGAGTAGCAGTCTATCGTTTATATTGTCATTATTCCATACTGGATTTTCCAGTGTTAATAAAATAGTGTTCCAAATAACTGAAATCCGTTTGTTTATGACTGTATTTCAGTTGTATCACATACTGCGTCCCTAGCTTCTGCTTTATGCTAAGTGAGTGCATAGACTTGTACATGACATGGCTGTAAAATATTAAAGCTTTAATATTCAGTCGTTAAAATGCTCTGAAATATTTACATTCATCATTGAAAAATTTGTTAATGTTGCATGATTGATATTGTAAAATTTGCATGTCCAACAAAATAGTATATGACATGCGAAAGGCTGTGACTGTGTATTTATTAATTTGTTTTGCTGTGAAATTGTGAAGTCAGCCTATTTTTAGTCTCCTTACCCCCCCCCCCCCCCCCCCCCCACCTCCCTTCCCCAATCTTTTGGAAATATTTATGGGACAATGTATTTACAGAATAAATTCCCTTATTAGTACTTGTAGCATTTCTTTTTCTGCAAACGGAGGATGGAACAGGGAATAAAGGAGAGGTAAGGGAAGGAACTGTTGATGTCAACTGCATAAGGATTTTAAGCAGAACCAGCAACAGTGAGTGAAATTGTGTGCTGGACCGGGGTTCGAACCTAGAATCGCATGCTTAGTAGGTAGTCGCATTAACTACTGTGCTGTCCAGACAGTGTTCATCGCAGTTGTGTGGAATATCTCAGCACACCTCCTGGCCAAGCCACGTTACCATTTGGCACTGCCTATCCGCAGTCCCTGTCCATGTCCTCCATGCTGGCTACTTTGACATTCCCACAGAAGGAAAAACATATTTGTACTCCTGCACTGAAGATAGTGGATTCACTGCCCGTCAAGGCACATAAATTATGATGCATGATGTCTGTTCTTTTGGACATGTCTAAAAGAACAGACACCTTGTATTTACATATTATTTCATTTCCATTTCTAAGCAGTAGGGAACATACTTCTTTTACATGTAATGTATGCTATAAACATTTTTTGTGCCCTATTACAAAATAAAATTAATGAATTTGATAATTTCTCTTGGAGAAAAATAGGTTAAAAGAGTGAATGATAATCAATATTTCTAAATATTCCTAAATATTGATTTAATTTTTAGGCAAGCACAAGAACTAACAGAACGGACTAGTGCAGAGCAAGCAGCTGCAATAAAGGAGCCTCTGTCAGCTGTCAATGTCCGATGGGATGAATTACTGAGGGGTGTCGTGGAGCGCCAGCGCCAGTTGGAGAATGCTCTGTTGCGGCTGGGTCAATTCCAGCATGCACTGGCAGAGCTTCTGGTTTGGATTGATAAGACTGATAATACACTTACTGAATTGAAACCTCATGCTGGGGACCCTCAAGCACTAGAGGTTGAGCTTGCTAAGCTAAAGGTCAGTATAATGTTATCATCAATAGCTAATTTATAGATTATATTGTAACACAAAGAGTACATAAGTGTGGCATAAAAAATTGAATTTTCTGCTCACCACTCAGCTGTACAGCATTATAGTTGTTTACAGTCTAGAATCTCATTGTCGTTAGGGAATATCAATGATATATTCTGTTTTTCATTAATAAGGTCTTAGTTGCTGACAGTGACACAGGGATTAACCCTTTCACTGCTGCAGACATACTGCTGTTTGCGTCCCTTGCTGATGCAGCTTTCATTATGGCAGTACTGCTCGTCAAATGCTGGTATCTGTGCTTAGAGATGGCATTCCAGCTGATGTAAAATACTTATCACATGACTGTTTGAAAACTGTTAGGTCAAAATTTTTATCTTTGCACGTCTTACAGTCTGATATCTTCACTCGATAAAGAACTGAGGTTCTTTCTATTATGTAAGTAAAACATTGCACAAAATTTTAAAGTGTTCACAGCGGTAAAATCCCATTGCGTAAACTTTGTGTGTGGTTGATTTTACAAGGTGTATAGGTGGACAAGAGAAAAAAAGAAAGAAAAAAATTCGCGATCTCCTGGTTAAAAACCACTTTTTCTCACATGAAAATATACTTCTTCCAAGGTGAAAATACACGTCTTCCAAGGTGAAAATACACTTTTTCCATGATGAGCAGCAATGTACTTTCCTTCAGAGCTGTAAAACTATAAATCCTTTGAATGGTAAAGGTTTTATACACTAGCATTGAACTTCCCAGCACTTTATAAAACGAAACTCGGAAAGGGGGGGTCGAAGGGGGGTGCATTTTGGAAAGATTTTTGATATGTAGCAACATGTATGCTACATATTTTCATATTACGATACAGTGCATATTTTCGTATTATGAAAATATAAATTTGAATTCCACCATACACAGCATGTTAGTTTCCGATGTATTGAAAGAGTGATTGCAATGCGGTTTTGTAAGCCAGTCATAGCTCATTTCACTGATTTCACCAGTCAGTGACAGCAGATATTCAGAGCATAGGACATGTGATGTCGTCAGCTAATAACAGCATCACTTTTAAGTAGCGTGAACAAAGAAACAGGAAAAGTTAATGGTTTAAATGAATGTACATAGCATAGCACAAGAAAACCTAAGCTGTGATTTAAGAAATTCATTACATATTCTGAAACGTAACATAATTCATCTTGCATAAAAGGAAATTTTGTTTGAAAATAACACTTTTCAAAGAATAATTTGCAATATTTTCCTGCGATCTCTTAAACGTGGGTTCGTTTCAGTAGGTGCCAGAGTGCGTGAGAAAACAGGCGTTACTGTGCACGGGCAGCTAAGATGTTTTTGCACATATAGCATTAAGAGATATTACATGACGGCATAAAAGAAATAGGACATCAGAGGATACTCAAAGAGCATAGGAAGTTCGTAAACCATACAAAAATGCATAATTCAGCTTAAAGGACATGTTCATATGTCCAGATTCACAATGATGAAATTGAGTAAACTGTTGAAACTAGCCAATAGTTTGGAATGAAATACTTCAGTTTCTTATAAATTGACTGCATCTGTGGAAAAGATTAATAAAAGCCACTTTTATTTAGCAGACCGCCAAAAATAACTTCATTATTGTGCAAGGCAATTAATGCTTGACTACCAAAAACATGGAAAGAAAATTAGACAACTGAAACCAATAACATATTTTAGCTTTCTGTAGTTGTGTGAATGTATTTTAATTTACTTGATAGTTCCCAATCACAGAAATCCATTTTGTTTTCATTTGATGTTTGAACTGTAAACAAAAAGGAAACAGTAAACTCACTAAACATAAACACGGGTCACTATCACCCTCCCCACCACAACCCAGACATTCTCTGTGCATGCCCGAATCTGGCAGTTTGGATGCGCCAAAAACATTTTTCTGGGTTGTGTGACTGCCTCTTGCTACTGCTGCAGCCACAAGCAGGAGAAAATACTGCTCATACACAGCTCAAGTGCGCATGCGCATGAGTCCCCTGGCAAACAACCTTAATGTCAACAGTTGTGATGCCACGCTCATCGGATGTTATTAAGTATTCCATAGTCTTTGTCCTAAAGCACGTTTCGACACGTTTTGCTTTTGGCAGGCACTTGTGTGTGCACTGTGTTTTTTTGTTGTAAATGGCACATTTCCTTTGCAACTTAAGTTTTATTCTCTCATTTATGTTTTATTGCTGCAGTAGCAGGATACAGTAAAATTCTTTGTTAGACTATCAGTTCTTAAGTCAAATACAAAAATTTAACTAAAGACTAAAACAATGAAAAATCCAGAATTCTAAAAAATTCCCGGTTTTTCCCAGTTTTCTCCTGGATAAAAATATTCCTGGGTTTTTCCCAAATTTCTCATTTTGTCCTGGAGCATATCCACCCTGTTTTAACACATGCATTACAGTAATGAAATGTAGATAAGATATCTTAAAATGATTCAAGATATTGAAATGAGGCTATTTGCAAATGGTATCATGGAGTGAGGCACATATCAAACAATCGGAAGTTCAGAATGGAATTTAATAATATTGTGAAAAGGAAAGTTGCTACTCAACACTTCGTGTGACCTCAGTTGTCTGAGACTGCAGTTGTGTGTGTGTGTGTGTGTGTGTGTGTGTGTGTGTGTGTGTGTGTGTTTTTATTTTTACAGTCTTTTTGTTGTGCCTATCTGCGACTTGGCATCTCTGCTGTGTGGTGAGTGGCAACTTTCCTTTTTCACAATAGTGAGGCATATTTGTTGTACAATAAAGACTTGAAACTTTTTTATTCACTGAAATATGAAAGCAACTCGTTTGGAGCAGTGAGAGTGTGGCAGCTCACGATGCATTCAGATATCCATAGCACTGTAGGAAAACCCAAGCGGTGCACTTACACATGTCCACGACGCCTGGGGAATGGCATAGCAGGACATATATACATGCCTACAGCAGCAAAAGGATTAAGACTCTTCGTTACTTAGTAGTTTGTGCATCTACACATAATTGTACAATGATACTAGAAATGACAGCTTGACACAGCAATAAAATGTAATTAAAAGATAAGCAAACATACAGGTGCATAATTACTTACAGAAATAGTTGATTTCAAAACTAAGTTTGCAATATTTATTCTATCACAACCAACACACACACACACACACACACACACACACACACACACACACACACACACACACACTCTGTTTTGTTTGAGGTCAGGACCATGTTGATACCCAGCCTCTGGATAACATTCATTAGTATGTTCTTGAATCAACAATTCCCCTGGATATACTTATCTGAGTCGATGTAGGTCTGAGCAGGGGTATAAGTCCACAGCATCCTTTAGCAATCTGAGTGAATACTGAGATTTGCGTTAACAAATAAAAACCTTATGGAATGTTTGTTTTTATAATGAGCATAATAAAAATGCAAATCAATGTACTCAGATATGGTTGCCTCACTATAAGGACAGATTTTCTTTATATTTACCAATCTTAACCTTTTTGATTATTTAGGTAATTGTATGCTGTACAGTGCATATTGTTTAAGAGAGATGCCTTAACTGCCTTTTAAATGTGTATGTATTAGTTACCTCATTTATTTACTTGGACAATTTATCATATAGTTTGATTCCCTGACAGAAAATACTGTTCTGACATTTTAATTTGTCCAGTTTATGTAAGCTAAAATAATAGTGTGATGATTACTAATGTTTCTTGTGGACTGTGTTGATATTAGAATTAGTGAAACAGATCCACTCTTAAACATAAGACAATAGCAGCATAATAAAAATGACTGAATCAACCAGCTTAGCCACGCGGGGTTAGCTGAGCAGTCTAAGGCGCTGCACTCATGGACTGTGTGGCTGATTCCGGCAGAGGTGCAAGTCCTCCCTCAGGCGTGTGTGTGTGTGTGCGCGTGTGTGCGTGTGTGTGTGTGTGTGTGTGTGTGTCCTTAGGATAATTTAGGTTAGGTAGTGTGTAAGCTTAGGGACTGCTTACTTTAGCAGTTAAGTCCCATAAGATTTCACCCACACACAACCAGCTTGTCCTGATTGTAAGCCAGAAAGAAAAATAGTGAAAAAAGTGCTGTTTCATCTTTGATTTAAGCAAGAATTCACCTGGTGAAAGTGTGTGTGTGTGTGTGTGTGTGTGTGTGTGTGTGTGTGTGTCCTTAGGATAATTTAGGTTAGGTAGTGTGTAAGCTTAGGGACTGCTTACTTTAGCAGTTAAGTCCCATAAGATTTCACCCACACACAACCAGCTTGTCCTGATTGTAAGCCAGAAAGAAAAATAGTGAAAAAAGCGCTGTTTCATCTTCGATTTAAGCAAGAATTCACCTGGTGAAATATTATTCCTACTCTCCCCCTATCAACCTCATAATCTTTTGTAGTTTTAACATGAATGTACCATTCTAATCCTCCAGAGAGATGCATTTTATGGATTTTTTTATTATAACTTGCCAAAAGATTTGTGGTAGTGTCATGAGTTTGTAGCACAATAATTTGAAATTTTTCCAATGGGATTGGAAAATACCCGAAGTGTACAATATGTGATTTTCAGTGTTATATGTCACCTTTATTACAAAAATAAAAAACGTGGCAACAGTGTACCTTCTCAGCCAACCAATTTGTACAAAATACATACACATGCATGGTTGGAACAAATTCACAGTTAGGAATTATAATTTGTTGAAATAAGTCATGGTATTGTATATTATTTATACTGGATCATGGTATATGCTTTGGAAGGGGCTGTGGGTTTGAGCAGGTTTTAGAAGATATATGTAAGAATGGTAGTGATAACAGATCAATTTTTGGAAATGGAGATGGGAGTGATGCTGATGTAAATGTGACAGGACGATATACAGGTCAGAAATGAGGTGGATGTTACTGAATGTGAAGTTGATGATAATGGTATTCAGAAAACTAGTATGCCAACTCCTCTATCTAGAAGAGAACAGATATGTGACATAGTACCACCTGACACGTGCAAGCAACATGTGCAAGCAGACTTTGAGGAGGATACTACACAAAACTGCACATATTCCTCACCATCTTAGACCACAAATACAGACAAGGGCAGATTGTCTTACGCCGTCTATCACCAATCATGTGCAGAGTGTTAATAGTAATGCATACCAATAATCATACAGAAGACAGTAAAATTCTATACCCATATCTTGAATGCTGGATTGAACTTGACTCTGCAGAACTACAGGCATTTTTCGGTCTACTAATAACTGGTTTACACAAGGCATGTGGGAAACCTTTAAGCAAATTTCGATGAGTACGGCTTACCCATTTCTCAATCTACGGTGAGCTTTTCAGGATTTCGTTATATTCTGATGCCCTTCAGGTTCAGCGATAAACTTGAAAGGTAACTGATAATGATAAACTTGCTGGACCTGTACGGGCTGTGTTTGAAATGTTAATTGGTGCATGCATTTCATCTTAAGTCTCTGGGTGTCACATTACAGTTGATGAATACCTCTGAACTTTCAGGGGACAGTTTACATTCAAGATGTACCTTCTTTCTAAACCTAGACAGTGCAGGATAAAAATGTGTGTTGCTGTAGTGTTTGAGATGAATTCTCTCATAAATGTACAACTGTATACAGGGAAATCTGCTGAATTAAGTGACATAAATCATGAGAAACAAGTGGTACATGATTTAGTTGACCACCTGAGGGGGAGTGGAAGGGTCATTTCCACTGACAGTTTTTTTTTTACAAGCTTGCAACTTAATTATAGCATGCAACAATGGAATTATAATTTCTACCATGTGCATGGGTCTCACAATAATTCATTACTATTTTTGCGAAAATATTTTACTCTATATTGCCATGTTGTTGCTAGAGTCGCTTTGGGACAAAAAAAGACCCCATACATGTAATATGTTTTTCCAGAACTCATACGATGCGACTACTAGTTCAGGAACCAGACTTGCATTTCAGGGTGCCAGGGCTCAAATCACTGCCCCAAAATCTCTTCAGGTGAATGCCAGGATAGGTTGTTTTAAACAACAATGGCAAATTTCCTTCCCCTTCTTGCAGTGATCAAAGCTTGTGCTCTTAATGGCTATTTAATCTTCGGTGTTCCCTTGACCCCTTCTTTTATTCTCTCCAGTTTAGTTCCACTCCAGTGGAAGCATTAACATCAGTATGCACAACAAAAACTTCAACTTGCACCCAGCCCTACTTAACATATTTTCCAAAATTATAGAAAGTAGGTTTAGTGATCTATTCACTCATTCGTACTAATGCCTCTTCATCTCTTTTTCCTTTACATATAAAAGCCAATATTTCTTAGTGTGTGTGTGTGTGTTTTTTTTTTTTTTTTCGCTATAAGAAACAAAAAAAGTTATGTTGTTTGTGGTTCATCTTTCTAGGTATTGGTGAATGATATCCAGGCACACCAGACGAGTGTTGACACCTTGAATGATGCAGGCCGACAACTGATTGAGCAAGGGCAAGGTTCAGCTGAAGCAGGTGCTACTCAGGAGAGGTTGTCACAGCTAAATCGCAAGTGGCGTGATCTGCTGGACCGAGCAGCCGAGAGACAACGTGAGTTAGAGGAGGCACTAAGAGAGGCTCAGCAGTTTAGTGCAGAACTGCAAGATCTGCTCTCGTGGCTAGGTGATGTTGACGCAGCCATTGCTGCATCTAAACCTGTCGGTGGTCTACCTGAAACTGCATCAGAACAGCTTGAAAGGTTTATGGTAAGTATAACCTATACATAATTTTTATGTATTGTTTCACATGGCTGCAAAAGACAGTTAATCTGTAAATGAGATTAAAATGTCAGACATTTTTGATCAGTTTGGTTATTGTAAATATTTTTTACAGTGCAGAATGTGCCTGCATTATTTCAGTCGTTAAAACAAATTGTGGTATTGCTAGGCATATTAATGGAAAAAAAAAACTTGCATGTTAGCAGTCATTCATGTTTTTCCAAGTCATTGTGAAAGCGAGTCCATTGTTGCGTGTGAGTTTTGTTTAGCACCGTGGGTATTTGTATGTATGAATAACCTTTCTCAACTTGTTCACACATTCAAAATTATGACTGACTGATACTATTAGTTGGTGGTTACTGTGCTGCAGAGAAAAGATAATTGATGTGTGCTTCATGCTGTGTTTATGTAGAATATACAGTTTACACTCTTCTCTGTGCGCAATTTTACAATAATTTGCAGAACTCAATAGAAATTGTATTACAATATCATGTGCTAAAAGCTACAAACAATAATAAATAATAAAGACTCTCCTGTCACTTTGCAAAATTTATCAAAATATTAGGTAAGTATTTCTTTCAGAATACTTCCGTCATGTTATACCAAGTACCAACAGAAAATTGAGTTAAACATACAAACTTTTATTTTTCATTTGCTAGTAATACTGTTGGTTATAGTATCATGAAGTGTGCATTATTAAAACACCTACTTTGAGACAACAGAATAATTTAGTGATTTTTTTTGAGAAGACATTTTTAGACATTGACTTCAGTTTCTATTGGAACTTGTTTAATGTGCAAATACTGTATGTAAGATATTTGGAAGTATGTCACCTGGAAGCAAGTCTTGGTAAGCTATGCCCGATACATATGCAGGATTTATTTATTGATCAAAGTTTTGAACTGTGGGCATTCTGCTTTAAAAATAAAATCCGTGTTACAATAAAGGATCCACAGTTTGTCTATTGTGTTAATGCTAGGTAACAAGTAATGGGAAGTCCACTAATTATGAAAAACATTATTTCTTTATTCAAATGATAGTGAGAAGCAACCTGTTAGTGGATTCCAATTAACTTTCATTTTAAATAATAAAGTATTTAATTACACATCATACTGTTGTCATTTATTTTTGATGCGTACAGGTCATCTTAAGTTTAAATGGGTGGA